>NC_087360.1:10630000-11255000 GCF_030014295.1 Loxodonta africana | reverse complement strand
CCTCACAGGCCAGGATGGCCAAGATCCAGCAGGAGATCCTGACGCTGCGCACACAGTACCACAACCTGGTCACGGAGAACCGGGAGCAGGAGCAGACCCTGAGGAAGGTGCCCCGGATGGAGGGGAGGGTGGGACAAGCGGCCGCGGGGGCAGGGGTGGGGCAGGCCTGTTCCATCACTCCTAGGGTTCCAGCAGTGTCAGCCTGTGCAGCTGCTTGGGGAGCACCAGAAGCCCAGCCCTGAGCCACGGTCCCCTGGGAGGCAGGAGGGTGCAGCAGACAGGCCTGGGGACTGGGGACAGGGAGACCTGGGTCTCCATCCCAGCATCACTACATGCCAACTAGAATGCTGCAAGCCAATTAGAACGCCTGTCTTGCACACAGCTGTATCCCCAGCACCCAAACAGTGGCTCAACGAAATAATTGTGGCATGAATGAATAAATGTGGGAAACTGAGGCTGAAGCAGACGTTCTAAAAGGCTTAATCTGATCGAGCTCCGAATCTCTATGAAAGTATCTAACACTTATGGAGCACATAGTGTGTTCCAGAAACCATGCTAAGTGTTGGGAGTCTCATTCCATCCTCTTAACAATCCTACAGATGGCAGAACAGGCTCAGAGAGGTGAGGGAACTTGATAGTAGAGGGTGGAGCAGGAATTCAAACCTAGGTCTCTCTGGCTCCACAGCCAGGAATGATCCCTTCGAGAAGGTCAAGGCCCAGGGGCTTATCTGCAGGGGTGTACCCTGAAGGTGAGCATATAGGATGGAAAACAGGAAGCCTGGGGGAATGAACTTCTTCAACACACTGCTTGAGCACCTGCTGTGTGCACAGATGCTGGGTTATAATGTCTGGTTCTGCCAATAAAGTCTTTTTTCTCCTTTGGAAAATGGAAGTGACTAGTCCTGACTCCCTCATTCTTTGCGGGATACCGTGAAAATAAATTTCACTTCAAGGACTGATGCTCCTAGGGACACGCTCAAAACTCAAGACGTTATTCTCTGGGCAGGAGTACAGAGCCTCCCTGGCTGGCCTCCCAGGTTTTGAACAGCTGGGGGTAGGGAATAGACTGAGATTCACAAATTCCATGGCTCCTGAAGCTTGGGGCTTGGAGCTGAATCCAGACCCATGGCCCTCACTGCCCAGCTGGGTGACCTTGGGCAAATAGCTTCTCCTCTTCAAGCCTTAGCTTCCCCATCTGTAAGGTGGAGATAACAGGGCCTATCTAGATGGTTGTGGTCAGCCATGGGGGCAATAACAGAAACAGCTGTTGTTTACGGAGCATTGTTCTGTGCCAGGCACCAAAGCCCTTGATGCTGTTGGGCGTGGAGGCCTGAGAGAATGTTCTGGAGTCAGACTGCTGGCTTCAAATCCATGACTTACACTCCTGAGCCTCAGTGTCCTCATCTGTGTGATGGGGACAATAGAACCGACCTTATTGTGAGGATTCAATATGGGGAGACGCGTAGCTCTCCCACCACAGGCCCGATGCAAAAGTGCCTGGAGCTGCTTGTTGTTAACCTTGCTCCATCCAACAATGACTATGTGATGTCTTTCTTTTTAGAAGAAATATAAAGTGGAGACAGAAATAGAGAACTGGATCCAGAAGTATGATATGGAGATGAGCGAAAAGCAGGTATTTGGTGCGGAATTTGTCTCTTTCAAGACCTTCTAGACATGGGAGGGGAAACTCCAAGATGGGTCGTGGTTTGTGCTAGGTTCTGAGCCCCCGAGAGGCCCTGGAATGGGCCTTTTGCTCAAGGATTTGTCCAGCCTGGGGCAGAGAGAGGCCAGGTGGGAAAGGAAGAAGCCAGAAGCCCTGAGCCACTAGGAAGAGAAGTGCCCGGGCTCGGCCTAATGATTTTGGCTCCATCTAGTGTCCACACCCCATACTCCTCTGCTTCCTCCTGGCTCAGCTCAGCCAGCACCCCACAGCCGGTAGGTACACACCCCAACAGGGTCAGGTGTGAGGCCCTCCACCACGGCACTCGGCCATTTAGCCGGTTCTTACTGAGCCCCTGAGATGTGTCAAGTGCTGGGGCTGCAGCAGTGAAGACAGGAAAGTGTCACTTAGCAGCTGTGTGACCTTAAGCAAGGGACTCAACCTTCCTGAGCCCACTCCTGCATCTGGTAAGCAGAGGCAATGACATACGTCTTGGCCCCACAGTGGGATCAAATGACACACCGTTGTCACAGATGCTTGTACCCAGCACAGGGTCTGGCCTGGAGGGAGTGCTCAGGGAGAGGCAGCCTACAAACTGGGGCACTCCTGAGCCCTAGGGGACAAGAAAGCCTGGGCAGCACTGAAGATGGCATCAACCTCTGAGTGCCCAAAGCCAGGAGTGCTGTTCAGAGAGGGTGAGCTAGGGCCTTGCTCTGTCTGACTGTGCAGGCCCAGGGAGGGGCGACTTTGGAGACGGGTGCTGGAGGGACCCTGTCTACTCAGCTCTAAGTTCTCTGGAAGGGCTTCGCTTTTGGTAGGTGCTTGGTAAACTTTAGCTGAAGGAAGGAAGTGGGGGGGGGGGAGTAAGGAGGGAGTAAGGAAGGAAGGAAGAGAGATGGATGTAAATTATAGCAGGAAGAGGCTGCGATTAGACCTAAGGAAGAACTTCGGGACTCGGTCACCTGAGGAGGTTCTAGAAATCCCCCTCTGGGTGTCTTTGTGGCAGCAGCCTCCCCTCCTTGTATCCCCACTGTGTGCCTGGTATCAGGTCGAGTACATGGCACCTGTTATGTCACTTAACCCTGAAAAACAGCACCTGGGTTGGGTATTGTTCTCTGCTTTGGATGAGGGAAAACGGAACCTTGAGAGGTGAAGCCCCTGAAGTGGTGGCGGAGCTGAGATTTGAAACTCAGTCACCCAGCTCACAAGCCCATGTTTCTCTTTCCCATTCCTGAAACTATTTCAGTTGGGCCTACCTGGAGCTAGGGTGGACCCCATCACCTCTTAGTGCATGTAGGCGGGTTGGGAAGGGCAGGGTGGGTTTGCAGAAGGGTGGGAGGCCAGCTCCAGCCCTGGTGACCTTGACCCCCCAGATGGAGTACGAGGAGCTGGAGGTCATCCACAAGGAGGAGAAGGTGCAGCTGGAGGAGCTGAAACAGAAGCACGACGTGCTGGTGGAGGAGTTCTCCCAGATCCGCACGGAGAGAGAGATTAACTCCAAGAAAAGGATGGAGGCTGAGGAGCAGCTGGTGCGCATGGTGCGGGCTGCCACGCTCATCCAGGCCATGTGGAAGGGCTACCTGGTCCGCTCCATGCTCAGGTCCAAGAAGAAGAAGCGGAGCAAGGGCAAAGCGAAGGACAAGGCCAAGGAGAAGCCCAAGGGCAAGGAGAAGCCCAAGGGCAAGGAGAAGCCCAAGGGCAAGGAGAAGCCCAAGGGGAAGAAATGAGCCCTCCCATCTGGGAGCCCAAGCACCACCCTCCTAGAGGTTAACCAGGAAGCCCCTGGAATGGAGAGCCCTGTGCTTTATGGCTTCATAAGATTACTTAAATTAAAAAGCATTTTAAACCACATGCAAAGGCACGGCCTAC
The DNA here is from genome assembly GCF_030014295.1 of Loxodonta africana. Classification (NCBI taxonomy): domain Eukaryota; kingdom Metazoa; phylum Chordata; class Mammalia; order Proboscidea; family Elephantidae; genus Loxodonta; species Loxodonta africana. The sequence continues at coordinate 11,251,471 of NC_087360.1, read as the reverse complement.
AAATAAACCTCTTTACCAGAACTGCGTGCATTCTTGTGGCCACAGGACTTCCATGAGGAGGGCAAAGCAGGGGTGACCGCTTCTCACCGTAACCTCAGTGGGAAAGCAGACCTGCCTGGGGCCAGTCACTATCATGGCTGCCATGGCCACGTGACCAGCCTTGATGAGTGGTTTTGGGGGCCAGGAGGTAGGGTATTAGAGCTGTGGCGGGGGGGGGTGTGGCACTCCAGGAGCAGGTCCTCAGGATTTCAGACTGCTCACACGGGCCCTGCTCTAGGATTATCAGCTTGCCTGAAACTTCTTCCCCCTCCAGGTCTTGCAAAGCTCAGCAGGAGTCCAGGGGTCATAGCCTACAGCCTTGCCCTGGCTTTATTTGGGGCCTAGGTTGCTGAAATGTTTCCAAATTAGTCACTGGCATTAAGAATCAGGGTCATCACATACAGATCCAGCTTTCTGCCTTCTCTGAAAAATTCTAATCATCAAGGGCACTCTGGGCCTACATCCCCATAGGCAACCATTGTCTGTCTTCTGGAGCTGAGCAACAGCCTCTCTGCAGCTGCCCCAATCCCCACCACTCCCAATAGTCTCTCGGACATGAAGGCCTCACATCAGTTGTCCCATCAGGGCTGTTGTCTCCTTTAGTACAGCTGGGAGGAAAGAGGAGTATTTCTGGGCTGTGTCTATTAAAAACTAGGGGAGGGTAAAAAGACAAATCAGAGTTGGATGTTTCAAGGAAAACCAGAAGAGGGGGGCGCAATTCTTTTTCGAAGTTCTAGAAAGCCTAAACATCATTAAAAAAAAAAATTTTTTTTTTTTATCATACATGTTAAAAATTCAAAGTATGTCTGTGCCCAAAGAACGCAGTCGGTCTGCTCCCCTGGTGGCCCATCTGACCCTGCAGGCATTTGCACTCGTGACCCTGGTCCAGCAATGTCCACTCTGTCCTTTCCCCTCCCCAAGGCAGAGGTTCAAAACCCATGATGCAACCTCCATTGGGCTCCTTGGTGCTTCCCTGCGGGGAGACAGGGGCAGGCCCCAAACCCAGCCCCCACCTGCAAATCAACCAGGGCAAAATGTTGGGGGTCGCGGGCAAATCCATTTGAGCAAAGCCTTTTGCTATCTTTCCCAACTGATCTACTCCAGGGCTAAGCAGCTACAGGAAGCAGAGCCGGGCGGGATACAGGCAGTGCCCTGGCGTGGGGGTGAGGGCTGAGGCCTCTGTCCTGAGATGCCCAGATACACAGGTAATTTTCTGGCCTTTTTGGACCCCGCCTCCTGGCAAAGGCCTAAGCATTGTTTTCTGAAAAGGTGGGAAATACACGCACATATATATGACTTCAAAACAAACAAAAAACTAAGGTTCCTATTCTGTACTCAGGAGCGACCTAGCAGTCATTGGCATTGGCTGGCAAGCAAGGACAGGAGGGATCCCGTGTTGCTGTGTCCTCCAACTCCAGCCACCCACTGGCCACTGTTGTGGGTTCTGCCCAACTTTGTACTACCTGTTATATTACTTAGCTTTGTTATTTAATCAACTCAGGCCTGACACTGGTCTTAAGAAGAAAAATCAGTAAGCATCATGGTTTTGATATATTTAATACACATGAAAATACACGATTATTTGTTCCTCCGAGTACTAACCCAGATCCTCCTGTGTCCCCATGTCCACTATCCTGGGAGTCTCTGGGGCTTCTAGACTCAGCTGGAAATGACTCCTGAGCTGCAAGCTCGGCTTGAAGTGGGGGAAGGAACCTTTGGTCCCAGTTGGCAATCACATTTATTCACACTTGGCACCAAGACCACGTTGTAGGCTTGGTGGGGGAGGGAAAGGGTTCCTCCCCTGGGGGCACCTGGGTTGGCACTGATATGGAGCATGGCTGAGACAAGAGAGGCATCTCAAGGACCGCCTCCCAATCCACGTCAGGAAGCAACTACACATTGTCAGAATGAAGGGAGGTACTGCCCACCATGCTTTCCCTCACCATCCCCTGGGTGCTTCTCCCATACTTGGGAGACTCCAGTCTGGGGCCAGAGGCTAGCGGGCCTCTCTGGCAGAAGAAGCCACCATCAGTGCTATACTCTGAAGCCGTGCCCTTCGCTATGACCCCACAGGCAAACCCAATGCCAGGACCAGGAAGCTCATTTCCAAGGGGGCTTTGGTGTCTGGGGGGCCCTACCACGTCGGGGACTGGCTGGCACTGACACACTGATGGAGTGAGCCCTGGGAGTCACCAGGGGACTCCGGAAGGTCACCCCTGACAGCGGAGACTTGGGGTCCCGAGGCCCATTGGCACGAGGAGGGCTGGCACATGGATGAACAGTACTGGGAACGTTCAGGTGGGTGAGAGACTGGGATCGTCCCCGCCGCAGAGGGTCTGGAGTGTCTAACCCATCCAAGGGTAGCATCTGGGAGTGTGCCGCCACCCTGGGCTCTGTTTTGGAGGGACTGGCTGGGTGGACAGCTCGAAGCGGGGTTTCCCTGGGCCGGGGTGAGTGGCTACCCTTGGGAGTAGCGGGGGGTGTCCAGAAGAGGGCACGGAGTTTTGCAGCATCGCCCTTTGCCATCCATGAGGCCTCCCAGCCAATGCCCCCAGGTCGGGGGCCAAACAGCGACTCGTCACAGTAAGATGGAGTGTGGCTGATCAATCTGGTGGAGGGAAGAGAAATGCAGTGAGCTGGGAGAGAAATAACCCCCAAAACCTTAACACTCCCTCCAGCACCCACAACAGCAGAAGGGTTGCCTGCAGATCCCAAGAGTCCCTGTTCCCCAGCCTGGCACCACAGTGCATCCTGTCCCAATTCCCCAGCATGTGCCCCCGGCCTGGCCAATCAGTTCCCACAGCAGGTCTGTCACAGGAATGCAGATGGCTGCATTGAGTACAGAGTACAGCTCCCTACCCCGCTACCTGTATTTGTTCTTCTTTCTTGCTGTGAGGGTAGGGGTGCTGCCCCTGGGCGGGGTGCTCTCATAGCTCTCGTTGGCCCCCGAGGCCTGCAATGCCCCTATACTCATCCCCCTGGTTCTGCTGGTCTTTTCCACCCAGGGCGGGTCGAAGTCTGGTGGGGTGGGTCGGGTACCCGCAGGGCTGCCAAACAAAGTCTCATCCACGTATGACGCCCTGGCCTTGGGCCGGTGGCCACCCCGGCAGCGGTGCTGAAGGTGGAGGGTCTGCATCCTGTTGATGGCCAGCTCCACGAGGGTCCTCATGGCTTACACTGGGTGCACTCTGAGTGCCAGGCCCTGCCTGCAGGGCTGCCTGTGAAAGAGGATGGTATCAAGTCAACAGCAGTGCTGCTGAGGGAGACTGGTAGCTCCGAATCCCACTGACTCCTCTGGCTGAGTCCCGCTAGCAAAAGGGTATAATTCTCCCTCAACCAGTCCTCCTAAAGTGAGCGTTGCCAACCCCAGGGGCATTCTGGCAATTCGTTGGGGTGTTTCTAGTTGTCACAGTGATGGTGGGGTGGGGCTACCGGCAAATAGTGAACGAGTGAATAAACAGATGAATCGAATAGTTTGCCTGCATGCTGTGGGTTCTCAATTTATGTAACGACTGGGAAGATGAAAGAATGATGGGGTCTGTGTCCACTTGAAACACACTACGGTACGGCAGGAGGGGAAACCCTGGTGGTGTAGTGGTTAAGTGCTTCGGCTACAAACCAAAGGGTCGGCAGTTCGAATCTGCCAGGAGCTCCTTGGAAACTCTATGACACGGTTCTAACCTGTTCCATAGGATCACTATGAGTCAATATCGACTTGATGGCACTGGGTTTGGTTTTTGTTTTTTTGGATGGCAGGAGGGGGAGAAGGGCAGGTCCGCACTCACATACCCTGTGTATATTTAAGAGGGTGGGACTATTGACCGCCAGTATTGACCACTTACCTCCTTCCAAGTGGTTGTCAACCATCCTCTCATTTAATGCTCTCAACAGCCCAGTGAAGCAGCTTCGATTATGTTCATTTCACAGATGACAAAATAGCCTTCAAAAAGTGAACTCAGATGTGTAGGCAACACCTGGAAAGTGATGGAAAGGACATTTGAATCTTTTATGAATTGAGAGTGGTTCCTGGGTGGTGCAAATCGTTTGTGCTTGACTACTAATGGAAGGGTTGGCAGTTCGAACCCACCCAGAGATGCCACAAAAGGCAGGCCTGGAAATCTGCTTCCATGAAGTTTAGAGCCAAGAAGATCCTATGGAGCAGTGCTATTCAGTAACATATGTAACTGTCATGAGACCGAACCCAATGAACCCGTTTGATGTGGGGTTTTTTTGGTATGAATTGAGAGCCTGAGCACTTAACCTCTCTAGTATTTTGGTTTTACTCCTCCGATTCCCCGCTGCTCCCTGGTTAATGCCCAAGCTCTCTATATTCTTGAGTTATTCTCTTACCTGGGCATCTCGGCTGGCAGCCAGCCCCCAGCCCCCGTCTCGAGCGCCCCCTCCCCACCAAGTCAGGACCCCATTGCTGGGGCGCACGAGCACCCGGGGCGCACGAGCACCCAGGGCGCCCTATGCATCTGTGATCGCACTTCGTTCGCATCCGGGAATCCCGGAGCCCAGGCCGCCCCGGCCCCCAGCGCGGATGCACTCACCCGGGACAGCCATGCCCTAGCGACGTGTGCTCGGCGCGCGCTTCCAACAACAACCACTGCGCAGCGGGGCCGAGGCGGCTGGAACCATTCCTGCCTGGCGGCCGCCCCGCTCCTTACGCCCCCGGGGATCTCCCAAAGGCAGGAGACGGTCCCCTGGCAGGGCGGGGGTTTACGTGCCAGGCTTCCGGGGCTGCGAAAAGCGGCGGGGGCGCAGCCAAGGGCGTGGAATGGGCTCCCCCCGCCCGGCCGCGCAGTTGGTGCGGCCCGCAGGCTCCGCCCCCTTCCGTCTCCGTCCGCCGGGCCCGCATGGCGGCCGGCACGCGTCCCGCGGCCGGATCTCGGTCCCGCACGGCCGGATCCCGGTCCCGCACGGCCATGGCCCAGTGGAGGAAGAAGAAGGGGCTCCGCAAACGCCGGGGCGCGGCCTCCCAGGCCCGCGGCAGCGACTCGGAGGACGGCGAGTTTGAGATTCAGGCGGAAGATGACTCCCGGGCCCGGAAGGTGGGAGTGCGGGGCTGGGATACGCGGGGGGGCCGGCACGTTTGCGATCCGGGCGCTGAGAGCCGTGCTGCCGCGGCCTCGGTTTCCCCGCTGTGGGGTGGACACGGCTGAGGGTAGGGGTCGGGTCCGCCTACCCGGCGGCCTGAGCATGGGTCTCGGGGTTTGCCGGGGCTGGAGACTCCCGGTTCCGGTGGCCCGTGCGGTGCCTGCAGGCGTTGCAGCCTGGCTTCTGATAGCGCGCTACCTCATTGGCTACCTTCTGCCCAGGGGGCGAGTCCTAGCCTCCATTCGTCCAATGAAAAGTGCGGGTGAAGGTCTGACTTTGTGAGTTTGGGGGATTCTTGGGAGGTTGCTGTAGGGAGAGGGCTGAGAGACTCACGCCCCTACATCTCCTGGAAAACTAATAATAAATGAAACTTGGCGCTTGTTGAGCGCTTACCACGTGCCGGACCCCGTGCTAAGAGCTTTTTACTTGCCTTATTCAATCCTCACACCAATTCGGTGATCTAAGTACTGGGATCCCCATTTTCCTGACGAGGAGACTGAGACCTAGAGGGGTGAAACAAGTTGACCAAGACCTCACAGTTTGTGAGTGGCATGTTGTTGTTTTGTGCCATCGGGTGGATTCTGACTCACACGCAGAGGAGGACTGCACTCCTTGAGAGCAGGTGCCAGATGAGACCTCGTTCCACCGTTTCCCCACCCCAGCCTCATCAGGTGCCTGGCACACAGTAGGTGCTCTATAAGTGCTGAAGGCACTGAACAGCACAAGAGGGCAGAGATCGTAGTAAGTGCCAAAGAAGAGGAGCTCACACAGTCGTTCAGACCCAGGGCTTTGTCATGACGCAGCCCTGCGTTCAAATCTGCCCCAACCTTGTACTGGTTGTGGGACGTTGGTTGTTGTTGTTGGGTGCCGTTGAGTTAATTCTGACGCGTAATGACCCCGTGTGACAGGGTAGAACTGTTCCATAGGATTTTCTAGGTTGTAATTTCTACAGGAGCGGATCGCCAGGTCTTTTCTCCTGCAGAGTTGCTGGTGAGTAAGGCAGGTAACCACTGACCTTTTGGTTAGCAGCCGAGTGCTTAACCATTGCGCCACCAGGGCTCCTTTTGTGGGAAATTGGAGAAGGTGCTTAACCTCTCTGTGCCTCGGTTTGCACATCCATGGAAGGCAGGTGATTTTATGTGCCTCGAAGACTGTGGAAAGGATTAAATGACAGGGTATGTACATTTATGCATCCCTTCAGTGAATATTGCTAGGACATCATGTGTTCCTGCCACTTTGTTTTTGTGTACCTAGAGCAAGAAACTCAAACCAAACATGTTGCTGTCAAGTTGCGATTCCAACTCACAGTGACCCTGTAGGACAGAGAAGAACTGCCCCATAGGGTTTCCAAGAAGCAGCTGGTGGATTTGAAGTGCTGACCTTTTGGTTAGCAGCTAAACTCTTTCCGCCCCCCCCCCCCGAAGAAAACCAGTTTATTTGACAAACGAGAACATGACTCTAGAGATATAACCTATTGTCTTAGTCATCTAGTACTGCTGTAACAGAAAGTAGGTGGCAGCCAAACTCTTAACTACTGTTTCACCAGGGTTCCTATCTAGAGCAGGGGTTGTAAATTTTTCCTATAAAAGGGTGTGGTGGTAAATAGTTCAGGCATGTGGGCCAGTTAGTCTCTGCCTTTTTTGTTTGAATTTTTCAGTCTTTTAAGAAATGTAGAAACCATTCCTAGCTCACAGGCTGTACAAAACAGGCTGCATCCTTGACCTAGAGAATCATAGTGGAAAGAACATAGACCCTGAAGCCAGTATTCAAACCCCTGAACCCCACTTGCTGGCCGTATGACCTTGGGCAGGTCACTTCCCCTTTCTGAGCCTCTGTTCCCTTCTCTGTGAAATGGACATAATAATAGTGTCTATCTCACAGCCCTCCCAGGGCTGTGATGAGGAGTAAGTGGGTTAATTTATGTGACTGTTCAGAGAGGCACCTGACGTATCGTAAGTGTAGTGTCAGTTTAAGCTTATTATTAATTAGTGCTCCATAAATGTTTCTGAGAGGAAAGGGATCAGCCTTATAGTCTGAGAAGGCTCCGCAGAGGCGGCATCCGGTTGGATTCAGCTTAAAGGACAAGTGGAACCTGGACAGGCAGAGAGAAGGTCAGGGGAGACAGAGGCCAGAGTTGGGGTGGGGTGAGTCAGAAAGGAGATTGGGGAGGGGGCCAGGACAGCTTGGAAGAGTAGTACCTTATACAAAGTAGGTGTTTTCATTGACTTCTTACAGGTTTTAATTTCGAGAGCTCTGAATGACAGGCCAGGGCGATGGTGATGATGTTGATGATAGTACTACCAGCTGTGTGCTGGACCCTACTCTAAGTTTTCCACTTACCCATTTAATCTTCACAACAACTCAGTGAGGCAGATGCTCTTGTTATCCCTATTTTCCGATGTGGAAACTGAGGCCCAGGGAGATTAAGTCACTTGCTTGAGGTCTCACAGCTGGTAAGTTACAGAACTGGGATTCAAACCCAGGCAGCGTGTCTCCAGAGTCCACGTTCTGAACCTCTGGCTTGTCCTGGCCCAGGCACAGGAGAGACAGTTAGCAGAGAAATCATGTGATTTGTGAGGATAATTGGTTTGAATCAGGGAGAAACTGGCAACAGGACAGTCTCTTCTCCTGCCCCCAGCGCCTAGAGTGATGCTGCCTCTGTTCTTCCCTCCCAGCTGGGCCCTGGCAGACCGCTGCCCACCTTCCCCACCTCAGAATGCACCTCGGATGTGGAGCCAGACACCCGGGAGATGGTGCGAGCACAGAACAAGAAGAAGAAGAAATCGGGAGGCTTCCAGTCTATGGGTGGGTTAGCCAGGCATCCGGGGGCCTTAGGGAAGCAGTAACAGGGGTCATCATAGCCTCTGCACTCGATTACTGATGTCTGCGCTGGGCCCAGCACTGTGGTGAGTGGCTGAGGCAGCAGACATGATCTCTAGGCATTCAGGGCCTGACACGTAGGAGAACAGTCAGAGCAGGACTTGGAAAAGGCAATGCCAGTGCAGGAACAGGCAAAGACATTTGGGGATTTAGTGCACGACAAAACTGCATTTCACACCAAGGGGCAAAGTGGATTAGTTGGGCAGTGGTGTTGGAACACCGGGCCAGCTCTTTGGAAATAAAGCTGATCCTTCTGCCTTGCTCTTTACAGATCAGTAGCAGCTGGAGCAAAGATTTGAATGTCAAAGTGAATATTTTTATGATCTTAGGAGGGAAAAGAAGGCCTTATAAGTGTGGGCACTACTTAATCTCACTTTTTTTTTTAAACTAAGCATGCATTTGGCCAAAAAACACTATAAACAAATTAAAATAAATGCCGTATTTGTAACCTATGGGACAAAGGGTTGGTATCCCTCATATACAAAGAGTTCTTTCAAATCAATAAGAAAAAGACAGATACCCTGGTAGAGAAATGGGAGAAGGAAATGAATAGACAGTTCACAAAAGGAATCTTAGATGGCCAATTGATAAACTGCAAAGTGTGCTAAGCTTCATCAGAAATCAAAGAAAAACAAGTAACATCTACGTATGGCAATATTTTGCCATTCCGAACAGCAAAGATGAAAAATTGACCAAAAAGTAGCTAAGGCTGTGGTGCTTTCCTGTCTCCAAGCTTTTCCAGTATCCTCCCATCTCCACACTCTTGAGTCATATTTAGTCTCCAAAGGCTGCCTCCTCTCCCATGTGTCTCACTTCTCAGCACCCACACCTGCACCTTGTCCTTAACACGTTTTTTAAAAATATTTAGAAAATTTCAAACATAATTAAAAAAGAACCTAGCACAGTACAGTGAGTCTCCAGGTACCCATTACCCAGCTTCAGCAGGCTGTAACAGTCAGCCTTGTCTCATGCATATACTCCCCACCCCTGGGTGATTGCAGAGCTGATTGCAGACACCAGGCCATTGTATCCATAAATTCTTCGTATATGCCTTTGAAAGATGGCAGTACCTTCCCACACCTAAAACAGACAGTTCCAGAATTCCACCCTAGACCCAGTCTGGTTCAGAGTTCCCCAGTTGGTCACGACATTTTTAGACCATTTCATCAGTTTGATGGGATCAGAATCCAAATAAGGTTCACACACTGTGATCAGTTGTTTTGTTTCATTTAATCTGTACATTTCTCCTTCATTGCTTTTCTAAAGGGCCAGACAGTAAATATTTTCTGCCTTGTTACACCATTACAGTGTTAAAGTAACCACAGATAATATGCAGGTGAGTGGGTATGACTGTTCCAATAAAACTTTATTAAAAAAAAAAAAAAAAAAAGCGTTGGATTTGGCCCTAAGAAACCAGAGTCTGAGAAGTCTTCAGAGCCTGGAGGGGATTGATTGAGGACCTTTCCCTCTCTCTTCCTGAGGTGGCCTCTCCTACCAGGCCTGGTGTCTTCACTAATCAGTGCTGCTGGAAACACTTAAGGTACCTCAACTCAATTCTCGCAGCCCATCAAGAGAGGCACCATTATGGTCTCTGAGGCACAGATGAGGACCCTGAGGCACAGAGAGGCCAAGCCACTTGGGTTGCACAGCTGGGATTCGAATTTGTGTCTGTCGAGGGTAAATGTCGGAGGGGGTTCCCCAGACCCTTGACTGTTCCCCTGTCTCCCAGGCTTGAGCTACCCGGTGTTCAGAGGCATCATGAAGAAGGGCTACAAGGTGCCGACGCCGATCCAGAGGAAGGTACGAGGCAGTGGCTCAGTCTCGGGGGACGGGGTCGCTGGTTAAAAACCTAGCCCTCCTGTGTGGCCCCTTGACAGCCACCTCTTGTCCCAGCTGTCACATCTGTCATCTCTTACCCTGCTGAAGCTCCACCAAGCTTGCCTGTCTTAACCATGGAGGAAGGTCGACCCAGCAGACTGGAGGCTGAACCAGGCTTCTTTGCCCATCAAGCCTCCCCAGGGCTGCCCACTCACTGCTGAGGCCCTGCCCAGGCAGCTCTCAGTGCCCCTTTCTCACCCAAGGCTCACGATTGCTGCCTGCAGATACTTGGTCGAGAGGGAGACAATGTTTCTCTGGGGTCCCAAGTACAAGGATTAGACAGGGAGGTAGAGTCTGACTCAACCGGAAGAATGCTCCAACAGTGGAAAGAATTTGGGAGTAGTGAGCTGCTTATCCCTGGAGGTGTGCAAACAGGCTCTTTCAAGAATGAGATCAGGGCTGGGTAACAGTCCCTTCCTATTCACTGAGATCTCTAGCTGGCCCACTCCCTGGAGACTTGAAGCTCTGGCTCACGTGGTATTAGGTGCAGGAGCTAACCACCCCCGACCCACCTCCCGCATGTGTTCCTCTCCAGACCATCCCAATGATCCTGGATGGCAAGGACGTGGTGGCCATGGCCCGGACAGGCAGCGGCAAGACGGCCTGCTTCCTCATCCCCATGTTTGAGCGACTCAAGGCCCACAGTGCCCAGACTGGGGCCCGTGCCCTCATCCTCTCACCCACCCGGGAGCTGGCTCTGCAGACCATGAAGTTCACCAAGGAGGTGTGTGAGTGCTGGGGTCAGGAACAGCCGGGCTGACTTGGGGACCTGTCAGGGAGTTTGGAGCAGGGAGGTGTGAATGGGCCGGGTCATTTTCTCTTACCTGGTCTCTCTCTCTCCACAGCTGGGCAAGTTCACAGGCCTCAAGACTGCCCTGATCCTGGGCGGGGACAAGTAAGAGCCCCTCCCCCATGCCACAGTCACCACCATTCAAGCATATCCCTTTACCTCAAGGGCCGATGGAGCCCATGTTGCCTATTAATCATAGCAGCTTCTCTGCACATGCAAAAAAAACTAGCAAGGGGAAACACGCAATAACATGTGAAAGCAAATTGGCCACAAAGTACTGCAACACAAAGATAACAAGGTTCCAGAAAGTGAACTGTGGGTTCACAGTGTTAGTTTAGCTCACCAGTGGGTAATTTAGTATGAATATGTGTGTTTCTTTTTCCTTTTTAAATTTCACTTTATTGTTGTTGTTGAGAATATATGCCGTAAAACATACACCAATTCAACGATTTCTACACGTGCGATTCAGTGACACCAGTTACATTCTTCCAGTTGTGCAGCCATTCTCACTTTCCTTTTCTGAGTTGTTCCTTCTCCGTTAACGTAAACTCACTGCCCCCTGAGGTTCCTGTCTAATCTCTGGAGTTGCTGTTGTCAGTTCGATCCCATGTAAAAAACCACAAACCAAACCCATTCCCGTTGATTCGATTTTGACTCATAACAACCCTGTAGGACAGAGCAGAACTGCCCCACAGTGTTTCCAAGGAGTGGCTGGTGGATTCGAACTGCTGACCATTTGGTTAGCAGCTGAGCACTTAACCATTGTGCAACCAGGGTACCGTACAGATTTTAAAAGAGCATGATGCTCAAGGCAGACCTTTTTTACTAGTTTAGCTTAACTATTTGGTTTTAAAAAGACTTTAGGGGATGTTTTTGGTTTAAAGTTTAAGTCAGAGTAATAGTTTCAAGGGTTTATCCACCCCCCAAGACTCCAGAAATTCTAGAGTCAATGAGAATCTGAAATTTTGATCTGGGTGTCTATATTTTAATATCTCTCATTGTGGGTTGTTTAAAAGTTGAATGCATCGAAATTGAGGAATATTTATAATTGCTCAGATTTGCAATATATATTTCTTGACATGCTTGTTCCATCCTTCCAAGGTAGCAGGTGCCACACGTGTTTTACAGATGAGCAAACTGAGGAAGTGATAGGCCCAGGGCCACGCAACGATTCGCTAGTAGAGCTGAGCTCAGAGCCCAGTCTACTGTGGCCCACCCCCTACTTGTCCCACAGTCTCCCCCTCAAAGGCAGCCCTTCCTTACCCTTCTCCCAGAATGTCATTGTTGACAGTCACTCTTCATTCTGTTTTGCTTCTCAGTGTTCTTGTGTGTACATTATTATTTATTATCTCTAAAGCTTGTGATTGTCAGCCCTCTCTGGCCTAGGCCTGGCCCAGGATTCTGGCTGCTACAGGTGTCCTAAGGGTGTTTCAGAGGAAGATTAAAGTTAGGGATCTGTGCCTAAAAGATTTAATTAAGAACAAGCATTTAGACATTCAGAGAACCTGGCTGCTAGTTGGAGCCAGCAGTTCCAGGGTTAGTTGCTACGTGGTGCTGTGGGTCAGAGGTAGCTTTGTTACTCTCTGCAGCATGGGATCCTGGTAAGCTTTGTGGCTGAGCTCATCTCTTTGGGGAACTCTTGGTTGTAACCAATTTGTATGTTTCAACTTGTATCTCTCCGAGGCAGTGCCTCTGCCTAGCATCTCAGCTGCAGCCTTTCCTCAGCTCTAAGCCCAGGGTCTGTCTTTGTAGGGATGGGGTCAGGGGACTCACCTGGGGACTCATTTGGTTATAGAATGGGAGAGAGACTGAAGAGGCCTGTCCTGTCAAGCTAACACCTCCTCTCCTTCCTAGAATGGAAGACCAGTTTGCAGCCCTGCACAAAAATCCCGACATGTGAGTTTGTAAAACAGGGGTGATATTCTGGGGCCCCTTCCCCAGATGGCCACTGGCCAGGGAATGGGGGTAGTGGCCCTGGTCCTGGGGTGACCTGGTCTGTGTTCCCCCTTCCAGAATCATTGCTACCCCTGGACGGCTGGTGCATGTGGCTGTGGAGATGAGCCTGAAGCTGCAGAGCATGGAGTACGTGGTATTTGACGAGGCAGACAGGTAAGGCTGCAGGTACACCTGTGTGCTCCTGTCAGTGTTGGTTCCAAAGCTGGGAAAACAGAGGGGGCAGCGTTGGGCAGGAGGAAGCAGCTCTGCCGGAAGGGACCTGTGAGGGCAAGGCTGTAGGAGTATCAAAAAGAGTAATAAAATTGCAATCACGTGATTTTTAAGTGATAAAAATAGCACAAAGCTAAGAGCCCAGACTCTGGAGCCAAAGAGGTGCGAGATCAGATCCCAGCCCTGCTACTTCCCAGCTCTGTGAACATGGGCCCCAATCACTGAAGATCTCTGGGCCTTGGTTGCCTCAGCTGTAAAATGGGGACAAGATAGCTTGTACCTCATAGGCTGGTTGTGAGGGTTAAATGAACTCATGAGTGTAAAGGACAGGAAGTCCCCGGGTTATGAATGAGATCCATTCCTAACTCTGTAATTAAGTCGAATTTGTAGGTAAGTTGGAACAGGTACATACGGTTCTTAGTTAGCGTCAGTTAGTCAAATGTTTGTCTTCGTATACAGTATATATTTTACTTTTTTTTTTTTTAATTTCGTACTCTAAGTGAAAATTTGCAGATCGAGTCAGTCTCATACAAATATTTATATGCACATTCCTATATACTCCTAGTTGCTTTCTCCCTAATGAGACCACAAACTCCTCTCCACCCTCTTATTTCCATGCCCATTCAGCCAGCTTCTGACCCTCTTTGCCTTCTCATCTCCCCTCCAGACAGGAGCTGCCCACATAGTCTCATGTGTCTACATGATCCAAGAAGTTCACTCCTTACCAGTATCATTTTCTCTCCTATAGTCCAGTCTAATCCCTGTCTGAAGAGTTCAGTTTGGGAATGGTTCCTGTCTTGGGCTAACAGAAGGTCTGGGGACTATGACCTCTGGGGTTCTTCTAGTCTCAGTCAGACCATTAAGTCTAGTCTTTTTACGAGACTTTGAAGTCTGCATCCCACTGCTCTGCTGCTCCCTCAGGGGTTCTCTGTTGTGTTTCCTATCAGGGCAGTCCTCGGTTATAGCTGGGCACCACCTAGTTCTTCTGGTCTCAGGCTGATATAGTCTCTAGTTTATGTGGCCCTTTCTGTCTCTTGGGCTCATGATTACCTTGTGTCTTTGGTATTCTTCATTCTTCTTTGCTCCAGGTGGGTTGAGACCAATTCATGCATCTTAGATGGCTGCTTGCTAGTGTTTAAGACCCCAGATGCCATTGTCCAAAGTGGGATGCAGAATGTTTTCTTAATAGATTTTATTATGCCAATTGACCTAGATGTCCCCTGAAACGCAATCTCTGCCCCTGCTACGCTGGCCTTCAGAGTGTTCAGTTTTTATTCAGGAAACTTCTTTACTTTTGGTTTAGTCCAGTTGTGCTGACCTCTCCTGTATTGTGTGTCGTCTTTCCCTTCACCTAAAATACTTCTTGTCTACTATCTAATGAGTGAATACCCCTTTCTCTCCCTCCCTGCATACTCATAACCATTAAGAATATTTTCTTCTCTGTTTAAACTATTTCTCGAGTTCTTATAATAGTGCTCTCATACAGTATTTGTCCTTTTGAAACTAATTTCACTCAGCATAATGCCTTCCAGATTCTTCCATGTTATGAAATGTTTCACAGATTCATTATTGTTCTTTATCGATGCATAGTATTCCATTGCGTGAATATACCATAATTTATTTATTCATCTCTTGATGGGCATCTTGGTTTCTTCCATCTTTTTGCCATTGTAAACAGTGCTGCAGTGAACATGGGTGTGCATATATTTGTTCGTGTAAAAGCTGTTATTTCTCTAGGATATATTCCAAGGAGTGGGATTGCTGGATCGTATGGTAGTTCTATTTCGAGTTTTTTAAGGAAACACCAAATCGATTTCCAAAGTGGCCGTACCATTTGACCTCCCCAGCCAGCAGTGTGTAAGTGTTCCTGTCTCTCTGCAACCTCTCCAACATTTATTATTTTGTGTTTTTTTGGATTAATGCCAGCCTTGTTGGAGTGAGATGGAATCTCATTGTAGTTTTGATTTGCATTTCTCTAATGGCTAATGATCATGAACACCTGAATGTCTTTTTAGTGAAGTGCCTGTTCATATCCTTTGCCCATTTTTTAATTGGGTTATTTGTCTTTTCGTAGTTAAGTTTTTGCAGTATCGTGTAGATTTTAGAGATCAGACGCCGATTGGAAGTGTCATAGCTAAAAACTTTTCCCAGTCTGTAGGTAACCTTTTTTCTCTTTTAGTGAAGTCTTTGGATGAGCGTAGGTGTTTGATTTTTAGGAGCTCCCAGTTATCTAGTTTCTCTTCTGATATTTGTGCGTTGTTAGTAATGTTTTGTATACTGTTTATGCCATGTATTAGGGCTCTTAGCGTTGTACCTATTTTTTCTTCCATGATCTTTATTGTTATAGATTTTATATTTGGGTCTGTGATCCATTTTGAGTTAATTTTTGTGCATGGTGTGAGGTATGGGCCTTGTTTCATTTATTCGCAGATGGATATCCAGTTATGCTAGCACCATTTGTTAAAAAGACTGTCTTTTCCCCATTTAACTGACTTTGGGCCTTTGTCAAATATCAGCTGCTCATATGTGGATAGATTTATGTCTGGATTCTCAATTCTGTTCCATTGGTCTATGTATGTGTTGTTGTACCAATACCAGGCTGTTTTGACTACTGTGGCAGTATAATAGTTTCTTTAAAATTAGGTAGTGTGAGGCCTCGCACTTTGTTCTTCTTTTTCAGTAATGCTTTACTTCTCCAGGGCCTCTTTCCCTTCCATATGAAGTTGGTGATTTGTTTCTCCATCTCATTAAAAAATGTTGTTGGAATTTGGATCGGAATTGCATTGTACCTATACATCACTTTTGGTAGAATAGACATTTTTACAATGTTGAGTCTTCCTATCTATGTGCAAGGTGTTTTTCCAATTACGTAGGTCTCTTTTTGTTTCTAGCAGTAGTGTCTTGTAGTTTTATTTGTATAGGTCTCTCATGTTTCTGGAAACCCCGGTGGCGTAGTGGTTCAGTGCTATGGCTGCTAACCAAGAGGTCAGCAGTTCAAATCCATCAGGCACTCCTTGGAAAACCCTATGGGGCAGTTCTACTCTGTCCTATAGGGTCGCTATGAGTCGGAATCGACTCGAGGGCAGTGGGTTTGGTTTTTGGTTTATGTTTCTGGTAAGATTTATTCCTAAGTATTTTATCTTCTTGGGGGCTACTGTAAATGGTATTGACTTGGTGATTTCCTCTTTGATGTTCTTTTTGTTGACATAGAGGAATCCAACTGATTTTTGTGTGTTTATCTTGTATCCTGATATTCTGCTGAACTATTAGTTTCAGTAGTTACTTAAGGATTCTTTAGGGTTTTCTGTGTATAAGATAATGTCATCTGTAAATAAAGATACTTTTTATTTCTTCCTTACCAATCTGGATGCCGTTTATTTCTTTATCTAGCCTAGTTGCTCTGGCTAGCACCTCCAGCACATTGTTGAATATAGAGTGGTGATAAAGCGCATCCTTGTCTGGTTCCCGTTCTCAAGGGGAATGCTTTCAGACTCTCTCCATTTAGGATGATGTTGGGCTGTTGGCTTTGTATAAATGCCCTTTATTATTTTGAGGAAAATTCCTTCTATTCCTATTTGCTGAGAGTTTTTATCATGAATGGGTGTTGAACTTTGTCACATGCCTTTTTTGAATTGATAAGATCATGTGGTTCTTGTCTTTTGTTTTATTTATATGATGGATTACATTGTTTATCTGATGTTGAATCATCCCTGCATACCTGACATGAATCACACATGGTCATGGGGAATTATTTTTTTGATATGTTGTCGAATTCTGTAGGCTAGAATTTTGTTGAGGATTTTTGCATCTAAGTTCATAAGGGATATAGGTCTGTAATTTTCTTGTCTGTGTGCTGTCTTTACGTGGTTTTGGTATCAGGGATATGCTGGCTTCATAGAATGAGTTTGGGAGTATTCCATCCTTTTCTACGCTCTGAAATACCTTTAGTAGTAGTGGTGTTAATTCTCCTTTGAAAGTTTGGTAGAACTCTGCAGTGAAGCTGTCCGGGCCAGGGCTTTTTTTCTTTGGGAGTTTTTTAATTACTTTTTCAATCTTTTCTTTTGTTACGGGTTTATTTAGTTGTTCTACCTCTCTTTGTGTTAGTTTGGGTAGGTAGTGTGTTTCTAGAAATGCATCCATTTCTTCTAGGTTTTCAAATTTGTTAGAGTACAATTCTTTGTAGTAATCTGATATGATTCCTTTAATTTCAGTTGGGTCTGTTGTAATATCGCCCATCTCATCCCTTATCCGGGTTATTTGCTTCCTCTCCTGTTTTTCTTTTGTCAGTTTGACCAGTGGTTTATCAATTTTGTCAGTTTTTTCAAAGAACCAGCTTTTGGTCTTGTTAACTCTTTCAGTTGCTTTTCTGTTCTCTATTTAATTCCGCTCTAACTTTTATTATTTGCCTTCTTCTGGCATCTGAGGGTTTCTTGTGTTGCTCTCTATTTGTTCAAGTTGTAGGGATAATTCTTTGATTTTGGCCCTTCTTTTTGTATGTGTGCATTTATTGATACAAATTGACCTCTGAGCACAGCTTTCGCTGTCCCAAGGGTTTTGATAGAAAGTGTTTTCATTCTCATTGGATTCTATGAATTTCTTTATTCCATCCTTAATATCTTCCATAGCCCAGTCGTTTTTGAGCAGGGTGTTGCTCAGTTTCCAAGTGTTTGATTTCTTTTCCCTGCTTTTTCTGTTACTTATTTCTACTTTTATGGCCTATGGTCAGAGAAGATGCTTTGTAATATTTCGATGTTTTGGATTCTGCTAAGGCATGCTTTATGACCTAATATATGGTCTATTCTAGAGAATGTTCCATGTGCACTAGAAAAGAAAGTACATTTTGCTGCTTTTGGGTGGAGTGTTCTGTATATGTCTATGAGGTCAAGTTGGTTGATTGTGACATTTAGATCTTCAATGTCTTTATTGAGCTTCTTTCTGGATGTGCTGTTCTTCACTGAAAGTGATGTGGTGAAGTCTCCTACTATTATTGTGGAGCTGTCTATCTCACTTTTCAATGCTGTGAGAGTTTGCTTTATGTATCTTGAAGCCCTGTCATTGGGTGCATAAATATTTAATATGGTTATATCGTCCTGGTGTATTGTCCCTTTAATCATTATATAGTGCCCTTCCTTATCCGTTGTGGTGGATTTAATTTTAAAGTCTATTTTGTCAGAAATTAATATTCCTACTCCTGCTCTTATTCAATTGTTGTTTGCTTGATATATTTTTTTCCATCCTTTGGGTTTTAGTTTGTTTGTGTTCTAAGTCTAAGGTGTGTCTCTTGTAGGCACCATACAGGTGGATCATGGTTTTTTGTCCGTTCTGCCACTCTGTCTTTATTGGTGCATTTAGTCTATTTACATTCAGCGTAATTTTGGATAGGTATGAGTTTAGCGCTGTCATTTTGATGTCTCTTTTAGTGTGTTGTTGTTTCTTTTCCCACTTAATTTTTTTGTAATGAGAAGTTTATGTATTGTCTTTTCCTCTTATTCATTGTTGTTGATTTTGTTTTTGCTGAGTCTTTATTTTTTTCTTGTATTTATTTATTTAAAATAATTTTTATTGTGCTTTAAGTGAAAGTTTACAAATCAAGTCAGTCGGTCATATATAAGCTTATATACACCTTACTCCATACTCCCACTTACTCTCCCCCTAATGAGTCAGCCCGCTCCCTCCTTCCAGTCTCTCCTTTCGTGACGATTTTGCCAGTTTCTAACCCTCTCTACCCTCCTATCTCCCCTCCAGACAGGAGATGCCAACACAGTCTCAAGTGTCCACCTGATACAAGTAGCTCACTCTTCGTCAGCATCTCTCTCCAACCCATTGTCCAGTCCCCTCCATGTCTGATGAGTTGTCTTCGGGAATGGTTCCTGACCTGGGCCAACAGAAGGTTTGGGGACCATGACCGCCGGGATTCTTCTAGTCTCAGTCAGACCATTAAGTCTGGTCTTTTTATGAGAATTTGGGGTCTGCATCCCACTGTTCTCCTGCTCCCTCAGGGGTTCTCTGTTGTGCTCCCTGTCAGGGCAGTCATCGGTGGTGGCCGGGCACCATCTAGTTCTTTTGGTCTCAGGATGATGTAAGTCTCTGGTTCATGTGGCCCTTTTTGTCTCTTGGGCTCATAGTTATCGTGTGACCTTGGTGTTCTTCATTCTCCTTTGATCCAGGTGGGTTGAGACCAATTGATGCATCTTAGATGGCGCTTGTTAGCATTTAAGACCCCAGACGCCACAGTTCAAAGTGGGATGCAGAATGTTTTCATGATAGAATTATTTTGCCAATTGACTTAGAAGTCCCCTTAAGCCATTGTCCCCAAACCCCCACCCTTGCTCCGCTGACCTTCGAAGCATTCATTTTATCCCAGAAACTTCTTTGCTTTTGGTCCAGTCCAGTTGAGCTGACCTTCCGTGTATTGAGTATTGTCCTTCCGTTCACCTAAAGTAGTTCTTATCTACAAACTAATCAGTAACTAACCCTCTCCCACCCTCCCTCCCTCCCCCGCCCCGTAACCACAAAATTATGTGTTCTTCTCACTTTATACTATTTTTCAAGTTCCTGTAATAGTGGTCTTATACAATATTTGTCCTTTTGCCTCTGACTAATTTCACTCAGCATAATGCCTTCCAGGTTCCTCCATGTTATGAAATGTTTCACAGATTCGTCACTGTTCTTTATCGATGCATAGTATTCCATCGTGTGTACATACCACAATTTTTTAACCATTCATCCGTTGATGGACACCTTGGTTGCTTCCAGCTTTTTGCTATTGTAAACAGAGCTGCAATAAACATGGGTGTGCATATATCTGTTCGTGTAAAGGCTCTTATTTCTCTAGGATATATTCCGAGGAGTGGGATTTCTGGGTTGTATGGTAGTTCTATTTCTAACTTTTTAAGAAAACGCCAAATCGATTTCCAGAGTGGTTGTACCATTTTACATTCCCACCAGCAGTGTATAAGAGTTCCAATCTCTCCGCAGCCTCTCCGACATTTATTATTTTGTGTTTTTTGGATTAATGCCAGCCGTGTTGGAGTGAGATGGAATCTCATTGTAGTTTTAATTTGCATTTCTCTAATGGCTAATGATCGAGAGCATTTTCTCATGTATCTGTTAGCTGCCTGAATATCTTCTTTAGTGAAGTGCCTGTACATATCCTTTGCCCACTTTTTGATTGGGTTGTTTGTCTTTTTGTGGTTGAGTTTTAACAGAATCATATAGATTTTAGAGAACAGGCACTGGTTGGAGATGTCATAGCTGAAAATTCTTTCCCAATCGGTAGGTAGTCTTTTTACTCTTTTGGTGAAGTCTTTAGATGAGCATAGGTGTTTGATTTTTAGGAGCTCCCAGTTATCTGGTTTCTCTTCGTCATTTTTGGTAATGTTTTATGTTCTGTTTATGCCTTGTATTAGGGCTCCTAACATTGTCCCTATTTTTTCTTCCATGATCTTTATCATTTTAGTCTTTATGTTTAGGTCTTTGATCCACTTGGAGTTAGTTTTTGTGCATGGTGTGAGGTATGGGTCCTGTTTCATTTTTTTGCAAATGGATATCCAGTTATGCCAGCACCATTTGTTAAAAAGACTATCTTTTCCCCAATTAACTGTCACTGGACCTTTGTCAACTATCACCTGCTCTTATGTGGATGGATTTATATCTGGGTTCTCAATTCTGTTCCATCGGTCTGTGTGCCTGTTGTTGTACCAGTACCAGGCTGTTTTGACTACTGTGGCTGTATAATATGTTCTAAAATCAAGTAGAGTGAGGCCTCCCACTTTCTTCTTCTTTTTCAGTAATGCTTTACTTATCCGGGGCTTCTTTCTCTTCCATACGAAGTTGGTGATTTGTTTCTCCATCACATTGAAAAATGTCATTGGAATTTGGATCGGAAGTGTATTGTATGTATAGATGGCTTTTGGTAGAATAGACATTTTTACTATGTTAAGTCTTCCTATCCATGAGCAAGGTATGTTTTTCCACTTATGTAGGTCCTTTTTAGTTTCTTGCACTAGTACTTTGTAGTTTTCTTTGTATAGGTTTTTTACATCTTTGGTAAGATTTATTCCTAAGTATTTTATCTTCTTGGGGGCTACTGTGAATGGTATTGATTTGGTGATTTCCTCTTCGATGTTCTTTTTGTTGATGTAGAGGAATCCAAGTGATTTTTGTATGTTTATCTTGTAACCTGAGACTCTGCCAAACTCTTCTATTAGTTTCAGTAGTTTTCTGGAGGATTCCTTAGGGTTTTTTGTGTATAAGATCATGTTATCTGCAAATAGAGATAATTTTACTTCCTCCTTGCCAATCCAGATGCCCTTTATTTCTTTGTCTAGCCTAATTGCTCTGGCTAGGACCTCTAGCACAATGTTGAATAAGAGCAGTGATAAAGGGCATTCTTGTCTGGTTCCCGTTCTCAAGGGAAATGCTTTCAGGCTCTCTCCATTTAGAGTGATGTTGGCTGTTGGCTTTGCATTAAAAAAAAAAAAAATGCCCTTTATTATGTTGAGGAATTTTCCTTCAATTCCTATTTTGCTGAGAGTTTTTATCATAAATGGGTGTTGGACTTTGTCAGATGCCTTTTCTGCATCAATTGATAAGATCATGTGGTTTTATTTATATGGTGGATTACATTAATGGTTTTTCTAATATTAAACCAGCCTTGCATACCTGGTATAAATCCCACTTGGTTGTGGTGGATTATTTTTTTGATATGTTGTTGAATTCTATTGGCTAGAATTTTGTTGAGGATTTTTGCATCTATGTTCATGAGGGATATAGGTCTGTAATTTTCTTTTTTTGTGATGTCTTTACCTGGTTTTGGTATCAGGGATATGGTGGCTTCATAGAATGAGTTAGGTGGTATTCCGTCATTTTCTATGCTTTGAAGTACCTTTAGTAGTAGTGGTGTTAACTCTTCTCTGAAAGTTTGGTAGAACTCTGCAGTGAAGCCGTCCGGGCCAGGGCTTTTTTTTGTTGGGAGTTTTTTGCTTACCGTTTCAATCTCTTTTTTTGTTATGGGTCTATTTAGTTGTTCTACTTCTGATTGTGTGTTTAGGTAGGTAGTGTTTTTCTAGGAATTCAACCATTTCTTCTAGGTTTTCAAATTTGTTAGAGTATAATTTTTCGTAATAATCTCATATGATTCTTTTAATTTCAGTTGGGTCTGTTGTGATGTGGCCCATCTCGTTTCTTATTCGGGTTATTTGTTTCCTTTCCTGTATTTCTTTAGTCAGTCTGGCCAATGGTTTATCAATTTTGTTAATTTTTTCAAAGAACCAGCTTTTGGCTTTGTTAATTCTTTCAATTGTTTTTCTGTTCTCTAATTCATTTAGTTCAGCTCTGATTTTTATTATTTGTTTTCTTCTGGTGCCTGATGGATTGTTTTGTTGCTCACTTTTTATTTGTTGAAGTTGTAGGGACAGTTCTCTGATTCTGGCTCTTCTTTTTGTATGTGTGTGTTTATCAATATAAATTGACCTCTGAACACTGCTTTTGCTGTGTCCCAGAGGTTTTGATAGGAAGTATTTTCATTCTCGTTGCATTCTATGAATTTCTTTATTCCCTCCTTAATGTCTTCTATAACCCAGTCTTTTTTCAGCAGGGTATTGTTCAGTTTCCAAGTATTTGATTTCTTTTCCCTAATTTTTCTGTTATTGATTTCCGCTTTTATGGCCTTGTGGTCTGAGAAGATGCTTTGTAATATTTCGATGTTTTGGATTCTGCAAAGGTTTGTTTTATGACCTAATACGTGGTCTATACTAGAGAATGTTCCATGTGCACTAGAAAAAAAAGTATACTTTGCAGCAGTTGGGTGGAGTGTTCTGTATATGTCTATGAGGTCAAGTTGGTTGATGGTAGCAATTAGATATTCCATGTCTCTATTGAGCTTCTAACTGGAAGTCCTGTCCTCTCCGAAAGTGGTGTGTTGAAGTCTCCTACTATAATTGCGGAGGTGTCTATCTCACTTTTCAGTTCTGTTAAAATTTGATTTATGTATCTTGCAGCCCTGTCATTGGGTGCATAAATATTTAATATGGTTATATCTTCCTGATCAATTGTCCCTTTTATCATTATGTAGTGTCCTTCTTTATCCTTTGTGGTGGATTTAACGTTAAAGTCTATTTTGTCAGAAATTAATATTGCTACTCTTGCTCTTTTTTGCTTGTTGTTTGCTTGATACATTTTTTTCCATCCTTTGAGTTTTAGTTTGTTTGTGTCTCTGAGTCTAAGGTGTGTCTCTTGTAGGCAGCATACAGACGGATCGTGTTTCTTTATCCAGTCCGTGACTCTCTGTCTCTTTATTGGTGCATTTAGTCCATTTACATTCAGAGTAATTATAGATAAGTATGTGTTTAGTGCTGTCATTTTGATGCCTTTTTATTTGTGTTGTTGACAGTTTCATTTTTCCACTTACTTTTTTGTGCTGAGATGTTTTTCTTTGTAAATTGTATGTACCTCATTTTCATACTATTTGACTTTGTTTGACGAGTCGTTATGTTTTTCTTGGTTTTTATTTTGAGTTATGAAGTTGTTATACCTCTTTGTGGTTACCTTAATATTTTCCTCTATTTTTCTAAGTAAAAACCTAACTTGTAGTGTCCTATATCGCCTTGTTTCCCTCTCCATATGGCAGTTCTATGCCACCTGTATTTAGTCCCTCTTTTGATTATTGTGATCTTTTATGTATTGACTTCAATGACTCCGTTTTGAGCATTTTTTTCTTTTTAAAATTAATCTTAATTTGTTTTTGTGATTTCCCTATTTGAGTTGATATCAGGATGTTCTGTTCTGTGACCTTGTTTTGTGCTGGTATCTGATATTATTGGTTTTCTGACCAAACAATTTCCTTTAGTATTTCTTGTAGCTTTGGTTTGGTTTTTGCAAATTCTCTAAGCTTGTGTTTATCTGTAAATGTTTTAATTTTGCCTTCATATTTGAGAGAGAGTTTTGCTGGATATATGATCCTTGGCTGGCAGTTTTTCTCCTTCAGTGCTCTATATATGTCATCCCATTGCCTTCTTGACTGCATGGTTTCTGCTGAGTAGTCTGAACTTATTGATTCTCCTTTGTAGGAGACCTTTCTTTTATCCCTGGCTGCTTTTAAAATTTTCTCTTTATCTTTGGTTTTGGCAAGTTTGATGATAATATGTCTTGGTGATTTTCTTTTTGGATCAATCTTAAATGGGGTTCAATGAGCATCTTGGATAAATATCCTTTTGTCTTTCATGATGTCAAGGAAGTTTTCTGCCAACAGATCTTCAACTACTCTCTCTGTATTTTCAGTTATCCCTCCCTGTTCTGGGACTCCAGTCACACGCAAGTTATTCTTCTTGATAGAGTCCCACATGATTCTTAGGGTTTCGTCATTTTTTAAAATTCTTTTATCTGATTTTTTTTTCAGCTATATTGGTGTCAATTCCCTTGTTCTCCAGATCCCCCACCCTGCATTCCAATTGCTCGAGTCTGCTCCTCTGACTTCCTATTGAGTTGTCTAATTCTGTAATTTTACTGTTAATCTTTTGGATTTCTGAATGCTGTCTCTCTATGGATTCTTGCAGCTTATTAATTTTTCCACTATGTTCTTGAATAATCTTTTTGAGTTCTTCAACTGCTTTATCAGTGTGTTCTTGGCTTTTTCTGTAGATTGCCTTATTTCATTTCTGAGGTCATCCCTGGTGTCTTGAAGCATTCTGTAAATTAGTTTTTTATATTCTGCATCTGGCAATTCCAGAATTATATCTTCATTTGGGAAAGATTTTGATTCTTATTTTGGGGAGTTGTAGAAGCAATCATGGTCTGCTTCTTTATGTGGTTTGATATCGATTGCTGTCTCCGAGCCATCTCTAAGATATTGTAGTGATTTATTCTATATTTGCTCACTGAGTCTTATCTTGTTTTCTTTCAATATATGTAGATGGGCTACTAGACTGCGCTGTCTTGATTGTTGTAGCCCTTGAATCACTTATGTCCTATTACCAGCTGGTTTGGGCTGTTACCAGATATATATGCCTAAGAGACCATTCACTATCCTTGAGTAGAATCTGATTTTGGGTCACCAAGTGTGTGGTGCAGACTGTCACCTGTCCACCTAGAGAAGTAGTGGTGATAGTTGTGTGCACCAGATTGTAGTAGCAGCAGGGTTTCACACTCCAGGGAGGGGCAGGATGCTGACAGGCTTCCCCCAAGTGCCAGTGTGGTAGGTGTGTCTCTATTCCTAAAGCACTTTGGTGGGCGGGCTCTGCAGCTGTACCTTAGGCCCCCAGTGCAAGTACCTCTCCAGATTGGTAGGTGTCACCCTCCTTAGACCCCTAAGGCAGGAGGCTAGGTGGTCTGGGGGGAGCTTCAGCCCTCAGTTCCCTGTTGTGGGTCAGTGAGGGCTCTGTTGAATACGCAGAGATATCGGACCTGGGAAACTTGTCTTTCCAGTAATCTGCTAAAACAATTACGGTCAGATCCCTATCAGAATTGCCTTTGCATTATAATAGCCACCTTGTTCCCTGTAGGGATGAAAGCCCAAGACTGTGGATCACATATGCTTGGCTGGAGCTGGTTCTGTGTTTTTAGTCCAATTAGGGAAGGATTTTAGGTCCCTGGGTTTTTTGTAGCTGCTTCTCTTGGGCCAGGAGAATGGGTTAGGAAAAGACAAAAACAAAAAACTGCAGTGTACTTCACTCTCTGGCTCGGGAAATTCCAATGTTAATGAAGCTGCCTGGGAAGGGGAGGGGAGGGTTCAGATAAATAGAGAGTAAAAAATAGAGAGTAGCACCCCGGAATATAGACAAAGTTACTTATCTTGCTTTGGATGACTGTTTTATCTGAGATTTCCGAGAGGCGCGTTGACTGCGTGCGCTGGCTGGGTAGAGATTGCCCCCGAGGGTCAGGCCGGTGTCCCGTGCTTGCACTGTCTCAGAAGCCGTGGTCAGTTCCTCCTCTCCCAGTCCAAAGCCCAGTGCCAAGGTTCCCCGGCTGGGACGCCACACTCCAGGCTCCAAAACCAGTTGCTGCCTCCCGGTGACTTCTCCTGTCAGCCGTGTCGCTGCTCTGCCTGCGTTCACTGGCTGGGCTTCCCCCGAGGTCACTTCTGGAGGCTAGGGCTGCGCCCCGTGTTTGCGCTGTCTCAGGATGCCGTGCTCAGCTCCCCTGCGCCCAGTCCAAAGCCCGGCGCCAAGGTTTCCTGACTGGAACGCTGGCTTCAGGCGCCAAAAACAGTTGCTGCTTACCCGTGTTTGTTCGTTCTCAGTCTCTGTCACTCAGGTCAACTCTTTAGATCTGTGTTTGATGGTTAGGGTTCGTAGATTGTCATGTATGTGATCGATTCACTTGTATCTCCGAGTCTTTGTTGCAAGAGGGATCCGAGGTAGCTGCTACCTTCTTGGCCCCGCCTTCCTCTTGTATTTTATTTTGATGAATAGAATTGTTAGTCTCCCTTGTGGTTACCTTAATATTTCCCTCTATTTTTCTAAGTTTAAACCTAACTTTTATTTCTTTATATTGCCTTGCCTTCCTCTCCATATGAAAGACCTATGACTACATTTCTTAGTCCCTCATTATTGTTTTAATGTTGACTTTTACGTAATGATCGGCTGTTTCCCTATTTTGAGCATTTTTTAATCTTGATCTATTTTTTTGATTTCCCTATTTGGGTTCACATCTGGTTCCTCTGTCCTGTGTTCTAGTCTTGGGTTGATATCTGATGTTGTTGATTTTCTAACCAGAGAATTCCCTTTAGTAGTTCTTGTAGTTTTGGTTTGGTTTTTATGAATTCCCTAAACTTCTGTTTATCTGGAAATGTCCTAATTTTGCCTTCATATTTGAGAGATAGTTTTGCTGTATATATGATTCTTGGCTGGCAATTTTTTTCCTTCAGTGCTTCATATTAGTCATCCAATTGCCTTCTTGTCTGGATGGCTTGTGCCGAGTAGTCCAAGTTTATTCTTATTGACTCCCCTTTGTAGTTGACTTTTCGTTTATCCCTAGCTGCTCTTAAAATTCTCCTATCTTTAGTTTTGGTAAGTTTGATTATGTCTTGGTGACTTCCTCTTGAGATCTACTTTATGTGGCGTTCAATGAGCATCTTGGATAGATATCTTCTCACCTTTCATGATATCAGGGAAGTTTTCTGCCAATAAATCTTCAGCAATTCTCTCTGTATTTTCTGTTATCCCTCTCTGTTCTGGTACTCCAGTCACTTGTAGGTTATTTCTCTTGGTAGAGTCCCGCTTGATTCTTAGGGTTTCTTCATTTTTTTTAATTCTTATATCTGACTTTTCTTCGAATATATTTGTGCCAAGTGTTTTATCTTCAGTCGTACTAATTCTGCCTTCCACTTCCTCAATTCTGCTTTTCTGACTTTGTACTGAGTTGTCTAATTCTGTAATTTTATTGTTAATCTTCTGAATTTCTGATTGCTGCCTCTCTGTGGATTCTTGCAGCTTATTAAATTTGTCATTATATCTTTGAATAAGCTTTTTAATTTCTTCAACTACTTTATCTGTGTGTTCCTTGGCTTGTTCTGTGTTTTACCTGATCTTATTCCTGATGTCTTGAAGAGTTCTGTATATTAATCTTTTGTATTCTGCATGTGGTAATTCCAGGAAGACACCTTCATCTGGAAGATTCGTTGATTCTTTGTTTTCGGAGCTTGTTGAAGTGATCATGGTCTGCTTCTTTATGTGATTTGATATTGACCGTTGTCTCCAAGTCATCTATAAGTTATTGTTTATTTTATGTTTGTTTACTGTATCCTAGCTTTTGTTTTGTCTTAATATGTCCAAATGGGTTGCTTGAGTGAGCTAGCTTGATTATTTTCACCTTTGAAGCTCTAACATCCTGTCACCAGATGGCTGTAGCTGTTACCAGTCATATGAGCCTAGGAGTCTGTTTAGTTTTGTTGTATGGATTCAGCTCAAGTGTCCAGGTAGTTGGTCATCAAGTGTGTGGTACAGGCTCTGTCCTACAGCCTTAGAGGGGCAGGGGTGATTGGTGTAGGTACAGATATCTTATTGCAGCAGGGGCTCACACTCTCAACAAGGCAGGGGGCTGACAACCATCCCCTGAGTGTCTGTGAGGAAAGCACGTCCCTGTTCCCCAGAGTGCTCAGGTGGGTGGATTCTGCAGTCGGACCGTGGGCACCCAGTGCTTTTGGTTGTAAGGACTGGGAGGTGCCACTTGTCCTTGGACCCCTGTCTCAGGTGGCTAGGTGACATGGGTAGAGCCACCAGTCCTTTGGCTCCTGGTGTGGGTAGGTGAGGACCCTGTTTAACAGGCAAAGTGGTGTCAAACCTCAGAACACCCACCTCTATACCACGTAGCTGAAACTGTTGCAGTCTGCTAGCAAGGGCTTGTTCTCCTGAAACAGGCCCACACAGGTCCATGCAGGGGTGAAAGGTATTCAAAGTCCATGGACTGTTTGTGCCTGGATAGGAGCTGCTTCTGTCCTGTTCTCTCCAGCTTAGTGGAGCTGGCAGATTATCTTTTCCCCCAATTGTGAATTTATTCCTTCTGCAAGGCCGGGAGAATGGCTCAGGGCGCGCAGCAGGACCTATCTCAGGCCCGGGGAAATCGACAGCAATTGAAGCCAGTTTGGGGGCTCGGGGTGTGGTAAAATAAACGCAAGTACTTAGCTTTTGCTGGGAGTACCATTCTTCTCTGATTCTGGAGGTGTGAGTGGGCTGTGGGGCCTGCTGTCTCTCCCTGAGGAAACCGCGTCTGAAATGCTACCGCCAGCCCCGCTGCGGTTGCTCCAGGGAATGGTGCCTGAGAGTTCCCGGCAATTCAGGTCTGGCAACACCTCGCTGCTTGTGAATTTTCTTTCCCTCCCTCTGCCGCTCATTCTGTTTTCTAACTTTGCTTTGATGTTCAGGGCTCCTAGCTTGTCTTATATATCATCATTTCACTTGTTTTTTTCGGTTCTTTGTTGTAAGAGGGAGCACCAAAAGCATCTGACTACTCTACCATCTTGGTCCGCCTCTCTATATTTTACCTTTCTATGCATATAAAGGAAACCCTGGTGGCATCGTGGTTAAGAGCTATGGCAGCTAACTAAAAGGTCGGCCATTTGAATCCACCAGCTGCTCCTTGGAAACTCTATGGAGCAGTTTTACTCTGTCCTATAGGGTCACTATGAGTCGGAATCAACTCCATGGCAATGGGTATGGTTTTGGTTGGTTATGCATGTAAAACACTTCAGCACTTCGGACTGCGCAGTATTTTCATAACCGTCACAAAGTAGTGTGTGCATTCGTTATTACGGACCATGGTATTTAACTCAAACTTTTAATGTATTAGGCTTTATGGCAGTCCATTCTTAAGTACGAGTTGTCCATAAGTCCTGTGTTCATAACCCAGGGACTGCCTGTACTTAGAACTGTGTCTGGCACAGAGTGAGTGCTGTTATTGTTTACCCTAATACGAATTTGTAGGAAACATAACTAAGGTAGCAGACTCAAGATTTCAAGGTTATAATTGCTTAGGAGGAGTTCCTGGGTGGTGCAAACAGTTAACGCACTCAGCTGCTAACCAAAAAGTTGGAGGTTTGAGTCCACCCAGAGGCACTTCAGAATCAAGGCCTGGCGATCTGCTTCAGAAAAATCAGCCACTGAAAACCCTATGGAGCACAGTTCTACTCTGACACAAGTGGGGTCACCGTGAATCGGAGTCGACTTGACAGCAAACTTTTTTTCTGGTTTTATTGCTTAGGATGAGGTTGTCAAATAAAGAGAAAGTGAGTTGAAGGAAAGAAACATGTGAGGCCCACACCAGTCCCCTGGGCAGATATTGTGGTGGGACAGGGATGGCCGAGGCTGGGACGCAGGGGAGTGGAAGCCCCTCTCCTGACCCCGTCCTGACCCGTGCCCCCTGCCCTGCAGGCTCTTTGAAATGGGGTTCGCAGAGCAGCTGCAGGAAATCATTCACCGTCTCCCTGGGGGCCACCAGACAGTGCTGTTCTCTGCCACACTGCCCAAACTGCTGGTGGAGTTTGCCCGGGCCGGTAAGCCAGGGGTAGGGGAATGGGGACCTGGCAGGGGTCGGGACTGGGGGGCTCATTCCTCTTGTCTCCCTCACTGACCCTCCTCTGTGCTCACCTCAGGCCTCACGGAGCCCTCGCTCATCCGGCTGGATGTGGATGCCAAACTCAACGAGCAGCTCAAGGTGAGGCTCTCCCAGCCCCCCTTACCCAGGCCTGCTGCCAGGACCCATGAGCCAACAACCCACACGGCCTTTGTCCCCACAGACTGCCTTCTTCCACGTGCGTGAGGATACCAAGCCTGCTGTGCTACTCCACCTGCTGCGCACTGTGGTGCGGCCGCAGGACCAGACTGTGGTGTTTGTGGCCACAAAGCACCACGCCGAGTACCTTTCAGAGGTGAGCAGGATCCTGACCTGGTTCCCAGGCAGGACGAGAGCCTGTGGGGCGGAGTGCCAGCTCTTGAGCTTGGGGCTGCAGTTCAGTATGCCGCCACCAGAGGGCAGCATCAGATTGCAACATGGACCTGGGCTCTATTTTTTTTTTTTCATTGTAACTTTATGATGAGATATTTCGAACACATGTTAAAGTACAGAAATTAGTGTAGTGAATTTCCAAGTACCCGTTATCTAGGTACAGCAATTATCAGCTCATTGCTAATCTTGATTATTCCCGCTCTGCCCCCTCTATTTTGGGGTTCATCCCAGCCATCCTGCCTGTAGGTTTGATGTTTTACTTATTTGAGTTGAGATACAAGCTGCATGCAGTAAGCCGTGTAAAGTGCCCTGGCCTTAGAGAGCCACTTGATGGGTTTTTCATACCTATAGACCTAGAAGAAAAGCCTGGAGATAGACATAAAAAACCAGCCACCAGAAAGCCTCCGGAGCACAGCTCTACTCTGTTACACATGAGGTCGCTATGAATTGCAGTCAGTGCCGCGGTAACTGGTATATACCTGTGAGAGCCCTCCTAGATCCAGGTGTTCTGGGGCCCTTCTGTCGGTGCCTCCCAGCTGGGTTAGCCCAGCTCACTGGGCTTCAGTCACTCGCGCATGTTTAATGGTGGTTCCTCTGCAGCTCTGGCCGCCCACCAGTCAGACCAAAGCAGTCATTTTTAAGGACTAGGTGACACTTGCCCAGCGCCCCCTGTGTCCCAGGCCTTGTCCTCAGCACTGTGTGTGTATTAACTCACTTAATCTCACAACAACGCTGCCGAGAAAGAACCATTGTTTCCCTCAACCTACAGATGAGGAAGTGGAAGCACAGAGGGGTTAAGTAGCTTTGACAGGTCACAGAGCTTGTTAGTGATATAGTCTGAGACAGTATAAGATGAGCCTCGTACCCCGGGAGGCCCCTTTAGATTTCCTAAGGGACTCAAACAGCCCTGCAGGGAGGTGACGTAAATGTACTGACGAAGACACTGAGTCATCCAGCAGAGCTGGGGTTGAAAGCCAGGGTGCTGGGCTCCAGGCCCATGGTCTTGTCCACTGCGTGTGGCGCCCCCTGCTGTGGCCCACTCCAAGGCTCTCCCTCACTTCCTGCCCTCCCTCCCACCTCCACTCCGTGCAGCTGCTGACGACTCAGAGAGTGAGCTGTGCCCACATCTACAGCGCCCTAGACCAGACGGCCCGTAAGATCAACTTGGCCAAGTTCACGCACGGCAAGTGCTCTGCCCTCATCGTGACTGACCTGGCGGCCCGTGGCCTGGACATCCCACTGCTGGACAACGTCATCAACTACAGCTTCCCCGCCAAGGGCAAGCTCTTCCTGCACCGCGTGGGTAAGGGCCAGAGCCCGGACCAGGCGTGGATCTGTGGAGGGACCCAAGGGCACGGGACTCAACCTTGGCCATGACAGATGGGGAAACTGAGGCGCAGGGCAGGGAGCAGGAAACGAGACTGAGGGATGCAGTCCAGGCAGGATGCTAACAGGCAGTTCCACAGCTCTGACAAGGAGACTCTTCCTCTTGTAGGTTCACCGGGCCTGGGCTTTATCTGTCACGTTCCTGCTGTGGTCCTTGCCCATGTGGCCCCCCAGGTCCCCTCCTCCCTGACAGTCCTCTCCCTGAAGCTGGTTCTCTCAGTTGCTTCCTTAGGTACCTTTGCAGCCTTTTAAATAACATTTAAAGTAGTGAAGGCCCCTGGGTGGCACAGTTTGTGCCTGACTGCTAACCTGAGGTTGGCAGCGTGAACTCACCTAGTGGCCCCGCAGAAGAAAGCCTTGGTGATCTCCTTCCGTAAAGAGTAAGCCAAAGAAAACCCCGTGGAGCAGTTGTGCTCTGACACGCAGGGTTGCCGTGAGTCAGGATCGACTGGACAACAGTGGGCTTGCTTTCTGGTCTGGCTTATGGCTGTAATCTAAATAACCAGCTCTCAGTCAGCGGGCTTTTAAGCCGTCTCTCGTTCGGGGCTCTGGAAGTCAGCCCTGCAGTCAGCATCCTGTGGCTGAATCTTTGCATTCTCAATTATTCCTTTTGGGAAAATCCCCAGAAGTGGGGATGCTAAAGTCTGTGGATACCGACTGGAGAAGTGCTTCATGTGTGGTTTTGCCAGCCTTCCCAGAGTGCCATGTGACTGTCAGGCCCCTTCCCTTTCGTAGATGGGACCAGTGGCTCAGCTAGGCGGGGGCCTTGCCCTGGCCCACACCCTCGGGGTTTGGCACGGGGACTCGTGGCTGAGGGTGGGGTTCTTCTGCTCCTTGGTTTGATCATCTCTTCCCCACAGGTCGTGTGGCCCGGGCTGGCCGAAGTGGCACAGCCTACTCCTTGGTGGCCCCGGACGAGGTCCCCTACCTGCTGGACCTGCACCTCTTCCTGGGCCGTGCCCTCACCCTCGCCCGCCCCCACGAGGAGCCCTCAGGTGAGTGGAGCGGGGCCCGGCTGGGGGCCCCCATAGAGTTCATGTTGGGGACAGGGGTGAAGCTTACCCATCCTGGCCTGAGAGAAGGTGGGGGCAGGTATGAGCACAGGAGCCTCAGCTTCCTCATCTCTAAAATGGGATCATCAGAGTGCTGCCTTGCAAGACTGGCAAAACATTGGTAGTTCATACTCCATTCTTTTTGTCTTTGCTTATTATCCATAATAAAAAGCTAGAACAACAAACACCACACAAAAAAGAACAGGAGGCACTTTCCTCATGGGTTTGAGGGAAAAAGGAGATAATGTATTTATTTAACATGGTGTTGGGCACGTAGTAAGTCTCCATAATTGGGCTCTTGATATTGTTGAGCCTGCCTCTGCCCCTAACTCATTTGATAACCCTGGGGAAGTAATTTAACCTCTCAGAGCCTCAGTTTTCTCATCTGAAAAATAGGGTTGCTGTGGAGATTGAATGATGTAATGTGGGAGCCTGCACGCATTTTCTTACAGAGCTAGATAATATTTTAGGTTTGGGCAGCTACTTGTTTCTGCCGTTGTGGCGTAAAAGCAGCCATAGACAATACACAGATGGATGCGTGTATTTACAGAAGCAGGCGGCTGGTCTCCAAGCTGTAGTTTGCTGACCCCTGGTCTAATGCTTTCAAGTGCTGAGCACAGTGCTGGCAGTGGGAGCCAACCTGATAAGTGGTGGTTTCTTACGTGGTCACGATTTTGTGACTGTTTCTCTGAGAATTGGGGACCAGGAGAGGGTCGGGAGGGAAGGCAGGGGTGTGGGCAGGGGAGCCGGGCTGGATGGCCTCTGACGGGCGCTGTGTGGGTGGCAGATGTGGCTCGCGTGGACGGTGTGCTGGGCCGCGTGCCGCAGAGCGTGGTAGACGACGAGGACTGCAGCCTGCAGAGCACGCTGGTGGCATCGCTGGAGCTGCGGGGCCTGGGCCGTGTGGCCGACAACGCCCAGCAGCAGTACGTGCGCTCCAGGCCAGCACCCTCACCCGAGTCCATCAAGAGGGCCAAGGCGCTGGACCTTGCGGGGCTGGGCCTACACCCACTCTTCAGTGAGTCCCTGCATGGGGTGGCAGATGGGTAGCGAGGCGGAGGGCGGGCCCTGCAGAACCGAGCCCTGGCCTCACACCTCCCCCCCACCAGGCTCGCGCTTCGGGGAGCAGGAGCTGCTGCGGCTGCGGCTGGTGGACAGTATCAAGAAGTACCGCTCACGGGCAGTGAGTGAGGGCCTGGGCGGGACCACACACTGGCTCGGAGCAGCCTGGGCACAGGGGTGCTGTGGTGCCTGTACTTCGGGGGCACCCCTGATCTGGGGCAAGACCATGGGATTGAGCTTCTTAGTCTGCAGCCTGGGCCCCGTCAGTGTCTCTAGAAATGCCTCTCGTTCTGGAATCATCTCTGCTGGTCTCCAGCAGATGCACAACTGAGACCACCCCACCGTTTACGAATGGGTAGACTGAGGCGCATGGGGCAGGAAGTGTAGAGGCCTGACGACCTGGCTTCCGATTGCCTCTCCTCCCTCCCTCATCTTGACCCCCCCCCACAGCACCCATCTTATGCTTAAGGAAGGGTGCACAAGAGAGAGACCATTGTCAGGGATGGGGCTGGGGGTGGTCCTAGCTGTGTGACCACGGGCAGGTTATCGCCCTCTCTGAGCTCCTCTTGTTGTGGGATGGGGGTGATGAGGGTACCCGCCTCGTAGAGCTGAGAGGACTTGGGGATCTCAGTCCACCATCTGGCACCTGGTAGGCACCTACAGAGCTGGTGAGGGTGGGGCTGGTGCAGAGGAGACCCATGGCTGAGGGACTCGGGTGTCTCCCTGCAGACCATCTTTGAGATCAATGCCTCCAGCCGGGACCTGAGCAGCCAGGTGATGCGCGCCAAGCGGCAGAAGGATCGCAAAGCCATCGCCAGCTTCCAGCAGGGGCAACAGGAGGGTCTGGCAAACCCAGCCCCAAGCGCCCAGGCCCTGAGCATCCCGGCACTGAGTGACCCTGCCCTGGTGGAGGAGAAGCCCAGGGGGGAGGAAGAGGAGGCCGAAAAGAGCGTGGAGGTACAGGCCCTGCCTTGAGGACCCTGGAGGCCAGCCCCGAGGTTGCGGGGTTGGGGGTTGTCTCAGCTCCTTGCCTGTTTACAGCCTGGGGGACTGGAAGCTGTGGCTCACCCGCTCGGCCTTGTCCCTGCCTGTCCTTGAGACAGGGCCTGTACCTTGTGTGCAGATGAGGAAACAGGCTCCAACAGGAGACTCGGCTTGGGCCGGTGGGTGGGAAGGCAGGAGGGCATCCTGGGGCTGCAGCCATGACACTGGGCCTCGGTGGCCAGGACGTCTTCACAGAGATTGTGGGCCGGAAGCGGCGGCGGCTAGGTCCCAACGGGGGAGCCAAGAGGCGGCGGGCAGAGGCCCGGCAGCAGGACCGGGACTTCTACGTGCCCTACCGGCCCAAGGACTTCGACAGTGAGCGAGGGTGAGTGGGGTTGGGTCCCGGGGCTGGGTCGGGGCCAGGGGGGCCTTCATCTCCCCTTTCATGCCTTCCTGCCTCTGCAGCCTGAGTGTCGGGGACAGTGGGGCCTTCGAGCAGCAGATGGCCGGGGCCGTCCTGGACCTGATGGGGGACGAAGCCCAGAACCTGACCCGGGGCCGGCAGCAGCTCAAATGGTGAGCGAGCTGGAGCTTGGGCCCGCACTGGTGATGCCACCCCCGAATGTCCCAACCCCACCACCTGGAGCAGGTCCCGTGGCGTGGGCATGACCCCGCCTGTCCTTTCCCCTTGCTTTGACCCTCTGCAGCGGAGATCCCAACCCCATCTCCACTTTTTTTGCTGGCTGGTTTCTGCAGACAGGGCCTAGAGCCTGTTTTGCCCATGAGGACTTGGCGGCCCAGATCAGTGACAGGATTCTTCCGAGGGGCCAGAGAAGTAGCAGAGCAGGGATCAGAAACCCCTGAAGCAGGTCCCCCAGCTGGTGCCAGGACCGTGTCCCCACACTCCCTATGGGACTCGGGGCTGCAGGGAACAGGCCTTTATTGAGTACCCGCCTTCATTTAACCCAATCACCCAGGGAAGGGGGCAGGAGAGGAGATAGGCTTCCCAGGCCCCTCCACTGCAGCCCCCAACTCTCCTCCCTCCCCCAGGGACCGGAAGAAGAAGCGGTTTGTGGGGCAACCTGGACAGGAGGACAAGAAGAAGATCAAGACTGAGAGTGGGCGCTACATCAGCAGTTCCTACAAGCGGGACCTGTATCCTTGGGGTGGGGTGGGGGCTGGAGGAGGGGCTTGTGTCTGCTGGACAGGGAGAAGCCTGACTGGATGGGGCCTGTGTCTGTGGGGCGGGGCCTGCTTCCAGCCCAGCATGCACCGTCCCACATGAGCTCCCTTAACGTGGCCTCCAAGCTACCAGAAGTGGAAACAGAAACAGAAGATTGATGACCGGGACTCAGAGGAGGAGGGGCCGTCTGAGCGGCGAGGCCCCGAGAGAAGAGGTGGGAAGTGGGGCCATGGCCGAGGTAAGGGCAGGGTGGGGACTGTGGTGGGCACAGCCGGGTAGGGGTGGACAGGTTGATGGAGAAACTGAGGCACAGAGGTGCTAATGTCACATGGCCTGAGTGTGATGGCGTGGGGTGCGTGCCGGTGTATGTAGGTACTTTGTCACCCGCCCACACGTACCTGGACCCCACCCACATCCCCACAGGTGTCACTCAGCCTGAAGTCAGTCCCCTGTCCGGGGTTCCTCCTCTCTGCCCCCTTGTGTGTAGCTCTGCCTGTCCTCTTGTCTTTGATATCTGATCTCTTTCTCTATGTGTCTCTAGGTCTCTCTGGGTCTATCTCTCTCCTTCGATTACTCTGTTCTTTTTTCTCTTTCTGGCTATTTCTTTTCATGTTTTTCTCTCATTATGTCTATTCTTGTCTCTCTCCTTTTGCTTTTCTGTGTGCTGATGTGTGTCTGTCCCTTTCTCGTCTCTGGGCAGGCCCTGCCTCTCCTGGGTCCTCTCGTTTGTCAGCCCCGGTCTCACCTTTGTGGAGCACACAGTGCTCTGGACAGTGAGGGTGGTCCTGGGAGGCGGGTGGGGAGGGCTGTGGGAAGTGAATGCAGTGAAGGTGGTCCCAGGAGGTGAGGGGGGAGCTGTGGGCAATGAGTACAGTAAGGGTGGACTATGGGCAGTAAGGACGGTGCCAGGAGGTGAGGGTAGACTGTGGGCTGTAAGGGTGGTCCTGGGAGGTTAGGGAGTTGTGGGCAGTGAATACGGTGAGAGTGGTCCCAGGAAATGAGGGGGCTGCGGGCAGTGAGTGCAGTGAGGGTGGTCCCAGGGGGTGAGGGAACTGTGGGCAGTAAGGGTGGTCCCGGGAGGTGAGGGGGCTTGGCTGCGGGAGACCAGCTGCTGCTCCTATACCCATCCTTACTGGTGGTGTGGGGTCCCTGTTGGGCAGTGAGTGCACTGAGGCCCAGTGGAGACATTCGGGGCCACCCTAGTGACCATCTGTCTGGGAGCCCTGGGAAGGTTACTGTTGTGGGAAGGGGCCTGGTGAGAAAGGAGGAGGAGGAAGCAGGGCTTAGTGAGGTGGCAGGAAGGCATGTGGCAACTGCCCTCCCACAAGGTGGAAGAACAGGCTTTCCTGGCACTTGCGTGGCTGGCCATGCTGGGGCTGCTGACCTTACCGCTGCCACTGTGCTGTGTGACCTTGGGCCAGGCCCTGCCTCTCTCTAGCCTCCTCTCGTCTCTCTCCTGCCAAAGGGAAGGTTAAGCGACAGCCTTTTTCATCTAACAGGCCTAGAGCATGCAGTCCACAGAGACACTCCGTGACTGCGGGGTTCCCAGAACAATGTCTGGTACTAGTAGGTGCTCAACGAACCTTTGTTGGATGATCGATAATGACAAGGGTTATACTTAGCAGGAAGGAGCCCTGGTGGTGCAGTGGTTAAGCACTCCACTGCTAACCGAAAGGCCGGCAGTTTGAACCCACCAGCTGAAGCTAATGTGGCAGTCTGCTTCCATAAAGATTTACAGCCTTGGAAACCCTACGGAGCAGTTCTCCTCTGTCGTATAGGGTCGCTATGATTGGGAATTCACTGGCTGGCAACGGGTTTATAGTTAGGAGGCGCTTACTATGGACCAGGCCCTGTTCTGAGCACATTACCCATACTAGCTCGTTCACACCTCATTAGGACTTCACGAAATAGCTCCTGTTATTCCCAATTCACAGGTGGGGAAAGTGAGGCCCAGAGAAGTAATTTGCTCAAGGTTCAAGAGGTCACAGCTGGGATTTGAACCCCAGCAGTGCTAGCTTGAGGTTCCACGCTGTTGAGCAGTACACTAGACTGCCTAGCTCTTATTAAGCACCCACTGTGTGCTGGACACAGGCCACAGCAGTGCACATGGGGTACAGGAGCAGCCCAGGGGGCTTCTGGGAAGAGGAGATGTGGGGAATCGACCCCAAGACTGAGCTCACGGATTCGCTGTCCCTCCCACAGGCACGTCCCAGCCCCGTAGCCCAGGCCCCCCTGCAGGCCGAGTGCGCTCCGAGCTCAAGACCAAGCAGCAGATCCTGAAGCAGCGGCGCCAGGCCCAGAAGATGCGCTTCCTGCAGCGCGGGGGTCTCAAGCAGCTCTCAGCCCGCAATCGCCACCGGGCCCAGGAGCTGCAGCGGGGAGCCTTTGGCCGGGGCACCCGTTCCAAGAAAGGCAAGATGAGAAAGAGGATGTAAGGATCTGGCCCCAAGGCCCTCACTCGGCTCAAGGTGGACGTCGGGAAACACTTCCTGACTCCTACTGCATGCTTGGCCCTGTGCCGGACACTCGGATTGGGGCTCCCTGAGGAGGCCTTGTCCACAGGAAAAGTGCTGTAGGGTCACTTCAGCAGGCTCTTGAAGGGTGCCTAGGAGTTCGCCAGCAAAGCCAGGTCGGCCAGGCTTTAAATTGGCAACTTCACTACTGCTGCTTCCATGTGTGCTGGGGTCCGAGGCCATGGCCACATGGTCTTAGCCCCGAATGCCTGAGCCCCTGGGATGTGTATTTTAAATGTAATAAACCTTTATTGAGCACCCCTGGTGGACGAGAGTGCCGCGTCTACTCAGGGAGTTGGAAGGGGGAGATACAGGTACAAAAATCCCAGCTGACGTTGTGGTGGGTAGTTGCAGAGCGTGTGAACACGCCCAGAATGGTCCTACCTGGCCTCCCACAGCCCGCTGGGGTGGGCTGTGTTGGTGTCTCCATTTTGCAGATGACAAAACTGAGGCTCAGAGGCTGAGGCAGTTGCCTTGGTTGGGGAGCCTGATGCTGGTGGTTCCCCTGCTTCCTGTGGGACAGGCTGTAGCTGGAGGAGGATGTAGGAGTGGGTGGGGTACAGCGTCTGGGTCAGAGGGCACAGCAGCTCCCCTCTGGCCGGCCTCTGGCTGTGAAGGGGTTAACACTGCCCACCACACCCTGAGGTCAGAGCCAGGCCTGCCCTCTGCGGTGGCCACCAGCTTGCTCCAAGGCTTCCCACTCCTGTTTGGGGTCCTAGGAAGGTCAAGGGCAACCTCCAGTGGCTGGAATTTCAGCGCAGGGCCGTCAGTCCACAGTGGAGGGGCCTTGTGGGCAGGCACCGTCCTACAGATTTCCACACCCCCTGATGTGTGACCCTCCTGCTGGTCCTAAGAAAAACCCCACTGCCATCAAGTCGATTCCGACTCATAGTGACCCTATGGGACAGAGTAGAACTCCCCATTGGGTTTCCAAGGAGCTATTGGTGGATTTGAACTGTGAGTCTTTTGGTTACCAGCCATAGTTCTTTCACCACTGCACCACCAGGGCTCCCCTGTTGGTCCTACTTACTTTAATTTGCTGTGGGTCAGGATCCAAGCTAGTTAGTTTAATCCCCACAACTGTTCTGGTGGGGAAGGTATGGTCCCGACCCTGGTTTACAGGTGAGGCACGAGTCACTGGTGCCAGGCCACACAGTGGATGAGGGGCCAGCAGGGACTGGCATCCCACACACAACTCCTCATCACTGTCACCATGGGCCACAGTTATGGAGTACTTGCTGTGTGGCAGGGTCATTTAAGCCCACAACAACCCTAGCAGGCTCAGATCTTGCCCACCTTTTAGGTGAGGAGACAGTCCACATCCCATAGGAAATGTGGGAGCTGTTTTCCAGGGCCAGGTCCCCAGTGGGGCCCTCCTTCCCCACTGCTCACCTGGGTCAAGGTTCAGCCTGACGGAGGCTGGCCAGCATGCCGGAGAGGTCTTGGATGAACTGCTTGACCTGGTGGGCCCCGACAAGAGCCAAGGTCACATCCTCGAGTCACTGTCCAGTCCCCACCCCCTGGGAGGTGGACAAGCAGGGTTGGGAGGCTAGAGACCCCTGTTAAAGGACCAGCAGAGGGGTTTCCAGAGGCAGCCGTGAGGTCCTAGCCTGTGTCCCGGGTTTTTCAAGCCTCTGGCCAAGCCTCTCAGATGGTGCTCTTTAGCAGCCATCTTGCAGGCTTTCTAGCTGACTCACCTGTTCCAAAATGAATCTCATTCACATAAGTTTACTTTTTTTCCTTTTAATTGATTCACTCATGTTTGTTGGTTTATGACCTATCATCTTCTCTATGTTGGCCCTCTTTTATTTTGTTTTAATTAGCTTATTTATATGAGCTTAATGAACACGAGGGACCCACTGCCAAGAACAAGAAGTTGATGGGTAATTTACAAGTCCCTAT
This sequence comes from Loxodonta africana, assembly GCF_030014295.1. NCBI lineage: Eukaryota > Metazoa > Chordata > Mammalia > Proboscidea > Elephantidae > Loxodonta > Loxodonta africana. The sequence goes on along the minus strand of NC_087360.1, from coordinate 11,211,097 downwards.
ATGTTCCCCCTTCCCCTGTATTTGTTATTTAAATAAACATCTGAGAAGGAAACTTCGTCTCTGCCAAAAATGAGAACAATAAAGATACAGGTTTTGCTAAACAGGAGAACTGGAAAAATAATAATGCAATGGAAATAACTGTTCATTGAATTCTGGCCACTGCTGCTCCCTGCTGGAAGGTGTGAGGCTCAGGTCTGCAGGTGCCGGAGTATTTCAGGCTGACCAGAGAGCCCTGGTGGTGCAGTGGTTAAGAGTTATGGCTAGTTAACCAAAAGGTTGGCAGTTTGAATCCACCAGCCACTCCTTGGAAACCCTATGGGCAGTCCTACGCTGTCCTATAGGGTCGCTATGAATTGGAATTGACCCAACAGCAATGGGTTTGATTTTTTTCCTTTAAAAGGCATAGTTGGAGCCCTGGTGGCACAGCGGTTAAAAGCTACGGCTGTTAACCAAAAGGTCGGCAGTTCAAATCCACTAGCCACTCCTTGGCGAACCTTATGGGGGCAGTTCTACTCTGTACAATAGGGTCGATGGTGACGGTTTTTTTTTTTTTTTTTTTAAAAAGGCATAGTCAAGAAGCCCTGGTGGTGTAACAGTGAAGCCCTCTGCTGCTAGCCGAAGGTCAGTGGTTCAAACCCATCAGCCACTCTGTGGTACAAGGATGTGGCAGTCTGCTTCTATAAGGATTATAGCCTTGAAAACCCTACGGGGCAGCTCTACTCTGTCCTGTAGGGTCTCTGTGAGTCAGGATTGATGGCACACAGTGACAGCAACAAAGGCACAGTTGACCATCTGTCAGTTTGTCACACTCTGCTGTCGTGTTGCTGTGATGCTGGAAGCTATGTCACCAGTATTGCAAATAGCAGGGTCACCCTGGTAGTCAGGTTTCAGCAGAGCTTCCTGTCAAAGACAAACTAGGAAGAAAGGGCTGGCAATTTACTTGCAAAAATCAGCCAGTGGAAACCCTACGGATCATAATGGAACACTGTCCAACTCGATTGCTTTGGACATGTCATACAGGGAGTGAGAGGGTCAGGGATTACTAAAAGCCAGCCTCCTAGATTCTTATCAGTGCTGCCACTTGTTTGAGCTGTTGGATCTTGGGAGGAAAGAGGGGCTCGTGGCATAACGTATGGGGGGGTCTGTCAGTACCTGCCCTTCATCGGGGAGAGCACCAAGTCCGGGGTGGGGGCACTTCACCTTCCTTCAGGTAGCAAGCAGGTCACTGAGTCACCATCAGAATCAAGACTGGAACCCAGGACTGCCAGGTGGAGTACCCCAGGCAGCAGTGGAACCCCCATCTGTGGGACTGGGGGCACTGGGCCCTGACCAGAGGCCATGCTTAACCTGGAGAAGCTGCCGCTCATGGTGAGATTTCTGGCATCACGGTGTTTCTGACAAGTGTTTGGGGACTAGAAGTGAAATAGAGAGGGGGCCTCACCTGCTCCAGCTGCCCCTCAGTGTCCTCGAGGTCCAGGTTGGGCGGCTGCCTCTGATGCTGGCATACTACTTGGAACAGGTTGAGCGCCGCCATCCTCGTCCGTCCCAGGAGCAGGGTCTTCTCCGCTGCTGTGTTCTGGATCTGAATCCACTTGGATTCCTGGTAAATAGACCCCCACCCTTTTGAGCAAGGATCGAACTGACGGCCGGATGGCTGGAGTCTCATCCGCATCCACTTCCGGCCCAGTCAATGCAAACATGCGCTCGGGTTCTGAGAGGGCCGGCCGCCTGTGCCCTAAATTGCTTTCAGATGCCTGAAATCCCAACATCGGTGCCGCTGCCCTCCGTGTTAAGCATTGCCCCTCCGTTCTCATCACTCCGCGCACACCCCTCGCGGTGTGAGGCTGGAGATGGGGGCTCCCACCGCGCCCTGGCGGCCGTACCCAGTGCAGCGTGCGCTCGCGAGCCTCTTCCAGTCGCTCCCGCAGCTGCGCGCGCCTTTGGCCATGCCAAAGCACCTCGTCCTGCCAGGTGTCCTGCAGCCGCTGCAGCCGCGCCCGCGCCGCCTCCAGCTCTGCCAGCCGCTCGCGCTCCGTGCGCCTCAGCGCCGCCTGCGTGTCGGCCAGGCTGTCGAAGCGCGCCACCAGCTCCGGGACCCCCTGGAACTAGGGTGGTGGAGATCAGAGAGGAACTCACACAGGGCAGTAGCCCCCCGCCCTCCTCATCTCAGCTGGCGCGCTCCTCCCAGAACCTCCTCACTTAGCCCAGCTGTAAAATGGGGGCATCGCACGGCCCCTGCCCCGGAAGTGGTATTACAGAAGCCAGAAAGTCTGAGATGAGAGCCCTACCCCTCCCCACCAATCAAGACCAACTAAGCTTTACCACCTGTGGCTAATATGCATCCTTAATTTATTCAACTAATATTTACCAGATGGTTAGGCCCACCCCTCCCCACCTGCCTGACTGTGTGACCTTGGGTAAGAACTTTCTGAGCCTCAGTTTCCCCATTTGTAAAATGGGGTTGACAATAACAGGACCTGCTCACTTTATTGGGCTGTGGGGGAAGAATCCAGGAGCACAAATCGTGTCCCTGGCATACAGTTAAGGCTCAATAAGTGGTGGGTCCTGCCATACAGTCAGCGCTCCAGTACTGTGCCCACCCAAAGCCGTCCCCGAGGCCACCCAAAGCCGTCCCCGAGGCCACCCGGCGCTGCACGGTGGCGCTGAGTCCCAACGCCTCCTGCCCGAGGCTTACCTCGGGCAGCCGCTCCAACACCTGTCCCAGCAGGCGCGCGCAAGGCGCCAGGTGCTCCAGCCTGCGCTGCAGCAGCGCGCGCTCCCGCCGTAGCTCCTCCAGCTGGGCCCACAGCCGCCGCGCCTCCGCCTCCTGGCGGCCCGCGCAGTGTCCCTCCTCCGCCGCCCTGCGCAGCGCGCGGCTGCGCCGGGCCTCCGCATCCTGGGGCGGGGGCCAGAGGCGGCAAGCCTCAGGATCCAGAGTTTGAGGAGCTTGCCCCTTCCACGTTTCCCCAACGCTAGCACCCCTTGCCCTGGATGGCAAACGCCAGGGCCTCTGATTTGGGTCCTTCACGCCGCCCCCTTTTTTCAACAGCTACAGGCTGTTAGTGCGAACTTCCCACCACTACCTTTTGTATTCCTAAGCCCACTTATTTATGTGACCTATCCGGCCCCTAATAGGGTTTTGACTATGACCCTTTCGATCCCCTCCCCCGTCAGTCTCCACCTACCTGCAAGAACTTGTCAAAGCGCAAAAAGGACCCCTTTAGCTCCTGCTCCTTCTGTTCCAGCTGTTCCCAGCGCTGCTGTAGGGCCGCCATCGTGGTCTGGAACACCTGGGTGTGAGAAGAGGGGTGTTTGTCTGGAGGCTCAGGTCAAGTTAGGGGTTTAGGTTCACACTTAACACCTCCCCTCTATTGTCCCTGATCTTGTCGCAGCCCCCCCTGCTCAAACCTATCTGTGTCCATTGCCCTCAGGATGAAGTCCAAGCACTCTACTGCAGCCCCGGCTTGCCAGGGTCCCTCCCCTTTGGGGCTCACCTTACCCTTTCTCCTCTGACACTCTGCCAAGCACTTGACCACTTTGCTTTGTCTTCACCTTCCAGACTTTGCATATGATGTTCCTTCTGTCTGTTTCTTCCCCCTCATCCTGTCCTACTTTGCTAGATAAGCTGACTTGCCCTTCAGCAATCGGTAAGACATCACTTTCTCCAGGAAGCCCTCCTCGACTACTCCCATGTGGAGTTAGAGGCTTCCTCTGGGCTCCCACAGTTCCTGCCTGGTGCTTTTCTGCTTCCCCCATCTTAGCAGTCACCACCCAGATGCCTGTCTATCTCCCTCTCTAAACTATGATCCCCATGAGGACAGCATTGTGGTGAGACCTCCAGAGCCCTATGCAGGTGCCTAGTACATAGTAGGTGCTCAGTGCATGCTTATTGGTATCAGTGACTGATCTCACTTGATCCTCATTTCACAGATGAGGAAATCAAGGTTGAGTGCGAGTGGCTAGCAAGTGGGCTTTATCACTTCCCGTCCCCCTTCTCACTGCCCAGTCCCCACTCCCATTTTTTTGTCTGCTGTCCCAAAGAGTCTCGGGGGACCAGCTGCTCACCTCCTTCTGGGCCCGCAGGCTCTGGTCTGCAGCCTTCAGCTCCTGCCTCTTCTCCAGGAGCCGCAGCACTGGGGGGAACTGGTGCACATTCTGCTCTGGTATCTTCCTGCAGAGGGGTGAGGAGGAGGTGGAGGTGAAGAGCCAGGGGTGGCTCAAAAGCCCCAAAGCAAGACAGGGGCAAAAATCCTCAGACAAATTCCTTCCCAGCTTGGTGTGAATGATTTCACTTCAGCTGAATGTCAGTTGGGTGGGGGTCAGAAGCAGGTTAGTGACCTGGGCTATTGGCCCAGCTCTGCACCTAGCTTCTCTGAGAAAGCCCAGGGTTCCTCTCTGATCCTTGGTTTCTTCTTCGTGAAGTGGGGCGATAGTCCACCATGAACTGTCCAAGGAAGCCAGGACTCAGGGGAGAGGATTAGGGGCTGGGCCACCCCACCCACTCCTGACCTTTCTCCTGATCTCTCGCCACTGCTGGCCACTCACCTTGGCAGCTTCTCTTGTAAGGCCAGTCGGAAGTATTCCTCCCAGGGGACTGCCATACTTCCGTCTTTCTTTCCACTGGCTGGGGTTTTGCACACGCTTAGGAGGGCCTGGGGGGCTCTGATGGAGGAAGGAGCAGCCACTTGCTTGCTCAGTACTCCCAGAAGGCAGCACCAAGCAGGCCCTGGTTGCCCGGGCAACCAACGACACAACATTCCATTTCCTGGCTGAGGCCAGAGGAATCCACACCGGAAGGAGAGGGAGAGGATGGGGGGGAGGGGAGCAGCGTCTGCCCCTCTGGGGGAGCCTTGGATTCTGGATCTGAATTGGGGTGCAGTGGAAAGAACACGGGTCTCTTGGCCAAGAATTTGCCTCTCACAGTGCCCAAAATCTGGTCCAGCCCTGGGCTATCACTCCCAGGAAAGGCGCTGAGGGCCTGCTGCATTCCATCCAGCCCTGAGCTGGTGATGGGCTAACCTGGCCATGTCTCATGGGGTCCCCAGTCTGGTTAGGGCAGATAGAGGGGTGCCCTCAGTACCTCCTAATGGAGACTGGCCTGGAAGGGACATGTGATCTGGACTTGGAGGTGGCGGGTACGTGCATGGGGACGATGGGAGTGAAAGAGCTGACATGGTATCTAATTTAACCCTTGAAACAGCCGTGCAGGGGGTGATATTATAGAAAAATACTCAAAATAGTTTAACAAACACCTGTGGGTCTTCCACCTGGAAGGGAACCCAAAACCAAAACAAAACCTGTTGCTGTCAAGTCGATTCTGACTCATAGTGACCCTGTAGGACAGAGTAGACCTACCCCATAGGGTTTCCAAGACTGTAATCTTTACAGAAGCCGACTGCCACATCTTTCTCCCACAGAGTAGCTAGTGGGTTCGAACTGCCGACCTTTCGGTTAGCAGCCGAGCGTTTAACCACAGCACCACCAGGGCTCCTTGGAAGGGAACAGTATGTGCAAAGGCCCAGAGGCAAGAGGGTATGGCCCCTCATTAGAAGGGAAAAAAAGGCCTGAAGTCGTGTATTCTGGTGGGTCAGGTCAGGGTTGGATGGAGCCAAGAAGGGGCTAGATTTGTGCTACAAGCGGTGGACAAGGAAACAGGCCCAGGGGAGTTGAGTGACTTCCCTGAGGATACTGGCTGAGAAGTGGTGGAGCCTGGTGTTTGTCCACCACGAAGGCCTTGGGCACTGGAATACCTGGAAGCTCATGGCTTAGAAAAGTCCCCACACTTGTCTTAAGAAGGCTAGAACTGTGGTTTCAGCTTTGTCATAGGCCAATGTACCCCCTCAGGCCTCAGTATTCCTCTCTGTTAAATGGGCTGCTTCCCATTTATGGGCTCTGTCTCCTGGGCTCCCCACCGCTAGTTTAGCTTCCTGACATTCTCTGTCCTCACCTCCTGGGGGTGGGTTGGATTGGCTGCTGAGTGACAGCAGGACACGACTTCTCAGCTGGCCTTGCCCTTGGCTGCAAACCCACAGGCTCTGGAAATACCCACTCTCCACACCCCCTATGTCTCACACTCCAGTGACTTCCCTCTTCCTATTTCTCCACTCCAAGGAGGTGGCAGGGTGACCATTTTGGGGGGTAGGGCTGAGGAAGGAGGAAGCGGGGGTGCAGACCGACAAAGGGACACCTGGTTTCTCAACCCCGGGAGGAGGGGACTTACCAGGCCCTGCTCCCCAGCAACCAGCCCAAAGGAGGGGCTTTTGGAAATCCTGCCTGTCCCTCCCACCGCTGCCTCCTGGCCCACGTGGCTCCCTGCCCAGAATCTTGCCTGTCCAGCATCACAAATGGGGCTTTGTGTTCCCAAGACAAAGAACTGCTCCTCACCCCAACCTGGGCCAGGCTGTCTACCCTGCCCAGATCTTGGCCTCAGAAGGGATGCTGCCCATTTCTCAGGAGGGGAAACTGAGGTCTAGAGATGGGCAGGTCTGTGACACCTGAGGATGGGGTCAGGCCTGGTTTTGGGATACAGCCATAGGAGGTAAGTTAGCATAACTTGAGTCCCTATCCTAGGCACTGTGAGGGGGGAGGAAGGAAAGATATTGACCTATTATGACAATGAGAGAGGCCAGATTCCAGACCTCAAGGGCCACTGAGTTCTATTTAACCCAGCAAGTGTGTTTTGAGTTTTACTTATGTGCCAAGCAGTGTGGGAGGCTTGGAATGAATCAGACATTGTCCCTGACATTTAGGAGATAAGATGAGCATGTAAACCACCACAAAACAAGGGAAGAAGACACTAAGGTTACAGAGAAGGCCAACGGGGTGTGCAGGGCGGCGGTGGGGGGGAATGGGGGGGTGGAAAAAGGGGGCATTTGTCGCTGTCTTCCCAGCACATTGGTAAGGACTTCTTCAACTCTGTGAGCAGAGCTACTGGTGTTACTGAACGTGGAGTTGAGAAGGCCTGTGCGCAACTGGCGTTCACGAGCTGATAGGAGCACCCCACTGCCTGGGTCCCCAGACCCAATCACCCCTCTGGGATGAGAAGCCTTCTCTACTCCGAGTCTGTGAGTGCTGCCTGGGCCTCCAGGCCAGCATCTCAGAGGAAGGGGGGCTCGGCCAGTCTCTGTGCCAGGAACGATGCCAGGTGCCTTAAACTGTTCTCTTGATTCACCCTCCAGTCACTTCCTTGAGAACGGTGAGACCCTTCCCACATGGCACTTATAGATGCACCCTGTCCCTCTCCTGGGTGGATGGTCCCAGCAGGCTACACCCCTCTCTGGGCAGCCCTTGCCCCTCTGTTCCCTCATTGGGGGGCTGTCCTGAAAGACCTCAACCCACTACACATTTCAGGTCAACGCTTTTCAGACCAACAGGAAGTGGCCCAGCCAGGCATAAAATATGGGCAGTGTGGCCGCAGCCCCAGGCAAACTGCGGGGTCAGACACCGGATATTTGACAGGTGACAGAGCTGGCTCTCTGGAGGCTGGGCTGGCACAGTCGATAACCTTGGTAATTCCTCCCAGGGAGGGGTGTTTGGGAATGTGACTTCCTGTTCAACTCCGGAAACGCCTCGAGACAGCTGGGTGGCAGTTTGGTTGGCATCCCAGGGGACCCCCTGAGTAGGCCCCCAGGTTCCACCAGGGGCCCTGGGGGGTAGGGTGCAGCTGAATGGCTTGCCTAAGGCCTCCGCAAACTCCCTGGAGAAAAAAGTTGGAGGGAGGGGTGCCAGGACACCTGTCCTGAAGCCACAGCTATGTAGCAAGTACTGTTTCCCCCTTAGGTTGTACATTTACTTTGGGGAGGGTATACAGCAACAGATAAAGATCACTGGGGCAGGCGGGAGGGGGAAGGTTTTAACGTTGAGGCCACCACTGTTCTGGGTCCAACACTGGATCACCCTTCATTCCACACTGAAGGATGTCACAATACCTCTAAGCCTCGGGCCTGCCCTGCTAGACCCATTTCCCAGATAGTCAAACTGAGGCCCAGGTCTCTTTGGGTCACAGGACACACCAGGCGGTGGCAAGCCAAGGAGAGAGTTTCCAGGTTCTGAATCCCTCACCAGCCTGGTGGGAGCACAGGGTGGGGGGCCAAGGAGAGAGACTGGGAAACAGGAGTTTGAGCCTGTCTTAGAGCCTGGGCAGGGTGTGCCTAGTCCCGCTGGTCTGGGTGTGGGCTCCTTCACTCATTTGGCAGGTGCTTTCCTGTTGGTGCCCAGCCCTGGGCTGACCTGATTGAGTCAGGCTCAGTGCCAATCCTTCTAAGAGCTTTCAGGCAGGTAAACAACAAACCCACAGGTAGAAATGAGTGTCTGCAAGTGTATGCCCTGGGACAGGCCCTTCTGGTCACATCATCGCATTTAAACCTTGGAAAATGGACCCACCTAGAGCTGTGGGAGCGGAGCAAAGGGAGGAAAACCATCTGTCCAGGGTGGGAGACATCCCAGAAGGCTTCCCAGAAGAGGAGACATTTCAGCCATGCCTGAAAGGACAAGACTATCAAACAATTTCTGTGAACATCTTATCTGCCTGTCACTTTTCCGAGACCTGAATTTGCATTACTCCATTTAATTCCCTCAAAAGCTGGTGATTGAAATGCTATAGGATCCCCACGGGACAGATGAGAAAACCAGAAAGGCTAGGTGATTTGTCCAAGACCACACAGCTACCAAGTGGTGAGGCCAGGATTCAAACCCAGGAGGTCAAACCAGTTACTAGCTGTGAGACCTGGCCAGTTATTTACCATAAAAAAATTTTTTTATAACCTCAGTTTCCCTCTCCATAAAATGGGGGTAACAATACTTATTAGCCTATAGGGTTATTGTGAGGACGAATATGAGATAATTGTAAAGCACTTAAAACAGTGCCTGGCGCACAGTAAGCGTTCAAATAACTGTAGATGACTTGACGACTTTCATCATCGCTGTCGTCGCTGTTACCTTCAAGACTCCCCTCCCCCTCCGGCCGCGGTTTCCTCCCCCGCAGTACCAGCCCGTGACGTTGGAGCAGCCGCTCTCACAGTCTGGGTTTACTTGGAAACTAAAAAGCGAGGGAAGGGGGTGTTCGCAGCCCCTCCCTTGACTCGGAACGGACCCCAGGGAACGTGCGACTCTCTCTCTAGCGACTCCTCCCGTCGCCCGCGGAGACTGCTCCGGGACAGGGCGCACAGGTCCCACCCCGGAGGCGGCACGGGATGGTAGGCAGGAGGGGCCGCGGGAGAGGTGAAGGGGTCGCAGGGAGGGGCGCAGGCAGGAGACAGACTGCCCTCTGAGCCCAATTCCAAGGCTCCAGGAGCCAACCGCCACGCCCTCGATGACCACTGGACCCTCCCCACCTCGCAGTCCCAGCCTCCAGTGCTCTGGGCTCCGCGGCCAGTGCGCTTGGGCGCGCGATGCTGGGGTGCCGGCAGAGGGCGCGCGAGGGGGCCCGGGGTGGGCGGGGGACCCCGCGGGAGGCGGGATTGGGAGGAGGGCCCTGGCCGCCCCCTCCCTCCCGCCCGCCCGCCAGAAGCTCCAGACGTAGAGGCAAGAGCCAGCGATGACCCCCGCACGCTTCGTCTGCTCTGCGCCCCGCTCCTACCTGTAGAGTCTCGACGAGCGCTCCTTCCCCGGGCACCTGTCCCTTCCCCGCCTTCGGAAACCTCCCGTCCACCTACCCAAGTCTCGGATGGGTGGTGCTGGGACCCCGGGGCAGGGCGCCAGAGTCGCAGCTGGTGACATGTAGACGCCCCCGGTCCAGCCTCGGAATCTGGGCTCCCTCCTGCCTGGAAAGTTTGGGCTGGGCGCCATGGCCAAGAGCAGCTCCCTGAATGTCCGCGTGGTGGAGGGCCGCGAGCTACCCGCCAAGGACGTGTGAGTACTCTGGGGTGCGCCGGGGGTGAGGGACGCGCCGGGCATGGAGTGGGGCGGGTCCCCCTTCTGCAGGCCCGGGCGGGGCGGTGAGGAGAGGTAGGGGTGGTTGGATCCTGTCTAAGCTCGGGTATTGGGGCAAGTCAGCGTGTGCGGGGCGCTAGCCCCATGCCCATCGCTGTTCTGAGGGAGGGGGCGCCCACACTTAGCAGATATTCCCCCGAGCCCTCTAGGGAAAGGGGGGCGTCTTTGCTCCTGGGATGTATTGAAGGGCGTCTTCCAGGGTGAAAGAGGGGACCAGAGGGTCATTCTGTCAGAGGTGGGGAGGAAGTGAAGGGGGGACTTGCCTTAGTCCAGGCAAATGTTGGAGATGGAGCTTCCCCAGTGTTGGGTGGGGGCTTATCAAGTCAACCCTGGGGTGGGGTCCCAGAGGGCGGGAATTTAGGTGGGCCCCAATATTCCTCTGTGTGCATCTGGTGTTTCTGCGTGTGGAGTGTCACCAGATAGCTGGCCAGCCAGACCTGGGGGAGCCTGGAGTCCTTTGGACTCAGAGGCTGAACCCTCAATATGGGGTCTCCCAGCTGAGCAGGAGCTGTCCCTGGATGCTGAACTGCTAGAGAGCCAACTCCCCCTTGCAGCCCCTCCCTATCCAGGCATGATGGGGTTGTGGGGTCTCTGGGCTCCCCTCAACATTGCCCCGGCTATGATTCCCCCAGTGCTGAGTCAGCAGTTGCCGAATCAGCAGAAGGGGGGCAGGGAATTCCTTCTTGCTTGGCCTGGAGCCCAGAAGGGGCTCTGAGGGTGTCAGCACCTGGGTCAGGTGTGGGATCCTTGGCAGGATATTGATTGTGTGACCTTGGACCTGTTCTTCTCGGGGCTTCGATTTCCCATCTAGGCCATGGGAGCTCTGGGCTGGAGTCTCCAAGCCCCTTCCAGCTGTGAGGCTGGGGGTCCTGTTAGGATTTACCCTGTGGCCACAGTGAGCAGGAACGTGGATTTAGAGCCTTTGCCCAGGTTGGAGTGGGGCTTGGTCAAGCCTGACCCCCAGGCAGGCCCTGCTGGCTCCCAGCCAGGTGTATCCTGCCTCCGATTTGATGACCCCCCCCCAACACTGCAGGTGTGTCAAGGGTGGCTGCTTAGAGCAGTTTTAGCGCCCCTATCTTCATCAGCCACCGCAGATAAACATGCACCTGAAATAGGACAGAGCTTGCTGCAAGAATGTAGCATCTGGAGAAGCCCCCCACCACTCTCTTTCTGAGATGTCCCCTCAGAGCCCCCCAGAATCAGAGCTCCTGGGACTCTCAGGACAGTGAGGCTGGGGTGGGGCCTGAGGGGGCCTTTCCAGAAACTGGGTTCCCATCTCACCCTCCCCCCGTTCCTGGGCCCGGGGCCATGAGGGCTGGTCGTTGCTGCCCCAGGCCTAGATTCTGCCTTATGGGGCTCCCTTGACCTTGGCCTGAGGGAGGAATTGGGCCATGTCTGGTTTCTGCACCTCTTGCCTCCCCTCCCCACTTACCCCCTGCCCAGGTCCTAGGCCAAAGTGAGCTCTGAGGTGGCCCCAGCCCTAGAGCAAGGCCACGAAGGGGCCACCAAGCCCCAGCTGGGGTTCCTGCCACCTGCCTCAGTCTCCCTAGCTGTTGGCTTCCTTCTTCTAAGGGTTTTCCTCAGAGCATGCTGGGATCTCCAGGCCCCAGGGGGGCTCTTAGACAGAATGTGTTCCCTCTCCCCTCTTCCAAGGGAAAGGCCCTCAGACTCTTGCCAGGTTTGAGGGGGTCCCACCAGGCCTCGGGAGAGAATTTTAGAGTTATTATTATCATTAATAGTAGCAGCTGTAGATCACTGAGGGCTTACCATGGGCCAAGTCTCGTGCTTAACATTTCCTATGGACCTATTCGCATCTCCACTTCACAATCGGGAAACCTGAGGCCCAGAGAGGCAAAGCTGTTTGCCTAAGGTCACCCACTGGGACTTGAACCCTGACTACTTCCAGTGCACAAACCAGACTGGGCAGGCGATGGCTGAGGGGCCTGCTTTCCCACGCTTGGGCTGGGGCACAGGCCGTGGGAGAGAAGCCAAGGGTCTGGAGAGAGCAAAGGTCTGGAGGAGGCGGCCCCCCTGCCACCACTGCCCATACCTGATGGGCACCTGATAAGGCCCTTATGCGTCACAGCCTTGGAGCTGACGTCTGGAGCTTGGCTCCCATGAGAGGCCCAGCGGTCAGGCTCCATCGGCGGGAGGGGCGTGTCCACCAGCCCTTTGCTAGTGCAATCCCAGCCAATCTGCCCCCCCCATCTGCAGCTGGGGAAACTGAGGAATGGGACAGCCAAGGAGCACTACACAGAAGGGGGTTCAGAGATGAAACCCAGAGAGGGACACGGAGACACAACGTCATCCAGTCTGATGGGCTCAGAGTTAGTACCTGAGCCAGAGGCTTTGGGGCGGCAGCCAGAGAGGGCTAAGGGAAGGAATCCAGAGGCGCAACTGAGGCACAGGGCAGTGCTCACTAGCATACAAGGCTCTTGGTGCCAATGTGACTCTTCCCTGGAATTCCTGAGGCGTTTGAGTTTGGGGACCTGTGGCGGAGGTAGAGAGATGGGGGCTGGGGCATGGAGGGAGAGGGCCAAGGGGAGGGGAGGGTGATAGGCAGAGGGAGCATTGGTTAAGAGCATGGGCTCTAAGCCTCACAGAGCCGGGTCTGAATCCTGGCTCTTCCATTACTCCTTGTGTGACAAGTGTCTTCACTTCTCTGAGCCCCCTGGGAAAGCACAACACATTCATTGGTTCAGACTATCTCTGGAGGGCCTACTATTACATGCCGGGCAGTGAGGGGACAGGGGGAGACAGCGGAGACCAAGGCAGTTCCTACCCCAAGAAGCTAACAGTCTGGAAGTTGGGGGGAGTGGAGACAAACTTTAGACAGGGCAGTGGTAGTCAGGGGAGGCGTCTCTGAGGAGGTGGCTTTTCGGCAGAGATTGGAATGACAGGAAGGAGCGGGCTGTGACAAGATGAGGATCAAGAGTCCCTGGCAGAGGGAATAGCATGCGCAAAGGCCCTGAGGCTGGACTGAGCTTGGTGGAACACAGACGAGGCCCATGGAATGGGGCAGGGGCAGGAGGTGAAGGGCTGGAGTAGATAGCTTGGGGTCTGCTGGTAACTCTTATTATGAAGGGGGGTTAGAGGATACAGAGGCTTGGGGTTTACTGGTAACTATTATTATGAAGGGGGGATAGAGGATGTGGTGGTGCACTGGCTACTCCAGGCAATGCAGGTCATGTCTCCTGTTGGTTGAGCTTTGAGGTCTGGATCACCTGGTCTGTGCCTGCAGTGAGAGGGTCAGCCAAGGTCCATCGCTGCTGACAGAGAGCAACTCACTGATCCTGTCCCCAGGGAAACTCCCACTGAAGTGAAAGCTGGGGAGGGCAACGCTTACCCCAGAGGATGCCAGTTAAGGCAGGTTAAGCTAGCGGGTGGCGAGGCCAGGGATGACTCCCAAGCACATGCTCTTGACCTTTGGGCTTCCAGGGTCAGGACTCTGGGCTGTCTGCCTCCACATTCCATTTTGATGCATGGAAGACCAGAGAGGCCGTTTGTGGTGGGTCAGGCACATGATGGGTGGGTTGTGCAGCCATGACATCTTCTGCTGGTCCCCTGGGGCTCTGCCTCTCACCTGCATGTGCTGTGTGACCCTGAGCAAGTCCCCTCCCCTCTCTGGGCTTCAATCTCCCCTATCTGTATAGCGAAGGTAGATTAGGACCCCACCCACGGCTGCCCTCTCAACATCCCCCTCCAAACCCCTCCCTTCCGCAGGTCTGGGAGCAGTGACCCCTACTGCATAGTGAAGGTGGATGATGAAGTGGTGGCCAGGTGAGGAGTGGGGACACAGGCCTGGAGAGAGGGGAACACATTTAAAAGAGGAGCAGGGGAGAGTAATGCTTATGGGGGGCTAGCAGGTCTGAAAGAGGATGCTTTGTGCCCTAGCTTCTCTGGGGCTGAACAGCAGGGCTGCCACCTCCTGTCCTGCTCTGGCCCTATCAGCCGGCCAGGCGTCCTCCCTCTCTGGACCCCACGATGTCCCTGCTGGCTCCCTGGGGTTGACTCAGCGGCTGCCAGCCTGTACCACAGTGGCCTCCCTGGGGGCAGGCAGCTCACGCTTGGCTGGGCTGCCTGGTTCTGAGCCATCTGGGTACTGCGGGCACCCGGGTGTGTGCGAGTGTGAGCGTGAGTATGTGAGTGTTGGTGGGAATACCTGTGACCATGTGTGTGTCCCTGTGGGTATACCAACGTGAGTGTGTGTACACACATGGCTGCCCCATACACACATGTGTGCACCGAAGCCTGCTTATTTGGGCACATGGTCGCTGCTGGTGTGAACATGTGAGGATGCGCGAATGTCTGGAGTGTGAGTGAGGGTTGGGGGGGCATCAGGCTGGGCTGTGCTCGGCTCCCACCCCCGCAGGCCGAGGGACAGCTCTCCGCCCCCACAGGCCTTGAAGGGGGGTGGCTAAGGCCTCGGTTCCTATGGAGACAACAGGATTCAGGATGCTTCTGGCGCTGGTTCTGGTCCAGATGGGAAGGGAGCTGGGAACGAGGAGCTTGTGGGGGGCAGGGGTCCCCTGTTGTTCTCTTTGTGCCCACACTCCATGACACAGTCTCCAAACCTGCAGCTTGAATTTCTGTGTGACCCCAGGCTGCTGTCTCTCCCTCTCTGGGCTGTGAGGAGCCTCCCAGATTCACAGCTAGGAGAAGGTCTGGGTGGGGGAAGAGGGTGTTTGGAAAGAAGCTATGAGGGTATACCTGGTGGTGGTGCCTATGGGCTGGGTGCAAGGGCAGGGTGTGTGTGTGGGGGCATGTGCACACTCTTTGTTGGGGGGAGTGTGGTGAATGGGAGGAGGAAGGGAGTGGCAGATGCAGGAACCAAATTTTGCAGCCAGACATTTGGGCGTGTCTTCAGTGGGCCAAGTAGGTTCTTTGTTCCCTTTGGGTAAAGGAAGTGTTTCTACAGGGGAGTTGGGGTGGAGATGCTGTGTGTGTGTGTGTGTGTGTGTGCCTGCCTGTGTGTGCCTGTGTGTAGATCCTGGATGGTTTGGGGCCCTAATTCTTCTGAGGTCCTGACTTACCTTGCCATGTGCTCCAAGGCCCTGAGTGCTCTCAGGGTCTCCTAGCCCCTTATACTCCCCTTCCCCTTCCTGTTCCTCAAACTCACCAAGCTCATTCCTGCCTCAGGGCCTTTGCACATGCTATTCCTGCCACGTGGAATGCTTGCCCTCATCTTCCCTCCCTGCTTTGCCTGAGTACCTCTTGCAGGAAGCCTTCCCTGATCCCCCTCCCTATTCCCACCCCTAGACCCAATCAGCTACCACTGAGGGAACCCATCACACAGCTCCTACCACTGTATCATAAGTCCAGAGAGCACCTGCCCCATGAGGGGCTCTGTGGGGCAGGGACCTGTCCCATCCTCTGACTCCCCAGAGCCCAGCACACTCACACAGTGAGGGTGAGTGTTCCCAGAGTGGAGGAATGAATGAGTGAAGGAATGAATGGAATTGTGTATGTGTATGTGCCTATATGTGTGTGTTTATCTGTGAAATTCTGTGTACGTGTACACCTGAATCTCTGTGTATCTACATCTCTGCATGTGAGTGTGAATGGGAGTGTGTCTATGGATCTGTGTGTGTCTCCATTTTCTGGGTATTTCTTTTGTCTCTGTTGTCTCTTTGTGTGAATGTGTCTGTTTTCTCTGGGTGTGTCTGTGCATGTCTGTATGTATGTTTCTAGAAATTTCTGAGGATGCCTATGTATGCCTATACATGTGTGAATGTGTCTCTTTGTGTCTATGGCAAAATGTGTGTTTTTTTGTTTCTGTGCGTGTGTCTGGGCTCTTAGGTGTGTATTGGGGCCCCCGGGTGTGCATATGTGATTAGCTGTGTGTGTGTTTGAGGGTGTGTGTTTTAGTCTCTGAGTATGTGAATATGTGAGTGTCTGTGTGTGTGTCTCTGGGTTCATGAGCGTGTGTGTGTCCCTGGGTGGATATGGATCTAGGTCCTGGGTGTCTGTGCTCATGAAGTCCTTGTCCTTGCCCGTGTGTGTGTGAGTGTGAGTGTCTAGGTCCTATGTGTGTGTGTGAGTGTCTGGGTCCCCATGTGTGTTCCTGTGTGGTCCGAGGGCCCCCAGCCCCTGCACCCCGTCTTACAGGACAGCAACCATCTGGCGGAGCCTGAACCCCTTCTGGGGCGAGGAGTACACGGTGCACCTGCCCCTGGACTTCCACCACCTGGCCTTCTACGTGCTGGACGAGGACACTGTCGGGTGTGTGACTGGGGCAGGGGGCTGTGTGTGTTGGAGGCCCAAGACTGGGTCCCTGAGGGGAGGCAGGACTCAGGGTCACACCCTGCAGCCAAGTGCCCACCACCCAGCCCTTGATGCCTACCCCACTATCCACACCCCAGCCCCGGGGTCTGCATGGTGGGGCAGGGGTCCCCGACTAGAGCCCTTACCTGTCGGCCCTTTTGCAGGCATGATGACATCATTGGCAAGATCTCGCTGAGCAGGGAGGCGATTACTGCCGACCCCCGAGGTAGGTGTGGGACTCCAGCTCCCTGCCAGGCAGAGGGAGGAGAGGGTGGCTGTGCCGGAGGCCAACCGGGCATCTGTAGGGGCACAGGAAGTGTCACAGGGAAGCACAGAGCTTCAGTAGAGAATGACTTCTGCTGTTGTTTATGCTTTTAATTTTCAATTTAGTTCATTTATTGGGCAGTTAATTCATTTATATTGTTCAATAGTCAAAAGGTTCAATAATTGGTGAAACTCTCCTTCTCACCCCAGCTACTCCGTTCCTCTCCCAAGTGTCGCCGGTTTTTTTTTTTTGTACATCCTTCTAGAGATATTTTAAATATGTATATGCAAGCAAATAACAATAAGAGCAAAGACTTATATGGTGCTTACTTTATGCTGAACGCTTTCTAAGTGCTTTGCACGTATCCACTCATGCGATTATCATAATAACCCTGTGAGGTAGGTGCACTTATTATCCCCACTTTACAGGTGAACAAACTGAGGCACAGAGGCTTAAATGACTTGCCCAAGATCACACGTTATTAAGTGGTTGGACTGGGATTTGAACCATGGTTGTTTTGTTTAGTTCCAGAGTCTGTGCTCTTAACACTGTGCTATATGTTTTGTTTTTTCCTGTTTATATGAATAGTAAGTAGCCTATTACATTCACTGTTGTTTCTTGCGTTTTCACTTAACCATGTATCTTGGAGATCTTTCCATATTGAGCTTCCTCATTCTTTGGCTGCATGTGGACGTACCATCATTTATTTGCCTAGCTCCTTACTGATGGGCACCTGCATTGCCTATAATCTTTTTCTAGTTCAAACAATGCTGTAATGAATAGTCTTGTACAACGTGATTTCACACATATGCAAGTTACAGCAGATAAATTCCAAGAAGTGAATTTGCTGGATTAAAGACGGCCCGCATTTGCACGTTTGTAATTTACTCTCCCTGAGAGGAGGTACCAATTTACCCACCCACGCTCTTGCCAACAATTATCAAAATTTTTAATCTTGTATCTGATAGGTGAAAAATCGCCTTTGAGTATAGGTTTATTTTGCACTTCTCTTTGAGTAAGGTTGAAAGTCTTTTAATATATTTAAAAGTCACTTTATTTTCTTTTCTGCCTATTGTCGATTCATATTGTATGTGCATTTTTCCTCATTGGGTTGCTTGCCTTTTCTTATTGATTTGTAGGAGCTCTTTACATATTAGGGAAATAAACACTTTGTGATATTAGCTGCAAATGGATTTTCTCTCTTGCCTTATATTTTGACTTTGCTTATATTTTTTCCATGTATAAATTTTTTTCTTCTTCAGTAGTCAATTTTTTTTTAACATGATTTCTTCTAGCAACATTTTGTTTCATTTTTTGTATTGAAATCTTTGATCCATATGGAATTTATCCAGACATAAGGGATAGAGTAGGGATTGAATTTTATTATTTTTTGTCTAGATAGTTACTAGTTGTCCCGACACCGTTTATGGGATAATCTAGCTTTTTCTTCAGTGGGAGTTAGTTGAGACCTACTGTGTGCTAATCATCTTCATAATCATTGCTCCTATTTAATGCGGACTTACTACATGCTAGGAGCCCTGGTGGCGCAATGGTTAAGTGCTTGGCTACTAACTGAAAGGTCAGTGGTTTGAACCCAGCAGCCGCTCTGTGGGAGAAAGATCTGGTAGTCTGCTTCCATGAAGATTTACAGCCTTGGAAACCCTATGGGGCAGTTCTACTCTGCCCTAGAGGGTCGCTATGAGTCAGAATTGACTCCTCGGCAAGGGGCTTTTGGTAACTATGGGCTAGGCACAATGCTAAGTGCTTTACATTTAGTCCTTGCAATACCCCAGTGAGGTATGCACTCGAATTACCTTACAGTGGATGGGAAGCAAAGTTTAGAGAGGTGAGGTGACTGCCCTAGGTCACATGACTAGACAGTGCAGAGGTGGGACTTGAGTCCAGGTTGTGTCCACCTCCAAAGTCTGTGTTCCTAACCTGCCCACTGAGCTGCAATGTGCCTTGAACATCCATCCAAGGGGGCGGAGTTAGATGAATGAAGTGTGAGGCCTGAGGCTTCAAGGAACTCATTGCAAAAGAAAACACATTCACATAGAACAGGAAACAAGAAAAGGAGGAAACTGTGTGTGTGTCTGCAACTGTGTTGGGTGCTTTTTATTTTTTAAACAAGACTTTGACAGACTGCGACAGAAATGTGGGGGTGAGGGTATGTGGGGCGTGGCAGTGGATGTGGAGGAGAGGGCGGTGAGGGCTGATGTGGTCAAGGAGGGCTTCCCGGAGGAAGGGGAATATGAGTTGGTCCTTAACGGTGCTTAGGCAAAGACAGTAAGGTGCATTTCTATGGATTCTCTTCTGGAGGCAGGTGTGAACCAGACTTTATATGGCAGGCTGAAGAGTGTGATCTGTACCACTATAGCATGGGGCCTGGGGTTATACTGCCCGTGTTCAAATTCCACCTCTGCCATTACTAGCTGGGGGATCATGGACACGGCTCTTCCCTCCGGGTGCCTCATTCTTCTCATCTGCAAATGGACATAATTTTAGTCCCTACTTTAGAAGGTTGATATGAGAAGTCACTGACTTAATACATTTTTAATTTTAATTGAACTTTTAAAGTTAATACAATGCCTAGTTACATGGTAGGTGCTTAATAAATGTTGGTGCCTATGCCTGCCAATGAGCCTTGGTGGTACAGTGGTTAAAGAGCTCAGCTGCTAATCGAAAGGTCGGCGGTTTGAACCCAGCAGCCGCTCTGTGGGAGAAAGATCTGGTAGTCTGCTTCCATGAAGATTTACAGCCTTGGAAACCCTGTGGGGCAGCTCTACTCTGTCCTACAGGGTTCTCATGAGTCAGGACTGACTCAACGGCAATGGGTTTGGGTTTTTTTTTGGTTATGCCTGCCAAAGGAGCGCTGGTGGTGCAACGGTTAAGCGCTTGGCTGTTAAATGAAAGGTCGGCAGTTTAAACCCACCAGCGGTTCTGTGAGACAAAAGACCTGGTGATCTGCACCTGTAAACATTAAAAAAATAGAAAACCCTATGGAGCAGTTCTACTTTGTCACATGGGGTTGCTATGAGTCGAAAATCAACTCGATGGCACCCAACAACAACAATGCCTGCCAGGGATTGACAGCTGGATCAACCTGAGCCGTGTGGACCCAGATGCGGAGGTGCAGGGTGAGATCCGCCTGTCGGTGCAGTTGCTGGAGGATGTGAAGGGCCGTTGCCTCCACTGCCATGTGCTCCAGGCCAGGTATGGTCACAAGGGGGAAGTGCATATTGGAGAATGAACAGGTATCTCCTGGGTTCCCCCAGCTACCCTTGCTTTTAGGACCTCCTTACTCCAGGGGCACTTCTGGGCTCACAACCAGGATCCCTGTGTGAGCAAACAGCTCCAACATCATCGGTTGCCAGTTCCTGGGGACAGAACACAAGCAGAACTCCTTACTGGATCCCCACTGACCGGCAACAACAGGCCAGACATTTAGGATGGCCAGATAGATGAGTGTGGAGGTATACTAATCAAATCGGAAGTGACAAAAACCCAGTTCATACTGACTTCAGCAGAAGAGCTAATTGATTTGCTCAAATGACTGACATGTGCTTTAGGCATGGCTGGATCCAGGTGCTTGAACAGTGACATCAGCAATTTGTTTCTGTCTTTTGGCTCTGCTGTCCTCTGTGTTAGTTTCATTCTTAGGCAGGCTTTCCCCAGTTGGGGGGCAAAGATGCCCAGCAGGCCCAGGCTGGCATCCTACCAATTTAGCAGCTCCAACTAAAAAATACCTTCTATTTCTAACCAATGTCCTGGGGACTAATTCTTATTGGCTCAGTCTGGGGTGCATGGTCATCTCTGAACCAATCACATGGACTCTAATAGGTTAGGCCTGAGTCATGAATCTATTCCCGGAGTGGAGGGTGGGGTCAGTTCACCTAAGTCAGGGGGTCTGGGAGTGGGGAAGGGGTAGGTACTGCCCCAAAGAAAACTCAGAAGGAGGAGGGATACAGAGCCAACAAAATCCACAGATGTCCCCTTCAGGGGTACCAGCTCATGGGATATCCATCTTCCCTCTGGCCCACTCACTGCTCTGCAATCCGCTCCTTTCCTCCTCAGTTCGCCTATCAGTCTACCCCCTTAAATGCCTTCTTTTTTCCCTCTTATTTCCCCTTCCTGTCTTTCTGCCTTATTTTCCCACCTCACTCCCCTGATCCCACTTTTAGGACAACCGTCACCCAGGGAGGGGAGGACCTATATTTCTAGCTTGCTGTGTGACCTTAAAACCCTTCCTTGCCCTCTCTGTGCCTTTCCCATCATCTCCAGATTTCTGCTCCTAGCTTGGGCCCCAGCTGGGGCTCCCTGGAGTCTGGATTAGGGAGAGCCAAGGAGGCAGGGGACAGGTGAAGAGGCTCAGGATGGGGCAGGCACTCTCTGTCTGCTCTGTCGTCATGGCCCCCTCCCCAGCCACAAGGCTGTGCCGCATCCTTGCAAGCAGGAGAGGGACTGATGGCTGTCGCCTAGCAACTGGGCTGGCTCCTAGGAAACCAAAGAAGGCTCTGGATGCCAAGGAGCGGTGGGAGAGGAGCAGGAAGAGGAAGCAAGCAGCCTGGGGAAGGGGGTGTCCTTGGATTTGGGGGACCTCAGGAAAGAGGAGTGGGGGAGACTGACTGGGGTGGGTCTTTTGGATTGTTATGGAAACCAGAGTCAGGGGTTCCTGCCTCATGCCCTTGCTTGAGCCCTAGGCAGGGTGTAGGAACATGTTTGTTGAATGAATGACTGAGCTGAGCACCGCTATCTGCCAGGTGCTATGCTAAGCCCTTTACACACCTCATCTTATTTAATCTTTGGCCCTAAAAGCTTGGTCTGTTATTACTCCCATTTTACAGATGAGGCAAACTGAGGTTCAGAGAAGTGATGTGATTTTTCTCAGGGTGACCCAGCCTGGCATCCAGTCTCCTATCCAGGGGCTCCAGGGAAACTGAGGCTCCCTGCTCCCCAACTGCACCTTGATTTCATGATGCAGGACTTGACTTTTCCGTGCCTCAGTTTCCTCATGTGGAAAATAGGGTCATACTAGTGCCTCCTCATAGGGTAGGTGTGAGGCAACAAGAAGATACCAGGTCTGGGTGGACATGATGACGGGTGCCCCTTGCTGGCCCCCTGCAATGGAGCAGGTCATTACCTTGGAAACCAGTGGCATTTGAATGATCTACCCTGAAGCCCACCCCCTCAACCAACTTAATCTTGGTTCCTGAGAGTCCTGTCTCCCCTCACCCCTTTCCCCATCTGTCCCCAGGGACCTGGCCCCCCGTGACATCACTGGCACGTCTGACCCATTTGCACGTGTGTTTTGGGGCAGCCAGAGCTTGGATACCTCAGTAAGTGGAGGGAGGAGGGGAGCCAGGAAGGGGAGGAGTGTCGGGGGCACCAGCGCTCTCCCTCAGAGACCACCCACTCCTCCCCAGACAATCAAGAAGACCCGCTTCCCTTACTGGGACGAGGTGCTGAAGCTGCAGGAACTGCCAGGAGCACCGTCCCCGCTGCGGGTGGAGCTCTGGGACTGGGACATGGTGGGCAAGAATGACTTCTTGGGCATGGTGAGCGCCCTGTTCCCGACACCCTCTGTGGCTCCCCAGTCTCCCCAAGGGGAAGGAGGGGGAGATAGGCTGAGCCTTCTGGGGCTGGGATGGGCAGATGTGGAGGCTGCCTCCTCAGGTTCTCCAGGAGCCCAGAACTGGCCCGGCCTGGGTGATAGCATTCCATTGCCTCACTGTTTAGGTGAGGAGACTGAGGCTCTCAAAGGGGTAGGGACTTACCCAAGGTCACAGGGTGAGCCCAAATTCTCATTCTGGGAAGAGAACAGCCAGGACAACCGCGCACATGCCTTGTGCTTCTCCAGCAGGACCTCATTTGACTTAACCCTCAGACAGCCCTATGAAGCTGGGACTGTTGTTATCACCATTTTACAGATAAGGAAACCGAGGTTGAGAGAAATCAAATAGCTTGCCCAAGGTCACATGACTAAGAAATGACAGAACTGGGATCTGAGTTCAAGTCTCTCTGATTCAAGGCCTTCCTCCTGGAGCCTCAGCTTTCCCATCTGTTAAATGGCTGTGATTGCAGCTGCCTTCACAGGAATAGTGGGTGTGAAAATGGCTGTATACTCAGGGCTGTCATTTTTGTAAAAATTTTTAAAGGAGGCAGGTTTAGAGCAAATCAAAGACAGACTCAGTCATGCGTTGCTGGTAGGATTTTAAAATGGTGCAGCTGCTTTGGAAAACAGTCTGGCAGTTCCTCAGAAGGTTAAATATAGATTTACCATATGACCCAGCCCACTTCTAGGTATGCACCCAAGAGAGATGGAAACATATGTTTCCCCAAAAAGTTGTATTCAAATGTTTATAGCAGCATTAATTCATAGTAGCCGAAAAGTGAAAACAACCGAAATGCCCATCAACTGAGGAATGGATACCCGAAAAGTGGTCTTCCCATACAATGGAACGTGCCCGCTAATTGGCTCGGGATTTTGTGGTGTGGGAGGTGATGAAAATGTTCTCATATTAGTGGCGATGGTTTCACAACTCCGCGACTGTCCTAGAAACCACTGAATTGTACACTTCAAATAGGTGAATTGTATGGTACGTGAATTCTCTCTCAATAAAGCTGTTATTTAAAAAAGAGAGGGGGCAAGAGAGGGCTCAGGGACCTTCTGGCTTACCTTAAGGCTTTTGACGGATGTAATATGTGTCCCCAAACAGAACTGAAAAGATACCCAATCCAGCCATGTTTGAGTCCTGGCTCTGTCTCTAGCAGCTGTGTGACCTTGAGCCAGTCTCTCCACCTCTCTGAGCCCCTAGCAGGAGAAAATAACTGGGGGCTGGGGCAAGAACAGGGGAATTGATGCTGTGTCAGTGGGAGATGGTGGGGGTAGAGGGGGCCCCTGGCAGGCCATGCTGCCCTCCTTGGGTGATCTGTCTGAGCTCCTTTTCCACGCTGGAGGCGGGAGGTCTGGGTTGGACAGGGCATGGCTCAGCTGAGGGCCCATGTGCCCCACAGGTGGAGTTCCCTCCCCAGGTCCTGCAGCAGAACCCACCCAATGGCTGGTTCCGCCTCCTGCCGTTTCCCAGAGCTGAAGAGGATGTTGGGTAAATATGGGGCCCAGGGAGGGGGTCAGGCTGGAACTATACGGGGCACTGTGCCCAGCCAGCCCACACACTATCACCATGTCACTTCATTCATTCATGCATGCATGCATTCATTCAACAAATGTTTGTTGAATGCCACTCGATTTGGGCTTATGTATATCCAAAGGAGTTCACCTTAACACCCGCTCACCTATTCATGTAAAAACATGTCATTTCACATTACTGGGTTCTCACTATCCACACCTGTCTACACCCGTCCACACTATCCACAACTGACTACACTGCCCATACCTGTTCACACTGACCATTCCTGTACACACTTGTTTATGCTGGCCACATCTTTCCACGCTGGTCACACCTACGCAAACTATATGGTCTGCACATTTGTCCTTGCCCGTTCACGCCTGTTGATACCTGCTCACAGCTGATTTTCTGCTTATACCTATTCATACCTCCTCCATTTTGCCCACATCCATGCAAATATCCTTATCTGTGTTCACACCTGCACACCTGGCCATACATCCTTATGCTCCTTCACCTGTGACCTGGCCCTGGCAGGGGGCTCCTGGGGGCTCTGCGGCTGAAGGTGCGCCTGACCGAGGATCGTGTCCTGCCCTCCCCGTACTACCAGCCGCTAGTGGAGATGCTGATGGAGTCTGTGCTGAGGCCGGCGGAGGTGGGTGCACCAGGCACACGGTTCTGCTGGGGATGTGGGGGTGTCGGGATTATGGCCTCCCTGCTTCAGGGAGCCCCACCTGGGCTCTTCTGCATTGAAGCCCCAGGGCCTCAGACCACATCTCCCACCTCTCGCCCCCACCCAGGAGGATGCTGCTAGTCCCTTGGCTATCCTGGAGGAGCTAACCTTGGGGGACTGCCGCCAGGACCTTGCCACCAAGTTGGTGAAGCTCTTTCTCGGCCGGGGCCTGGCCGGGCCCTTCCTGGACTATCTCACCCGGCGCGAGGTGGCTCGGACCAGTGAGTTGCCCCTGGACTCCCAGACACTACTCCAGAAGGCTGGGCCTGCAGGAGGGTCCCTGTGTGTGAGGGTCCCTGCTGTGTGCACCTGCAACCAGCTTGGGAGCTCAGTCCTGGGCTCAGACCCTGGTTTTGCTATTTGTGAGTTGTGTGACCTTGGGCAACTCACTTATCCTGTCTGGGCTTCTGCACCATGAAAAGGGTTGACTGTATGGGTCTCCCTGATCCTGAGCTGGGAAGAATCATGACTTCCACCTTGGACGGCTGGGGTGAGCTGGGTCCAGCCCCCCATACCCCAGCAGTCCTTCCCCCCTGTCCTCTCAGCCGACCCCAATACTCTGTTCCGTTCTAACTCGCTGGCATCCAAGTCGATGGAACAGTTTATGAAGGTGAGAAGGGCTGGCAGGGCCGTGGGGCCGCTTCTGGAGAGGACACCCTTCCTGGTGCTTAGCTGGACACAGGGCTTGGCCAGCCTCAGGTGGCACTGGGTGGCTGGGCTGGAGTGTTGGTGGCTGGTGCCTGGCCTTGCCGTGGGCTGTGCCTCCCATAGTAGCCCTGCCCAGCCCTTGGTTGTACCCCACCTGATGCCCCCCAGCCTTGCCTCGTGTGCCCTGGAGGGTGTCCCCTGCCCCAGTTCTTGGATGTGCTGAGCCTTGTCTTGAGCTGCTCCCTGCATGCCCCCACCCCGCTCCCAGCTCATGAGCATGCCCCGGCCACACCCTCAGCCTTGCCCCGTGCGGTGCTCCCTGCCCCTAGCTCGTGGGCATGCCCTACCTGCACGAGGTCCTGAAGCCAGTGGTGAACCGCATCTTTGAGGAGAAGAAGTACATGGAGCTGGACCCATGCAAAATGGAGCTGGGCCGTACCCGGTGAGCAAAGCTTAAGGGGGGCCCCAACCCTCCTTCAGGCCCCTGTGTCCCTGAGCCTTGATAAGTGGGCAGAGCCAACTGTCACCCCACGCTAGGGGGACAGCTATCCAGGAGTTCACAGACAACCTCAGAGTCTTGAAAGTGAGCATGTGGTCCCTTAGGCTGTGTAGTGTAGTGGTTATGGGCAGGAATCTGAAACCCACCTCCCTGGGTTCAAATCCCAGCTCTGCCTCTTACCTTTCATGCCTGTTATTTCATCTGAAACATAAGTTCATGACATTGACCTCATGGGTTGTTATGGGGCTCATGAACCAGTGTGAGAATTAAATGTTACACATGCAAAGCCCAGCACACGGTAAGCACCCCAGAAGTATTATCTTTATTATGGTGGCAATGGTTTTATTATTCTCTTATTGTTGCCATCCTGAGTTGTAATCTCAACTTTGCCATTCATTTGCAAGGTAACTTCTCTGAACCTCAGTTCCCTCATCTGTTAAATGGGACCAATCAGGCTACTTAACCCATTTGGGTTGCCTTTTGGATCAAATAATCAAGACCAACTGACCCCGGATCAATTTCCAGAAGGCAGTTCATCCAGGGCTTAGCTAGCTGACTCCATGCTTTGCTCCCCTGGAGTGTGCAGTCTGCAGGTGAACAAGACAGACACTAAACCTGTAGCTAGAGAAGGGAGGAAGATAACTGCAGGAAGAAAAGTGCTATTCCGTCCTCCATTCAACAAAACACTTGAGCAGCTGCTGTGTGCCAGGCACTGGGCTGAACAATGAGGATACATTGGAGCAAATGGACACACACACCCCTTCTTGGGAAAGACAGATAATAAACTAAAGGAGAAGGGTATTGGAGACGACCAGCAGACTAGAGGAAATAAAACAGGGAAGGGGTGGGAAGTGCCAGCAGGCGGGAATGGGGTCCTACAGACAGCCTCCAAGAGAGGGGGACATTTGAGCAAGGACTTGAAGGAGGTGAAGGAGGGAGTCATGGGAAGACCTGGTGGGACAGTGTTAGAGGCAGAGGAAAGAGCAAGTGCAAAGGCCCTGAGGTTGGAGGATGGGTTTGGCATGTCCATAGTGGAAATGCAATGACCCAGGGTCTGTGATGATGAGCAATGGGGTAGGACAGCCTCCTCGAGGAGGAGACACTTAAGCCGAATGTGTGGGTAAGAGTGTTCCAGGCAGAGGGAACAGCATGTGCAAAGGCTCTGAGGTGGGAATGATTTCAGCGTGTTTGAGGAAGAACAAGAAGCCCGAGGTTGCACAGACAGATGCTGTGCTCTAAGGATGAGCTGCCCCACTTGCTCCTCCAGGCGGATTTCCTTCAAGGGCACGTCCTCAGAGGAGCATGTGAGGGAGACCAGCCTGGGGCTGCTGACTGGCTACTTGGGACCCATCATGGACGCCATTGTGGGCTCTGTGGAGCGCTGTCCGCCCGCCATGCGCCTGGCCTTTAAGCAGCTGCGCCGGCGCGTGGAGGAGCACTTCCCCCAGGCGGAGCACGAGGTGGGTATGGTGGGCCAGGTGCTCCCATTGGGCAGGTGGGAAGACTGAGGCTGAGGAGGGGCAGTGACTTGTCCAGGGTCGCACGGAGAGGCAGAGGTGGGACCAGGACCTAGGCTGTCTCTGCTAAAGCACTCTTCCAACAGAAGCGGGACAGCGTTGCTGGCAGCAGTAATAAAAACAACAACGAAAACAACTAACACTAGTTGTAGCCCTTACTGTGGCCAGACCTTGTTCTGAGTGGTTTACACATTTATTACTGCCTCCATCCACCCTACGAGGCCCATTTCACAGAGGCCCAGAGAGGTAAAGTCACAGCTCTGGAAAGCGGTGGCGCTGGATTAGGAACCCAGACAGGTTGGCTCTGAGTCTTGCTCATAACCACCAAATAATACAGTCTGGCACAAAGTAAGTGCTTCTTAAATTCCAGCTGTTATTGAGAGAGAGAGACACAGACAGCCAGCCACACAGATCTGGCACATTGTAGGTGCTCAGTCAGGACGAGACACCAAAAATAAAATTGAAAAATAAGTCCCTGACACCAAAGCTGAAAACGCAGAAGCTGTGGGTTTCAGGCAGGTGAGGTAAATGAATGAAGCAGGCGAGATGTGGGGCAGTAGGGAGTGGTGAGGACTGTGGCAAACTGCAGTACTCACAGTTTATCTAAAGGGGGCAGCTCCAGGCTATTATTACCACGTAGGAATTCAAAAAGAAAAAAAAAAAAGTCCATTGCTATCGAGTCGATTCTGACTCATAGTGGATCTACGGGACAGAGTAGAGCTGCCTCATGGGTTTCCAGGGAGCAGTTGGTGGTTTCAAATTGTTGCCCTTTTGATTAGCAGCTTTAGCTTTTAACCACTGCACCACCAGGTAGCAAGATGGTCTCATATTGCCAGAGCTGAGTTTTTTTTTTTTTTTTTTTAAGCCAAAATTCTAGATTTTATGTGGGGACTCTCAATTTTTTTAAATGATGGCACTAATTCATCTTTAAAAAAAACCCATCTTGGGCCAGTCATTACACATTTGTGGTTGGACTGGCCCAGCGGCCACCAGTTTGAGACCTCCTGGCTTAATGCTCAGCACAGCCTGCGAGGTGCTGCCATTGTCCTTACGGACAAATGACATTGGGGAAGATGAAGACTAACTCTTACACAGCCCTGATGTAGCAGAAATGCGCGCCGGGATCTAACCTGCTGAACGGTGAAGCTGGAATGGCCCAATCCTAGAGCCGTTATTTACACCACATTGCTCCCCACTTCCTTTTAGATGGGGAACCCAAGGCCCGGAAAGGCAAAGAGCCTGGGCCAAGGGTTGCAAATTTAGACCTAGGTCTCCAGACTCCGGGCTGAATGTCTTTCCCCTCAGCCCTCCCTCCCCTCAGCCCCTCCTTATGCTCAAGGAGTGCACTCTGGGCTCTAAACTGGGACATGGCTTGATTGACACCCCACTTTGCTGGGGTCTCACCTGAGCTGCTGGCAGAGGTGCTAAGTGGGGCAGAGCTGTGGCTGGAAGGAGGGACGCCAAGGGGGCAGCTCCCCAGACAGCCCAGCCCTTGCGAGAGAGCCAGTATCAGGGACACGCCAGTGCCCCCCCTAGTTCTTGGCCTCAAGGTGGGCAGTGGCCTTAGGCAGGGAGCAGGGACTTTCTGAGGCCCATGAGGGTGGGTGGGATCAGAGGAACCCAAGGGAGCCCCTCTCTGATGCTCTGACACCTGTTTTTCCCCTCAAGAAAGGACGAAGCTGATGTCAAAGGCTAAATTTACACTGGAACCTGGCTGGGGAGGGGGTGGTCACCTTGAGGGCAGCTCAGGATTCGAGGGGAGCCTGGGGGAATGTCGGGAGACAGAGACCCTCCACCTGGGCAGCTCTGGGGCCCAGCTCCTGGCAGGGCTTGTTGTCAAGGCTGAGGTGCCCCAGGGAGCTGGGCCACACCGAGAGGAAGGTACTGTCTCATGTGTGAATACCACCCCTAAAAAAACACAGGAGCACAGTCTCGGGCTAAATATAGCTGGTGAGTGTGAGAGGTGGGTGCGGAGCTGGTATTGGGGGATCCAGATGCACCCAGGATGAAGGCACACCCTCTCCCGGAGCCTTTAGTGCTAGAGCTGAGGGAACCCGCCTCACACGGAGGGCCACCAGACTTTACAGTTTGTAAGGGGCAGAGGCCTGGGGCTGAAGAGGGCACATGGGATGAGTTCTGGAGCTGTCTGAACTGGTTTCACTACTTAGCCTCAGTTTCCTCGTCTGTACAATGTGGATGACAAGACCTACCCCACAGAGTTATTTGAGGGTTAAATGTGACAGTTTAAGCTTAGCTCCTGGCCCGCAGTGAGTGAGCACTCCACAGTAGCTGGCGTTCAATGGCAGTGGAGCATGGTTAACAGTAGAGTTCAAATCCTGCCTGAGTTCAAATTCTGACTCTGCCACTTATGACCTTGGGTAAGTGACCTTCCTTCTCTGGTCCTCGGTTGCCTCCTTTGTAAAATGGGGATGGTAATCCCTCCTAGGCTGAGTATTAAATGAACACATGTATGGAGAAGTGCCTAGCCTGTTGCTGTTATTACCGTAGGTTATACAGATATGGGTTTGAATCCTCCTCCACTCATCAGCTCTGTGACCTTGGGTCAGTCACTTGACATCTGTGAGCTTCTGCTTCCTTATTTGTAAAGTGGGACTAATAATGGTGCCTTCCTCATAAGCCTGTGCCCTTAGGACAGTGCCTGTCACAAAGCCAACTCTGAGGACCATTGGCTAAATCTGAATGTGCAGGTCCGGTCTTGGCCTTCCATTTTTCAGGTGGAGAAACTGAGGCATAAAGAGGAAAAGAGATTTCCAAGTCCACACATCTGGTCCTTGGCTGAACTTCTTGATGGTCTACGTCCCACTTCCCTTGCACCACCAATCTCTAGGCCCTGCTGCCTCAGTTTCCCTAGCTGGGAAATGGGCAATGGGGGCCCCCCCCTCACCTGCCACTTCTTCCAGCAGGACTTGAAGTACCTGGCCATTAGCGGCTTCCTCTTCCTGCGATTCTTTGCACCTGCCATCCTCACTCCGAAGCTGTTTGACCTCCGGGACCAGCACGCAGACCCCCAAACCAGTCGCTCGCTGGTGCTCCTCGCCAAGGTGTCTGGAGTAGAGATCCCCATCCCCAAAGCTCTCAGGCAGGGGAAAGCGTGGTAGGAAAAAAGCTGAGAGGCCAGACACTCAGAAGACCCACCTGAGACCCAGAGAAACCCAAGTGTGAAGCACCACTAATTAGCATTCCACTCTGAGTGTGAAGGCAGTCATTAAGCTCTTCAATCTCCTCTTTTGAAATGAAGTCCCTACCTGTTAAGGAGGAAAGTGGGAAGCAGGCTAGCAGTCCTTTACACTTTAGTGTGAATTAGCTCATCGTTTACAACGTGGTAACATCTTGAGATTCTTTGGGCTCCAGAGTATGCATGGTAGGATTGGGCAGTACTGGGTGGGGAGATCTAGGCCTGTGGGGAGTGATAGGGTAAGGACAACAGGTGAAGACTGCAAAAGGTGAAGGGGGCAACAGATTTTCTAATACAGGCTCTGCGATGGGTCTTCTCTGTCAAGCAATGGTTTGGAAGTCAGGACTCTGGGACTGTGTTTGGGGTCCACGGGGGGCTTCCCCTCTCTTGCCCTCTACCTGCCCCCCCCCCCCACAGTGGCTTTGACCCTGGCATCTCCTGCCTCTCTGCTCCAGGCTGTGCAGAGCATTGGGAACCTGGGCCAGCAGCTGGGCCAGGGCAAGGAGCTGTGGATGGCCCCCCTACATCCCTTCCTGCTGCAGAGTATCTTGGGCGTGAGAGACTTCCTGGACCAGCTGGTGGACGTGGAAGGGGAGGGGGGTGAGTTCCCGGGCCCTGCCACACTGGGCTAGTCACCTGCTGGGCCCTCAGGACCTGCCTTACACCCTCCCCTCCCCGGCACTGAGAATGTGGATCTAGCTAACATTTCCTGGTATTTTACTATGCTAGGTCCTGGAGATGGATAGGGTCCAGGTCCCACCCTTCAGGCCATTCCAGCCAATGAGGGGATGTGGGTGGGACCA
The DNA here is from genome assembly GCF_030014295.1 of Loxodonta africana. Taxonomy (NCBI): domain Eukaryota; kingdom Metazoa; phylum Chordata; class Mammalia; order Proboscidea; family Elephantidae; genus Loxodonta; species Loxodonta africana. The sequence continues at coordinate 11,180,118 of NC_087360.1, read as the reverse complement.
TGGCACAGAGTGCATTCAATCAATAAATATCCTGGTGGGGCAGTGGTAAAGCATTAGGCCGCGAACTGAAAGGCTGGCAGTTCAAACTCACCAGCTGCTCCACGGGAGAACGATGTGGCAGTCTGCTTCTGTAAAGATTACAGCCTTGGAAACTCTATGGGGCAGTTCTACTCTGTCCTATGGCATTGCAATGAGTCGGAATCAACTCAATGGCACACAACAACAACGTCACAGGCACCACCTCTGGTGCTGGAGATGCAGTAATGAGCAAGACAGAAGAAAATCCTGCCCTAATGCAAGCTTCACTCTAGCTGGCCACAGGCTGTAAACAAGACAAATAAGTAAATTATAAATGCTAAGGATAAAAAATAAAGCAGGGAAGGGGGCTAGGGAGCACATGGGTGGAGGTGGTTGCTGTTGTTAGGTGCCATTGAGTTGATTCCAACTCATAGTGACCCTATGCACAACAGAATGAAACACTGCCTGGTCCTGCGCCATCCTCACAATTGTTGCTATGCTTGAGCCCATTGTTGTAGCCACTGTGTCAATCCATCTCACTGAGGGTCTTCTTCTTTTTCCCTGGCCCTCTACTTTACCAAGCATGATGTCCTACTCCAGGGACTGATATCCTCTTGATAACATGTCCAAAGTATTTGAGACATAGTCTTGCCATCCTCGCTTCTAAGGATGGAGGTGGCAGGCAAAAATTCTAGATAGGCTGAACAGGAATGGCCTTGGGGAGGTGACATCAGAGTAAAGACCTGGAGGAGGACAGAGATGAGTCATGAGGATCCTGGGGGAGAGTGTTCCAGGCAGAGGGAACAGAAAGTGCAAAGGCCCTGAGGTAGGGACAACAGTGAGAAGGCCAAGTGAAGAGTAAATGGGGGGAGAGGGGAAGAGGGGGGCCCAGACCATGTAAGGTTTTGGAGACCACTGTAAGAATTTTGGCTTTTACTTGGAGTGAAAAGGAGCAATGGAGGGTTTTATGCAGAGATGGGGTTGAGTCCATGTCACCGTGCAGGGTCCAAGTTATGACACAGTTGAATTCAAGTCATACAGGAGCCGCCTACTGAAATGTGGAGCCCTGGTTGTGGCATGGTGGGGTCTTTGTGGCAGTAGGGAGGGGTCTGTGTCCTGCTCCTTGGGGGTGGAGAGATCCAGGACCTTCCCAGGACTGGGCTCCACGGGGTGTGGCTCTCCCTGCTGGCTGCCTGCACCACCGACTGCAAATTCCAGGCCCCTACCCTGGGCCTCAATTCCTTTTGGAGCAAGTGGAGGTCAAAGGCCATCATGTTCATCCTCCAGGGGGCAGAGAAACAAGCTCATCTATGGGGGCACTGGGTCTGCTGGTGGGGCAGGTGGACCCTGGATAGGGAGGGCTGACTTTTCCCCTCCCCATTTCCCAGAGGCTGGGGGCTCAGCCAGGGCCCTGGTCCCGCCCTCAGTGACCATTCGAGAAGGCTACCTGCTGAAGCGCAAGGAGGAGCCTGCCAGCCTGGCAACACGTTTCGCCTTCAAGAAGCGCTACTTCTGGCTCAGCGGGGAGACGCTGTCCTACTCCAAGACTCCTGAGTGGCAGGTGGGGCCCAGCCCACAGTGAAGGGGTTTCCAGTGGCAGCCCCCCTCATAGAGCTCCTCTTTGTACCTAGGAGGAAACTGAAGCCCAGAGCACACCCAAGGGTTTGCTTAAGGCCCCCCAGCAACTTAGGAACTCCCAGCTCTCAGGCTAGGCTCTGCTCACAGCTTGGGGCAACTGTAGACACAGGACAGGAGCAGGCATACAGCTACACATGCTGACCACGCATCCAAATGTGCATGGAGAGACCCAGACATGCCCTCCCTTGTGGGGGCACACACAGGGCACGGGCACTGCTTGACCACCCTCACATGTCCCCACCCAGATTTATACCCACACGCTACGTAGACTCACATGAAACCTGAGGAGCTCACTTGCGGGACATGCCCAGCTGGGCAGACACATTTCCAGGCCTGCATTCATTTATTCATTCTGCAAACCTTTATTGAGTGCCGACTCACTGCCATATACTGTTCTCGTGAGGCTGGTGTTCAAGGTTGGTACCCATCCCTATAGATGCCATTCATAAACTGTAATGGCAGACATTGCAGAGAGTGCACACCCTTATTATCCCTGGTGGCACAATGGTTAAGCGCTGGGCTGCTAACAGAAAGGTTGGCTGTTCTAACCTACCCAGTGAGTCCACGGGAGAAAGATCTGGAAATCAGCTTCCATAAAGATTGTCATTGTTGGGTGCCGTCGAGTTGATTTAGACTCACAGCAATCCCATGTGACAGAGTAGAACTGCCCTATAGGGTTTTCAAGGTGGTGCAGTGGTTAAAGCAATCAACTGCTAACCGAAAGTTCAGCAGTTTGAAACCATCCTTGGCTCTGAGGGAGAAAGATGTGGCAGTCTGCTTCTGTAGAGACGTACAGCCTTGGAAACCCTATGAGGTCGCTTTGGGTAGGAATCGGCTCAACGGCAGTGGGTTTGGTTTTTTGGTATTTAAAATTTTTATGTGAGCAGACAGCCTAGAAAACCCTATGGAGCAACTGTACTCTGTCACATGGGGTCTCTGTGAGTCAAAATCTACTCAATGGCACCTCTAACAACAACTTCTAGAAGTCTACTCCCTAGGTGCCAATTCCGGCTCCACCACGTACCAGCTGTGTGACCTTGGAAGAGTCATTTATCCTCTTGTGCCTGTTTCCTTATCTGCAAACTGGGGAAAGTAACAGACTGAACCTCTGAGGTTTGTTAGGATGATGACTTGCATTGACAAATACAAAGCACTTAGAAGGGCATCCTGAGCTCCATGTAAGTGGTAGCCAGTATTATCATTATGCAGCCCTGGTGACACAGTGGTTAAGTACTTGGCTGCTAACCAAAAGGTTGGAGGTTCCAACCCACTCAGCAGCTCCATGGGAGAAAAGACCTGGCAATCTGCTCCCATAAAGATTATACCCTAGGGAACCCTATGGGGCAGTCATACTTTGTCACATAGGGTTGCTATGAGTCCGAATCGACTTGAGGGCCTGTATCTACAATATTATCATCATCATCACCATTACTGTTATTAAAGAAGAGGAAACTGATGCCCAGAGAAGTTGTCACCTGCTCAGAGGGACTCAGATATGGACAGTCAGTGGACACGCTCACACAGCATAAACAGGCCGAGTTGAGTGTCCCACCGTCGGGGGTACCCCCTGATACACAGCCCAGAAAGCTGACCCTGGGCCCCAGTCCCCAGCCCGCCCGGCAGCGACTGTCCTCTTTCCCAGAAGCGCTCCTCCATCCCGGTGTCGCACATTCGCGCCGTGGAGCGTGTGGATGAGAGCGCCTTCCAGCTGCCCCAAGTGATGCAGGTGGTGACGCAGGACGGCGCGGGGCCACTGCACACCACCTACCTCCAGTGTAAGGTGAGGCGCCGCAAAGATGGGGCTTGGGGGGCTTTCCTGGGGCCCCACCCTATCCCCTGACGCCCCCCATTTCCTATAGAACGTGAGCGAACTGAACCAATGGCTGTCGGCCCTCCGCAAGGCCAGTGCCCACAACCCAGACAAGCTTGCCGCCTGCCACCCGGGTGCCTTCCGCAGCGGACGCTGGACCTGCTGCCTCCAGGCCGAGCGCTCAGGTGAGGAGGCGGGGCGGGCTTCAGGCTCCGCCTCCCCACCTGTCAATCAGCGGGCGCCCGCCTCGGGCCTGGGCTAGCAGTGCAGCTTGGGGGAAGTTACTGGACTCAGTCTCCACAACTGTGAAATGGGGTTGCTAAAAGTATTTAAGGAACCCTGGTGGCACAGTGGTTAAAGAGCTCGGCTGCTAGCCAAAAGATCAGCGGTTCGAATCCATCCAGCAGCTCCATGGGAGAAAAGACTTGGCAGTCTGCTTCTATAAAGATTTACATGCTTGGAAACCCTATGGGGCAATTCTACTGTGCCTATAGGGTCGCTGTGAGTCAGAAGCGACTCCACAGCACTGGGTAAGATTGCTTACCTCATAGGGTTGTTCTGAGGATTAAATGAGTTCATATGTGATAAACCTTAAAACACTGCTTGGCCCATAGCAAGTGTTCATTCAGTGTGAGATAATTTTTAAGTACCTACTATATGCCAGGGAAACCCTGGTGGTGTGTAGTGGTTAAGTGCTATGGCTGCTAACCAAGAGATCAGCAGTTCGAATCCACTAGGCGCTCCTTGGCAACTCTATGGGGCAGTTCTACTCTGTCTTATAGGGTCACTATGAGTCAGAATCAACTCGACGGCAGTGGGTGGGTATATGCCAGGCATTTAGTGGCAGACAGACATCATGCCTGTTTTTAAGGGAGATGAGTGCATAACCAGACAATTATAATACAGTGTCATAAGTGCTAGGAAGAGGCCTTTGAGACTCCAGAGGGTGCCTCTGAGCCAGCCCCAGGGTGAGGGATCAAGGAGGGCTTCCTGGAGAAGGTGCTGCTCAAATGTGACCAGAGAAGAGTAGGAGCTAAGCAGTAAAATTGGAGCCAGGGATGGGATAGGGAGGAGTGTTTCTGGCAGAGCAGACAGAGTGAGCAAAGGCATGGAGGTGAGATGGAGTGGGCTGGAGGGCTGAAAAGGTTCTGGGTGGCAGGAGCCTAGAATGTGGGAGGTGGATGGTGAGGGGTGAGGCTATGGCTGGAGTCCAGGGACAAGGTGATGGGAGCTTCAGGGAAGCAGTAGGTTTGGAGAAAGATTTTAGAGGCAGAAGGAGCAGGGCTTGGCAGTTGACCTGGCCATGGAGGCTTCTGGGAGGGAAGGGGGAGTCACCGACCATGCTATGTCCCCCTCAGCCGCTGGCTGCAGCCGCACACACTCAGCTGTCACCCTGGGGGACTGGAGTGACCCTCTGGATCCTGATGCAGAGACCCAGACGGTGTATCGGCAGCTGCTTCTGGGGCGGGACCAGCTCAGGTGAGTGCCCTCACCTGGCTCACATCACCCTATGACCAGCTGGGCCAACTGCCTACTCTGGCCCCCACATTCACTTAATCATTCTTTCCATGAGCCTCTGGGGGGCCAGGTACAGGGCAAGCACTGGGTGTCCACAAAGGCAAGGCTTGGAAACCTCCTTGACCTGGCCCTAGCACGGAGCTGGATCCTGGGAGCTTAATCATACCCAGGGCTCCAGAGACAGGGCCACAGTTCACACAAAGTCCTGATCTCCTGAGCTTGCTATATGACCTTGGACATGTCTTTCCCCCTTCCTGGCCTCTGGATCACCATTGTTCAGTGAAACTGGCTTGCCTGGGTTCAAATTCTGACCCAGCCACTTACTTACTGGCTGCATGATCTTGGACAAGTTGACATTAAGTATTCCCTACTTCATTTTCCTTACTGGGAAATGGGGATAAGCTTAGTACTTACCTCATAAGACTGTCCTGAGGATCAAATGAACTAATACAGGTAAAGCACTTCATAGGTGCCCATCCACACATAGTTAGCTTTTAATAAATGGCGGTGCAATGGTTAAGCACTCAGCTTCTAACCGAAAGGTTGGTGGTTCAAATCCACCCAGAGGCTCTGTGAGAGAAAGACCTGACCATCTGCTCCTGTAAAGATTACAGCCAAGAAAACCCTCTGCAGCAGTTCTACTCTGTCACATGGGGTCACAGTGGGTTGCTGTGAGTTGGAATCTGCTCGAGGGCATCCAGCACCATTGCTGTTATGTTGTGTGACCTTAGGCAAGTTACTTTACCTCTCTGTCTCAGTGCTCAATTTGTATAATGGAGCTAATAGGGTTGTTGTGATAATTAAAGGGCTTAGAACAGTGTCTGACACTCTCAGTGTTTGCTGAGAAGATGATAACAAGGAAGACAATGAGGAGGAGGGGGAGGAAACACCTGTAATCTCTCCTGCAACCAGCAGACAATTCCTGAGGTAGGGAGTAGGATTCAAAACCAGTCCTTGTCTTTCTCCCTCTCAACTTCCAGGATGAAATTCCTGGAGGATTCTAACATGGATACAACTCTGGGGGCCGACACAGGGAAGGGCCCCAGTGTCAAGGGAGGTAAGGGGTTAAGGAGGCCCCTTTTCTTTGCTACCTTCTCCTCTCTCACAACTTGCCAAGCACACCCTTTCTCCCTCCCTCCCACCCTCCCTCCCCTGTTTCCAGTCCACCATGGGTGGGGGATCTGTGTGTGGCCTGGGACCTCTGGCCTATTTTAGGATTATCAGGGCACATGCAAATAACCCACTGGGTCCAGGCTATGGTGGTCTACCCTGGCCTGGCTGAGTCACCACGGCCCTCCTCTCTCTCTCCCAGGTGACTGTCCTGATATCCTGGCCCAGCAGAGAATGGCAGCTGCCCACCTGCTGGACGTGCTTGAAGACCTGGATCGAGCCCACGAGGAGTTCCAGCAGCAGGAGCGGGACCATGCAACTTCCAGGCCCCTTGAACCCTGAGAAGCCAGAGCCCAGCCAGGGAGGAGGAGCAAGGAGCTGTCAGACCCTCCCCAGCATACTCTGGTCCAGGTGGCCTGTCCTGTACCATCTTGATACAGTGGCTTGGAGTCTCTCAGAGATGTGCCTAGACTCAGAACCTGGAACCAGGTGCACAAAAGCCCTCAGGCAGAGGGCAGCCTTGCACTGAAGTGGACTGGAGTGGATGGGATAAGGAATCTGAGTTATGTGACTGAGCCTGAAGACTCTCCTTCACCTGACTGGCCTCTAATCACACCAACAAGGCCAGCCTGGCTCTGAGCTGCTGGATACAGCTGTACCTGAATTCCTTATGCCCGTGTGGCCATGTTTCCCCGGACACTAAATGGGCTCAGCCCTTCCTGCCGTCATGTCCGCCAATCCCTGTAACTCCCTGCACCTTGCCCTTGGGAAAGGACCCCAAACCACAAGCTTTTAGAATCAGGCACTCTCAGGAAAAACTGAGGCAGAAGTCCAGTGTGCCTGGGAAATCTTGGGGCAGGCTGTCTTCCCCCTCTCTGAGCTCCAGTTTACCCTCTATAAAATGAAGGAGGAGTGAATTTAGTTGTATGGTTCTCAAAATGTGTTCCACCAAGGTGCCTCAGGAGCCAGGAAGGAGTTTCTCAGACCGTGGTTCAAAGCCCATGGCGGGGGGGTGGGGGGTGACTGATGAAAATGCAAATTCCTGGACCCCACTGAGACTTAATGTGCCAGAATCTGAGAGAGTGTAGGGGGTAGGAATCACTATTTTAACAAGTTCCTCAGGGGAGGCCGGTGGCCATTTGTTTATAGAACAAGGTGACTGGGGCGTGGGCAATTTTATATATTAGGGTTTTGGTTGAGAACGAACCACAGAGGACAAAAAGTTTGAAAACAGCTGGCTGGCAGAACTGGAAGGGCCTCCAAGGACTTGTTTGTGGATTTGCATGACTAGAGGGTTGGATACAGCTGGCACCTACCCAGCAGGGGATAAAGTGGACAAGTGATGTGGCACTATTCCGTGAGCGGCCAGTAGGGGGCGCCTGGAGCCGCAGCATCCTTTACAGTAACCCTGGCAACTAGGGATGTTGCAGAAGCTAGAGTTTGGGGCTGGCAGATCCTAAGATCTGCCCGTTTCCCTCTAGAATCTGCTCCTCCTTTTCAAGGGCAGGGGCTGGGTCTCTGAGGTCCCAGTGATCTAATCATGGTGTCTCCCACATCCTCTGTATTTTTGCAGCTGTGGGCCTGAGTTTCAGAGAGCAGCTGTGTGCAATGCCCTGTGTTTGAGAACTGCACTTTCACCTCTGCTCTCTTGGGGACTGGGACTAGGAAGGCCTGCTTCCCCCACAGTCATGCCCTCTCCTTGCCCCAGGACGAGATAATTATGTCGACCCTCCACTTTGTCTCCACCTCCAGTTGCCCAAAGCTGAGAGAGACTATTACTCCTCCATAGTACCCCAAGGAACAGAGCTACCCACCCCTCCTGGCAGGAAAAGACCGGGTGAGGAGGAGAAAGACCATTTATTTCTCCACCCACAGTGGAACTGGTAGGTTTTCAAAAGAGCAATCGCTGAAGTCCCTTTAAATCTTGGCTGACTTCCACTGTGGCAGCCAATCATCAGAGGCGGAGCTGGTGAGTTGCCTGGGCAACAGGCCCCTGGTTGGCCGGAGACTATCAGCCACCCTACTGCCCACTCCCAAAAAGGGAAATTGACTCTTTGTTGTCCGCTCTGCTTTTTAAGCACGCTGGCCTAAGCTAGGCCTTCTCATCATGCTCCTGAAGCCAGAAGCTCCAGCCTTTGGATCTCAACGTTGGGAGTGATTTGGTGGGGAGGATGGAGTGGGGAGGGGAGGAGAACAGTGCCTTTATCTGGGACAGAGGTAAAGCCTGGAAGTGGGAGCAGGGAGGAAGGAGGTCAGGTCCCAGAAGGAGGAAGAGACACAAGCACAAAATAAGATACCTCTAGTCCCCCTCTCCGGCTCATCCCTTTGCCAAACTGTTCAGTAATCTGGGGGCTCCAACCCCACCAGCACACAGGTGCCCATTAGTGGGTGGCAGAGATGGGTGATGCTACAAGGGTGGCGAGGCATGGAGGACTGACTGAACTTCCCAAGCCCCTTGCCCAGAAGGCCCACTGGGTCCTAAGTGCTTCCCCTGAACCCTCTGTTTGCAGACAAGCCTGTACAGATGCCATAGACACAGGTGGGGATCCACAATGGGTACCACTGGGTCTTCCTGTCTCTTTTCCCCCAGCTTGGGGGTAAATAGAGGCACGTGTGTGTGCGTGCATGTGTTCAAAAGGACACGTGTGTTTGTGTGTGAGGGGGCGGGTCTCTGTCTTTTTGCTGGGGAGGCTGCTGTGGTTTCTGGAACTCTCTCTCTGAGGCCCTTTCAGGGAGCTGTGGATTGGAGCTGGCTGGCCTCATGTCCTCCCGACATCCCAAATCCCCTGAACACTTCCAGCTCCTTCTGAAGGCTCCTCCCCAGCCCTGAACTCGGGCCGCTAGGACTCTCTTATTCAAGCCTTCCGCTCTGGCAGAGGAAGGCGTGTGCCGGACCAGGGGCAAAGCAGGAGGGAAGGTGGGCAGCCTTGAACCTCAGGCCTTGGCCGGAGCTTCGGACACACCCTGGGCTGTGAGCTCTGCCAGCACATTGTCTAGGTAGCTGGCGTCCGGGTAGCCATGGCCCGTGAGGTTGGATCCGAACTCGGTCTTATGGTGGATCTCATTCCACACCACAGTGTCTGACTCGCCGGTGGTGTTGGACGTGCCGATGGTGAAGATGAGTCTTCGCTCCCAGGCGGTGATGAGCAACCGAAGCACCTGGAGGGTGGGGAGGAGCGGGATCACAGGCAGCCCTGCCCCCGTGGCTTGAGACCCTTGAGCTCCGCCTCTCTTCCCCCCACCTACTTGATGACTCAGCATCTACTAGAAGGAGCCCTGGTGGTGTGCTGGCTAAGCCTAGGTGGCTAACAGAAAGGTCAGCAGTTTGAACCCACCCAGAAGCTCCGAAGGAGAAAAGACTTGGCGATCTGTTCCCGTAAAGATGACAGCCTAGGAAACCCTATGGAACAGTTCTACTCTGTCCTATAGAGTAACTATGAGTCAACATTGACTTGATGGCATACAACAACAACAGCATCTACTAACCACCAGTAGATGACCAGGCCTTTCTTCTGAGGTGCCTCTGGGTGGACTCAAACCTCCAACCTGTCCGTTAGCAGCCAAGTGTGTTAACCATTTGCACCTACTAAGCTCTGAAGAATTCCCTCCTCAGACGGCCCGGCTCAGCCATTTCCTTCCCGTTTATATTTTCTGGACTGACTGCCCCCTGAGCTTCCTCAGTGAAGGCTCTTTCCACATTATCTGCCTGTTTCTTCTGGAATGAAGGGAGGCTATCAAACGGATGGCCCTCAGCTGCGTTTGGTTTGGCTGCTGCTCTGCATTGAAAAGCCACAACCTGGAGAATTCATATGAAGATCTAGCCTTCTGGCTTCTCTTGAAAAACAAATGAAAGTAAAATAGACAATCTACAGTATGGTGGTTAAGAACCTGGATCCCTGGGTTCAAATCCCAGCTCTACTACTTCCTAACTGTGCAACCTTGGGCAAATTGCTTGCCTCCTCTGAGGCTTTGCTTCTTTATCTGTAAAATGGGGTCAGAACTCCTTGACCTCAGCAGGCTGGTAAAGGAGGTGAGGGTGTGATGTGCCTGGCAGGGCTGGGGACACATAGGGCATTGTGGTTACTGCTGTCCAGCCACTGGGGCTGGGAGGGTTTGAGTGCAAGGATTGGGGATATTGGAGACCCGGCCCCCTCCTGCATCCTCACGATCGGGCACCCACCTTCCGGCCCTTCTCGTTGTTAGGCAGATAGCAGTGCCGTGGGAAGCCTCTTGCGGTAAACTTCTTGCCGGGGTTGGGGTGCTCAGGGCCCTGTGGGGAGGGGGCTCCATCAGGTCTGCAGTGGAGACTTGAACCACGGAGAGGTTGGCGAGGGGTAGAGGTGTTGGGGTCAGGGGTGAGTAGGGGCTACCTGGATGCCCGTGGGGATGTCGTAGACGATGCGGATGGTCTGGGTGTCTGCGAAGCCAGGCAGTGAGTGGGGGATGAGGTGGAACTCCATCTTCCCGGGTGGCTGGGTGCCCGTCTTCTCCCCGTAGATGGCCTTGCAGGTCGGGCACTGCAGGCTGCCATCCTGGGGTAGGGGAGGGCGGTGGTAAGGTCCGCGGGTGTCCCAGTCCCTCCAGCCTCCCTGCCTGCTCCCCGCCTGCTCCCCTGCCCAGCGCACCTTGTTGCCATTGGAGTACATGGCCACAAGGCACAGCAGATGGTACATGTGGCCGCAGCGGCCCAGGCGGCCCACAAGCTCAGGCCTCACGCCTTTGTGCCTCAGCACGCCCTCGTAGCCTGAGGCGGTGACCAGTCGCTCCATGCAGATGGTGCAGTCCTGGGGGCACGGAGGAGGATGAGCATGGGGAGGGCGGTGACACCCCCAGGCCATCATGAGACGGGATCCTCAGGCTGCCAAGGGTAGCAGGCCACCCCCTTCTCATACCCATTTGTCAAAGGGAGAAACCCGTTGCTGTCAAGTCGATTTCAACTCATAGTGACCCTATGGGGCAGAGTAGAACTGCCCCATACAGTTTCCAAGGCTGTAATCTTTATGGGAACAGATTGACAGATCTTTTCTCCCAAGGAGCTGCTGGGTGGGTTCAAACCGCTGACCCTTCTGTTAGTGGCTGAGGCTTAACCACTGCACCACCAGGGCTCCTTAAAGGGAGAAGGGACCCCCCCAATATACTGAACATGGATATATGACGAAGAGATCTTTCCTTCACCTCCCACCACCCTCTAGATGGACTAAAAAATATTTAAATATCAAGAGCAAGACCTTAAAACATTTAGTAGAAAATACAGGTGACAATATTGGGACTTTGGCTTAGACAAGAATGTCTTAGACATGACACAAAACCATTACGCATTGAAAGATGGATAAATGTTACTATATTAAAACCTAAGCACTTCTACTCATCAAAAGACATCTTCAAGAAGGGCAGAGGGCAAATGGGGAGAGATTTGTAACACACAGAAAAACCGAAACCAGTTGCCATGAGTTGATGCCAACTCATGGCGACCCCATGTGTGTCAGAGGGGAACTGCGCTCCACAGGGTTTTCAGTGGCTGTGACATTTTGGAGAGCATCAGGCCTTTTTCCCAGGCGCTTCTAGGTGGATTCCAATCACCAACAGAACCAACCAGGAATTCAAATCACAGCGCAGGGAGGTGGGGGCTGGGCCACAGACCTCACCCAGGCCCTACTCCCAGGCTCACCTCATCAGGGGGGTTCTTCACCTTCTGCATGTACCTTCGAACCACATCCTCCGGGTTCTTACCTGCAGGGACATAGGGGGACAGGCTTGGCTCAGGGTGGGGTCAGACAGTGGGGCCAGGGGCTATAAGGGATTGGCAGGGTCAGATATCAGGGGTTGCTGGATGTCTGATGTATGGTCCCTCTATATATGTGGGGGATTGGTTCCAGGACCTCCCACGGATACCAAAATCCTCGGATCCTCAAGTCCCTTTTATAAAGTGGCATAGTATTTCCACATAACCTACACACATCGTCCTATATACTTTAAATCATCTCCACTTATAATACCTAATACAGTGTAAATACCATGTAAATAGTTGTTACACAGTCCCGTACTGTTTAGGGAAGACAAGACGCTAGGGTAACAATGCTCAAACAGGAACAAAGCTCAGGCCAGGAGTGCTGGAGGCAGACTGAGGGTCTGTGAGATGGCCGGAGACTACAAAAAGGGATGCCTACGCTTGACTTTATTCCCATGGATTCAGCACAGCGCTCGGTGCTGGGCAAATTCAAGTTTTGCTTTTTGGGACTTATTTTTTCTTCCCCATATTTTCTATCAAGGCTGGTTGAATCTGCAGACGTGGACCACTCAGATATGGGGCTCCGACTATAATAGGAATTGGTGGAGATGGAGGAGGGGAAGAGGAGCTGACAGCAGGAATCAGAGATGGAGATGGAGTCATTCCTCCTAAGAAAGCATTGGAGTTGAGCGGTCAGAGGGGCAGGGGTCAAGGGGAACAGGTCGGGTGCGGGAGGCATACTCTTCTTGAGGTGCTTCTTCTTGGTCTTGCGGCACACGCCGGGCACGCCGGGCACGGGCTTGACGTCACTCTTGCTCACGGGCGGCGGGTGCAGGATGGGCTTGGGGGCCCGCGTCAGACACACCGGCAGCCCGGCCGCACACAGCAGGATCCCGGTCATCCCTGGGGACGTGCGGGGCCATCAGAGTGGGGCATCCACCCCGGCCCCCGCCCACCCTACACCGCCCCCACCTTGGGGTGGACGGATGGGGCTGCTGTTCCCCCAGCCATGCGCAGGAAGGCAATCTGCAGCAGCGATGTCGGGGACAGGGCTCCTCCTCTAGGTCCCACCCACCTGGCTGGGTCCTGGAATCTCAAGGCCTTCAGTTGTATGTGTGTGCATGCACACAGGGTGAATTGCTTCCCCTGGGTCCCTCCCACTCAGCCCCATCCCCGGCTGAAGCCAAGTGGAGAGCCCTCTGCGGCCCCACCCCCTCGCCTCAGAACCCTGCCCACCAGCCCCAGGACCCCCCACCACCAACCCTGCCATGGGGGAGTCACAGGCTGACAGGTGGGCTGTCTCCTTCTGGGTCCCGCCCATCTCCCCGGGCCCCAGGCTGGACCTCACCTGCCAGGGCCGGGTGGACTGGCCCAGTACCATTCAAGTTCTTCACCGGGAGTGCAGGGACCCTGTGGGGAGAAGAAAAGGGGCCGCAGCTGGACTCCTGCCCCCAACTCCAGGAGGTCAGGGATCCTGGTTCGCTTTCTGGCTGGGACTCCTGCTGTCCTGTTGCCCACACCTTGACTCCTTTGTGTCTATCTCCGACACCAGGGAGTTCCATCCCTGCTCCGACATCCTTCTATTATAAGGTGGGGTGTGGCCAAGGCCACAGCCTGACTTGCCCTGGACTCATGCTGACCCTCCCTGTTCCCGCACCCACCCTCAGCACATATGCACTTGGCTCCAAACAGCTTCCCCTCATTGGCCATTGTGCCTGAAACCCAATGATTAATGATTTAGCCATTCTAGCCTCTCCAAGTTTGCTATATGGAGCACTAATTCCAGTAAAAGGTTTCAGGAAAGAAGGATTCAGGGATTAAATAAGTCAGGAAACACTTCACTATCTTTCCCTCAGAGATTCACAACATAGCTGAGTATAGTAGAGGGTCTGCTCTGATAAATCCTGCAAAAGGAAATATGGTTAACAATGGTCAATCCAGGTGTTCCAAAGTTATTTTATGATGGAACATTTTTTTCCTTCCGGAATATCTATGAATGTCAGTTCCTGTGACTAAGGCATTGTCCCCTCTTCAACTGAAGAGCCGCTGGGAAAAGTCCCCTCTTCTCTCCTCCCTCAAAAGAGATCTGGCTTTTGGAGCCAGCCAGAACAGCTTTCGTAGCTCAGCCTCTAGCCAACTGGGTGACACAGAGCATGTCATCTGACCTCTGGTAAGCCTGCTTCCCCATCTATAAAATGGAGATAATATAGTAACTTCTTTGTTTGCTGTGAGGACTCAATGACATTCTGCATGTCAAGGTCCGAGTAGATTCCTGATACCTAATAAAGACTAATAGTATTAGTCATTGTTATCATCATCATCATCACCATCAGCTGTGTTACCCCAGCTGAGTGATTTCATCGCTGGACTTCAGCACACTAAGTCAGACTGTAACTTCTCTCCAGCTTGGAAAGGAAACCACAAAGCTACTGCAGTGACCACCTTGATTCTCAGTTTCCTTATCTGTAAAATGGGGGTACGAATACCTCCCTTACAGGGTTGCTAGGAGGGCCGGATGAGAAAGTATGCTGGGGTCAGCCTTGTACCTGTCTAAGTGTTCATGACTTCAGTGCTTGGTGATACGAGTAAACGGGTGCCTTGCTGTTGATGGGGATGGAATCCTGGATGGGTAAGATTTGATGAAGAGGAAGTGAGCTGAAAGTCAGGCAGCAGCCCAAAGGGAGTGGAGGATGGGGGCAGTGACACCACAGTGTCCCAGGGAGGAGGAAGGAGCTGTCATGGCCCCTTTTGTCTGCCTGCTGAGGTCTGAGCCTGGCCAATGCTGCCCTGGTCACCTGCCCCTGGCAGGCACAGCTGTCACCAGAGAGCTTGGCTGGGGAGTATCTACAAGCAAATGGCATCCTTGGCAGCCTCAGGTCCAGAAACACGTGCAAACACACTCTTGGGGACACTCGCTACTGAGGGAACACATCACACATACATGCACACAGATTCAGACATACATCATACAAACACACACATACACACCCAGGGAACACCTCACATACACACATGCAGACACACAAACACACATACACACATACCAAGGAACATACACCCCTGGGGAATGCACTCTAGTGGGGGAACACATCACACACGTACACAGATTCAGATACACACCACACAAATACATACACACAACAGGGAAACACCTTCCCCACAAGTACACATGCAGACCCACAAATACACCCATCGGAGCACATAGCATGCATACATATACACATAGGCACACAAAGACGCACTTGGGGAACAACTCCCCCACCACGCACATACACAGAGTCAGACACAGACACACACATACACCTGGACAACTCCACACAAACACGCCACACAGTCCAGGGAACACCCACACCAGGTATGCAGACACTCCCCATACTCCTATTTATCAGAAAGCACAGAGGCATTTGCCTCAAGTTTCTCCTTCCCTGCCTTCATTCATCCCCATTTTGCAGATAAGGAAACTGAGGGTCATAGAAGTCAAGTGACTTGCTCAAGGTTTTCACTGCAATTATGATAGCACTAAAACACCTCTAGTGTAGACATAAGGAGACCTGGTGGCTCAACAATTAAGTGCTTGGCTGCTAACTGAAAGGTTGGCAGTTCAAACCCACAGCTGCTCCATGGGAGAAAAAGCCTGGTGATCTGCTCTCATAAAAAATTACAGCCTAGGAAATCCTATAGGGCAGTTCTACTCTGTCACATGGGGCCGCTATGAGTTGGAATCAGTTTGACAGCACAAAACAACAGCAGTGTAGACACACTGGTTAGTGTGCTCACTATATCTAGGTCTCTCCCCATCCCTTTCCTTCCCTTCTGTCTCATGGGAAGGAAAAACCCTTCTCCCTTGGCAGGGCTATCTGTAAAATAAATGGAAAGAAAAATATCTCAGTTGCCATTACTGTCTTGTCTTCTACCATGGCAGACATCACTAATTGATTGCCACATTCTCAAGCTGAGCAGAATCCTTAACACAGCTCTCCAGGCAGCCATTACCCATTGGTAAAGCCAGTTTGCTACACCAGTTCTATCTAATGCTAAAGGCTGGTCCAGCTGATCACCTGGTCTTGCTGAGCCTTTGGCCTGAGGGGCAGGCAGAGGGTACCCCAGGAAGGGGAGGTTTTAGATCTCAGCTGCCCTAAGAATCTCCGGAACCCCTTAAAAACTACAGAGCCCTGGTTCTGGTTCAAAACAGTCAGCCTTGATTGTGGGAAGAGAGTTGTGAGTGGGGCATGACTGTGGGGCTGCTTTTTTATTTACCCGTCAGCGAGCTGGGGGACAGTCCCGAGGTGGCCCCAGCCCCTTGTGATCCATTGGCCTCCCGCGAGAACCCCGGGTAGCAGAGTTCCCACGCCGCGCCAAGCGTGGGAGCCGCCCGGGCCCCCTTTGATGTGGGACAAGCGGTTTCCTCACAATCAGTGAGAACATCCTCCTGGCCTGGACAAGCGACCGCTGCCCACAGACCTCAGGGAAGGGGGGGTGGCCCCTCATCCCCTGCTCAGCCTTCCTGGGGCCCAGGGATTCCTCAGACACCCTGAAATCTACTCAGGCAGAAGCCAGGCCTGGCTTCCTCAGGGCAGCGATGGATCCTGCTGCCACGGTCATCTCCCCACTGCCTTTCCCAGCCTGTGTCAGTTCCTGTCTCTCCTCTTGTCTCAGTCCCCCCATGGCTCCCACATGACCCAGGGTCCAATCTTTCCTCTACATGATCTGGCCCTCCCTGTCCCTGGAGTCTCATTTCCCCTTCATTCCCCCCTTCACTTCCCCTCCACACAAACACTCTGGTTTCCCTGCTGTTCCTCAAACATACCAGGTACATTTCTGCCTCAGGGCCTTTGCACTTGCTGATTTTTATTTACAGACATCATAATTATGTACAGGTAGTCCTTGATTTACGACAGGGTTCCGTTCCCACGACTCTGTCCTAAGGTGTTTCTGATGTAAGTCAAATGCCTCTTTTTTTTTTTTAGTTTTCATTATTCTTGCCTTTGATTACCAGTATCTTTATAAGTGTGATCTTTGAGCATCTGTGAGTGAGCATCTGAGAATGATAACATCAGCAAATTACGCACCGAAACACTGTATGTAGAACATATGACTAACAATAAGATGTACCAAAAAAAAAAAAAAAGCAACAGATAGTTGTAAGGATGTGTTTGCTGCAACTTGGATATATCGTACGTTAAGGACTACCTCTCTGTAGAAAAATCTTAAAAAATCTATTAGAATTAATAAGTGAATTCAGCAAGGTTACTGAATACAAAGTCAACATACAAAAATGAATTGCATTTCCACATCCAGGCCGAAAAAAAAAGAGCCAACTAGAAAGTGAAAAATTTTAAATTCCTCTGCCCAGAATAATTCACTCCCTCGCTCAATTCAGGTCTCTGCTCAAATGTCACGCTATCAGTGGGGCTTTCTGATACTTCTTTACTTTAGAGAAAACCTGTCTTTGCCCTTGTTGTTGTTGTTAGGTGCCGTCGAGTCGATTTTGACTCACGGTGGCTCCATGTGACAGAGTAGAACTGCCCCATACAGTTTTCTAGGCTGTAATCTTTTATGGGGGGGAAACCCCGGTGGTGTAGTGGTTAAGTGCTATGGCTGCTAACCAAAGGGTTGGCAGTTCGAATCCGCCAGGCGCTCCTTGGAAACTCCATGGGGCAGTTCTACTCTGTCCTATAGGGTCGCTATGAGTCGGAATCGACTCGACGGCACTGGGCTTGGTTTTGGGTGGTTAATCTTTATGGGAGCAGATTGCCAATTCTTTCTCCCTTGGAGTCGTTGAGCGGGTTCAAACTGCTGACCTTTTGGTTCTCAGTTGAGCACTTAACCGTTTTACCACCAGGGCTCCTTCTCTTTGCCCTTACTTCATTTTTTTTTTTTTTTTTCCATAGCATCAATCACTACCTGACATTATAAAGTCTTTAGCATGGCCAGGCCCCACCTCTGTGACCTTCTCCTCTCGCCCCCTCCCTCCATCTCTCCACCCTGGACACATCAGCCATCCCTCCAACAGGCTGAGCACTGTCCCCCCTCAAGGCCTTCGCATGGCTGTCCCCTCCACTGGGAAGGCTCGTCCCCCCCAACGCTGAGAGGTTCACCCAGGGGTCTGCTGAATTGCCACCTCATCACAGAGGCCGGCAGTGGCCCCGACTTCACCGGCAGTATACGGCACACGGTAGAGATTTGATACTTGTTGCATGAACGGCGGAAGGAAGGAAGGAACAGATTATGTAATTTTGCGGGGCTGTTCTGCACAGATAGAAGACTTGTGCGGGTATACTTGGGGCACACTCTCCCCACACGTCCATTTGATGCCCTAGGGTCCTTCAGCAGTGGCTAACTTTCTAAAGCATTGCTTTTGGTTGTTGACTTCATTTTTGTTGTTGATCTGTGAGTTCGGAGACCCCATGTGTTACAGAGTAGAACTGCCCCACAGGGTTTTCTTGGCTGTAAATCTTTATGGAAGCAGATCGCCAGGCCTTACTTTTGCAGTGCCTCTGGGTGGGTTCAATTCACCAACCTTTTGGTCACTAGCAGAGTGCAAACTGTGCCACCAGGGACCTCTGTGCACGCATTTGAAGTGAGCCCTGAAGCAGACATCCCACAGAATCACCCTCTGTAGCCTGTCCAGTCCTTGCAAGGCTCTGAGAAAAATTATCCCTGGGATTAGTCTAGAAAAGAGGGAGGGGCTGCTTGGCCCTGCACCTAGCCAAGGACGAGCACACAGAGGCAGATGCTCCATGCCTGCGCCGACTGGAAGGCAATGTTCACAGGCAGGATGAGACAATTCAGAAAGATTTTCCTACTTGCTGTTCCCCACACTGTTCCCTGCCCTTTCCTAGGATGCCAGAGGCGGGTCAGGACCCCGGAGAGAACGAGGAGGCTATGTTAACATTCCCTGCAGTGCAGCTCAGTTTCCATCCCTCCCCTGACAGCTAGTTTCCTTGCCAGTCCCTTTCCTCCTCCACCCTAGGCCCCAGGCTTGTCACATGCTCGATGGTAGTTTCCAGGTGCCGAGATTGGCCCCAGCCCCCTCAGGGCACCTGGACTTATCCAGCAGTCCCTTGGCGTGCAAGCTCATGCCTCAGTCATTAGGGAGTATGCCATGTCACGGGGAGAAGGAAGCTGAGCAGCACTTTGGGGCCCCCATGCTCTCCTTCTCTCCTGCCTAGAGGTTCCAGCCAGGGCCTGGGTCGGCTCTTGTCACCTACTCCCTTCCCTTCCAGGGGGGCCCACTCCACCTTGTGCCCACCCCCCACAGTCCTTGGGAACCCAGCCAGGGCCAAGTCTCCACCCCACCCCCTCTGCAGAGCCCTAAAGGGGTGTGTGTCTGGGGCTGGGGACACGGAGGGTGGGGTGCCCCATGGGCCCAGCAGAAGCCTACAGCCCAACGGCTTGCTGTCTGGAGGTCCCAGTCACACTTCCCCTTTCCTTGCTCCAGTGCCCTGTCTGCCTGGACCAGGCCTTGAGCTGTTATGGGGCTCAGTTCCCCTCTGTTAAAGCGGACTGCTCATCCTTGCCCTTGTCCACCTCCTAGGGACAAAGGGTGCAAATGTCCCCTAGAGAGGGGTATTGGGCATTTGGGGTTCAGCTTTATCCTGAGGCCTGGGGGCTCAGCACCAGCCTTTCCCACCCTCCAGGTCTCCAGACCTGCCCTGTGCTCTGTAGGGGGAGCCAGGCAGGGCAGGGCAGGGGATGGGAGGGCAGGGTTGGGTTCCCACGGCCTGGGGTGGCCACGTGCAGACAGGAGTGTGTGGTTTGGCCTCCCAGGCAGCACAGCAGGAAATGCTTCAGGTGGGGGGGTAAGCCGGGGGTGTTTGGTTTGACCTTGTGGTGAGGTGGCCGGGTGGGTGGGGGGCAAAATTACTGCCACTGCACCCCTGGGAGGCCAGGAAAAGGAGGAGGGTGGGCCAGCCAGCGGTCTGAGAGGGGATGGGGGGAGGGGGGCCCCCGAGACTTTTCATGGTGTGCCTTTCTATACTTATAAATTCTTGAGCCATTGAAATGTAATGCCTGTGAAAGAATTAAAGAAGCAAAATGTGGATTAAAAAAAATAAAAACATAAAATCACAGCTAGAAAGAAAAAAAAAGGAAAAATCAAAACACACCCACCACAACAAAGCCCATGTCCCCACTGCCTCCTGCTTCAGCACTTCCCCCTACCCCTCCCAATTCGCAGTCTACTCAGCATCTAGAGCGAACTTGTTAAAAGAAAGTCACGCCAGTATCTGCTCACAGCTGCCTCTGGCTCCTACCTAACTAATGCAGAATAAAAGCTGAAGTCTTTGCCAGGGCCTAGAAGGCTCCATAGGACCTGGCCCCATTTCGTCTCTGGCCTCCTCTCCCACTGCTCACCGCCTTGCTCACAAAGATCCAGCCACACTGGCCTTAAACACAAGAGGCCCACTCCTGCCTCAGGGCCTTTGCACAAGCTGTTCCTGTCCGGGCTGTGCTTCCCCTAGTTCTCAGTTCTCTGCCTGGCTTGCTTCTTGACCTACTTCAATCTTTGCTCAAATCTCATCTCCTCAGCAGGGCCTTTCCTGACCTCTTTATTTAAGATGGTACCCCTCTCTTCACTCCCTACACCCCTTCCCTGCTCTGTTTTTTCTCTGTAGCACTTACTACCATTTAACATACTCTACCATTTATTTGGAGACCCTGGTGGTCTAATGGTTAAGAGCTACAGCTGCTAACCAAAATGTTGGCAGTTCGAATCTACCAGGCGCTCCTTGGAAACTCTATGGGGCAGTTCTACTCTGTCCAACAGAGTTGCTATGAGTCGGAATTGACTTGACAGCAATGGTTTTTGGTTTTTTATCATTTATTTGGAGCCCTGGTGGTGCAGTGATTAAGAGCTCGGCTGCTAACCAAAAGGTTGGCAGTTCCAATCCACCAGCCACTTCTTAGAAATCCTATGGGGGCAGTTCCACTCTGTCTTACAGGGTCACTATGAGTTGGAGTTAACTCGATGCCAGTAGGCAATGGGTAATGGGTGACACAGTGGTCAAGCTCTTGGCTGCTAACTGAAAGGTCGGTGGTTCAAACCCACCAGCTGCTCCTTAGGAGAAAGATGTGGCAGTCTGCTTCTGAAAAGATAATGGCCTTGGAAACCTTATGGGGCAGTTCTACTCTGTTCCAGGGTCACTCTGAGCTGGAATCAAGTCGACAGCAATGGGTTTTTATAATTTAATTGGAGTCCCTGGGTGGTACAAACAAATAATTAACTTGCTTAGTAGCTGCTAAACAAAAGGTTGGAGGTTTGAATCCACCTAAAGGTGCCTAGGAAAAAAAGCCTGGTGATCTACTTCCGAAAGATGAGCCACTGAAAACCTTACGAAGCACAGTTCTACTCTGATATGAGGTCACTAGGAGTTAGCGTTGTCTTGACGTCAACTGGTTTGCGTTATAATTTATTAATTTTGTGTTTGTCTGTCTCCCACTAGGATATGAGCTCCACACGGGCAGGGATTTTTGTCTGTTTTGTTCACTGCTGTCTCCTCAGTGCCCGGCACATAGCAGGTGCTCAATCGATACGGGTTAACTAACGACAAAACTGATGAGCACGTGCTATAAAGAAAGGAAATAGAGGCACAAACCTGGGAAAAGACAGTACAGGATTTATACCCTATAAAAAATTTTTTTTTATTTATGTAGAAAGTGCACTTCCAAGTCAATAAGAAAGTGATAACCAGCCCAAGGGATGGAGAAGCAAGAGAAAGAAAATGTCAATGGCATCCCTTTGGCAGCGGTTAGATCAGCAAGGTTGTAAAAGTCTTATGCTGATAAGAGGGAACCAGCACCCTCTCCCACTACCGGAAGGGATTTAAATGGGTGCAGATTTGAAAAAGCAGGGCTCTGACATCTGGCCTCAAGCTAGTCCCATTTCACAGATGCCAAAAAAGAGGAAACAATGGGCTCAGCTGGGGTCCCACAGTGAGAGATGTTGAGGCCCAGCTCAAACTCAGTCTCCACAGGCCCTTCACTCCACACCATACACTCCCTGAGGTCCCTAACATTCTGTGGGATCAGGACTTGGTTCAGACCAAGGAAAGAGCCTGGGTGGGGCAAGCGGTTTGCAGCAGTGCTGCAGAAGAAAAGCTTGGCATAAATACTCTCATAAAGACTAGAACCAAGAAAACGCTATGGCACAGTTCTACCGTTTAACACACGGGGTGACCGTGAGTCATGGGTTTGGTTTGGTTTTCAGACCATGGGCTTCATCACGGGAAGGACGGTGGGGGGCACCCTCAGTACCATGGCCAGTGCGGCTTCTGGAATCAGATTCCTAGCTATGCAGTCTCAAGCAGGTGTCTTAGCCTCTCACAGCCTCAGTTTCCTCATTTGGAAAATGGGGATCATAGGATCTGTCCCCCGTTAGAGGTCTTTGAGAATTAAGAGGGACAATGCATGCAGAAGTTGTGGTACAGAGCCTGGGACCTAGTGAGCTCTCAGTAAATTCAAACAGGCTTGCATCTGCCCCTCCCCCTCGTCCTCCCTCTCCTGCTTCCCACCACGTGGGGTGGAAACTCTGAGTCCGTTCCTCTGCCCCACAGCTGTGTTCCAAAGTGCTGGCTGCTGACCTCTCAGGACAGAGGGCGGATCTTCCCCACCCCTACAGGGCCCCCTAGGCCCCAGCTGCCAGCTGGCTCACCACCCCACTGCAGGAGCAAATAGGCTGCCTGGGGAGTGGAAAAAACCCCTGGCCAAGTGAACACTCTGCCCCCACTGGCTGTGTGACCTTGGTCAAGTCAGTCACCCTCTCTGGGCCTCCTTCCTGTCGCCCATCCAGGGCTGCAATGAGGAGGGGGTGCACAGAGCAGCGTCAGAGCGCTCTGAGGGTTCCCTTCTCCCAAGCACACTGATCACACTTGACAATTTTTAATGCATTTCCATGCCAGTCATCAGCCCTGTGCATGTGTGCACCTGGTGACAGTTTTAGTTCCATTTGGCAATTGGGGAAACTGAGGCCAGAAATGTGAAGCCGTGTGTCCAAGGTGAACCTGGGCTTGTCTGAGTCCAGCAGGGAAAGCAGGAAGGTGGAGATGAGATAGGGGGAAGGAAGACAGAGCTGCTGACAGAAAGGAGAGGGTGGGTGAGAAGAGGCAGGAAATAGAGACAGGTGGATAGACGGAGATGAAAAGACAGGGAGACACAGTCACAAAGAGATACGGAGAGACAGAGATCAGAACACAGAGAGATATAAAAGGAGGAATACGAAGAGATATAAGAACACAGAGACCATGGGAAAGGCCACGTCCCCTAAGGGGCTAAGAGGGGCTTTGGGGACCCGAGAAGGGGCTGGGAAGGCCTGGCTGCCTGACTCCTCAGAGACCCCCCATGCCTTTCCCCTTACAGGCTCCACATGGGCCTCGGTTGCCTCAGCAACGAGAAGCTTCAGCCTCGAGGAACCAGGGTCTACCACCCCCATCCCTTCTTTCCTCCCACCCCCCTCATCCAGCAACAGACTCCAGTGGGTCCTGCCCCACCCCCATACTGAGCCAGGGGTATTTTTAGCTGGGATTCCTTGGAGATGAGGATTGGGGGGCCTTGACGCAGGCTTGTCTGGCTAGAGAAGGAGGCTTAGGCAGGCTAGGTTGGAACTGGGCAGGGTCTGCGTGGCTGAGGACAGATGAGACTAGTGTCTGGGCTCTAGCAGAGTGAGAAACAGCTCCCGGGGGGAGGGAAGGGGGAGGTAATGCAGATGGAGGGCACGTGGCTGGGGGGGCAAGCTCTGGAAGATTAGAGGAGGACATGTTTAATGATCAGCACTCCCAAGGGGAAATCTTTCTTCTCCCCATAGCCCTCTTGAGCTCAAGTACACTCCATAGCTCCCTATTGCTATCAACACTAAAGCCAGGCTCCCCGGAGGAGCCCCATAGTTTGACCTTGTACCATCACCTGGGAAAAATTTCAGTCCCCACTGTCTTACCAAGAAACCTCCATTTCTGGTGGTCTCCAGAAACTGCTGGGTCCATTCCTACCTCCACCCCTTTGCACTCACGGTACCCCACCTGGCATGCCCTCCCTTGCTCGCTGGCACCGCACGCCAGCCCTCTTCACACTTCCAGCCCTTCCCTGAATACGCAGTGCCCTCGCCAGCCCCCTGGAAGCAGCACATGCTGTCCTCTCTGCCTGGAACAGCACTGCTGCAGATCTGACTACCTCCCACTCCCTCTCGACCCTACCGCCCTCCCTGCCCAGCTGCCTCCGCAGCAGCCCCCTCCACTCCCATCTCGTTCATTTACTCCCTGACTTGCTAAATATGTCTCCTCCATCAGACTGCTCCCTGAGGACAGTTCGTCTGCCTTGTTCACCTCTGCGAACACACCCTCACAGAATATACCTGGAGAATTAAGACCGGCAATCAAAGCTGAGTAATTCCCAGCCTGCTCTACAACAGTGGCTCTTAACAAATTTGTCCGTGACTAAGGTTCATTTTACCTGGCAACCCATTAAACACATGGAGAAATGATATAAAAGGTTCATGGAATAATTCTAATTCCTCCTATACAGGATGCATGCCAATATTTTCTTTTCTATCCCATTCCATTCCAAGAAAGTGCTGGTTATAACCTTCCGATTTCATAATCTGCTAAAACCCATTGTCATGGGGTCGATTCCAACTCACAGCAACCCTATAAGACAGAGAAAACTGTCTCATAGGGCCTCCAAGGTTGTAATCTTTATCGAAGTAGGCTGCCATATCTTTCTCCCAAGGAGTGGATGGTGGGTTTGAAACACAGACCTTATGGTTAGCAGCCGAGCGCTTAATCGCTGTGCCATCAGGGCTCCTTTCATAATCCCCTAGTGGGTTACAACTTGCAGCTTAAAGAAATATTGCCCCAGAGAGAAGGTTCTCAAATTCCTGCTGTGGAGGTCCCTGGAATTGCCCTGGTGCCCTGGCCCCTTCCACACCCACTCTAGCTTGGCACCCAACTTTTCCTGTCATTCTGGGGCTCTCAGCCCCCTCTTTTAGGAGCCAGGTTTAGGGTGCCATTGACAAGGAGCCACAGCTGATTTTCCAGCTGCCTGTACTCATGAGATGGGTGAGTCCCTCCTTCATTTCCCTGGAAGCCTCCCCAGTCCCCTCTGGCAATGGGTCTGCCTAAGGCTGGGGTCACATGGGGCACACCGCCACTTGTTCCCTGTGGCCTCTGAGGGGATGATCTGGAGAAGGGAAGGGTGAGGCAGGAACGTGGGGTTCCTGCTGTCCTTTCCCTGGAAAATCCCAGTTCCATTGGCCCCCCTCATACCACCCCTCCTCCAGGATCCGAAGCTGGATCCCAAAAGTATCCCTAACAGCCGCTGCTGGGGCACTGAAATGTGGAGATACTGTGTTCAGGCACACAGCAAGCGGCTCCACACAAAATGGAGTCCTGCCCCCATTTTACAGATGAAAAGACTGAGCCTCAGTGAAGGGAAGTGACTCGCCCCAGATCACACAGCTCAGTGGTGGCTGAGAGTGGATATGAACCCAGCCAGTGAGACTCTTAAAGGGACAGAAGGTGGACAGGGCAGTTAGTCAGGGTCCCTTCCCTTCCCCAGGCCTCGGTTTCCCATGGTGAAAGGAGAGACCTGGATGTGGTAGCTTCAGACTTCATCTGATCTGACTCTTGCTGATCTCAGATCATCCTGGTCAAGCCCCTGGCCTTCCTCCTGCTCTTCTTCCTCTTGGGCACCACACCCAAGCTCAAGATCTTTGCTTCTCCCTCTCATTCCCACTCCTTCACGGCCTGTCTTCTGCTAAGACTGACCCAAGTCTGGACTCCAAGGCTCACTGAGGCCTGGGGCTCCTTAATCCAGGCGTTTTCAAACTTGGTATGGGCAAGATTCCTTTCTTAATGAAATCCTCCTGGAAATGCCAGTTGGCAAGAGATTCCCCAAAGGACTGCTCGGTTAAAGCAACAGCTGAGAGGCTGGCCTGTTCGTTTGACCTCATCTCATTATCCAACACTTCCCACTACCCCAGATCACCCCAGGAGTCCCTGGAGCCCAGTTTGAAAACAACAGTATTAACCCTAAGTAACGGTGACAAAAGGAACCCTGGTGGCACAGTGGTTAAGTGTTTGGCTGCTAACCAAAGGGTTGGTGGTTCAAATCCACCAGCTTCTCTGAGGGAGAAAGATACGGCAATCCGCTTCCTTCCGTAAGGATTACAACCTTGGAAAGCCTATGGGGCAGCTCTACTCTTTCCTATAGAGTTGCTATCAGTTGGAATCGACTTGATGGTAGTGCGTTTGGGTTTTTTTTTTTTTTTTGGAATGGTGACATTTCAGGAGGGGGCTATAGGAGCAATACTCTGGACAAGTGGCCACTGCTTCCTAGAGCCCCCACATGAGATGATGGGCATAGACTGGCAGACTGACACAGAAGCCCTCTAAAAATTCTAAGATCCCACTGCCCAAACTTGGGAATCCTACAGGTCTGGGTGCCAATCCCTGCTTCCTCCCTGGTTGACTCTCAGAAGGTGCCATACCTCTTCCAGCTACCCCATCTGTAATGTGGGGATGACGGCGTTGTTTGGAGGCTTAAATGAGTTGATGCTGATAAAGAGTTGAGCAAGTACTAAACAGCTAACAAATAAACAAATGGCAAATTTGTGCCCCATCACTTATGGCCCTATCACTTTTGAACTGTCAGATCCTAGAGGTTATTTGTTCTCCTGCTCCTTCAGTTTCCCTGGTGGTGCAAACAATTAAAGCACTTGGTTGTTAACAGAAAAGTTGGAGGTTCAAGGCCACCCAGAGGCACCTAGAAAAGCCTGGTGATCTACTTCTGAAAAATTAGCCACTGGAAACCCTTTGGAACATGTTCCCACTCTGACACACACGAGGTCCCCATGAGTGGGAATCCACTCCATAGCAACTGGGGATGATGGTGGTACCTACCTCCTACGGTCCCTGCATGGAGATAAATGAACGTGAACACGTTAGGGCACTTGGTTTATGTTTGGTACAAAGTAGAGACTCAACAGATGTCATATTACTTATCGCAATCATTATTGCCATTCTTGGATCCTGGCCCTAGTAGGCAGACACCCCTGGGCTGGGTCTCTGTCTGTAGGAGGCCCCCGTTCCTCGCCCCTGGGGCCCCGTCTTACCCCGGAGGGATGGAGGCGCGCGCGCTCACGCTGGTCGTGCGCTGGGGCCCAGGCCGATTGAGGTTGTTCTGCCCCGGGGTGGGCGCGCTGCTGGGGGCGCTGGGGCTCCGCGGGGGTGGCGCGGGCTCAGCCGGTCCAGCAGCGGGCGCGGCCCAGAGCGCTGCGCCGGCAAAGGTGGCACTGGGGCGCACGGCGAGCGTGCCCGGAGGCCCTCCGGGTGGCGGCGGCAGCGGCGGGGCGACGGGGGGTGCCTTGCGGCGCTGCGAGGCCAGGATGGCATTGGAGGCGGCACGCGTGCTGTTGACCAGCAGGCACTGCTGGCACGAGCAGGGCTGGCCCGAGCTGGCGCCCACGGGCCACGACTGCGACTTGGGGATGGAGCCGACGGTTAGCGGGTAGGCCAGGTCCAGGCGGCGGCGAAGGCGGCGGCGCCGCCGCGTCTGGCGGTTCATCTGCGACATGCTGTTGAAGTAGATGAGGTAGCAGAAGCCGAGCGACGAGAGGTCGAGCCACGGGTGCTGCTTCTCGTAGGCGTTCTGGATGGTGATGCAGATGTCCATGTCGTAGGCCGTCCACGCGCCGCCGTCGTTCTCCCACTCCCACACGATGCCCTTGCCCGGCGCCGACGACGGATCGTAGAAGTTGCGCCGCACGGGCCGCATGGTGCCTGTGGCCACAAAGGGAGGGGACATCGGGGGTCAGCTACAGAGGCCGTCCAGATACGGTAGGGGGTAGGGTGGAGGGGAACAGCACAGGCCTGGAGAGGTGCGGAGGGGTCAGTGTAGGTGAGGAGGGATGGGAGGTCAGTACAGGCTGCGGTGAGGGCGAGGGGGACTCCCGCTGGGAGGAGGCAGGGATGTGGCCAATACAGGCTGGGGACTGGGAGGTTCCACAAACGGGGTGTCAAACAGGGTGGGGGAGCGCATCAACAAAGGGGCAGGATAGTCAAGCCTCCCCCGTCCCCCCACTGATGTAGTGGACATGGAGGGGAGCCCTGTGCAGGAGGAAGGCAGAGGGGGTGTGGGGTTGTTTAGACAGGTGGGGGAGGTCCACGGAGGCCAAGACCATGCAGACAGGTGGGTGGCATGCAGCCTTTCCCTTCATTAGTTCATTTATTCATTCAATAATTCATTCATCAGTCGATCCATTCATTAGTTGACTTAATTCCAGCATTAGTTTATTTATTCATTCAATAATTCTCTCATTAGTTCATTCATTTATTCAGGCCTTAGTTCACCATTCAGGTATTCATTAGTTCATTCATTTATTCATGACAGTTCACACATTCATGTATTCACTGGTTCATTCATTCATGCCTGCAGCCATGTATTACCTTTCCCATTCATACCTGCATTTATGCTTGCTCCTTTGTTAGCTTACTGCTTTATCCATTCATTCAATCCCTCCTTCATTCACAACCATCCTATTTAAAACTATGTACCCCCCACATACTTCCCCTTCTTCCTCTCCTCCCCTGTTCTGTTTTCCCCTTCTGATGCACCTTATATTTTACCTGTTTATCTTGTTTCTTGTCTGTCTCCTTCACTAAAATGTCACAGTCACAAGGGCAGGAACTTCATTTTGTTCACTGCTATAGCCCCAGAGCCTGCACACAGTAGGTGCCCAATAGATACTTGCATGAATGAATGAGTGCACACATTGATTCATTTTGGGTTCGGTTTTTGTTATTCCTTCATTCCCTTTGTTCACCCTGCATTGGTCCATTCTTTCAACCATTCCTGTATTTGTTTTTTCAGTTATCTCTTTGTTCGTTTGTTTCTTCCTTCAACAAACATTTGCTGCCTTCCTGCTCTCTGGCAGGCTCTGTGCTGAGTGCTCATTCACAACCCACATAATAACCACATGGTAACCCTGGCCGGGTGGGTATTAGTGCTCCTAGTTTAAAAGTGAGGGCTCTGAAGTTTTGCTCCCAACCACTGCTTGGTGTTCCCAACGCTCTAGGTGCTCCCTGAGAGCACGGCACTGTGGGCAGCTCTGGGTAAACAGATCGAGGTCCAGGCTGCAGGACTTCTCAGGGCCTTTAGCTGGCTCCGTGCACTGGGACTCGGGTGAAGAGATCCTTTTGCAGGGTTCCTTTCGCACACTTGTGGGACAGCTGCACCCCTGACTGCTCCTCAACTGTGGGCAAGTCCCTTGAGTCTCCCTAGCCCTCGGTGGCCCCATCTAGAAAATGGGTGACAGTGAAGTTGTTTCCCAGGGGTCTGTAGCCAAATGGGTGGGGACCCCCTCTTGTTCAGGTTTCTCTCTCCTGACCATAAACTGACTGTCCCTCACTTGTATCCCTACCCAGGGCTCAAAGAGCCTTTCCTCTGCCCCCTCCTTTGTTGGGATCCCAGACACTGGGGAAATCGAGGCATGGAGCTGTAGCCCCCAATATGAGAGAGGTGATGGAGAGGGGGTTGGTAGCCCAGCCTCAGGAAATAAGGTTCCCTGGTGGTACAGTTGTTAAAGCACTCAGCTGCTAACCAAAAGGTTGGTGGTTCGAACCCAGCAGCTGCTCCATGGGAGAAAGATGTGGCAGTCTGCCTCTGTAAAATTACAGCACTGGAAACCCTATGGGGCAGTTCTACTCTATCCTATAGGGTCGCTGTGAGTCAAAATGGACTTGACAGCAATGGGTTTCGTTTTTTTGGTTTGGGCTCTGTCTTAGTCATCTAGTGCTTCTGTAACAGCAATGCCACGAGTGGATGGCTTTAACAAATAAATTTATTCTCTCACAGTCTAGGAGGCTACAAGTCTGAATTCAGGGTGCCAGCTCCAGGAGAGGGCTTTCTTACTCTGTTGGCTCAGGGGGAAGGTCCTTGTCATCCGTCTCCCCCTAGTCTAGGAGATTCTCAGCGCAGGGATCCTGGGCCCAAAGGACACATTCCCCTCCTGGTTCTTCATTCTTGGTGGTAGGAGGTCCCCTTGCCTCTCTGCTTGCTTCTCTCTTTTATATCTCAAAAGAGATTGACTCAAGATACAACATCATCTTGTAGATTGAGTCCTGCCTATTAACATAACTGCCTCTAATCCTGGCTTATTAACATCATCGAGGTAGGATTTACAACACATAGGAAAATCACCTCAGATGAGAAAATGGCAGACAATCACACAATACTGGGAATCACGGCCGAGCCAAGTTGACATTTTGGGGGACACATAATTCAATCCATAGCAAGCTCCTTTAATATTCTAGCCAATCATACAAAAACTCCCCCAGGCCTCGGGGTGGCCTCACTCAGCTACCTGATCTATCACTTTAACTGAGTGTGTGGGTACTGATTTCCTCCTCGCAGATGGTGCGTCTTCCAGGGCTGACCGGAGAGGGGACTGTTGTTGGGTGCTGTGGAGTCGATTCTGACTCATAGCAACCCTATAGGACAGAGTAGAAATCCCCCATAGAGTTTCCGAGGCTGTAATGTTTACAGGAGCCGATCACCAGGTCTTTTCTCCTACAGAACAGCTGGTGGGTTCAAACCGCTGACCTTTCAGTTACCAGCTGAGCGCTTAGCCATTGTGCCACCAGGGCTCTGAGAGGGGACTCGTCAGAGGGAAAACCCTGGATCCTGGTTCCTGCTCTGTTCCTGGGTGCTGGTCTTCCCCTCCTGGGGCCTCAGTGTCCCATCTGCAAAATGAGGGGTTGTGCTTGATTTTCTGTTCCGGCCTGTCTGAAGTACCACCATTAGCCTCCTGGTGACAGTTAAAGCTCTGTGTTACCCAGAAGGTATAACCCACTGGATGGAGGGGAAGGGACACCATATTTAACAACCTCCATGTGCCAAGTCCTGAGCTGAGCAGGGAGGGTTAGGGGTGGGAAGTATTAAGAAAACAGTTGAAACAACTCAAGAGTCCCACAGACCTTGTGCAAATCCTAGCTCCAAGCATAGCTTCAGTATCCTCATCCGTAAAATGGGAATATTAAAACCTACCCCACGGGATTACTGTGGGACAAAATACAATAATGCATGTCAAAGGTGCTTAGTAGAGCACCTGGCATGTAGTAAGTGATCAATGAATGTTAGCTGGGATGGCTGCTATTGCTACATACATTATTATCTACACTCACTCCCTACCCTCAAGCCTTGTTCATTTGGTGAACTCCTATTCATCCATCAAAACCCTCCACATGCCCACCTCTTCCAGAAAGGAGGTTCTGTTGCTATAGGTGGTACATGCAGCTTTTTACTGCATGTCTATCCTTGCACTGCAATTTAAATTAGATATTTGTTCTTAATCTCCCTCACTGGTCGGTGAGGTCAGGACTGGATCAGGTCCACATCTACATTTCCAGCACCAGGCACAGAGCCTGGCACAAAGGAGGCAACTGCAACTGAAATGTGAAATGGACAACCTGCTTGGCACATGTCAGGGCTCAGAGGGTGGGTGGGGAAAGAAGAGGGGTTGGTTTGATGCAGACAGAGTGGAGTCAAGCAGATGCAGCCCCACTAGCAGGCCAAACTACACACTGGGTCCCTGGGAGGGGGAATTCCAAAGCAGGAGAGGTGAGGCTTCCAGAGGTCAATCTCGGTCAGCTCTCCTGCAAAGGATTCTGGGAGCTCTTCCCGCCAGGTCAGAGCCAGTCAGCCCAGGCATCCTGCTCTCCAGGGCTCTATTTACCAGGTATTGATTTTCCTGCCTGTTTACTAGTAGTTATTAAAGGCTGTGTCTCTGGAGTCCTTTTGAAATGAAATTGGAACCTGGAGAGCTGGAGTAATTAGGGCAGCTGGTGCCCTCCCTGCTGGGCCCTGCATCCCACAGCACCCGCTGCTGCCCGCCTGCCCATTGTCCATCTCTCAGGCCCATGCTGGCTGGGGACCAGGCCCAGGGGGGCCGACTGGTTCACTGGTGACCCGGCTGGGCTGCGATCTTGAGATCTCCAGACAAGCGGCGGGAGGGTTCCTTCTCCTCCCCAGTGGCCTTGGCCTAGATTTTCGGCCAGAACAATGGGTCTTTAAGATGGGCCTGGAGGTTCTGCAGCCTGGGAGGCCTGGCTGGCCTTTCTCCTCAACCTACTCTGCTAAGTGTCCTTGGGCAGGCCACTCCCCCTCGTGGCCTCTAGGACGCCAGCTGCACTGGCCACGAGGCTTGGAGTCCCCACGGCTGTAGGGACCTGTGTCCAGCACGCATGCTTTTCTGGGTCTGTTTTTGTGTGTCTGCTGTTTTTTTTCATCCCTCCTTCAGTTTCCTAAGGATGTTTAGTTGAAAAATTCCAATCTTGTTCCAGCCGAGCTGAGGGGAAAGGGGCTTTGGCCAAATGTCAGCTGGAAGGTTGGAGGGCCCCCTGAGACCAGGCATGGGGGCGGCAGGGCAGCTGTAAGCAGAGACGCTCCGTGCCTGGCGCAGAGACAGGGAGGGGGAGTAGACACACACAGGGAGACCGAGAGAGGCAGGGACAGAGAGACTGAGGCTGGGGCACCGAGGGAGGTGACAGGGACGTGCAGATAGAGACAAACATGGAGAACACACCCAGAGACTGAGAGAGACACACATTTACTGTCAGAGAGAGGCCAAGACCAAAATGGGAATTACTGAGCAGACACAAGGAGAAAGGCCCTGAGCTGGGGTCAGGGAGACAGAGTGAATCTGAGAGCAGAAAGAAATGAAAGGCTGAAACCTAAAGACTGAGGGGTTGTGGACAGTCAGAGAGAACAAGCAACCAGGACCAAGAGACAGGGAGAAGAATGGAGAGCAGAGACAATGGGGTAGAAAACAGCCACAGTGGTAACTACAGAGCTAACACTTACTGAGCACCTACTACTTGCTAGATGCTGTGCTGGGCACTTTTCCTTGCACCAACTCATTCTAGTCTCACATCATTTCTTCCAGGGGGGTATTAAGATTATTCCCATTTTACATGTGAGGAAACTGAGGCCCAGAGAGATGAAATCTTGAGAGGATGAGAGCAGAGGTCTGGAAGTGATGCTCCATCATGGAAGGTCCAGGCTGGACTGGTTCTAAAGGGCTCAACCCAGCCAGGTGAGAGCCCAGTTAAGGATCCCTCCAGGGATGGGGAATTCACTACCTCAGCTTTGTCCTCAGTTGTTTAGCTGTGAGAGGTTCCTGTCCTAAGCTTGTGGCCCGGATCTGAGCTCCTTGCCTGAAGGTGGGGTGTGTCTGTGTCTCAGCCCTTCAGGAAGCTGACTCCATGGAGGATGGGGAGGGCCCTGAGCCCCCTTGCCTGCCCCTCAGCCTCCAAAGGGCTCTTCCCTGGGCTGAAATGGGGTCCTGAGGCCTGCCCTGCCCCAAGGTCCGGCAGAGAACCCCCTCTCTGGGAGTGGCTGCCTGGGGAGAAGTGAGCTCAGTTCAAGGGCCCCCAGACCATGACAGGAAGGCAAGCCCCATGGGAGGCGGTCACAGGACATCCTGTCAGGTGGGGGGAGTCCTGCTGAAGGTTGTGGCCTCTTAGACCCCAAGGCAGGGGCCTGTGTAGGGTGAGGGGTTGCTGAGTGTGAATAGGGCACCCACTGGGGGCCGGGCCCCAGAGAGGGACCTTAATGAATCCTCCACCAACATCTGCAGTAATAACAGTTGTTCACATTGGGAGAACACACTTGTGTGGCCCAGATCCACACCAACTCATTTAACCCTCACAACAACCTTTGGAGGTGGGAATGCTATTACCCTACTGTAGAGGCGAGGAAAGCAGCCCTGGTGGTGCGACAGCGAAGTGCTCAGCTGCTAACCAAAAGACTGGCAGTTTAAACACACCAGCAGCTCCGAGGAGGGAAGACCTGCTGATCTGCTCCCATAAAGATTACAGTCTAGGGAACCCCATAGGGCAGTTCTACTCTGTCACATGGGGTTGCTCTGAGTTGGAATTGACTCGACGGCACGTAACGACAACAGAGGCAAGGAGATGGAGGAACAGAGCGCTTTAGGAGCACGCTCAAGGTCATCTGCAGGAAGTGACTGAGCTAGAAGTTAAACCCAGGCCACCTGGCTCTACTTGAGTTCTTTTACTGCTCTCATCTACTGTCGTGAGCCTAAGTTCCAGAGGAGGAAACTGAGGCACGGAAGTCACGTAGCCAGCAAGTGACCAGGCTGCTATATCACCTTCTGGGATAACCACCCTCTCCCTTCGCCTCCAACCCCTCACTCTGGCTGATTATCTGAATGGCTGACCAACTCCCTCTAGCAGAAACAGCAACGGCAATAACAGTAATGGCTCCGGTTTATTGAGCGCTTCCACTGTGCCAGCCACTGTGCTAAGGGCTTCCGTGCATCATCTCCCAGGCCTCACGACAGCCCTAGGGGTGTGCTATTATTATTAGCCTCAACTGACAGATGAGGAAGCTGAGGCTCCTTGAGAAGACATGGAAGTCCCCGGCTCGGGGCAGAGGTTTGAACTGCAGCCTGTGGACCCAGAGCGCCTACCCCCTCCCACCCTGCAATCAATAATCCCGCAATGTTCTGTTTCCTTCCAAACCCTCCCCGGGGACTCTTCAAGCTAAGCTGCGGCCCATTAGCGGTTTCTGCACGTTTAGAGTCGGCCCAGGCTCCCCAGGGTGTGCTGGCAGCTGGGCTAGGGCAGTGGGGAGGGGACGGCAAGAGAGGAGGCAGCCCCCAGCCCAGCAAGAGATGGTTGAAGGGCTGCGTGGCCCTCACATAGGCTACCACCTTGGAATTGGCCTTGAAAACTCTCACCCCTTAGGCTACCAGGAGCTGGAGGCTGGCTGTGCACACCAAACAGCTCGCATGGGGGGCTCGGGGCTTCCAGGGCACCCAGAATTCCACACACTTGTGCGTTTAGACTCCCTAACACAGAAGCAATTGCTAAGAGTGGGAAACGGAAGGGTGGGAACAAAGGGCAGACAGTCCTCCACTGACCGGACCCCTCCCAGCTGCTCTTTTCTCATCTGTGAAATGGACGTAATAGCAACAATAGCAAACACTCACAGAGGGTCTACTGTGTGCCAGGCACTCTCCTAACAACTCTATGGAGCAGGCACCATTGTCTTTTGCAAATACTGAGGCACAGAGAGGTGAAGGAGCTTGCTCAAAGCTATGAAGTGGCAAACCCAGGATTTAGCCCAGCCAGGATCTGAACTTCTTCCCACTTCTTCTGCCATCACCCTGGTCCAAGTCATCGTAACTGCTCACTTGGACTATGGCATAACCTCCTTCCTGGTGTCCCAGCCTCCACCTTTTGCTTGCTGTAGCACATTCTTCATGTGGCAGCCAGCGGGATCTTCCACAAACTCCAATCTGACCGTGCCACTCCCCTGCTCAACCCCCATCAATAGCTTCCTAGTGCCCTTAGCAATCAGCCTAAGTGCCTTAGCTCGGCCCTCCAGGCCCATCACAAGCTGTCTGCACACACTGTAGCCACATCAAACTTCTAGTTTTTCTTGGAACACATCATGCATGCTTATGCCTCTGTGTACTTGCACATGCTGTTCCCTCTGCCTGGAATGTCCTTCCGCCCACCTCATCCCATTTGTCTCCTTGTGGAGTTCCTATCCAATCTTTCTGGCTCAGCTCATGCACTCTGTCCCCTTGGAGTCTTCTCTGCCATCCTCAGGGAGAATTACTCCCTTCCTGGTGCTCCCATAGTCCCTGGCACCTGCAGGACCTCCATTAAAGCATATTGTTAGCCCCTCCAGGGCTGGGCTGGTTCCAGCCACCTTAGCGTTCCTCCAGGAGCAGAGGGAGGTAGGCCCTTGGAACCTGCTAGTTGAATGAATGAAGGAATGAATGAATGACCAAATAAATACATTAGTGAACCTAACTGAATGCTGTACATGACTAGGCCGGGGTTGAAACTGGTGGTGGATTTGGTTTTGTTTTGGCCTATAAAGTGTTTACATAAAAAAAAAAAAAAGTGACCAACATTTAAAAATTGGGAGGTGGATTCCCATAAAAGTTCTGATTTCAAAAATCCCCAAATGTCTGAAGCTGTGACCACGAGGATTCCCACCCCTCCCTGGCAGTGGTTAGCAGAAGCTGTCTAGGCTGCCCGTTTATGCCTTTGAGAAGCATTTATTGAGCACCTATTGTGTACCAGGCACCAGAGAACAAGATGGTCAAAACCTGGGCCCTCCCAGCTGGTTCACACTTTTCTATTGGCTACTCAGGCCCTGTAAAGCATCTGAATTTACCACCTCTTTGCAGACAGGGAAACTGAGTCTGAAAGAGAAAGGGATTTGGCTAAGAACACATAGCAAATTAGAGACAGATCTTGAACCCAGGCCCCCTGACTCCCATTTCTATAGTACTAGGTGACTAGAGCTGGGGTTCCCTGCAATAGAGGAACCTGGGGGAGGGCCATGCTGACCCCCAACCTGGAGAAGGCGATGCTGACCCCCCACGTGGGGAAGGGTGATGATGACCCCCCACGTGGGGAAGGGTGATGATGACCCCGCTTGGGCAAAGGCAATGCGGCCCCTCCCCGCCGGATGAGAGCTCCGTAATGGTGCAGTTTCAGGCAAACTCTAGCTTCTCCTGGTGTGCTTTGCTCAAAGTCGGAGGGAGAGGGGACAAAGGCCCAGCCTGTCACCGGGAGACGAGGTGGCTACGCTGCGCTGTGCTGCGGCTGCTGGCAGGGCTGTCCTGGCTGCCAGCACTGCCTCCTTTGATTGCCTCATCCTTTGTTCTGCATTTCAGCGCACTCAGATCCAGGGCCTGCTGCCAGACTCCCTCCCGCACCCCCATCATCACCTGCCACTACTGCCAGGGCAGGTGGAGGAGGCGGCCTGGAGCGACTCCAGGGGCCCATTGGAGGTGCCCAGAGAGGAAGAAGCACTTCTCCAGGGTGGCAGAGCAAGACGTAGCCACATAGAACCTGGCAGGGGCTCAGTCCCAGCCTGGCAGCTTCTGGAGCCCCTGGGTCAGGCATAGCACCAGGTCCTGGGAAGCCACCCAGTGCCTGGCTTCAGGCATTACCCTATCTTCCCCACCTAAAGAGAAGCTTCTTGAGGGCAGGGGTTTGGGCCTATTGTGTTCACTTAGGACAGAACCCAGCACATAGTTCATTACATTTCTGTTGAGTAAACGAATGCATTAATATTGCCCACAGCCCCATGAGATGGGCCCTGTTGTTGGGCCCATATTACAGGCGAGAAAACTGAGACTCAGGGAGGTAGTGTGGTTTACCTGAAGTCACAACTCCACTTTTTCCCCAGGATTCCCATTGAGGTGCTGGGAAGGGAACAGGGACCCTGGTCCTCACCAGCAGGCTCCCCAAGGCAGCCAGTTCCAGGCTTCAGGGTCCATATCCTCAGCTGATGTCTCCAGGGGCAGTTAGAGGCTAGCAGGGGCGGGGGCGGGGTATCTGTGCCAACTGGGAGACTGAGCGGACTCTCAGAGGGCGACTGTCCTGGGGCCACCACTGGGCTGATGCCAGAACTGGGTGGAAGTTGGGAAGACCCAGGGAGATGGAGATGCAGGGAGGGGGAGGCATGGGAGGCCCCTGGGGACCCTTCGTACCTCAAGAACCGCACACTAGGGAGGGAGTAGGGGACCCCACTACCCCCGCCTGAATGGGTACCTTCACCAAGACCAGTCCTGCCCTATCGCTTCCCCTCTCACCTCCCCATCCCGGTCCCTCCTCATCACTCTCCCATCACCCCTCTATCACCTCCCATTATCACCCCTACACTTCCCCCTTCACTCCGTTTTCTCCCCCTTCACACATCCTCCATTACACCTCCATTGCCTCCTGTCCCTTCCTGCACTGATCCCCATCACCTCCGTCCCTTCTCCCATCCTGGCCCCCATCACCTCTTGTCCCCCCATCCAGGCCCTCATTGAGTCTCCGTCCCCTCCCCCGCCTCGGCTCTCCTCCCCCTCTATCACCTCCCCCATCACAGCTCCCATCACCTTCCCCATCTCTAGGTCAGACTCCACAGCTCCCTCGGAAAGGCAGGAGGCTGGGGTGTTGGGAGAGAGCAGGACGGAATGGGAGGTGAGAAGGAGGGGAAGCAGCGATGTGGTGCTGTCCAAGGTGCTGGGGCAGCCCTTGGCCTGGCATCAGGAGAGCCTGGCAGGTGCCCTGCCCACCCAGCAGCACACCTGGATCTGAATCTCTGCCCTCCTCTTCCTAGTTTCGGCAGGTGGCTCCACACCCCTCCCTTGAGTTTCACCTTTATTATGTATACAATGGGTTGTGGCCTGCTGCCTGGTAGAAGGAGGTCCAGACAGAGTGAGGAGGGCCTGGGTCAGCTCCTGCCTGCCTGCCCACCCCAGCTCTGGCCTCCCAGGCCTGTGAGTGATGAGACTGATCCTGCAGTGTGGTTCTGGGTTCCCGGGGTCCAGCTGCTAAAGGGCAGCAGCTGGCTCCTGCCAGACCCTGATAGGCCCAAGAGGCCTCCTTTAATCCCTCCTCGCCTCTCCTCTCTCCAGATGCACATCTCCCGGGGCCTGTGACAGTCCCCACTGCCACCAGGCCCAAAGTCTCCTCAGCCTTTGTCCTCCAAGCTCCTCCAGCCTCCAAGCCTTGGATCATGCTGTCACCTTCACCTGGAAATGCTCTCCCATCGTCTGCTTATCCAAACTCTTGGAGGACCCCTTTTTCAGGAAGCTATCCCTCTCAGGGCCCCCAACCACACACCACCTTCATCACCTGGCCAAGGGTAAGCTGTACCTCTCCTAAGAGGTATTTAAATCTTTTTCCTACTTGAACATGAGTGCTCACTATGTGCTGAGTAACACTCTCTATGCTTTTACCTACATGATCTCATTAAATCCTCATGACAACCCTCTCAGACAGGGACTCTTCTTAACCCCATTTCACAGATGAGAAAACTGAGGCTCAGCGAGGTTACAGGGTTTGCCCATGGCCACACAGCCAGCAAGGAACCAGAGCTATGTCTGTTGGCCTCATGAGTCAGAGGGTTCACTTCTCATAATATGTATTTGCCTTTGTCCCCATGAGACAGGGGGGGCCTTGCTGTTCTTCTCTCTGAGTCCCTAGGGCCCCTGGTACTGAGCAGGCACCAATGACTTTCAAATAGATGTGATGATGGATTTACGATATCAAAAGAGGCTCCTGGAGCCAGACAAGCAACCAGAGGCCAAAAGAGTCTGCAGAGGTGGAAACAGGCAGCGTGACAGGTGGTACTGGGGAGACCCCATGTGTGGATTAGCTGGACTTGTTACCACCCCAGGATGAACCCCTCCCCCCCCCATATGTCAGGCCCAGCCCCAGCACCAGGTGCCTCCCAGACTGGCTGCGAAGGGGTCCCCTGGGCATTTCCTGTAACCACGGAGCTGGGGCCTGGAGGCCTCCCAGGGTGGCACTGGCTGTCCCTACCTTGGTACAGACCCTGACAACAGGTCCCAGCAGAGCTTGAAAGTGAGGGGGTGGAGGAGACTCTCAGCCAGGGCATCGAATGCCACCTTGCTCTCCATCCCCGAGGCCTGCCTAGGCTCTAGGAGCCTGGGTTCTTATCCCAGCTCAAGACGGATTGGCTGTGTGACCTTGGCCAAATCACTTGCCCTTTCTGGGCCTCAGTCTCTTCATCTGCACAATGACCTGTCCTAGGGGTCTAAATTCTGGCTATACTTTCCCTGAGGATTCCCAAGGCTGTTCCTCTTCTCTGGGTGCTCCCACCAATCTCTAACAGCCTACGAGTGGACACCCCCTAAGGGCAGGGACCAGAGCTGATAGGAGCCCAAGCTCCAGGGATGGGATGCAGGCTTGGAAGATGCTGAAACCAGCCACCACGTGTCACTCTAACCCAACGGCTTAGGAGCACCAGACACAGCTGGCTCTGACCCTGAGGCACAGCATTTGTGCATGGTCCCCGGCCTGGCCTCCCCCGGCCTCAGCTGTTCATCTGCAGAACGGGCAGAAGGCTGCCACAAGTCCTTCCAGCAGCAGAGGGAGAGGAGAATGGGAAAGACCAGGCAGAAAGGTACTTCTCCCCTTCCCCCAGTCCTGTGAGACCAGGCCAGAATCTGGGAATGCCGGGAAGTGGCTGAGTCACACATCTGTCCAACTGTGTGGATGGATGGAAATCCGGGGTCTGAGTGATGCCCTTGGAGGTGCAGGCTACCGCTCCAAAAGCAGGGAGTGGGGATAACTCCTAGAGAGGCTGCGGTCTTCCATAGGGGCAGAAAGCAGTTCCCAAACCCTTCCCTCCATGCCGGTGGGAGCTAGCCTCCTCAGCGAAAGGCCCTGATGGCTCCTGGGCCCAGCTCAGCCACCTGCTGCTGTGCCCGCCTGGTCAAGTCCCTTAGCTTTGGCTCTCCCATTTGTGCAACTGGGAATTATCTGTGGTAGGGATGGCTCAAGACAAAGGAAGATGAGAAAAGCTTTAGGGAGACAAAGCACGTGGCCCAGCAAGAGTATCACCAATATCGCAGGACAAACGCATGGCTCAGAGAGCCTGAAGCTAGCAAGCTACGTTATCCTCCACCTACCTCTGGCTGTCCTCTCCAGCTCTCTGCCTGGGATAATACCATTAGTGAACCTTGGCCACCATCACACGGCCCAGGGGCACAGGGTTTTGCTGTCCACGTAGGAGGGTCCAGTTTCCATTCCAGGCCCTAGGCTTCTAACCTGAGGCCTTCAAAGGGAAACTCACCCCCTGCAGGGGGCAGTGAAAACAGCCCAGTAGGAGAGAGGTCAGGGGGCAACGGCTGTGTAAATAGTCACCCCCATGGGGCAGGGCTGGGGCCTCTCCCCTGTGGGCAGAGCCTGACACCTGGGCTTTCTTCCTGTGACTGCATGAAAGGCATATAGACAAAGCATGTATACAGCTGGTATACACACGTGTGCATCTCAGCACATGCCACAAGGAGAGTGCCTCAGCACGTGTGTGCATGTGTCCTGGCACACACCATGAGGCATGTATTTCAGCGTATACATGCTGAGTGTGCCTTGGCAGATTAAGAACGTTTTAGGATAGGGGCTGGTGAATTACAACCCATGGGCCAAATCCATTCACTGGTTGTTTTTGTACAGCCCATGAGCTAAGAATGGCTGTTACATTTTTAAATGCTTGGGGAAAAAAATATTTCATGACACATGAAAATCACATGAAATTCAAATTTTGATGTCCAAAGCTCATTGACTGGAACACAGCTACACTCATTTGTTTATGTATCGTCTTCAGTTGCCTTCAT
The DNA here is from genome assembly GCF_030014295.1 of Loxodonta africana. Classification (NCBI taxonomy): domain Eukaryota; kingdom Metazoa; phylum Chordata; class Mammalia; order Proboscidea; family Elephantidae; genus Loxodonta; species Loxodonta africana. Next base: position 11,139,126 of record NC_087360.1, on the reverse strand, counting down.
GCTACAACAGCAGAGTTGAGCAGCTTCAACAGAGACAGTATGGCCCGCAAAGCCTAAAATATTTACCATCTGGCCTTATGAGAAAAACCCGGCGGGCTCTTGTATCAGGGCACTGACAAAGTTGGTGGGACATACTCCTACCTCCCACAAATATTAAAGTTCAGCTCAATTAACTTATCAAGAATTTTACAATTAGAAAATCTAGACAGATGCTGTGTTAATTTCAGCACATACCTGCAAGTTTTGTGTTTTACAACTTTATGTTGTTTTTAAGTCTGTTAGGACCTCTAAAGGGCCACATTCCACTCCACTCATTCCTCTTATAATCTGCAGGGTTTACTACATGGTGGGCACATAGGGACTGATTAGTCAATGCTTGGGGATAAAAAAACAGGCTAAGTTCTCTCCATCAACCCAACACCCCTGCTAGTGAGACGCTCCTCTTGCCCATTTCATAGACGTGAAAACTGAGACCTGGAGAGGTCAGGACACCTACCCACGGTCACACAGCTGGTCAGTGGCAGAGGAGGGTCTGGAACTCAGGTCTCCTGCTTCCTGGTCCAGGCCCTGGACCATTAACAAGATGTCCTTTCTTAACACATTTTTTTTTTTCTGCTCCGAGTTGTAATGGGGGGGGGGGCGGTGGCAAACTATAACATGTGTGGTGGGGAGGCATCTTGCGCCTCCCTCCAGTGGATTTCTGGGCATCCTAGGTCCCCTGCCAGCCCTAATAGGTTTCCTTTGCTGGGGGGTCTTGGCAGGCGCCCAGGAGCCCAGTGAGGGATGAGTGTTTTTCCCTTTTCCGGCAAACAGGGGACAGGTGTGGAGTGAACTGCTCTGGGGAGGGGGTGGGGGGAAAGGATCAAAGCTGAGCTGGGGGATGCAGAGAGGCTGAACCATAAAAGGGTGCCACTGGGAGCAAGGGGCCTGCCGAAGGGGGAAAGAAGAGAGTTTGGGAGTCTGGGGAGCCAGGAATGGAGGTAGGGGTGCTGGGAATAGAAAAGGGGCCCTGAAGCGGGGGAGGTGGGTGATCAAAGGCAAAGTCGCCAACTTGGCCGCCTCAGGAGGGGCTGTCCCTGCTTCCAAAAGTTTAACAGTTACCATCGTGTTGATTATGACTCATGGTGACTCCATATGTGTCAGAGTAAAACTGAGCTCCATAGGGTTTTCAATGGTTGATTTTTCGGAAGTAGATTGCCAGGCCTTTCTTCCAAGGTACCTCTGGGTGGACTCAAACCTCCAACCTTTCGGTTAGCAGCTGAGTTGTATTAACTGTTTGCATCACCCAGGGACTCAGTTCCCCCTCAAACCAGACTCTGGAACATCCCTACACTTCAGCATTAGCCGTGAACCTGCAAAATGCCCAACCACCGAGGCAAGAAGAAAGTCCACTTCCTTCTGCTACCTGGGATTCCCTCGGTAGTACAAACTGTATTTTGCACTCGGCTACTAGCAAAAATGCTAGAGGTTTGAGTCCACCCAGAGATGCTTCAGAAGAAAGGCCTGGCAACCTACTTCTGAACAATCAGCATTGAAAACCCTACAGAGTTCTACTCTGATACACACAGGGTCACCACGAGTCAGAGGAGACTCGAAGGCAACTGATTTCGGTCTGCTGTCAGACTTCTGCCCCCCACCGGAGATGGGAGGACGGAGCAGGGCATGCCCGGAACTCTCATTTCTCCATTAGGGCCTCAGTAGCTGCTCTGGGAGAATGGATGGGCTCGAGGACTCAGCAATGACTTCCCCTGTTCTCAGAAGGAGATTCAAAGTCTTTTCCGCGGCTGTCTAAGCTGTGTGTCTGGTTCCTACTCTAACCTTGTCTTGCACCATCTTCCCCTTGTTTTCTGCACTGCAACCACAAGGGCCTTGAATACACTCTGAGCCTTCCCACCTCAGGGTCTTTGCACAGGCTGTTCCCCCTGCATGGAGCACTGCCCCCTCACTCATTCTTCTGATCTCTGCTCAAACATCACTTCCTCAGATTAGCCTTCCTTGACCACCCCAACCCACGTCTGTTTCATGCCATCGGAGCTGCTGTGAGTCTTCTTTGGGGGTACTTTTAAAGCTGATTACCTGTATGATTATCTGCCTGTCTCCCTGATATACCAGGACCTCCTTGGGGCCTCTGTCCGCCTTGCTACCTGCTGTGCCCCAGTGCTTAGCACCTGACACTCAGCAGAAGCTCAATAAATGAATAAAGGAATGCATGAAAGATGGGCACCACCAGGCTCTGAAGTCAGTCTCTGGAGCTATGGAGACAAGGATGGACTGACATGCAACATCAATAAACTATTGGTTGTTAATTTATCTGTTTCCAGACTCGGTGACCACCTGTAGGTACCAAGCCGCACTCTAGAGCGGTGCTGTCCAAAAGATTTTGCTGCAGCAACGGAAATATTCTGTATCTGTGCTGTCCAATATGGTAGCCACGACACACATGTGGCTACTGAGCACTTGGAATGTGTCCAGTGGGACTGAAGGACTGAATTTTTAGTTTCATTTCATTTCAATTAACCTAGATTTCAGTAGCTACATGTGATTAGTTGCTACCGTAGTGGATGGCGCAGCTCTAGAGAGAAGAGAAGCCACAACTACCCTACAGTCCCCAAGGCTGTGACTGCAGTTCTTGGTCTTTGGGGTCACACATGCCAAGGCTTCTCTGGCAGCTTCATGAGGCAGGACCTCAGGATTTCACCATTCTTTACTGCCAGCAAGCTTGTCACAGAGACTGGGCACCAACTACTCAGAAAGATCTCCACGGTGATGGCAAAGCTTGAATCAAACTTCAGGGTGAAAATAATGAAAATGGGACCTCATCTTGTTGTATCACCCAGCCTGTCACCACCAACGCTACCAACATCACCATCAGAGTGTCCCTGATACATTCACCAACACCTCCAAGCAATGACCACCATCGGCACTACCACCCACTCTACGTAGCCACCAAAACTGCCACCAACACCGTTCTCTCCATCATCACACCACCCCCATACAGTCATCAACACCACCACAACCCACCAATGCCGCAATCACTGGTATAACCCCAACCCTGTCCCCACCACTGTCCCCTCCCTCACACCAGCCGACACCACCGCCACCACCACCATCAATACCACCACTGACATCACTACTGATGCAGCCACCATCATTCTCTCTGTCACCATCACCGCCCACTACCACTGACGTCATCACTGACGTCATCACGACTATCTCCACCGTCGTTACCATCCCACCACCTCCAGCAAACCACTAGTACCCCCCACCTCGACATCAGTACCACCACCATCACAACCACCCAAACACCACCAACACTTGGAGCCAGTACAGGACAACAACTAAAAGCTTTGGCTCTGGAATTTAACTGCCTGGGTTTAAACCCCAGCTCTGAGTTTAAATCATTCAACTTCTGTGAGACTCAGTTTCTTCATCTGTAAAATGGGGCTAATAATGATAATACAATAATAAGATCTAAAGCAAAACCTGTTGCCGTCGAGTCAATTCTAACTCAAAGCAATCCTACAGGACAGAGTAGAACTGCCCTTAGGGCTCCAAGGAGCAGATGGTGGATTCGAACTGCCGACCTTTTGGTTAGCAGCCAAGCTCTTAACCACTGAGGCACCAATAAGACCTACTGCCTGCAACTGTTGAAAAAACAAATGAGAAGATGCCTGCACAGTGCTTAAACTACAGTAATTTAGCGCTGTCTTCTAGGTTCTGTGCTTAGTGAGCACAAGTTTACTTAATCTTCACACAGCTGTGAGAGATAGAGATCGAATCCACCCATTTTGCAGATGAGAAAACTGAGGCTCAGAGAAGTAACACAACTGGCCCCAGGCCCTACAACTAATATAAGAATGCTGGATTGGAATCTGAGTCTTCAACTGGACCAGGCTAGACTGTCCCCCTTTTTGGGGAGTAGTTGGGTCAGCAGATTGGTCCTTCTGCAGTTTCAGGCTCCACCTCAGGGATGCTGGGGGGATTTCAGCAGCCCACCATGAAAGGTGATGGGTGGTGGTGTTTGTGTCTGGCCCCGCCCAGTGGGTGGGTGGGTAGAGCCTGCTCACCTGTGTCCTGGCGGAACTGGTGCATGGATTGCAGGTCGATGATGTAGGGCACCAGCTGAGCATCCACCTGCCCCAGGACCACGGAGCCACGGGCGTCTTCCTTGAGCACATTCTCAATGTGGTGGCACACGGTGGCCGTGTAGGGCCGCCAGCGGCTGTGCTCGTTCAGCCACTCCCATACCACCACCCGAGCCACATTCTGCGGCGGGAAGCCCAGCCCGTTCACAGGCACCATCACACCCTGGCCTGGCCGAGACATGGCCGCTGTGGCCTCAGGGGCCAGGTCCCCACTGTTGCTTGGCCCAGCTCCTCCTGGGACCTGAGGGCAGACAGGGAACGTCCTCTCTTCCCAGGGGCGCAGCAAGGGCTGTCCCGCCTCCTTGCTAACTCTGGGTCCTCTCTGGGGCCTAGAAGCCTCAGGGAAGGAGAGTGGGGTGGTACTCCAGGCTCCAAGGACCCCCTTCCACACAGAGCTGTCTCAGTTCAAGGGTGCTGCTCTGGAAAGCCAATGTCTTCCTTACGGTGGGGGGACGCTGCTCTAAATTCCTTGGTCCCCTCACTCAGGTAAGGGAGTGAGGCCACCCCCACTCTAGATCAGGCCTCTTCTCTGCTGCTCTCTGATCATTCTTCCAGCCGCGCAGGGCCTGTCACACAGGAGGCCCCAGCCCCAGTCTGCTGCTCGCTGCTGTGGCGCCCAGCCAGCCCTCTGCGCTCCCAACTGCGTCCCAGACCCTGCGCCTGGCTCCAGCGGGCTGCTCGCTGTGCCTGGGTCCGCCCCCCGACGGCTCCTGCAAAAGGGGGTTGTCCCTGCACCCGTCCCCCTTCCACGGCGTCCTGGAAGGCCTGGGTGGCCGCAGAACGCACTGGGGTGGGGAGACGGAGTGCACCTCCGGCCCGCGTGAGCCTGGGCTGCAGCTCCGGAGTTGGGCTAGGGGCCGAGAGGGGCGGGGGCCCGTGGGCACGCCCCACCCCACTCGTGCTCGAGACCTGCCGAGACAAGAAGGGGAGAGGGCCCTTTAAGAAGAGAGCGCAGCACCCCCTCCCCCCTTCCCCGGAGAGCGCACGGCTGAGAACAATGGGGAACCGATGGGGGGGCAGCCGGGGGGCTTCAGGGGGTCGTCCTGCCCGCGTTCCTTTGGGGGAGGCCTGAAGGGAGAGATAGGCCGGGGGCGCTGTTTTCCGAGATGCCCGCCCGCGGCGCCCCCTCCTCAGCTCCGTGCGCTCCCCTCCCCCGGGCCCGCGCCCAGCCCGGGGGTGCAGGGCGCGGGGATGCGCGGCGCTGCAGGCGCGGCCCAGGGCCCCTCGGGGGTCGCGACACTGAGGGGGCGACGCCGGGAGGTGCGGCGCCTGCTGCCTCCCGCTTTGAGGGTGACAGCTCCCTTCCCCAGCCCAGCCCTCCCCAAACCGCGCGGGCCCTGCAGAAGCCGGGGGTGGGGTCCCCGCGCGCCCCACGCTCTCACCGCCTCTTCTCCGCTCTGCCTCCCTCTCGGCTCGCGCTTCAGCCCTGCAGCCTCCCGGGCTCCCCCCGAGCGGGAGGGAGCCACAGTCCCGCCTCTGCGCCCTGGTCCTAGCAGGCCCCGCGATCGCAGTCGCCGCGCGCCGACAGACTGCCCAGCCGACCGACGGACGCAAGAGCAGGCGGCCGGACGCCGGGATCCCGCGGGTGGGAGGTGGCAGCGGCCGCGCTCGGGGGAGGGGCGGGGGCGGGGGAGGAGGAGGAGGAAGGGGAGGAGACAGATCACGCCCAGAGCACCGCCAGCACTGACTTTCTAGTCTAGGGGCGCCCCAAATCCTGGGCTAGGCCCACCGGGGCCCCAAGCCGGGCGCTAGGCAGGAGGTGGGGTGTCTATGGGTCATCTGCTAGAATCTTAGTCATCTGTGCATTCCTGTCACTTAGTCCAGAGCTGGGCACACAATAGGTGCTCAATTAACGCTTGAATAAATGAATAAGGGTTAGAGACTGGCTAAAGAAAGACCTTAAGGCCTCCTGGCATCGCCTCCTCTTTACTCCCAGTATTCTGGGAGGTGGAATGGATTGGCAATGCCCATTTCAGAGCCAAATGAGAGTAGGCAATCTAAAGTGTACAGATGGGGAGACTGAAGCCCAGAGAGCGTAAGAGACAGGCCCAGGGTCACACAGCAGCTTAGAGCAGTGCCCAGAGGTGAACTCAAATCTAATTCTCTGCCAGTGCTGAGTTAGCGAGCCTGGAGCCCACTTCCCCAAAGCACCTACCTGCCCAGGTGAGTGGGATGGGGACAGCATCATGCCTCCCAGCCAAGGGGACCCAGACCAGGAGGCACGGACCTTGGAAGAAGGTCTTCAAGCTATTAGCAATAAGCTCCCAGAGGGCAGGCTTACTTCCATCTTGTTCACAGCTGTGTGCCAGTGCCCGCACACCACAGGTGCTCAATAAATGGTAGGTGAGCATTGGCTGGATGAAAGGGAAGGGAGATAGTGGCAGCAGTGTTAATGGGCTGGCCTGTCCCTCGCACCGAAGCTTGGCTGGATGCAGCTGAGGACACATATTGAGTGGGAGGGGGTGGACCACCCGGGGCCTGCGGATGTTTAGATTAGGGAAGATGAAGGATGGGTCCGGGAACTCCAGCCTGGGCGGCAGACGGGGATCAGTGGTCTGTTTGGGAGCCTGCCTGGAGCAGCCCACGCTCCCCTGCCTCCCCAGGGCAGATGGTGATAAACTAGGAGAGGTCAGGGACAGGTTGCTCAGGGGCCCTTTCCCAGAACCCAAGTCCCTCAGCCAGCTGGAGTGGCTTCCCCTCCCCAGGCTCCTGCTCTGTGCCGCAGGGCAGCCCAGTGCCTGATGAGCTTTTCCAGAATAGGGCAGACCAAACAGAGAAGGTCCGTCTGAGGGCAGGGCCAGGCCCGCGGTTATAACAGCATCATCGTGCTCTTGGATGGTAGCCTTGATGTAGCATTGATGGCTTTCAGGGAGTCCATGAAGTCCTCCACTCCACTGCAGGCAAACGTGTGTGCCTGTACGTTTTTTCTGGGAGGAAGGGCTCTGGCTTCCAGCAGATCCTCAAAGGAGGCTGGGACCAAAGAATTTCAGAGCTGATGCTTGACAACCTTATGTAACAGAAGGGGACCTAGGGACCCCAGAGTAGGGGACAGACTGGCTCAAGGTCACATAGGGATTTAGCAGCACATTGGAAAGAAGAACCTAAGCCTCCTTACTTTCTGTCTAATGCTACTCAAGACCTGACTAAATATCACCTCCCCCAGGAAGCCTTCCTTGCACTTACCCCATCTTCCTCTGTGCTTCTTTGCCCATACCTTGATCTGACATCTGTATCACAATTACCCATTTAAATTAAATATGCCCCTGCTAGAGTGACACACCCATGAGATCAGGGGCTGTGTCCTACTCATTTTTGTGTGATGTGGATGGTGCTCCTTACATAATGGTTATCATTTATTGAATCTGTTATGTGCCGGGAACTTACATGTTGTCGTTACTAGTTGCTGTCAAGTTGGCTCCAACTCATGGCGACCCCATGTATCACAGAACAAAACATTGCCCAGTCTTGCACCATCTTCATGATTGTTGGTATGCTCAAGTCCACTGTTGCAGCCACTGTGTGTTTTGCATGCCTTCTAATCTAGGGGCTCATATTCTGGCACTATGTTGGACAATATTGTGTTGTGATCCATAGGATTTTCATTGGCTGATATTTGAAAGTAGATTGCCAGACCTTTCTTCCTACTCTGTCTTACTCTGGAAATTCAGCTGAAACCTGTCCATCATGGGTGACCTTGCTGGTATTTGAAATACTGGTGACATAGCTTCTAGCATCATAGCAACATGCAAGCTACCATAGTACGAAGTTATGAGAGAATTAAGTGATGTTATGGATTGAATTGTGTCCCCCCCAAAAATATGTGTTATAAATCCTAACCCCTATGCCTCTGGTTATAATTCTGTTGGTGAATGGATTGTCTTTGTTATGTTAATGAGGCAGAATTATTGTAGCGTGTGTCTTGAATCAATCTCTTTTTAGATATAAAAGACATTAAACAAGCAGAGTAGAGATGGGGTAAGATAGATGCCAAGACATGTGGAGATCTCCAAGGAACTTGGAAGCAGAAGCTGAAGAGACAGGGACCTTCCTCAAGTGCCAACAGAGAAAGCCTTCCCCTAGAGGTGGTGCTCTGAATTTGGACTTCTAATCTCCTAAGCTGTGAGAAAATAAATGTCTGTTTGACAAAGCCACCCACTTGTGGTATTTTTGTTATAGCAGCACTAGATAACTAAGACAGGTGGTTTGCCCAAGTTCCCACAGGAAGTAAGTGGGATTTGAACCCCAGACCCTATTGCATCTTGTGTGGCACCATGCTGTCTCTGTGTTTGTTGAATGACTAACAGATGACATTCAGCTTAGGATCTGGTGCAATGTGGCCCTTACTGGCCCCCATCAACTGGGCCAGTCAGCCAAGTGGGCTGTAGAACATCTTAGAGTACAAAGCCCTGTTCTGGGCAGCCTGGGAGAAAGGAATTCCAAGGAGGGGAAAGATCTAGTTGGCCTTTAAGGAGCCATAGTCCACTGGGGAGATGGTACAGACATTAATGGAAAAGCCAAGAGAACAAAAGCAATCAATCATAAACTCATTTTTTCGTTCTCCCATTCATCATCCTCCATCCATTCATCTATACATTCATCCTTGCAAGCACTCCTCTTTCTTTCCTCCCTCCCTCCCTCCCTCCCTCCCTCCCTCCCTCCCTCCCTTCCTTTTTTCTTACCCATCTAACTATCCATCCATCTGTCCAAAAAGTACTGGAGCTCTCCTATGTGCCAGGCACGGGGCTATGTGCTGAGATTCAGAGATAACCAAAGCAGTAGGTTCCTGCCCTTCCGGATCTCCGAATCCAGTTGAAGAGTCAGACATGAATCAGAGAATCAGAGTGTGATTACAGACTTTTTCAAGAGCCTTGAAGAAAAACTTCAGGAAAATAAGGGGCCCTATTAGACTATAAGACCAAAGAAGAATGGATGCCTTTGAATGCTGGTGTTGGCAAAAAATACTGAATATACCATGGACTGCCAGAAGAACGAATGCATCTGTCTTGGAAGAAGTACAACCAGAATGTTCCTTAGAAGCAATGAAGGTAAGACTTCGTCTCATGTACTTTGGACATGTTATCAGGAGGGGTCAGTCCCTGGAGGACATCATGCTTGGTAAAGTAGAGGGTCATCAAAAAAGAGAAAGACCCTCAACGAGATGGATTAACACTGGCAGCAACAATGGGCTCAAATGTATTAACAATTGTGAGGATGGTGCAGAACCAGGCAGGGATGTGCAAAGGCCCTGAGGCAGGAAAAAGCTTGGTGTATTAGGAGAATAAAGAGGAGGGTGGAGTGGTCACTGAGAATTGAGCAGCGGTGAGTGTGGGGCAAGATGAGATGGGCGGAGAGCACCATGGGGGGCTTTGTGAATCTGGGTACGGGTTTGGGATTTTATCCTAAGAGCCACGGGGAGTTCCTGAAGGGGATTTGATGTGTTTGAAAGAATGTGAAAGTATCTAATCTTTATTGAGCATCTACTGTGTGCCTGTTCCTGGGTGTTAAAAACTGTTAATGATCTTAGCAGTTAACAGGAAGGTTGGAGGTTCAAATCTACCTAAAGGCACCTTGGTAGAAAGGCCTGGAGATCTGCTTCCAAAAAATCAGCCACTGAAAACCCTATGGAGTGCAGTTCTACTCTGACACATATGGGGTCACCGTAAATCGCAATCAACTCAATGGCAGCTGGTGTTTGTTTGTTTGTTTTTCTTTGTGCCTAGCCCTGACCAGGTACAGTAGGGTCTAGAAGGGGAAGAGAGCCCTGGCGGTGCAAGTGGATAAGCGTTTGGCTGCTAACCAAAAGGTTGGCAGTTTGAATCCACCAGCCGCTCCTTGGAAACTCTCTGGGGCAGTTCTACTCTGTCATATAGGGTCACTATGAGTCGGAATCAGCTCAACTGCAATGGGTTTGGCTTTTGGGGGGGGGTTGGAGAGGAAGAGGAGATGTGAGAACTGTTCTATGGGGACACAGAACAAGACGAGTGGACTTGAAGACTATACCAGGGGTCTTGTACAATTGGGGTACACACCCTGGGAGAGATGCCACCCCAGCCCCCAATCCAGAACAGAAAATTGAGTTATGGCCTTTCTGAGCTTCTTCTCGCCAGCCCCCCACATTCTGGTGCTCAGCCCAGCTGTGACCTTCCCTTCAGCAGCAGAGAAAAAGCGCTTAAGTGGAAAACAGGAAACAGCCCGAGAGAGAAGGGCTCTTTGGGTGTCTTGGGGGACTGAAATGGGGCCCCCGGAACTCAGAACTTTCTGCTGAAAATGGAGGACCTTCTCCAGGCTGCAGGATGGGGGGCGGGGAGTGGTAAAAGGTCTTTGGCTGGCAACTGAGAAAAGTAACAGCCCACAGCTGGTCCTGGTTGGCCAGCAGACTTTGCAGGCACAGCAGCAGCCAGGCAGGGCCCAGCGCTGGTGGCCTCTGTCTGGTCCTGGTTCCTGGGAGCGGCATTCCTCCACTACCAGACCAGGGCTGAGCCAGGCTGCTCTGGCATCTTGTTGACCACAGACAGATTCCTGGGACCCATCCCTGAAATGGAGATGTAGTAGGACGTGAGTGGGGTCTAGACATCTATGCGCAGATGCCCCTGGCTGCAGGTGAGAATCCCCAGGGAGTCTTTAGGGAACACACATGCCCAAGCCCCACACACAGGCATCAATAGTGTTTGGCCAATAGGCTCCTTCTCTGGATTTGGGGGATGGAGACGCAGAGAGGGTTGAATCAGTCCATTTCCAGGTAGTTGAAAATCCATGGAAAAACCCATTGCCATTGAGTGGATTTGGACTCATAGTAACCCTATAGGACAGAGTACAACTGCCCCATAGAGTTTCCAAGGACAGGCCAGTGGATTCAAACCGCCGAACTTTTGGTTAGCAGCCGAGCTCTTAACCACTATGAGCCGATAAATAAACAACATTGGGTCTCTCAGTTTCGTGGTTTGGGCCATTCTCTTATCCATTCAATCAGAAAATGTTCATTGAGCACCTACTATGTGCCAGATACTGTTCTTGGCACTGGGAATACAGCAACGAACAAAACGAAAATCTTTGCTCTCCTGGTGCTGACATGCTAGTGGGGTAGGAAACAAGTAAAATACGTAGCGTAACATAAAGTACAAGTGCTGTGGAGAAAAATAAAGGCCTATTAGACATGGCCGGTGGGGATGTGAATCGGTGCAGCCGTGTTGGAAAAGAGTTTAGCTTTACCTCCTCAAGTTGAGCACATACGTACCTATGACCCAACAACTCTACTCCAAAGTACATCAGAGTACACACGCTGGAGAAATTCTTGTCCATCTAAAACACGTACTCACAGATGGATGTTCACAGTGGCCCAAACTGGGCAACAGCCCAAATGCCAGGGCAGCAGAAGAATAAACTCTGGTTTAGTCCCACAACGGAATGTTATGCAGCAGGCAAAATGGAGAAACTATAGCCACACACGGGAGCCCTGGTGGCGCAGTGGTTAAGAGCTCAGCTGCTAACCAAAAGGTCAGCAGTTCGAATCTACCAGCTGCCCCCTGGAAACCCTATGGGGCAGTTCTGCTCTGTCCTATAGGGTCACTGTGATTCAGAATTGATTGAACGAAATTTTTTTTTTAATAGCCACACACAGCAATATGGATGAATCTCTGAAAAAAGTCAATGAAAAATGTGCCATTACAAAAACATGATACCCTTTTTATAAAGTCAACCAAAATCTCATATCTAAGTATCCATCTTTCTACCTCCTCATCTATCTCCATGTCTACCTATGTACGTATCTATGTATTCACAGGTCCTAGGTGGTGCAAAAAGTTGACTTGCTCAGCTGCTAACTGAAAGATTGGTGGTTCGAGTCCACCCAGGGGATCCTGTGGAAAAAGTCCTGGCAATCTACTTCTGAAAAACCAGCCATTGAAAACCCTGTGAAGCACAATTCTATTTTGACACACATGGGGTCGCCATGAGTCAGAATCCATTTTTTTAAATTCATCTGGACAAGCACACATAATAGACACATATACATATGTAGTAATAAACCAGATAAAAAGGACGTGGAGCAGGTGAGTCCTTGTCACCTCTCCCTCCTACCCCAGACCTTGAACAATCTTGGAGGCTTGCAGGCAGCTAGGTGAAGGGCGGGTGCCTGATCCAGGATCCAGCACCTCCAGCACAAAGGGAAGGGACCCAGAGAAAGAACAGGGCTTAGAGTTCGCATGACGTGAGATGTGGCCAGAGTGCTGTGCAACCCGGGGAGGGGAAGGGGGCTTATGAACAACTGATCCATCAGGGGAAGGGCGGGGGTGGAGAGAGGAGCCCTAACTCTCTCCCAGACCCTGGTGCTGTTTTTTCCTCCTTAGGAGCCGCCGGCCTCAGTCTGGTAGGGATTGTAGAAATGAAATGGCAGTGAGTCCATAGCGCCTCCTGGTGGTCCCTATTTTAGGCCACTGTGCTAATACTGCTGTAGGGATACCCAAAGAACAAACTCAGTGCCGTTGAGTCGATTCCGACTCATAGCGACCCTATAGGACAGAGTAGAACTGCCCCATAGAGCTTCCAGGATTAGCCAAGTAATTTATTCAATCCCCCAAAAATGAAATGACAGAGTGAGTATTGCTTCAATAAGACATCACCACCCTGACTCCTCTGACTGTATGTGATGCTTCTCAGGAGGAGGGAGGGAAACTTTTGAGTATGAGAGGGGCTGTGATTATCCGCAGGATCCCCGGTAGTGCAGTGGTTAAGCACACAGCTGCTAACTGAAAGGTCTGTGGTTTGAACCTACCAGGTGCTCTGCAGGAGAAAGATGAGGCAGTCAGCTTCTGTAAAGATTACAGCCTTGGAAACCCTATGGGGCAGTTCTACTCTGTCCTATAGGATCGTTATGAGTTGGAATCCACTCCATAGCAACAGGGTTTAATATACTGTCAAGGAGCCCTCGTGGCTTAATGGTTAAGCAGCTCTGCTGCTAACTGAGAAGTCGGTGGTCCGCAGAAGAAAGACCTGGCAATTTGCTGTCTTAAAGATTGGTGCCGTTGTTAGATGCCGTCGAGTCGGTTCCAACTCATAGCGACCCTGTGTACAAAAGAACAAAATGCTGCCCCGTCCTGCGCCATCCTCACAATCATTGTTATACTTGAGCCCATTGTTGCAGCCACTGTGTCAATCCATCTCATTGAGGGTCTTCCTCTTTTTCGCTGACCCTCTACTTTACCAAGCATGATGTCCTTCTCCAGGGACTGATTCCTCTCGATAACATGTCCAAAGTATGTGAGATATAGTCTTGCCATCCTTGCTTTTAAGGAGCATTCTGGTTGTACTTCTCCCAAGACCTATTTGTTCGCTCTTTTGGAAGTCCATGGTGTATTCAGTATTCTTCACCAATACCACAATTCAAAGGCATCAATTCATCTTCTGTCTTCCTTATTCATCTTGAAGATTACAGCCTAGAAAACCCTATGGGGCAGTTCTACTCTGTCACATGGGGTTGCTATGAGTCAGTCAATTCCACGGCAATGGGTTTTTATGACTGCCCAAGATACTCCAGCCCTGGTCCCCAAGGAAGACTCAGGCATTTGCATCAGACAAACCAAGTTTGAACACTGGCTTTGCCCTTTTTTGTTTTGTTTAACTTTTTATTTTAAATTAATTTTAAGCTTATAAAGAAATTGCTAAGAGTACAATGAATTTTTGACTGCCATTTACTCAGATTCCTAAAATGTTAATATTTTGTCAGGTTTGTGTGCTCTCTTTATATATGTGTGCTTTATTTTCCTGAAACATCTTAGAGTAAGTTGCAGACAGGATGCCCCTTTACCCCTAAGTACTTCAGTGTGTATTTCCCAATAACGACGACAAAATATTTTACCTAACAACAGTACAAAATCAAAATCAGGAAACTGATACAATACTATTATTTAATCTGCAGACCTGACTTAGATTTCTCCAATTGTCCCAGTAATGTCCTCTATAGATAGCAAAAGAAAATCCAGAACTGTAGGTACGTAGAGCATTCATCCCAGCCAGCCCACCAACTAAGGCAGACACGTGAGTGATCCTGGTCAAGGTCAGTTAAATTGCTCAGCTGACTCAGATTTATAAGAAATAATAAATGGTCATTGCCTTAAGTCACCTGGGTTGGAGTTTTGTTTTTTCAGGTGGAAATAGAACTGATACAGGAGGTGCATCAATCGTGATGCTTTGGGCTGCAAGTAACAGAAAACCCAACTTAGAGTTGCTTAGGCCACTTAATCTTTAACAAGAAGTCCTGAGGTCAGCAGCCACAAGCAGGCCTAGTGGACCATCAAAGCCTTCAAGATTCTTCTATCCTTCTACTTTCCCATCCATGACATGTTGATACGTCAGCCATAGTGTTACCTCAGGGTCACAAGATGGCTGCCAAAGCTCTAGAAATCACTACCTCAGACAACAGTGCCTAAAACATGAGGGGAGAAAGAAGACAAAGAGGTTTTTTTCTTATTCACCTCTACCTTAATAGGAAGACAAGTCTTCCCAGATCCCTTAGCAGGCTTCTCCTTATTATTTGATTGGCCAGAGCTGCGTCACATGTCCACCTCTAGACCAATCACTGGTAAGGGGGAACAGGATGACAGAATTGGCTTAGACCAATCAAGACTCATCTCCGGGGGCTGGGTGGATTTGGGGAGTAAGAAGAAGGGAGAAATGAATTCTGGGTAGGTATTTTTTAATCAACAATGTTGGGATGTAATTGGTTCAGGTTAAGTATTTGAGAGTGAACAAATGGGTGACTGAAACTTGGTAGAGTCCTCTAAAGGAAGGCAAGTGTGTAGAGGGCTGACTGGATCTCCTTAGGCTTAGCTTCATGGCAGGCTTGTCCATGCCCGTGATGGTGAACAGGCTAGCTAAGTGACTTCACCTGGCCATGGCACTTACCTTGCTTACCAGATCACCTGTAGTGAACAATTTCACAATTTTTCACCACATCAGAGATTCCTCTTCTAGGTATGGATGGCGTCTGTCTCTCTCCCAACCCCACGGCACCTTCCTACAGAATCAAATCCTCTTTTCACATTTACAATCCCTGACAGGGATGAATTACCCAGCAAGTAAGGTAAGCACGGGCTTACTTGTGCTTACTTACTAAAGTGTAGTGTGCAATTTCACCTGTTTCCCCCCACCATACGCATCAAAGATGTGGTGAAACCCATGTGAAATTGTGCGCTACAGATTAGTAAGTGAACACGAATAAGCCTGTGTTTATGTTTTTTACTGGGTAATCTGACCCTGCCTTCCAGTTTGACAATCTCGGCTCCAGATTAGCCACTGATGCCTGGCCAGCCATCTGCTGTCCGCCTAGGAGCTGAGTCTGCAAGGGGAGGCCTGGGGGGACATACCAGCAGAGTCCCTCCAGGTACAGGAGAGGGGTGGAGGGAGAGAGGAAGGGAGAGAGGCCCTTGACTCCAAAGCTGACACCCAGAGAAAGGTCAAGAATACCCTGAAATGGACTAAAAAGCTCAATTCTCATTCATAGGACCCTTTTAAAGCTTCTTTATGTTTATTATATTAAGTCCTCTATAGAAGGTTGCCCAGTTCATAATGACCTCTGTGAGGTTAGTTAGTTCTTCGTCTGATCGTATTGAAAGCCTAACATTCTATCTTAAAGAATCCTGATTTGCTGGACCTATTGAGGCTGGAAGAGTGCCCAAGACTATGGCCCTCAGTTGCTCTTCAAACCTTGAATTGAAACTGTCCCCTGAAGTCAACTTTAAACTAAGTAAGAATTTAGCCTGAAGAGTAAAGATTGCTACCCTCGAGTATTATGTTTATTAAAAAAAAAAAATCTGTGTAAGACCAAAGGGTCAACAGCTATTTTAAAGTATAGAAGAGAAGGCTGGGAGTCAGGGAGGCTAAGGAAACGGAAGTGAAACCCTTAAAACACTCAATGTGAAGAATGTAACCAATGATCGTTATGTCTAGAAACTGTGGGATGGCAACAGGTTTTGTGAGGCCCACAAGGCAGGAGGCTAACCTGGCCCAGGTGGGGAGGCTGCAGTCCAGGTTGGAGGCCTGGTTGGGAATGTTCTAGAGGTTTCTTACTGCTCCAGGGAGAAAATGGAACCTTTTCTCTGTGCAAGCTGACATCCACAATGGCTAACTAGCCCAAGCTAGGTGGAGGTTTACCAAAAGCCAGATCTTCGGGAGTCCGTGTCATTAAGGGGTTAAAAGCTTGGCTTTTGGAGGCAGAGAGGCCCAGGGTAGAGGTGTGACCAGGCCACTTACTCACCGAGGGCCCTTGGGTAAGGGAATTGACTTTGCTGGGCCTCAGTTTCCTTATTTGTAAAATGGAAATGATGGTATCTGTTTTAGATTATATTGTGTCCACCTAAAACATATGCTGAAATCCTAACTCCTGTACCTGTGAATATGACTGTGTTTGGAAATAAAGGGTTTTCTTATGTTATATTAATGAGGTCATCCTGGAGAAGGATAGGTCCTAAACCTAATCCTGTCTGAGTGATGTCTTCTAAAAAGGGAAAACAGAAACGGAGATACACACACATGGGGGAACAGACCATTGAAGTACCATCTATAAGCCAAGGAATACCAAGGAACACCCATGGCTATCAATAAGGAAAGCCCTTCAACTAGAGCTGATTTAGACTTCTGGTCTCCAGAACTGTGAGACAATACATTTCTGTTCTTTAAAGCCACACACTTGTGGTATTTTTGTAACAGCAGCTCTAGGTGACTAAGACAGTATCTAACCTGGAGGGCGGTATTGAGGATTTATTTATTTTTAAATTTTTAAATAATATTTTATTGTGTTTTCGGTTAAGGCTTGCATAGCAGTTTAGGTTCCCATTCAACAATTTCTACACAAATTGTTCAGTGACCTTGGTTACATTCTTCACATTGCGTGAACATTCTCATTGTTTCCATTCTGGTTGTTTCATTTCCATTAATCTCACTTCCTTAACTTTGTTTTTAAAGTAATTGTTGACCATTTGGTCTCACATAGATGACTTTTTAAAGAAGCACCGTACTCATGGGTGATATTCTTTATTTTGTGAGCCAATCCGTTATTTAGCTAAAAATGGACTTCAGGAGCGAGTTCTGGTTCAAGGTTTAAAGATTATCTCAGGGCTATAGTCTCAGGGAGTCCTCCAGCCTCAACCAGTCCAGTAAGTCTGAATTTTTTAAAGTAAGTTTTGAGGATTTGCTGGGCACAAGTGGAGGGAGTGCTCAGAAAGATGCCTGCTCTTACCATGTCCTTCCGCCTGGGCAGACTGGAGCCTTCTTTCCCTTGTGCGTCCCTCCTTGCTTGGCATTTGTCCTGCAGCAATGGTGGATTCTGGAGGGAAGCACGGCCAGTCTTCTAAATCAAGCAGAGCACTGAGGCATGAACTGCCCATTAGCAGGGACGTTTTGACTCAGAGCAGCTCTGGAGTGGCGGGGCCAGGTAGTGCTCCTGGAATGAACTTTGCTAACGAAGTTTCTGTTTGGGCCTGAGTCTGGGGTATTCACTGAAGGAGATTTGGACGATGAAGTGTGGGGAGGAGGGAGAAGAAAGTCTTTGGGCCTCAGCTGCTTGGAAGAACCCTGTAAAGGCAGGGTCACTGGCATCCAGCTGGGGGTGGCCTCAGGGTCTCCTACTGTGGGGACCTGGGGGGTGAGCGTGGGAATGCTTCCTGGCCAAGACCTGAGCAGTAACCTTGGGCCAGGGAGCCTCTCTGAGCCTCAGTTTCCCCATCTGTAAGATGGAGACAAAAATACTTAATCTTGTAAGTAAAAATCAAGCCATGGTCTTTTCAATCGTCTCATATGCAAGCGAAAATGGGATAATAAAAAAAGAAGACAGAAGAAGAATTGATGCACTTGAATTGCGATGTTAACAAAGAATATTGGATATACCAAAGACCACCAGAAGAACGAACAAGTCAATCTTAGAAGAAATACAACCACAATGCTCCTTAGAAATGAGGATGGTGAGACTTCAGCTCACTTACTTTAGTCACATCATCAGGAAAGACCAATTGCTAGCAAAGGACATCATGTTTGGTAAAGCAGAGGGTTAGTGAAAATGAGGGAAGCCCCCAATGAGATGGATTGAAACAATAGCTGGAAGAATGGACTCAAACATACCAATAATCATGAAGACAGCTCAAGACCAGGCAAGTTTCATTGTGTTGTATGTAAGGTAGCCATGAGTTGGAGCTGACGCAATGGCAACTGTCATGGATTGAATTATGTCCCTCCAAAAATTTGTGTATCAACTTGGTTAGGCTATGATTCCCAGTATTGCGTGGTTGTCCCCATTTTATGATTGTAATTTTATGTTGAGAAGATTAGGGTGGGAGTGTAATACCACTTTCACTCAGGTCACCTCCCTGATCCAAGGTAAAGAGAGTTTCCCTGGGATGTGGCCTGCACCACCGTTCATCTATCAAGAGATAAAAGGAAAGGGAAGTGAGCAGAGAGCTGGGGACCACATACCACCAAGAAAGTGGCACCAGGAGCAGAGTGCGTCCTTTGGACACCGGGTCCCTGCACCTGAGAAGCTCCTCAACCAGGGGAAGATTGAGGACAAGGACCTTCCTCCAGAGCTGACAGAGAGAGAAAGCCTTCCCCTGGAGCCGACACCCTGAATTTGGACTTGTAACCTACTAGACTGTGAGAAAATAAATTTCTATTTATTAAAGCCATTCACCTGTGGTATTTCTGTTGTGGCAGCACTAGATAACTAAGACAGCAACTAACAACAAAACAACAAATAAGAATTAAATGAGACGATGGATGAGAAGTTCCGTGCCAGGCCCACAGAACTCAGTAATTGTCAGCTGATCTGTCCTGTCCTTCTTGGGCAGGGTGCATGGGGCTAAGCCTAGCCTGGCCTTGGTTAGATGCAGAATGGGATAGGGATGTGGTACTGTGTATCTAGTCCAGCAGGATTCCTCAAGAGCCCTTGAGAAGTGTCATGAGGGGATGTTGAGTCTGCCCCAAGCCTGGTAAGTTTGGTTGGGTGGGAGCTAAGGCTGGGAAGAGGTGCAGAGTGTGTGCTCTAGGGGATAATGGTGGTGGGAGGGTGGTAGGAGGTGGTGGCTGTAGCACTGTGAGGAGACAGGCCTTAATTCCTGGAGGAGGCCCCTGGGGAGGACGTTGTAGAGGTGAGGAGGGATGTTGGTGCTCAGCTCAGTTACAGGGACATTTTCTCAATCAGCAAGAAATCTGGAGGGACTGACTTTAATCATACCTAACCATTTTTCTGGAGTCCCTGGGTGGTGCAAATGGTTAAATGCTTGACTACTAACTGAAAGTTTGGCGGTTCGAACCCAGCCAGAGATGCCTTGAAAGAAAAGGCTGGTGATGAGCTACCAAAAGGTTACAGCCTTGAAAACCCTATGGAGTTTCTATTGGGTTGCCAGGACTTGAAATTGACTCCATGGCAACGGTTTTGGTTTGGTTTAACCATTGTCTCGGACTTTCCTGCTTCTGGCTCAGGCTAATTTACTTCTCTTTAATTCCACAAGATGGCAGCAAGAATAAGGCTGCAGAGAGGAAAAAGGGGTAGAAGAAAAGGTCAGGCACAAAGAAAGAAAAAGGGGGAGATGGGAGAGGGGAGGAGAAGGGATGAGAAGAAAGATGGAGGGTGTGAGTGAGACATAGCTCTGTGTGGATGGTAGCTCACTGGGTGGCTCTGGGGCACTGACGAAGGTGCTAAACTATCCAATGCAGGTGGGTGGACATGCTCAAAGTTATATGCCAAATTGTTTAGAAATCAGTATTTTTCCTTTAAGAGCCGGAATGGAGGAAGCAAGGGGAAATTGAGGATAGCAAAGAACTCCCTCTCTCTCTGTCTATACATACTCACCTGTCAGTTTTTCATACGGTGCATTTGGCATGTTGCTATGATGCTGGAAGCTATGCCACCGGTATTTCAAATACTACCGGGGACACCCTTGGTAGACAGGTTTCAACAGAGCTTCCAGACTAGGACAGACTAGGAGGAAAGTCCTGGCAATCTACTTCCAAAAATTAGCCAATGAAAACCTTATAGCTCACAACAGAACATTGTCTGACTCGCTTGCTTTGGGCAAGTCATCAGGGGGATCAATCTCTAGAGGAGGAAACTGTGTTTGGTGAAGTAGAGGGGGAACGAGGGCAAGGGAGACCCTCGGTGAGATGGATTGGTATGATAGCTGCAACGATGGACTTGACACGCTGGCAATAGTGAGGATGACACAGGACCAGGCAATGTTTCATTCCGTTGTATATAAGGTTGCCATGAGTCGGAGATGACTCGACAGCAGCTGACAATAAAAACATGGATACATACATACGTGTGTGTGTATGTGTGTGTATCCATGAAAAAGTATTTTACATGATAGCATTCTCAACAATTGTGGTGTTCTGTCAAAGACCCAAAAAGAATGAAAATAAAACTGAAACCACTTGCTGTAGAATTGATTCTGACTCATGGTGACCCCACGTGTGTCAGGGTAGAACTGTGCTCTGTAGCAGCCGAGCATGTTAACTGTTTGTACCACTGGTTGCTTAGTAAGGTGGAGGTAAAATGAAAGTCATTAAGCTCCTATTTTACAAATATTAGCGTCTGCTTGTAGACATACAGGAAATGTCGTTACAGATGGCCCTTCCCACTTTCTTAGAGCATTTAGGAACTGCCGATCACATCAGGTCCCTCTCCTCTCATTTCCTTGGCTCCTCCACGGCTGGATAGTGCTCAAAATTCATGGAGCTGCATTTCTTTTCAGATATTCTATAGTTGCAAACGAATTGCTGTAGGCATTTCTCATTTTTCTTTTTCACCCATATTAGCACCAAGTCTTTCATTGATTCTCAAGGAGGGTTAGTGATTTGCACAAAGGATTTAAGCCTCCCAAAGTTGGAGCCCTTCAGCTCCAGGGTTCCTCCCCCTTGCTGAGCCCGGCCGTGCTGGTAGAGGGAGGCACCAGTTACCTCCTTCCTGTAATCCGAGAGCGCTCCTTTCCATCTCGCCTGTCCTCAGCGTGTCCTGCTCAGCCTGTCGTCCACCAAGCCCCAGCGTGGTTGGGTCACTCAGCACTGAGTCAACAATATTGCGACATCTGGCCTTGTTTGGTATTTAATTCGGTTATTTCAACAAAAAAATCATGCCCATTCTCCTACTGAGTCATTACTGTGTGACAAAACCAAACCTGTTGCTATTGAGTCCATTCTGACTCATAGTGACCCTATAGGACAGGGTAGAACTGCCCCTACATAGGGTTTCCAAGGAACAGCTGTTGGATTCGAACCACTAACCTTTTGGTTGGCAGCCTGATGGTTTTAAAATATTTTCAGGGATTACTTTACAATTCTCTTCTTGTGCACTTAACATTTTAATGCTGGAAGGGATCTTACCCCTACGGTCTAGTTGATTTGGGCTCATAGCAACCCCATAGGACAGAGGAGAAAGCTGTGGCAGTCTGCTTCCGTAAAGATTTACAGCCTTGGAAACCCTATGGGGCAGTTCTACCCTGTCCTACGGGGTCACTAGGAGTTGGAATTGACCTGATGGCAATGAGTTTGGTTTTGGCTTTCTCCTTCAGAGCTGCTGGATAGGTTCAAATCACCAACCTTCCAATTAGCATCCAAGCACTTAACCACTGTACCATCAGGGCTCCTTGGAGGGACCTTAGTTATCCTTTAATGTAATACCCTCACTTTACAGATGAGAAAACTGAGGCCAAGATTCACACCCCTCATCATGGCAGAGAGAGGACAGAACTCCTTTCTGCACCTGACCATTTCTTGGTTCTTCAGGCCCATCCAGTGGAAAGTTCTGGAACTCCAACTGCCATATTGGCTGTTCTCCTGGTTTGTGTTACTCTGGAGCTTGGTTTCTGCCTCAGGATGAGAGGACCTGTAGCATTTGAGGGCAGGTTTTTTTATCTCTCAGGAATGGCCTTATCTGTGGCTGGATGTAGACAGGTCTCAGCAGACGCCCTTGTCCACTAAGGGGTATCTCTGTATATGCATGAGTGGCCCAAACAATGTATTTAGGTTAACCGAGGATACAGAGTTTTGGGGGGGGGGTTTGTTTTCTTTTTTTATTAATTGTACTTTAGATAAGGTTTACAGAACAGACCAGTTTCTCATTAAACAGTTAGTACACATATTGTTTATGACATTGGTTAGCCACCCCATGACATGTCAACACTCTCCCTTCTCAACCTTAGGTTCCCTATTACCAGCTTTCCTGCCCCCTCCTGCCTTGTAGTCCTTGCCGCAGGGCTAGTGTGCCCCTTTAGTCTCGTTTTATTTTATGGGCCTTTTCAAGCTTTGGCTGAGAGGGAACCTCAGGAGTGACTTCATTACTGAGCTGAAAGGGTGTCCGGGTGCCATACTCTTAGGGTTTCTCCAGCCTCGGTGAGGCCAGCAAGTCTGGACTCTCTTTTTGAGTTGGAATTTTGTTCTGCATTTTTTTCCAGCTCTGTCTGGGACCCTCTATTGTGATTGGTGTCGGAGCAGTCAGTGGTGGTAGCCGGGCACCATTGAGGATACAGAGTCTTTTGGGGCTCCTCGCCGGAAATCAACCTCAGTGTTGGCAGTGGGATGGGTTAAGCTGTACACTTGAGCGTTAACGGGGAAGCAGAGCTTGATAGAATTAAACATGACTGTATCTAACTTGGCCGGCCAAGATAAGCCAGCCAGAGGTTTTGGCACTCTCAGGAGTCAGTAGGATGTTGGTTTCATCTTTGAATAATGCCAAGGAATTGGGTCTTTAAGCCAGTGAACATTTTCTTTCTTGTCTTTTGTATTAAGGAAAAGATTTCCATGAGAGGAACTTTAGTTCCCCTCCCCCCCGTCCTAAAATAACACCTAAAATTTAAGTGTCAAAGATGCTTTGCTTTGAACAGTTGAAGTTGGAAGGTAGCAGTGTTTGTATTCTTTACACCGTGGATTGGCTACTGGCTCCAAAGACAGGGATTGTGGGTCTCCTATTAAAGATGGCGGGAGCCCTGGAGGCACAGTAGTTAAGCATTTGGCTGCTAAACGAAAGGTTAGCAGTTCAGATTCACCCGCCACTCCTTGGAAACCCTATGGGGCAGTTCTACTCTGTCCTCTAGGGTCGCTATGGGTTGAAATCGACAGGACAGTAATGGGTATTAAAGATGAGGAGTCCCTGGGTACAAACGGTTAACATGCTAGGCTGCTAACCAAAAGGTTGGAGGTTCAAGTTCACCAAGAGGTGCTTCAGAAGAAAGGCCTGGTATTCTGCTTCTGAAAAATCAACCATTCAAAACCCTATGGAGCACAGTTCTACTCTGACACATATGTGGTTGCCATGAGTTGGAGCTGACTCAATGGCAACTGGTTTTCTCTAAAGATACGGAAGGAGGAAGGCAGCTGAGTGGAGCAGTGGTGTTTTTGGAGTCAGACAGAATGGAGTTGGAGACGTGCCTTTCCTTTCTGGCCGTGTGGCTTTGGGAGAGTCACTTCACCCCTGAGTTCAGCTTGCTTATCTTTAATACTAGTGTTACTGAACACTTCCTAGGAGGTAGGCACCATGCCACATGCTTTGTATACTGTTGAGTTGTGTCCCCCCACCCAAAAGATATGTTGAAATCTTAAGCCCTGGTACCTGTGAATGTGACCCTACTTGGAAATAGAGTCATTGCGATGTAATCTAGCTAAAATGAAGTCATATTGGATTAGGGTCAGTCCTAATCCAATGACTGGCACTCTTAGGAGAAGAGGGAAATTCAGACGCACAGATACACGAGGGAAGATGACCATGTGATGACGAAGGCAGAGATTGGAGCGATGCGGCCGCAAGTCAAGGGATGCCAGCAGCCTCTAGAAGCTGAGAGACAAGGAAATGGATTCTCCCCGAGAGCCTCCAGAAGAAGCTAGCTCTACGGACACCTTGATTTTAGCCCAGTGAGACTCATTTTGAACTTTGGACCCCCCAAAATGTAATAGAATAAATTTTTGTTGTTTTAAGCCACCAAGTTTGTGGTAATTTGTTTTAGTAGCAATGAGGAACTAATACACCCGATATAAAATTTCCGGCCCTTACAAGCCCTGCAACCACGGATCAGGTCTGTAACGGCAGAGTCTGTTTTCGCCTGTGTAAAATGTGAATCTATTAGGAATATGTCAGGGGCATCAAATGTCAGTGCTTAGTACATTGGCATTTAGTCCGTAGGTGTTGAGTAACATAGCTCTGCCTCTTTTTTTAATGAAGTATGTCTTCTCTTTGTAGGAGAAAAGCGCTCAGTGTGGGAAGAGGCAGAACGTGGAGAACAAGAATGGGATGGACTTACTCTCAGGCATTGCCTAGAGAATTCCTAGAGATGTTGGCAAGTCCTCAATTCCTAATCCACAATCTAACTGCCCGTCAACAGATGACTGGATAAACGAAATGCAGTATATTCATACAGTGGCATGTTACTCAGCCATAAAGAGAAATGACGTCCTGATACACGCTATGACGACATGGGTGAACATTGAAAACCTCATGGTGAGTGAAGTAAGTCAGCCACAAAAAAACAAATATTGTATGATCCCACTGACATGAGATATTTTGAACAGGTAAGTGTACAGAGACCAAAGTAGATTAGTGGTTGCCAGGGGTGGGCAAGAGGGAGGGAGAAAGCACTCCATGCCTAGGGGATGCTGAGCTGGTAAGGGTGACGGGAAAATTCGGGAACAGATGAGGGTGATGGACGAACAACATGACGAACATAATGCCATTGAACTGTACACGTGAAGATGGTTGAAATGGTAAATATCTGTTATATGTATTTACAACAGCAACAGAAAAGCGTCCTGAATCTGTGCACGTATCACCTACTCTATTGTTACCACTATGGAAAACCCGGTCGCGTGGTGGTTAAGAGCTACGGCTGCTAACCAGAGGATTGGCAGTTCAAATCCACCAAGTGCTCCTTGGAAACTCTATGGGCACTTCTACTCTGTCCTGCAGGGTTGCTATGAGTCAGAATCAGTTTAGTTTTTGTTCTTACCACCTCAACGAGAAACCTGACCTGCTACCCCTCTTGTCTCGGTGATTAGAGTAGCTTCCTAACCACTGTCCCTTTTGTCATTCTTGTACCCCCAAACTTCCCTTCAGCACGGCAGCACAGTCGTCCTGTTAAGGCACAAGTCAGACCACGACAGTCCTCCCCCCAGGTCCCTCCAGCTGGGTTCTCTCTCAGAATCACAGCCGAAGTCCATCCCGTGGCCTGTGGGGCCCTGGTACATGACCTGCACCCTGGATCACCTCTTCACCTCCTGCCTCCCTCCACTTCCCAGCTCTCGTGACTGGCCTCTTGGTATTCCTTGACATGCCAGGTCTTCCCTCAGCTTAGGGCCATCGCGTTTGCTATTCCCTCTGCCTAGAGCTCCCCACCACCCTGTCTTAGTCATCTAGTGCTGCTATAACAGAAATACCACAAGTGGATGGCTTTAACAAAGAGGAATTTGTTTCCTCACAGTCAGTGTAGACTGAAAGTCCAAATTTAGGGTGTCAGCTCCAGGGGAAGGCTTTCTCTATCTGTCGGCCTTCTCATCAATCTTCCCTGGACTAGGGGCTTCTCTTCACAGGGACCCTGGATCCAAAGGACGTGCTCTGCTCCCTGCACTGCTTTCTTGGTGTTATGAGGTCCCCAACTCTCTGCTTGCTTCCCTTTCCTTTTATCTCTTATAAGACAGAAGGTGATGCAGGCCACACCCCCGGGGAAACGCCCTTTACATTGGATCAGGGATGTGACCTTAGTAAGGGTGTTGCAATCTCACCCTAACCCTCTTTAACATAAAATTACAATCACAAGATGGAGGACAACCACAAAATACTGGGAATCATGGCCCAACCAAATTGATACACACATTTTTGAGGGGACGTAATTTAATCCATGACACGCCCCAACATCTTTATGGCTTGATCCCTCATCTCCTTCAGGCATTTGCTCAAATACATCCCCTTCATAGTAAGACTTTTCCTGACCACCTCTAAACTGGCCACCACCACCCCACCCCACCCACCACTCCTAACCTTTTCCCTGATCCATGTCACAACATAGAGGAATCTTGAAAACATTTACGGTGAGTGAAATAAGTCAGTCACAGAAGGACAAGTATTGTATGATCCCATTTATATGCACTATTTAGAACAGGCAAGTGTAGAGAGATCAAAGTAGATTAGTAGTTACCAGGGATGGGCAACAGGGAGGCAGAAAGGACTGTATGCTTAGGGGACACTGAGCTTCTGTTAAGGGCACTTTGTCTTTGTAGTTCTGAATACTCTGAGATATGTAAGAAATGTGTGCTCAGTTGAGTAGAGTTACTAGGATCTTTACATTGAGCTCACATGCCCTGCTCCCATGCCAGGTTCTTCCCTCTTGGTCTACACTCCACTCCCTGTGGACCCAGGCCAACTTACACAATGGCACCAGGAGAAAGAGCCTCCATCTTTTCCTGTTGGGGGTTTATCCAAAGCCAATGTACAGAACCAACACGTGATGACGTCTTCCCTGCTCAGTTTAACCAAACTCAGCTGGAGAAGCAGCAGGTGAGAGGGGTTGGTAACGGAATTGCAGACTGAGTAGATGTGTACCTAGGGTGGTCATTCTTTCATGTTTCAACCTCAAGACGTATCTATTTCTTTTGCTCTCATCCTGGGCAAGAGTATTGGTATTTGCAATTTGGCAGTAATAAATCGTTAAAAAAATTAAAAAAAAATTTTTTTAACGTTAAGTGGGATTATATGAGGTTATGACTTGCTGGGTGGTTCAAATAGTGAACCCACTGGGCTGCTAACTGAAAGGGTGGAGGTTGGAGTCCACTCAGAGGTGCCATGAAAAAAAAGCCTGGGGACCTACTTCTGAAAAATCAGTCATTGAAAACCCTACGGGGCACAGTTCTACTCTGACACACATGGGGTCACCATGAGTCAGAGTCGATTCAATGATATAACTGGTTATTGATATGAGGTTAAAATATTAGACCTGTAAGTATTTTTGAAACTAAAACCAGAGGAAAAAGCCTTTAGATTTGGCAAGAAGATACTCACAGGTGGGGGGACAAAGCAAGGCTCAGAAGGAAAAGGTAACAGTTGTAATTCAGGCCTTTGGAGAGTTTGAGGGTCTAAGGAAGGGGTTGGCTGGCTAGTGACTTAGAAGGAGACCTACACACCTCCAAGGGCAGAAAGGATTGTGCTTATGGAGTGAAAGACACTGAGCTGGACAAGGTGAGGATTCTAAGAACAAGACCATGGAGTCACAGGACCCAAGGTGCAAGTAAAGGACTTCACTTTGGAGGTACAGAGAGATTCCTCTTCTTAGATTTGACAGGAAAGGGAGGAGCTTAGCAGAAAAACACAGAACAGTTGACAGAAATACGAAGCAAATAAAGCAGGAGAAGAGCAAATATTTTTAATGAAGTAGATCAATGCAGAGTGAAGGTGCAGTGAGGGTAAGACTTGATGAAGGACTTCAGAGTCTTGATTTCAAGAGGAGTCAAAGAAGTGATGGAAGGAGTATAGGTACCAGAAAGGGAAAATGAATCAGGGTTACTCTTTTACACAGCAAACAGGTTCTTCACAAGCAATTGCCAGATGGCTTCTAGAAGTTTCTTCTAGCATTGTTATTCCAGGCTTCTACGACTTCTGGATGAGAACATCTCATTGACAATAGGATGTATCCTAGCTCAACATCTTTCCAGTGTCTGCGCTGTCTAGGAAGAAAGAGATATATGTGAGAAAACACCATTTTGTAAGCAGTTAAAACAATTGGTTAAAAGAATGAGAAAGGAAAGAGGGAACTATGTCTGGGAGGGTACCTATTGCCAGAGACAATTTTTTGGTACTTATAGATAAATTTTTTTTTATAGATAATGCAGGAAACCCTGGTGGCGTAGTGGTTAAACGCTCGGCTGCTAACTGAGAGATCAGTGGTTCGAACCCACCACCTACTACACATGAGAAAGAGCTGGCAATCTGCTTCCATAAAGATTACAGCCTTGGAAACCCTATGGGGCAGGTCTACTCTGTCCTGTAGGGTCACTATGAGTTGGAATTGACTCAACGGCAACGAGTCAACGGGTTATAGGTAATGTAGATCTCAACAAGTCACGATAACTCTAGAGGAAGGTGGTGATTCCTTTGAAGCAGTGGTCCTCAATGGGGGAATTATGTGGCCCATCCCTCCCCCACCTCCGCTAACATGTAGCAATGTCTGAAGACATTTTTAATTATCACAACTGGGTGGCATCTATGGGTACAGACCAGGCATGGTGCCGAGGATTCTATAATGTGCAAAACAGCCCCCCTACAGCAAAGAGTTACGGGGCCCAAAATGTCAGTAGGGCTGAAGCTAAGAAACCCTGCTTTAAATATTGGGCAGGGAGAACCAAATATACCTGAATGGCAGGTCTCTAGGAAGGAGGGGGAGCTCTGGCCAGGTGTGGCAGGCACTGTTGGCTGGCTGACCCAACTCGGATCTACCATCGTCTTCATCCCCCTCTTCTTTGTAGCTTCCTTTAAGCTAGGGCTAGCCCCATGACAGTTCTGGGCAATGAAGTGCAGGGGCTTTTGCTGGATGAGGCTTTCAATAAAAACCTTGTGCTCTGGACTGTTGGGCATCTTCCCCCTTTTTGTTCTTCTTGCCTAGATTGTGAACCCATGATCGGCAGGTCCCGCAGCCCATTTGTGGTCCCATAAGGACAAAGTCAACAACTAAAGAGGGTAGAGCCAACAGCCGGAAAGAGCTGGCACAATTGTGCCCTCAGGGGACATTTGTCAATGTCTTGAGACACAATTTTCGTTGTCACAGTTGGGGGGAATGCTACTGGCATCTAGTGAGTGGAGATCAGGAATGCTGCTTAACATCCTACAATGCACAGGGTAGTCCCCCGTGATAAAGAACTACCCCACCCCAAACATCAATAGTGCTATGGTGGAGAAACTCTTTATAGAGAAAACAATGTTGAGCTGTTGTATGGGTCCTGGACTGCCTGTCCCAGCATTTTTTATAATGTGAGAAAAAAAAAAACAATTGCTTAAGCTCCTGTGAGTTGGGTTTTCTGTTACTTGCAACAGAAATAATTCCAAGTTGCTATATTTGGAGCCCTGGTGGTGCAGTGGTTAGGAGCTATAGTTGCTAACCAAAAGGTTGGCAGTTCAAATCCACCAGCTGCTCCTTGGAAACCCCATGGGACAGTTCTATTCTACCCTATAGGTAGACGGCAATGGGTTTGTTTTGTTTTGGTATAGTGGGAGAAGGGAAACCTATTACAGGGCTGTCTCTAGATTACACTTCCTTTATTCTTACTGGAACATTCCATGATTTAACTGGATTTCCAACTCCATCTTTGAAGCAGAGAGATGACAACAACCACGCCTTAGCTTCTTGGGCTAGGAGATGCCAACACCAGCGATCTCCTCCACCCACGTCGCCTGTAGGTTCAGCTGGGTCCAAGATCACAGGCCTAAGTGTTAGATGAGAAGAAGGCATTAGAGGAATGCTGTAGAGACCCAGTGGCTTCAGAATTTGGGGCCCATTCTGCTTTCAACAATACAACAATACGCATTCTAAACTAAGGTGATGTACAAATGTAATCAAATAGAACGTAGCCAAGTTGGTCACAACCTGCGGTAGGTAACCTATGGAATCTTGTTCTCGCTCACTTTTCCTCCTTTCTTTCTCGGTGTTCCTTTCTTTGCTCTCTTCCTCTTTGCTTCCATTGCTTTTGTCTCCTGCTGGTGGAGCCGAAGGTCCCTGAGTGGTACAAACCATTAAGTGCTGGGCTAGCTGGGCTAACAAAGAGGTTGATGGTTTGAACACACCCAGAGCTGCCTTGGAAGAAAAGCCTGGCTGTCTCCTTCTGAAAGGTCACAGCCATGAAAACCCAATGGAGACGTTCTACTCTAAGACACACGGAGTTGGAACTGACCGTATGGCAACTGTTTTTTTTTTTTTTTTTGTAGCATTGAACAGACACCCTGAGATGCCTTACTATTCTTGAAAGTAGAGGTTTTGTGGTACTAAGATCTGAAAAACACAAGGGTAGGTAAAATCTGATCTAATAAAAATTTTGCAGGACAAATTGGCCCTGGAATGATAATTTGGCTTCTCCAAGACACATTACAAATTTCCACATCTCTCAGGCCTTTTAACGAATCTACACTTTTCTTTCCAACCTAGAAAGATGAAAGCATCTCAGGGCTCTTGAGCCTTCTTCCATCTTTCTCTGGATAACATTTTGTCCTGCCTCCACCAGGATTTGCTCCCTGGAGTCTGTGGAGGGTTCTGTTGGTTAGCATCCTCCCGCCCCACCTTAGTCTCACGGGAGGCATAGTGACCCAAGGGAGGAGGGCCCGGGCACTGAAATTGTGTTGAAGGCAGGCAAGTCAAGAAAAGAAGGGGGTTGGGGCTTGGGGCACCTGGTTTTCTGGATCTGGGCCAGTAGGAACTTTCCCACAATCACGTCCTCAAAGTTGTAGTTGACTTTCCAGAAAATGCAGAGCTGCTGATACTTTGTGACCAGCTCCAGGACTGTCCGGAACCCTTCAGCGGTAGAAAAATCCAGCGCCCTGCTCCCCTGCTCCCAGGCATAAACGGTCAGCAGCTCCAAGGCGTACTTTGGGGGCAGAGACCCCTTCGTCTTCAGTTTCCTTTCACACTGCAGGGAGGGTGGGGACATCAGACAACTGCATGTTAAGGATGGCCAGGGACACATCAGGGAAACTGAGTCACAAGATGGAGAGCTGGTGTTCCCAGATGCAGTGTAGATTTGCAGGTGTTCATTTAGGAGCTGGTAGGCAGTGCATGGAGTCCCTGGTGGCACAATGGTTAAGCGCTTGGCTGCTAACCGAAAGGTTGGTGGTTTGAGCCCACCAGTGGCTCCGCAGGAGAAAAGACCTGGCAATCCACTCCCATAAAGATTACAGCCTAGGAAACCCTATGGAGGAGTTCTACTCTGTCCTGTAGGGTGGTTATAAGTCAGAATTGAATCGAAAGTACGCAACAACAGGCAGCAAAAGGAGTCCCTGGGTGGTGCAAATAGTTAATGTGCTGGGCTTCTAATCCAAAGGCTGGAGTTTCAAATCCACCCAGAGGCACCTTGGAAGAAAGGCCTGGTGACCCACTTATGAAAACCCTGTGGAGCATGGTTCTACTCTGACACACATGGAGTCACCATGAGTTGTAATCAACTCGACAGCAACTGTAAAAAAGAAAAAAGAAAAAAGGCAGCACATACAGGTTTCTTTGTTGTGCTTTTGGTCATAGATGTCTTCCTAGGGAAATAATATCCTTCAATTTACTAGAAACCCACTGTGTAAGGGCAAAATGCAGAACAGATTGAAATTCTCGTGGAATCCAGACTTTCTGGATCCATGGAGGCTGGATAAACCCCTGAAACTATTGCCCTGAGATAATTTTTAAACAAGCCAAACATATCCCCTGAAGTCTTCTTAAAACCAAACGATAGTTTCACTTAACTAGTAAAGAATGTCTGCCTTGAATACTGAACTCTCTGAAGATCTATCTACATGGAATCAAATTGACAACAGCAACTCGAAAGATTCGATAAGAACCTCAGGGAACAGTGCATTTGTGTCAATGGGGGAGGAACAACTTGGAAAAGGAGGGTAAGAATAGCCGCAAGACTCGGAGGATGTAATCGATGTCACAGAATTGTAGATGGGGAAAGTGTTGAATTTGTATGTTCTGCTGTGTATATTCTCAATGGCAACAACAAAAGTAAAATAAATTATATTTAAAAAAGAACAGCCCACCGTGTGCGAATTAAGGCGCCTTTAACCACCATCACCCCTAATGCAACCTTGCAGAGCAGACATTGGGCTCTCCATTCCAGCTGAAGGGAAGAGGCTCAAGGAAGTGATATGGGTGGCACAAGGGCACACGGTGGCCCTGAGCCCTCTGAGCTGTCACACCCGGCCTCTTCCAGCTTTTCAAGGAGAGAAACCACAGAGCTCAGTCTCCATCTCCGGCCTCCCGGAGCTGGAGGCAGACAGGAGAGAGCTCAGCAAAGAGCTGATATTGTGCTTGATGTCTGCTCCCGTGAAAATACTCCGAACCCCTCTGTATGCAGGCCAGCTGGTGCAGGTGAAGGAGGTTAACCAACACCGAAGAAAGCGGCCCTGTTTCCAGCCGGTAGCTCAACCTGCCTTCCCAGAGATGGCATCCGTGTCTATTACCTATGGGCACTGAGTCACGGTAAACCACACCAATGACCTGCAGGCTTGTGAACCTCAACTTCCCTTCCATACACACAGGTCAGACACTTGAATTCCTGCACAATTGTTTGGTACATGCAGGGGCGAAAGAAACCACTGTTGGAGCCTCTATATGAGGCAGTGGTGGGTCAAGGGTAGAATCCTCAGCTTCCATGCAGGAGACCCCGAGTTTGATTCCCGGCCAGTGCACCTGTGTGCGGACACCGCCTGTCTGTCAGTGGAGGCTTGTGCGTTGCTATGATGCTGAACAGGTTTCAGCAGAGCTTCCAGACTAAGATGGACTGGGAAGAAAGGCCTGGCAATCTACTCCCAAAAATCAGCCAATGAAAACCCTATGGATCCCAATAGTACATTGTCCGGTCTGCAATCAATCATGGGGATGGCACAGCATCAGGCGGCATTCTGTTCTGCTGTGTATGGAGTTACGATGAGTCGGGGCCAAGTCGACGACAGCTAACAACAACAGCAGCAGCAGCGACAGCCCTGATGGCAAAAGGTGCTCTATGCCTGGCTCAGTTTAATAGGGTTAGTAATAAAAAGGGGAAAGGTTGAAGTTGTCAAGGTTTCGTTTTACTTGAATCCATAATCAACAGCCATGGAAGCAGCAGTCAAGAAATCAAAAGGCGCATGGGGCAAATCTGCTGCAAAAGACCTCTTTAAAGTGTTGAAATACAAAGATGTCACCTTGAAGACTAAGGCGTACCTGACCTAAGCCTTGGCGTTTTCAATCACCTCTTATGCATGTGAAAGATGGACGATGAATAAAGAAGACCGAAGAAGAACTGACGCCTTTGAATTGTGGTGTTGGAGAAGAATATTGAATATACCACGGACTGCCAAAAGAACGAACAAATCTGTCTTGGAAGAAGTACAACCAAAATGCTCCTCGGAAGCAAGGATGGCGAGACTATGGGTCGCATACTTTGGACATGTTGTCAGGAGGAATCAACCCCTGGAGAAGGACATCGTGCCTGGTAAAGTAATGGGTCAGCGAAAAAGAGGAAGACCCTCAGTGAGATGGATTGACACAGCGGGTGCAACAATGGGCTTAAGCATAACAATAATTGTGAGGATGGCGCAGGACCAGGCAGTGTTTCATTCTGTTGTACATAGGGTCGCTATGGGCTGGAAGTGGCTTGATGGCACCCAGCAACAACAACAGTGATGGGAATGCCATAAAGATCCCTGTGTTTAAGGAGTGGGCAGATCCCCTAAAGCAACTGGTCCCCAGCATGGGAGAGTGTGGGCTCACAGGGCACTGGTAAGTGTTGGTTCAGTGGTCACAGCACACTGATCAATGTATATAAGAACCAGCATCTAGAACAAGGACTAGCGTACCTGTTTGTACCAGTACTTCACCAGGCGAATTAAGCTCTTCAGCTTGGTGGGACGGGAGATGATGAAATCCCGCTGCAGCTCCGTGAAACAGGAGGAAAACTCTCCCTCAATGTAGTCCCCAGACTCGTACTGTTGGATGAGCTCAGCATAGATGCTGGGGCTGGGGGGAGAGACAGAGCCCCATTGACCTAGCATGGAGGAGGAGAGGTTTACACGATGCCTTCATTTGCATACTAATGAGCACATTGGAAAACATTTTTGACAAATTTAATTCTAGGACATGATTTTGAAGTGTATTAGCATGTTTGAATTTCTGGGTGGTGCAAATGATTAAGGCACTTGTTGCTAACCAAAAGGTTGTTGGTTCAAGTCCACTGAGAGGTGCCTCAGAAGACAGGCCTGGTGATCTACTTCCAAAAAAATCAGTCATTGAAAACCCTGTGGAGCACAGTTCTACTCTGACACACACGGGGTCGCCAGGAGTTGGAATCGACTTGATGGCAACTGGTTTTTAAGATATAGGGAGCGTCTATGTTCTGCTATGTGTATTCTCAACAACAGTAAAATAAATTTAATTAAAAAAAAAGATACAGGCAGCATCTCTAGAATAATGAGGTGTTCAAACAAACAAACACATAGGGCATTACCATCATTGCAGAAAGGCCTCTTGGACAGTGCTGAGGTGGGGTTTACAAACTATGGCCTCTGGGTCAACCTGGCCCACTGCTTGTTTTTGTAAATAAAGTTTTATTGGAACATGGTCATACCCATTTGTTTATGTGTGGTCTACAGCTGTTTTCATGCTACAACAGCAAAGTCCAGTAGTTGTAACAGAGACCAGTATGAACCTCACAGCCAAAAATTGTTGCTGTCTGACCCTTTACTGGAAAAGTTTGCAGACCCCTGATTTATACTGTTGTTACAGAGAGACATTAAGAACCATTTTGAGGGAAGATACCAGGGTCTTCATAATTTCGAATTTTATACGATTTGGAAAATGCCTGAAATAGCATCTAATACACCATTTTTAGTATATCATTATGTATCTGTCACCCCTGCACTGAATTTCTAAAGGGGATTTTGCTCAAGAGTGAAGGAAAATGCCTGGATTTCTTGTGTCTTTGCATCAGATCAGAAATCCTCCAAGAGGTTTAGGGTCATGGTTTCATGGGACATTCCAGGTAATTAGCCTAATACTGTTTTTAGTGCTTCTGTTCTGCCTCCTAGTTCATTGTGTAATGGATGGGGTCCTAAAAGCTTACAAGCAGCCATCCCAGGTAAAACAATTGGTCTGTAATTGCCTAGAGCAACAGAAGAATAAGGAGATTCAGGAATAGGAGGAGGAAATGGAATGCCTGCCTCACTGTCTCCTTGAACAAATGCCTTCTTTGCCACGAGACCAGAAGAAGTGGATGGTGCCCGGCTACCATGACTGAAATTTTGATCAAAGATTCTATAGAAGAATCCTGATCAAAAGGGGGTGGTGGCAGTGAATACAGAACAGAATTCCAAATTCTCATGGAATTCAGACTTTCTAGAACCACTGAGGCTGGATAAACCCTCTGAACCTGTTGCCCTGAGGTCATCTTTAAACCGTAAACCAAAAATATCTCCTGCAGTTTTTTTTTTTAATCAAACAATACATTAGCTTATGTAGTAAAAAATGTTTGCCTAAAAAAAAAGAAAAAAAAAATTCTTCCACAGTCTGTTCTTTAATTACCTCTCTAACACTTGAGGCATTTTATCAACAAATGTGTGTGGAACTCTAAGTGTACTCCATTCTTTGATAGATATTGTGGATGATACTTGAGTACAAGATGTAGGCCTTGATGGTCCTTGGGCTAACTAAATGAGAAATGGGTATGAAATCTTACACAGATTTAAGTTATTGCTATCATCATTCATGCTACCGATGGGAGTCCTGGACCCACAACCAGTGTTTTTTTTTTGTGTGTGTGTGAAAATATACACAGCAAAACCCACTCCCATTCCACCATTTCTAGACTTAATGATCAGTGACATGGGTTAAATTCTTCACATTGTGTCAACATTTTCATTATTTCCATTCTGGTTGTTTCACGTCCATTTACTTAATCTCCCTGCCCCCAACCCCCAACTTCTCATATTCTTTAAAATAGCTGTTGACTCTTTGGTCTTACTTATATAACTTTTCTTTTTTTAGTAGCGTGATACTCAAGGGTGACAATCTTTACTCTTTGGGCTAAACTGTTACTTAGTTTAAAGGTGACTTCGGGGATAGTTTCAATTCAAAATTTGAAGGGCAACTCAGGATCATAGTCCCAGGGACTCCCCCAGCCTCAGTAGGTCCAGCAGGTCTGGATTCTTTAACAAATTTGTAGTTCTGTTCCACATTTTTCTCCCTGTTTATCAGGGTTTCTCTATTACATTGCTAATCAGAATGTTCAGTAGTGGTTGCCGGGCACCATCTAGTTCTTCTCATCTTCTAACGTATGTTTTTTGTAGCCAATTACTAAGTGGCTTTCTCTCCACCCCTTTCCACTGCCTTGTCCAGAGTCTGTCTCCCTGTTCCAGAAGCTAAGGTCTGGGGACTCTTACCCAGTACATTGAAGGCGGGTAGCACATCAAACTCGACACTTTCCTCCAGCTCTGCATTGAACTCTTTGGATTTCAGAGAGAAGCTGAGCGCCCTGGGAGACTTCCATTTGGCAATCTCAACCTTCACTTTAAACTTCTCCTCCTGCTGACAGGCTTCCAGCTGCTTATGGATTTCCTTGATGATTTCACTTCGGTTGTGTTTTTGGGAGGGAAAGCTTTTAAGCAAGTTAGGGAAAAGGATGAGGTCGGCGTCAGAGCCACTCTTCAGTGCTGTGCCTTTGGCGGTTGACCCCCCCTAGTGAAGAAAGGAAAACTGAGCTAGAGCAGCTCCTACACTGTGAGTCCCTCATCTCCACGGGCTGGGCCTAGGTCGGGTGACCAGTGAGGCTGCTGAGGTTCTATTTTAGGACCAAGTACAAAGCAGAGTATTTTGTGTCACAAACTAACAGAATACTATGGTTACAGGAAGTAGTTATTCTCATGCCCCTTGATGTACTTATTCACACAAACAACTGTTAGGCTCATTATAAGCTACTCGCTTCCCTGGGTGGCACAAACAGTTAAGTGCTCGGCTGCTAACTGAAAGGCTAGAGGTTTGAGGCCATCCAGAGACACTTTGGAAGAAAGTCCTGGCCATCTACTTCCAAAAAATCAGCCATCGTAAACCTTATGGAGCACAGATCTACTTGGATACATGTGGGGCTGCCATGAGCCAGAATATACTTGATGGCAATAGGTTTGGGTTTTGTTCGAATTTTTTCTTCTAAGGAACACTGAAAGAGCCCTGGTGGCACAGTGGTTAAAGCGCTCAGCTGCTAACCAAAAGGTCAGCGGTTCCAACCCACCAGCTGCTCCACCGGAGAAAGATGTGACAGTCCGCTTCTGTAACGATCACAGCCTTGGAAACTCTATGGAGCAGCTCTACTGTGCCCTATAGACTTGCTACGAATCGTAATCAACTTGACGGGATTGGGTTTGGTTTGGTTGGTTAAGGAATGCTTAGCCTTCTTTGAATTACTGTGACCTAAGAGAAATTCAACCAAATGTAATCATGACGTTGAGAAAGTTTTATCTGTTCCCTGATCTGTCAGTTTTTCTCCTGCAGTCTAGGGGTCAGCAAATTTTTTCTGAAAAGGGCAGATAGTAAATATTTTAGACTTTGCAGGCCACATATGTCTTTGTTGCAGGTTTTTCTTCCTCACCTTCCCTCCCCTTCTCCTCCTTCCCCTTTACCTCTTCCTCTCCTTCTCCATTTTCTTCCCCTCTCCCTTCTCCTCCTCTTCCTCCCCTCTTCTTATCCTCCCTTTCTCCAGTTGGTACCTTCCTCCCCACCTCAGCGGAAAGCCACTTCAAGAGATGGAAAGCAATTTCTTATCTGCCGATGGCTTCTCTTCCTTGATGTACCATTATAGCTTTCTTTACTTATTTACTCTCACATTTAATGGGGCCTCAGGAAGCAGAGGAGAACACGGGCACATCAACAATTCTAACACAGGTCACTACCGCAGCCTTGCTTTCACCCCAATGAACCTGTGGGGCAGGGATAGTTACTCTTCTCCTATTGGATATTGCTGGGCTTTCCAGATTCCTTCCAGTGTAGTGTGCTCACAGCTGTTTTGCCATCACTGCAGATGTTTTTCCACAGATATCAATATATCCCCCCTCCTTCTTGTGACCATGGGCACAGGTTTGTCAGGTCTGTGACTAGCAGACAGAGCAAAGTGTGCCAGCCAATGGCCTTGAGCCATGGACAAGGATGGCCCAGAGCTCTGAATCTTTAGTTCAGTAGATAGGGTTAATCAGGCTCCGGTCATTAAAACAAGAGGTCCCTTTCTGGTTTAATACACACTGAGCTTGGAATCTATAGTGGGTTGAATGGCAGCCTCCTGTCTTCACTACCTAGTGCTGCTGTAATGGCAATACCACAACTGGATGGATTTAACAAACAGAAATTTATTTTCTCACAGTTTAGGATGCTGAAAGTCCCAATTCAGGGTGCTAGCTCTAGGGGAAGGCCTTTTCTGTGTCCACCCTGGGGGAAGGTCCTTGTCTCTTTTCTTGGGTTTTTGGAGATCACATGTGGTGTGGCATCTGTCTTCCCCCATCTCTGCTTGTTTGCTACTCACTTAATCTGCTTTTTATATCTCAAAAAAGATGGATTTAAGACACTCTAGGCTAATACTGGATCATTAACATAACGAAGAAAACCCATTCCCAAATGGGATTATAATCAGGGGTTATAACAGGGGTTAGGATTTATCACACATATTTTTGAGGGATGCTATTCAATCTATAACACCTTCCAAAAGATGTGTCTACTGGGAACCTGTAAGTGTGATCTTATACGAAAAAAGGGTCTTTGTAGATGTCATTAAATTAAGAATCTCAAGATGAGACCATCCTGGATTAGGGTGGGCCCTGAATTCAATGACAAGTGTCCGTACAGGAGAAGAGAGGAAGAGGAGGCACGTGGAGGAGAAGGCACATGGAGGAGAAGGCATGTGAAGGAGAAGGGCAGGTGAAGACAGAAGCAGAGATGGCAGGGATGTGTCTACAAGCCAAGGAGTGCCAGGATCCAAAGTATGTTGTTGGTGACATAGACGGTCTGTCAATACCCCTGCTGAGGATCAGTGTCCCAGTTGCCTGAGCTCCTCAGCTTCCATTCCTTATCCATTTGCCCTCAAGTTTCTGCTGGTACACAGCACTGTAGAGCTGCAGTAACTGCTCCACTCCCTTCTAGCGATAGCCCTTAAGAGAAAAGCCAGTGCTCACCCTGACAATCTTCTGAATCTTGATCTTCTGGTCTTCTGAATGTTGAAAGCACTTTTCTCTAAGGAATCTACAGATGATGTCAACAGCTTTGTTGGTCTGATCAAGGAAATTTTTGCTGGGCTGGAGAAAGTCGTGGATGAATTTATCTAGAAGATGGCCTGGAGTTGCATAGAGTGGTGCTGGCTGGAGGAAGACATAAGAACTGGGCTGTGATCATCTTCCTTCAAGCAGACCCTGCCTCCTACTTCTGCGACCCAACCCTCTTGCTAAACATATCCCAAAAACATATCTGAGAGTTTATGGTGGTACCCAAGAGCCTTCAGAAACAAAAATTCCCCTAGTTGCCTCTCCTTAACTCCTAGGAGAGATTTGGTCCCTTCTCTCAACAACTTAGCAATGGTGTTACCTAAATGAGTCAAAGGCGGTCTTTGTGTATAGACCTCGACTTGTTTACTTTTTCACAGCAAGCTGAGGCTTGACAGCCTCCGAGAAGTCTGCTGGTGCCAGACTCAAATTTGTACACATAGAAATTTGTACTTTGAACCTGCCTGCTTTACATACCCAGTGAAGCTGTGCCCAACGTCTGCTGGCTCTAGACAGACCCTAGGATGCTGCTGTCCTTTGGAGCTCTCTGACCCGGAGGCACCCCACCTTGCTGCAGGAGGACATCATCTAGGGACACGTAAGACCTCCCTTACTTTTCCTCTTTCCTGGGGTTTTCATGCCCGCTTCCCCTTCTGGTGGCCACCCCCTGTGCTGCTTGCCTCTTGAAGACCTCTGGCTATGGGGCAAATTCATTGCCAGTACTTCCCCTCCCACAGGGCATCATATTGTGGTGGTGGGTATGTGTGTGTGCAGGTGCATGTACGTGCATGTATGTGTGCATGGGTGTATTGGGTATGTATGTGTGTATCCCTGGGTGTATGCATGTGTGGGTGTGCACTCTCTTGTGCATAATGTGTCTGTGTGTGCATGTACGTGTGCACATGTGTATTGCATGTGTGTGGGCATGTGTGTGAGTGTGTGTCCCCGTGCACCCTCCAGTGCTTGGACCTCCTTATGCAGGGGTTCCTGGGCCAGGATGGTGTCTAATAGCCGTAGCCGAGAGGGGTGGCTTCATATTTCCGGAAATAAAGGCTGATGGGTAGCAAACCAAAAAAAAAAAAAAATGCCAAAAGCAGGTATCAAAAAATGGTTTAGAATTGGCATGAGAGCAAAGCACAATCTGTGGTCTTAGATTCGGAAAAAACGCTATAAAGGGCACTCTTGTGATAGTTGGCAAAATCTGTAATGGACTGTACTTAGGCAACGTTGTTGCTACATACCGTGGAGTCGGTTTGAACTCACAGCAACCCTATAGGACACAGTAGAACTGCCCCGTGGGGTTTCTAAGGAGCTGCTGGAGGATTCGAACTGCCAACCTTTTGGTTAGCAGCTGAGCTCTTAACCACTGCACCACCAGGGCTTCATACAGGCAGTAGTATTGTATGAATCTAATTGACTGAACTGGATTATGGCAAAATAATTATCTAAGAGGATGTCCTTGTTCTTAGGAGATACCTAGGAAAGCATTTAGGGATAACGAGAAGTGATGCCTGGCAGCCTACTTTCCAAATGATTCCGCGTAAATAATAAAACAACAACAATAAGGTGTGTGTGTATCTATACAAGCACATACGCACCTTTATACATAGCACACACACAGACTGAGAGAACATGACATAGCAAACACGGCAAAATGTTAAGCATTTGCGCATCTTGGTGAAGGGAACAGAGGATTTACTGAGCCATTTTTGCAGCTTTCCTATAGATTTCAAAGTTAAATGTAAGACTATTGGGGTGGGGTGGGAACAATTTTTTAAAAAGCTAGAGCAAAAACCAGGAGTCCAGTGCAGGCTAGGGGGTGCTACAGGGGCAGCTGCTCAGTGCATCAGGCTCCTTCTTGATGCATTGCGGAAATTTGCCCTGTTCACAGGCTTCTTTGCCTCCAGGGACTCATGAATTTGGTAAGCTTATTTACATCTTCATTTACAGCCCAGATTTTTGCTCAGTCGGCCCTCAAATTTCTGTGCAAATGGAATGTAGGTGCCCACCTTCCACAATCTGGAAATAAATCAGTACGGCGTCTGTGATTTGGTGTGCCTATCTGGCCTCAAATGGTACATTTGACTGCCCTGTGGTCCTCACCAGGTGTCCCTGGGTGGTACAAATGGTTAAACACTCCACTATCAACCAAAAGGTTGGAGTCCACTCAGAGGTGCCTTGAAAGAAAGGCCTGGCGATCTGTTTCTGAAAAAACAGCCACCGAAAGCCCTATGGAGCACAGTTCTACTCAGACACACATGGGGTTGCCAGGAGTTGGAGTTGGCTGTATGGCAATTGGTTGGTTCTGGTGATCCCCAGGAAAGCGGAATGGACTGAGTGGTGCAACCTGAGAAGGCACTCATTGGTTTGTCCCGAGGAGCCCTGGTGGCACAACAGTAAAGCACTCAGCTCTGAACTGAAAGGTGGGAAGTTCGAACCCACCAGCGGCTCTAGAGAAGAAAGACCTGGCGATCTGCTCCTATGAAGATTGCAGCCTGGAAAACCCTATGAGGCAGCTCTGTTCTGCCAAAGGGGGTCGCTATGAGTCTGAACCGAGTCTATGGCATCTAACAACAACCACAGGCTCAGAAGGTACAAGGGAATTCCGTGTGACAGATTTGCTTTTTTCTCCATTGGGGATGGCGGAGGGGAACACCAGTGTGTCTGTTGCAGGCCCCTTTCATTAGTCTTGTTCCACCCCCACGCCTCGCTCTCACCCTTCACGCCCGCTTGAAGGGCACCCAGAGCCTATGCAGGTGTCCGCGGGGTGACCGCCACCACTTCCCTTGGGCTGTGCTCCATTTTATCTATCACCACCTTCTCTCCTGCTTTCTCTCTTGGAGAAATTAATTTAAGTCTGTCCTTTGCGGGTGCTCCACTTTCTCGTGTTCCCTTTTGCACTTCACCAATCGTTTCAACGGAGGGTGGGGAGACTCTTGGAAGAGACTGGAGTCTGGATGTCAGAAGAGCCCTCCCTGTAGCATGACACAAGCCCTCTCACCAGAATATTCCAGGATGGTCCAGGTGAGCTGTCATTCAGGCTGAGAGAAGACAACCATTCTCGAGCTTTTAGGTTTAGCAGTTCCCAGCACTCATTTTTATCTCGGCTCACATTATTCATTGGGTCAGTTGGATCCAAGATGACTGGCCTATGAATTCCATTAGATTAAAAAAAAAAATTAGTTGAGCTACTGCAGGAGAGGAAATCCATTTTGGGGAAATAGCCCTAGTTGGGAATCTAGTAACCTGGATTTTAACTCCTGAAGTTCCTCTGAATTGGTGAGTGGCTTTGCCTAAGACATCCAGCCTCTCTGGCTCGGGGGTCTCTCCTTTATAGAGATGTTCCATTAATGAAGAATAAAATGGTCTCCCCTTCCTGCCAACTCCTTTCTCTTAGCTCTTTCCTTCTATAAGGGGAAGCACCTCTCCAGGATTTTTTTTTTTTTTTGCAGAGTAGAACTGTACTCCATAGTTTTTTCATCGCTGTGACCTTTTAGAAACTGATTGCCAAGCCTTTCTTCTGGGGCACCTCTGGGTGGGTTAGAACCACCAACCTCTAGGTTAGTAGCCCAGTGCTTAATGATTTGTGCCACCCAGGGACTCCTAGGGTCTAATTTTGATATAAAATGTGACTTAAGTTGGGAATTGTAAAAAGTGTTGGTCAGGCGTCCCTGCTTTCAGACAGACCTCTCTTTGCCTCCCCACCCAGTGCTGCTGACATTATTTGACACACCATTGCCAGGTCAGGACAGGGCTGAGACCTCATTCTAAAGTGGCACAGCCCAGTCCACAGATAAACGTATAGAGGGAGAGGGCTATGGGGAGCTTGGTACCTCGACGCCCGGAGCTGGGACTGCAGGATGTTCCTGATGGTCTCGTCCTCAAAGTTGTAGTAGGCTGTCCAGTAGACACACAAATGCTTATACTGCTTGATCAGCCCCAGAACAGTTCTGATGCCTTCAGCTATATCAAAGTTGTGTTGTCCACACCCCTGTTCCCAGGCATAAACCGTAAGCAGCTCCAGAG
This sequence comes from Loxodonta africana, assembly GCF_030014295.1. Lineage (NCBI taxonomy): Eukaryota > Metazoa > Chordata > Mammalia > Proboscidea > Elephantidae > Loxodonta > Loxodonta africana. Next base: position 11,095,977 of record NC_087360.1, on the reverse strand, counting down.
CATATACAGGCAGCTGGGTTGACTTCTCCAGCTCTTTTCGGCACTGTGGGAGAAGAAGAGGGCAGCAAATTTGGGGACCCAGGACTCCCATGTCAAGTGTCTGAAGTCAAGAAACCAGAAGTCTATAAGAAGCCACTATCGCCTACCAGAATGCCTAAAGTTAAATGGACTGACAATACCAAGTGTTGACAAGGAAATAGAGCAACCGGAACACTCATACATTGCTGATGGGATGTGATTTTGTGCAAGTATTTTGGAAAACTGGCAGTATTTACTAAAGCTAAATATAGATATATATATTCCCTATACATACATACACCATATGCATATATACACATACATATTCATACACATGTATACACACATATACAGGTATATTATAACCCAGCAATTCCACTCCTACATATTTACCCAAGAGAAATAACTGCTTAAACTCACCAAGAGACATGTAGGGGAATATAATAACCTAATTCATAACAGCCCCACCTTGGAAACAACCCAAATGTCCATCAATAGTCTAATGGATAAATGTGTGGTATATTAATGCAAAGAAATACTACGAAACAATGGAAAACTACCGCTACTCGCAACAACGTGGACAAATCTCTCAGACATAATGTTGAGCAGAAGAAGGCTGACATAAAGTACACATAGTATAATTCCATTTATATCAAGTTTAAAAACAAGTTTAATCTATGGTGACAAATGTTAGAATAATGGTTTGCTTTTGGGAAGCATTGACTGGACTCAAGGAAGCCTTCTGAAGGTAAAAAATGCATTGAGCTGTACACTGAAGATTGTTGTACTTTATTAACTGTAAATTATCTCAACGAAAAGGAAATGAATGCTAACAATAGGCAACATTTGAAAATTACCTGTTGATACCAGTACTTTACCAAGAGGATCAAATCCTTCAGTTTTCTGGGACGGTCGTTAAAAAACTTCTGCTGGAGCTTCATGAAGCAGGTTGAGAACTCACCGGGAGAAGCTGCTGTCGCATCTGAGACTCTTTTGAGTTCTCGATAGATCTCGGGGCTGGGCTTCTTACTAAAGCCTGGTGGGAAAGAGAAACATGGGCGTTTTGGTAATTATGTGGCCTCAGAGCAGGACTGCTCAACAGAGAAGGTCAGTCATATTTCCATAAAAAAAAAAAAAAATTCTGATAGCACAGGTCAATTGCTTAATCTCTTAAAAAATTAATCTCTTAAGAGGATTCATATTTACGTAAAGGATAATGGCGAGGAGTGGTTTGCCCTACTCAATAATAAAATGCATTCTAAAATGACTATAATAAAAACAGCATGGTATTGGTCTTAAGGCAATCAGCAGAACCAAAGAGAGGGACAAGACACACAATTAAAAGTGAAAAAGCGGGTATTCAGTAAGGAAAGGATTCTTTCTTTAAAAAATGATGTTGGTCAAGTTGGCTTTTCATCTGGAAGAAAATAATGTTTATATATCATGTACCTGAAAAACCCATTGCCATCGAGTTGACTTCGACTCATAGTGATCCTACAGGACAGAGTAGTAGGATATCCAAGGAGCAGCTGGTACATTTGAACTGCCAGCCTTTTAATTAGCAGCCACAGCTCTTAGCCACTGTGCCACCCACCCAAACCCAGAGCTGTGATATATTCGCTATGAGTCGGAGTTGACTCAACGGTAGTGGGTTTGGTTTGGTTTATTGAGTCCATCCAGTGACTGTTTTATTTCAGGAAGTCTGGGATACAGGGAAGGAGCCCTGGTGGTACAACGATTAAAGAGCTCCGCTGCTGACCAAAAAGCTTCACAATTTGAACTTAGCAGCTGCTCTGCGGGAGAAAGATGTGGCAGTCTGCTTCCGTAAAGATTTACAGTCTTGGAAGCCCTATGAGGTAGTTCTAGTCTGTCCTATAGGGTCACTATGAGTAGGAATTGACTTGACAGCAGTGGGTTTGGTTTGGTTTTTGGTAGGGTACAGGTCCTTGGAGGAGGCAGGAAAAGGAAGTCAGGGCCTTAGAAGTCTGGGAACCGAGGCCATTGGGACAGCTGAGTTGTCTCAGGGCTAAACGCTGTGAGGTAGGGTGGTGCATGACAGTGGTTCTCAAACTGGGGTGCACGTTGGAACCCCCTGCGGAGCTCATCTGGAACACAGATGCCCAGGATCTTCCCACGACCATAATTCTGGGCCTGTATGCTTCAGATTCGTACACGGTGGGGTGAGGGTGGGGGGTTCTGATACACAGTTGGGAGATAGCCTGGCTTCTGTATTTTATTTTTTTTAACTAAGTTCCCCGGGTGATTCTGAAAACCCTTGAAGTTTGAGAACCACTGGTGTGGGGTCAGGAAACAAACAAATGCAGTGGGGGAGATGTCAATATTCCAGGCTTGAAGCAAACATGAAACTGACCCCCTACTCTGTGCCAGGCATGGTTCTGCACACTTGGCATGCAGGGAGGTTGAGGGAAAGAGCCTTCTGTCTTCAATAATGATAAAAAAAATAATAATAAAGCTAACATTTATTGAGCGCTTACTGTTAGGCCAGGCACAGTTTCAGCCCTTTATGTACTATGAACTCTACAAGGGTTTCATAAAACTCTTAAGTGGTCAGTGTGATTGTCATAGGAGGAAACTGAAACACAAGGAAGTAAGTAAGTGTTCTACTTTGGGTCAAAGGCCCTGGGGCAAAAGTGGGGGTTGGGGATTGGGTGGGAGGTTGATGCGAGAGATATGGAAAGATGGGGGGCATGGAGCTATGGAAAGAGGCATAGAATCGAAGGAAGCCTGACTGGACCTAGTGCAAAAATTAAAAAAAAAAAAAAAATTAGGCGAGGTTAAAAAACCAGTTGTGTGGAGTTGATTCCAATTCATGGCGACTCCATGACTCCATGTTTGTCAGTGTAGAACTGTGCTCCATGGAGTTTTCAATGGCTGGTTTTTCAGAAGTAGATAGCCAGGCCTTTGTTGTGAGGCACCTCTGGGTGGGCTCGAACCTCCAACCTTTACGTTAGCAGCTGAGTGTGTTAACAGTTTCCACTACCCAGGGATTCCAGGTCAGATTTGTTAGCTAATATTTGGTAAAGAAAGTAATTTATAAATGTCCCTGTAGGTCACTTTTCTCCAAAAGCAATCATTATTTTTTCCTTCTAGAACAGGGGATGTACTGCTTTATCACTACCTGGTGGTGGCTTCTGGAATACTACCTGGAAAAAAAAAAAAAAAACATTGCCTTCGAGTCTATTCAGACTCATAGTGACCCTATAGGACAGAGTAGAACTGCCCCATAGAGTTTCCAAGGAGCGCCTGGTGGATTTGAACTGCTGACCTTTTGGTTAGCAGCCACAGCTCTTAACCACTACACCACCAAGGTTTCCACTACCTGGAAAGAAGAGCTTATCTCTGGCTCTCACGCTGTCCTTGCACGATGAGGTGAAAGCAGGCGGCGCTCTGGCCTGGGTCCATCCACAGCTCTGAACCTGACCTCCATGACCCTGCCTTCACCTTGTCTGCCTCCTCAAAGTCCCGGTACCCTAGACTCTGAAATAAAACATTCACTGGATGGAGTCAAGGGCAGAAATATATTGTATGTGATAATAAATGTGATTTTCTTCCAGATGAGAGCGAATTGACCAACATCCTTGTTTAAAGAAAGCATCCTTCCCTTATTAATTTGGAATACCCCTTTTTTCATTGTTTGAGACAGGTATTTGCTGACAACCTTAGCATCTCAACAGCCTTGCAAGTTAGGTGTTTCTAGCCTGATCTTGCAGTTGGCAAAAGTGAGTAAATAGTAGGCCAGGATAAGAACACAGCACTGCCTCCTCCCAAATGGGCGCACTTGGCTCTGCACCAGGCTTCTTTTTTTGTGAACGTGAGTCATCAGGGGGTTGGGTGTGGTTGTCTCCACTTTATCAGTTGATCATTGGATTAATTGTTCTTCAAGATTTTGTGTAACCTGGAAACACCATGAAATTATGGAGGATGGAAGGCACCCTGGCTTGGAGCATAGAAAGCCTGGGCTTTTATCCTAGTTCTGTCGGTAACCAGCTGTGTGGCCTGGCACTTTCCTTTCCTTTCCTTTGGTTTCACCATTTGTCTAATGAGGGACTGGATCCCAGCTCTGGCATTCTTTAAGTCTGTGATTATATGTGTACCTGTGATTGAGACTAAGCTATAACTATACTGAATCTTATCCATCTATCCCTCCAATCAATCATCTGTCTAGCCACCTAAACACCCATCCAAATATCCATCCATCCATCCCTCCATCCAATCATCTATCCACTCATCCATCCATTCATCCATTCACTATTATTCAGCATGAACATTGTACCACAGACAGGAAAATAACAAGACCATCATGGTACCTGTTCTTTCGGAGCTTATAGTCTAGCAGAGGGGAAAACTAAACAAATCATTTCAATATTGGTGATAAATTCCATGATAGAGAAAGCATAAGTTGCTTTGGAGCACATAGAAGGTGGATCTAACCCAGACTTGGGGATCCAGGGAAGTTAAATTTGGAGCGATCAGAAAATAAAGGGCCAGGGGAAAAATGTTCTTGGCAAAGAACAGCATGGACCAAATCTCAAGTTGAGTGAGCATGGGGGCTTGAGGAACTTAATGAAGTTCAGAGTGGCTGGGGCAGAGAGTGAGCTGGTGGTAGTTAGTAGGGCTGAAGAGGTAAGTAAGCAGGGACCACTAGATCATTAAAGTTTTGTCAGTCCTGCTGAGGAGCTTGGCCCTGATCCTAAGTGCAAAGAAAAGCCAGAAGAGGGTTTAATGTAGAAAGGGTGACACCTGGCTGCTGTAGGGAGTGAGACAGAAGGCAGGGAAGTGATTAGGAGGCCATTGCCATATCCAGGCTAGCCCAGATGGTGGCCTTGACTAGGGAAGTAGCAGTGGATATAGAGACTAGTTAGGCAGAACTGGCAAGGCTTAGTGGTGGGCTGTGGGTGAGGAGTGAGGGAGTCAGAGATGTAAACTGGGCTTGGGCAACAGGCAGAACTGTGGGGACATTTGCTGACATGGGACACAGGAAGTAGACAAGTCTTGGGGAGATATGGCTTATGTTTGAGGTGCCCCTCAAGCCCTGGTAGACAGTTGTCCATGGAAGGTCGTTGCCTTGATGTTGACCTTGTAGGAAGGCAGATTCCAAATGCCTATCCCAGCTGGACTTTTCCAGGTGCTTGCCCCATCCTCCTCCTCTAATTAACACTGACTGTAGTCTAAAAAAAAAAAAAAAAATTTTTTTTTTTTTTGTAGTCTAAACCCTCAAAGTGTGGTCTGCAGACCAATAGCCTCAGCATCATCCCAGTTGTTGTTGTTAGGTGCTGTCAAGTTGGCTCTGACTCATAGCGATTCTGTGTACAACAGAATGAAACACTGCCCAGTCCTGCACCATCCTCACAACCGTTGCTATATTTGAGCCCATTGTTACAGCCACTGTGTCAGTCCATCTCTTTGAGGTCTTCAGCTCTTTTGTTGACCCTTTACTTTACCAAGCATGATGTCCTTCTCTAGGGACTGGCCCCTCCTGATAACACATCCGAAGCATATGAGACAAAGCCTAGCCCTCCCTGATTCCAGGAAGCATTCTGGCTGTACCGCTACCAAGACAGGTTTGTTTGCTCCTCTGGCAGTCCATGGTATATTCAATATTCTTTGCCAAAACCATAATTCATCCCAGATATGATTAGAAATACAGAATCCTGGGGCCTCGCCCCAAATCTCCTGAATCAGAATCTGCATTTCAGCAAGGTTCACAGGTGATTTATGCACACGTTACAGTTTGAGAACCCCTGCTCTAGACAATAAAGTCTAGAACATTTGCTCCAAAATCAACTAGGAGATGGGGGAAGAAGTTCCAGAGAAGAGAGGAGGCCCAGAGTATAGCCTGCCATTTTGGAAAGCATTAGTGATGCTAGCTGGCCTAGACATCCCATCCTTAGCCTAGAGGGCCCACGTTGCTGTCTGACACCCCATTTTTTGGCTTTGATCCTCCAACATGCCCCCGCAGACCCGCCCTGCACACTGACCCAGGAATACTCACCCAGGGCGTTGAAGGCAGGCAGTACCTCAAAGATGATGCTTTGCCCCTTTGTGGACAGCCAGAGTATGAGCTGGCCTTGGGACTGCTGGACCTCCAACTTGGCTGCCATTTCCTTTAAGTGCTGTGAGGCTTCTAGGCGCTTCCAGATTTCTTTGAGGATTATTTCACGTTCGCTTGTCTTCTGATCCAAAAATTGTTTGAATTCACTGAGGTAGATGACGAGAGTACCATCGGATGTGCCTCTGAGGACAGTTTCCCGGCCATAGGAGCCACCCTGCCGGCGACAGGGAAGCGGATGTGAAGTTCTAGACCCACTGGGCATCCAGCAGACAGTGGTATTTCTCAACAGCGAGCAAAAGCCAAAAAAGTCACCATGGTCTTAAAGCTGTGAAGCAGACATTTGTTTGTTCACCATGAGGCCTGAGTCAGGCTGTTCATAGCAGCATTTTTCATACTGGCCAAAAACTGGGGTCAACTCAAATGGCCATTAACAATAGAATGGTCAGATGTGGTAGATTCACAAAGCAGAATACTATACAACAATGACAGTGATAAACAACAACTGCACACAGCAAGATGAACCTCAGAACCCCTGTGGGTCAAGGAAACCACATACCAAGTGCACAAAGTGCCCGATGCCATTTACGTAGGGTGGCCAGTCAGTCCTGGTTTGCCAGAAACATTCCCAGTTTGTCTTAGTTATCTAGTGCTGCTATAACAGAAATACCAAAAGGGGAGGGAGGGGCTTAGCCCTCTCTCACAGTCTAGGAGGCTAGAAGTCTGAATTCGGGGAACCAGATCTAGGGGAAGGATTTTTCTGTCAGCTCTGGGGGAAAGTCTTTGTCATCAATCTTTCCCTGAGTCTAGGAGCTTCTCAGCACAGGAGCCCAGGGTCCAAAGGACACGCTCCACTCCCGGCTCTCTTTTCTTGGTGGTAGGAAGTTCCTATCTCTCTCCTTGCTTCTCTTTCCTTTTATCTCTTGTAAGGTAAAAGGTGATGCAGGCCACAACCCAGGGTAACTCCCCTTACACAGGAGCAGGGCTGTGAATGGAGTAAGGGTGTTGTATTCCACCCTAAGCCTCTTTAACATAACCCAATCTTGCCTCATTAACCACAGGCAGGGATTAAGATTTACAACATGTAGGAAAATCACATCAGATCACAGAATGGCGGACAACCACATAATACTGGGAATCATGGCCTAGCCAAGTTGACACATTTTGGGGGTAAACTATTCAATCCATGACACAGTTTTAGCAATGGGCAAACCACCCTACATTTACACCAAGTTCAAAAAACAGGCAAACCCGGCTGTTCTGTTAGAAGTCCTAGGAGTAGGTTGCCCTGGAGTAGAGGTAGAGACTGGCTAGAGGGTGTCGGAAGATCCTGGGGGGCTGGGTGTTTTGTTTCTCAATCTGGATGTGGGTTACACAGGTATGCTGTTTGTGAAAGCCTGTTAAGCTATGCACTTAGATCTCTCCCCTTTTCTTTTTGCATATTTTACTTTTTTTTAAACGTTAATTTTGAGAGGCAGGATAGCAGAGTGGCTCAGCATGGAGGCTCTCAGCAGATTGCCTGGATTTAAACCCCAGCTCTGACCCCAGCTGTTAAGTAACTGCACTCACTTAACTTCTCTGTGTCTCTGTTTCCTCACCTGGGCTAGGTAGCACCAGGTGACACCAGGTGTCCAGGTTTCTTTTCTGTTGAGCTTAGTGGGTGTGTAAAGGTGGATCAACAATCAACATCCATGGAAGCACCAATCAAAAAAATCAAACAACGTATTGCATTGGGCAAATCTGCTGCAAAAGAACTCTTTAAAATTTTTAAAAGTGAAGATGTCACTTTGATGACTACGATGCACGTGACCCAAGCCGTGGTCTTTTCAATTGTCTCATATGTGTGTGGATGTTGGATAGTGAAAAAGAAAGACTGGACAAGAATTGATGCGTTTGAACTGTGGTGTTGGTGAAGAATATCGACTATATTGTGGACTGCCAGAAGAATGAGCAGATCAGCCTTAGACAAAATACAATCAGAACGTTCCCTAGAGGATGGCGAGACTTTGGTTTGCTTACTTTGGGCATGTCGTCAGGAAAGACCAATTGCTGGAAAAGGGCATCATGTTTGGTAAAGTAGAGGGCCAATGGAAATGAAGGAAATGCTCAATGAGATGGATGGACACAAGGGCTGAAACAATGAACTGAAACATAGCAATGATTATGAAGATGGCGCAGGACCAGGCAATGTTTTGTTCTATTATACATAAGGCTGTCGTGAGTTGCCAACTCGACAGCAACCATCACCAACAACAACAAAGGGAGGAGCCGAGAAGCGCATAACAGCAGAGAAGTGGCAGGCCAGGGCTAAAGAGAATGGTGATGGAGGGGACCCTCAGAGCCCTCCTCCTGCCCTAGTGACCTGGCACCTTCCCATCGCCCCTGCCTCCCACAACATCGAACATTTCCAGCCGAAGGGAGCCTCCCTCTACCCACTCCCCCACTGTTGTGAAACCACAGAGCAACCTCGTGTGATTTTACCGAGGTCCTCGAGCCTCAGTCTATCCCTCTATAATAAGGGTAAAAATAATAATAGAAAATAGAAATAATAATAGCGAGTAATCCCAGCTTATTTATTGAGTGCTAATTTTTTTTAACTATGTGCTACGCCACCACGTGGGTTTTTTTGGTAACTATGTGCTGGGCTCTGTGCCAAGAACTTTATATTCCTAAGCCTCACAACACTCTGAGGTGGGTATTATTCCTCTCCCCGTTTTATAGATTTGAAAACTGAGGCACAGAGAGGTGAAGGTGAACCCTATAAGAGATACCTGCCCAGGGTCACACACCTGGTAAGGGGCAGAGCTGGCTCCTAACCACTACAGCATACTCCTCCGTCTCACCCCGGTGTGGGGAAGACAAAACGACGTCTAGCCCAGAACCTGGGGCAGAGTAGGTACTTAGCATGTGACCCTGGGACCGTGGACTCTCCTGGCTCCCCGAAACCCTGACCCTAGCCCTGGACTCACTTTGGCCACATCCTTTACCAGGGGGAAGTCTTTGGCATCCTGCAAGACTGCGCAGATGGTGTTCACGGCATGGTCGATCAGCTTCTGACAGTCTCCCTGGGGCTGTAGAAAGAGCTGGATATACATTTCCAGGTTCTCAGCAGGAATGGAGTTCTGTTGTGACCACCAGCTTCCCATAGCTCCCTGCCGGCTGCTGAGGCTCCCTGCTGGCTGCTGGGGCTCCCTGCTGGCTACTACTGGTGCCGGTGCGGTGCCGGAGTGAAGAGCAGCGCAGGAGGCAGAGAAGGAGTAAGCTCCCGAGCCCTGGAGCCAGGAAACTGAAACTCAGAGAGCTTTTCCGGTGGTGGCGGTGGGGCTGCCCCTGCCCAGAGGCTCTGCTCCGCCCCCCTGCCCCCTGGCTGTTCAGCACATAGTCTCCAGAGCCCAATTGTGAGTGCCTGCTACTTGCTAGACTTGTGCCCTTAAACAAATCACCTGCCGTCTTTGTGCCTCGATTGCGTTGAATAGGGATGACAGTGGTACCTCTTGTAGGGTTAATATGAGGATTAAATAATACCTAGAGAGTGTTTAGCAGGAGCTGGCACATGATAAATGCCATACAAGTGTTTGTAAGTAAATAAAATTTTACATACTGCCACAGCCTCCACCAGACTGAGGCCAGCACAACTAGATGGTGCTTGGCTACTGCCACCAACTGCCCTGACAGAGGTGTTTCTTTGAAGCTCTTTCTCTTCCTCCCTGATTCCAGTGGCCTGGGAACTCAGACTCAGTGAGAGCAGAGAGGAGAAAGAGATCCAGAGTGGCGCCTGAATTGCCCAGGGACACACAGTAAGTAGGCACCAGGCCAGACTCAGGGCTCAGGCCGGCCACTTGGCAAACACAGGTCCTAGAGTGGGTCAGGGGGCTGGAGCACCTGTGTGCCCAGTCCTTCTTGCACGCATGTGTGTATATGTACATAATGTATACACATGTATATACATGCACACACAGACAGAGCCTCACCTGTACTTGCCCCACCCAGCAATAGGGAAAAACAGAAGTTTCCAAGGGAAACAGAAACCACTTTGGCCGCCAGAAACGAAACTCACAGAGGGCCCCTAGGGGCCGCCTCTGTCCAGCATAAAAAGTTAACACCAAATCAAACCAAACCCACCGCCATTCAGTGGATTTCAGCTCATAGCGACGCTACAGGACAGGGTAGACCTGCCCCATAGGGTTTCCTGGGCTGTAAATCTTTTTTTTTTACTTAGAAATTACAATTTTTATTGCTTTCCCATCATTTTTTCTTTCTTTCTTGTTATTGTATTGTAGATGAAAGTTCACAAACTAGCTTCTCATTAAACAATTAGTACACATATTACTTTGTAACACTGGTTACCAACCCCACGACATGTCCTTCCTTGAACTTGGGTTCCCTATTACCTGTTTTCCTGTCCCCTGCTGCCTTCTACTCCTTGCTCCTGGGCTGGTGTGCTCCTTTAGTCCCGTTTTATGGGCCTGTCTAATCTTTGAATGAAGGGTGATCCTCAGGAGTGACTTCATTACTGAGCTAAAAGGGTGTCTGGGGGCCATACTCTTGGGGTTTCTCCAGTCTCTGTCAGGCCAGTTAAGTCTGGTCTTTTTTTTTTATGAGTTAGAGTTTTATTCTACATTTTTCTCCAGCTCTATCTGGGACCCTCTATTGTGATCCCTGTCAGAGCAGTCACTGGTGGTAGTCAGGCCCCATCTAGTCATGCTGGACTCAGTCTGGTGGAGGCTATGATTTATAAAAAAAAGATTTACAGCCCAGGAAACCCTATGGGGCAGGTCTACCCTGTCCTGTAGCATCGCTATGAGCTGAAATCCACTCAATGGCGGTGGGTTTGGTTTGGTTTGGTGTTAACTTTTTATGCTGGACAGAGGCGGCCCCTAGGGGCCCTCTGTGAGTTTCGTTTCCGGCGGCCAAAGTGGTTTCTGTTTCCCTTGGAAACTTCTGTTTTTCCCTATTGCTGGGTGGGGCAAGTACAGATGAGGCTCTGTCTGTGTGTGCATGTATATACATGTGTATACATTATGTACATATACACACACGCGTGCAAGAAGGACTGGGCACACAGGTGCTCCGGCCCCCTTCTTCATTTTCCCTTGCTCCAGACGAGCTGGGACCAGTGGAGTATCTTAGATGGCTGCTCACAAGCTTTTAAGACCCCAGATCTTGTGGATCTTTCCAACACTACTCATAGCAGAGTGGTTTAAAGAGTTTGGCCCTCAACAGTTTAAAAGGGTGAGATATACCATGGTTCATGGTTCAGCCGGGTTCCTCAGGTATAACATGAGGCAGCAATAGGAATCATTATGATGGTTTTGTGTCTTGCTTCTTTCACATACTGTTATGCTTGAGAGATTCATATACATTTTTGCATGAGGCTGTAGTTCATTGCTTTTCACTGCAGTATAGTATTCCACCTTATGAATTTGCCAGAATGGATTTACCTGTTCCACTATAGATGGATATTTTAAAAAAAAACAGAAAAACCCAAGCCTGTTACTGTTGATTCCAACTCATAGAGGCCCTATAGGATAGAGTAGAACTGCCACATAGGGTTTCCAAGCCCATTACTGTTGAGTCGGTTCCAACTCATAGAGGCCCCATAGGCTAGAGTAGAACTGCCACATAGGGTTTCCAAGCTGTAATCGTTATGAAAGCAGACTGCCACATCTTTCTTCTGTGGTAGCAGCTGGTGGATTCGAACTGCTGACCTTTCGGTTAGCAGCCAGGCACTTTAGCCACTGCCACCAGAGCTTCTTGATGGGTATTTTGATTACTTCAATTTTTGGTTTATTAGTAGCAGTGTTGCCATGTACAATCTTATACATATCCTGGTGAATACGAGCACCACTGGCCCTTGAAAAGGGATAACCTCTTAACCTAGGAGTTCAAAACCCATTTGGGATCATAAGAATGGTTGCACAATTTGAAGAATGTCATCAATGTCACTGAATTGTACATGCAGGAATTGTTCAAAAAATAAAACCTTTCTGGAGTCATGGATGTCTTGGGTAATCTGATGAACGTTGGGTCCAATCCTTGAAACGTACACACACACACACACAGAAAGGAGGCAAACAGCATTGAGACGGAGACAGAGTTGTGGTCCATTAGTCCTTCAGACTAATCTTTCTCTTGTGCCTTTGGTTTTCTTCATTCTCCCTTGCTCGACAGGGTGAGATTAGTGGAGTATCTTAGATGGCCACTCACAAGCTTTTAAGACCCCAGACACTACTCACCGAAGTAGAATGTAGAACATTTTCTTTATAAATTGTATTATGCCAACTGAGCTAGATGTTCCCTGAGACCATGGTCCCCACATAGGCTGTAAATCTTTGTAGAAGCAGACTGCCACATCTTTCTCCTGCAGAATGGCTGGTGGGTTCGAACTGCTGACCTTTTGGTTAACTGCAGAGTGCTTAACCACTATGCCACCAGGGCTCCTCTATAGTATGTAATTAGTATGTAATATAAAAAAAACCTTTGCCATTAATTCTGATTCATAGCAACCCTATAGGACAGAGTAGAACTGCCCCATAGAGTTTCCAAGGAGCACTGGTGGATTCTAACTGCCGACCTTTTGGTTAGCAGCTGCAGCTCTTAAACACTACACCACCAGGGTTCCCAGTGGCAGGTAAAAATCCCTGAGTGTGGTAGGCAAAGGGCCCTGCCCTGCTCATTAGCTTACCTTTTACTGCAATATTGACAGGTAGACTGGGCTGGGGGCAGAAGGCCACTTTCCGGAGGAGAATATGGAGGCTCTGGACATTGAGAGATTTGCCTGTCACACAGGTAGCAAGCTGCTAACAAGCTAGGTTCTCCCTTCATGATGCCTGATTCCAAAACCCATCCTTCATTATTATTTTTTAAACATTTTATTTTGAAAGAACTTGAAATGTTGAGAAAAAGTGCAAATAAACTCCCTAATATCCTTCACCCGGAACACTTGACCACATTGGCCATATCTTTCTCTCCATAGATTGTATGGGTGTTATTACTGAACCTTGTGAATATACTAAAAACCACTGGATTATGCCCTTGGAAATGGTGAATTTTATGGTATGTGAATTATATCTCAAGAAAAAAGTTGTATCAGTAAAAAAAAATTTTTTTTAATTAAAAGTTTTCTTTAAAATCCTAGACTTGGTCTTCACTTTTGTCTCCTGGCTGCAGATGAGGGCTTCTTCATATGTTACCAAGGAGGCCTGCTGGTTTTGAGACAGGTATGGAGTCCTGAGGTAAAATTAACCCTCTTGTCAACCAAAACCCACTGCCGTCGAGTTGATTCTGACTCATAGTGACCCTATAGGACAGAGAAGGACTGCCCGATAGAGTTTCCAAGGAGCGCCTGGCGGATTCGAACTGCCGACCTCTTGGTTAGCAGCCACAGCACTTAACCACTATGCCACCAGGGTTTCCACTGCTCTTGTCAACAGAGGCTGTAAAAAAATATTCCAAAGCAAACAAGATATGGCTAGGCCTGACTCGAGGAAACCAGTATCTCAACCTGAGGCTAAATTCTAAATGATAAGTAACCAGATTTCCCCTAACACTTCCTTTTAGGATTACTTTTCAGGCAAACCAACTAAAACCAGAATCCTGAGCAGGCAAAGAAATGATTCGGTTGATGGCTGGATGTCCCTGTTCCATAGTGAGTCCTGCCTAGGAACCAAAAGACTCACGCCAAGGAACTAAAATCACCAGATTTCCATCATCTGTAGTATTCAGACACATTTCAGAAGCGAGAGGTCCATCAGCCACTTCTTGCCAAAAGACTGTCCCAACCCCTTTTTTGAAAATGCGTTATTTCCTAGAAATCCAATGAATATGTATAACTTCCCTTTTACTGTGTTTGGTAACAGTTATCACACTTAGCTTTCAATTGCTGATTGATTACACTTTTTGTTACTTTCTTCCAGAGTGTTAGTAATAGTTGTCCAATTCCACTGGCCTGTTTATGTTCCGGTACCATGCTGTTTAAATCATAGAGGCTTTATAGTATGTTTTAATATCTGGTAGAGCTAGTCTCCTCTCAGAGCTCTTCTTTTTTCATTTTCTTAGGTATTCTTGCATGTGTATTCTTCTATAAGAATGTTAGTACTGCCTTGTCTGGCTCCAGAGAAATACTCATGTGTGTATTGTCTTAGTTATCTAGTGCTGCTGTAACAGAAATACCACAAGGGGATCGCTTTAACAAACAGAAGTTTATTATCTCACAATTTAGGAGGCTAGAAGTCCAGATTCAGGGCACCAGCTCTAGGGGAAGGCTTTCTCTGTTGGTTCCGGCAGAAGGTTCTTGTCATCAATCTTTCCTTGGTCTAAGAGCTTCTCAGCTCAGGACCCCAGGTCAGTGTTCCTGGCTCTTCTTGCTTGGTAGTAATGAGGTCCCCTGTCTCTCTGCTTGCTTCTCTCTTTCATATCTCAAAGAGATTGACTCAAAATACAACCTCATCTTGTAGACTGAGTCCTGTCTCATTAACATCATAGAGGTAGAATTTACAACACATAGGAAAATCACGTCAGATGACAAAATGGCAGACAATCACACAATACTGGGAATCATGGCCTAGTCAAGTTGACACACATTTTCTGGAGACACAATTCAATCCATAACAGAGTCCACGTAATGGAGTTGGAAGGCAGAGAGCTGGAACCAGACACCTTGTCCACCCAGGAGGAGAACCAAGGCTCATGATGCACAAGCCAGGCCCCTCTCTGCTGGGTGACTTGGCAGGTCAGGTCTCTGCTGTCCCAAGTTCTTGGAAACGTGTGTGTCAACAGCCAGCACCAACCTTAGAGGTGTAATTTGGGTGTCCTGAGAGCTTCTGGCCAAACAGTTAGCAAAATGAGTTTAAGAAGACTTCATCACACCCACAGTGCCCTCAGCATTGGTTCAGCACCAAGAGCAGAGGGCACAGGCATGGGAGCTGTAAACACAGCCCCGGTTCTAAGAGGGTCCTGCATGCCGACCCCTCAGCCCAGTCTCATAGGCTAGAGCCAAAGAGGGGTGAGAACAGGCTCCAGGTGTAGGCAGAAGAACGGCTCTTTGTTGCTCTTCTCCCTCCAAGAGTGCTGGTTGTGAGGGGAAGGCTCTTCCCACCCTCCTGCATCCCTAGCGGGCGTGGAGGTTGGCCTGAGGATACATGGTGTTGGGTCATGGGGGCGGTGGAGAAGCTGAAAACTCAGGCTGGTACTCAACCATGTAGTCTGGACTCCAGTGTTCAGGCCGTGGGAGGCAAGGGTGTGTGTAAGCTGGGGACTGCCCATTGGCTACTTGGTGGTATTTAATGAAGGTCAATCCAGCTACATGAAAGGGGAGAGCTGGAAGGCAGGGAGGTCAGCTGGAGGGCTGGACTGGGGAGGAGAGAGGATTTGCTGAAACACACACCCACCCACACATGCACAACCCCACTTATGCACACGCATGTGCCCACACACACCCACATGCACACCCATGCCTACACCCACCCATGCACACTTATGCATGCACACACATACACATATGCACATATACCTCCACACGCATGCACGCGTATGCGCGCGCACACACACACACACAGAGGCTCATCTGGCAGGCAATCCTCAGTCTCCCCACATGGAGGGCTGGTGTCCATCCGTCCATCCAGTATGACCACTGGTTTCCTGGGCTTCACACAGCAGCCTGGTGGGGGAGTACAGATGTCGGTTACCCCTAACCTTCCTGGAGAAGCTGGGACCACATGGATAGACAGGAAGTGGAGGCACAGGGCACAGTGGAGCCATGATTGGCCCCGTCCCTTTGTGTGGAGCCAGACTCTCCCCTGCCCACACTGCCCCCTCCCTCCCACAAAAGGTATGTTCTTCCTTTTTGCAGGCGGCTCACCTTCACTGGCCAGGGCTGGACGGGGGTGCCGTCCTTGCCCATGCAGCACAGGGCAGACACACAAGTTGCAGCTTCACTGGCCAACAGGTCCCAGCGGGCATTGTGGCCCAGGTTGCCCGTTGGGTCAGCTGGATCCAGGATGATGGGCCTGTAATTTCCATCCAAGGTCAGTCTTATTCCCTGCAACATCTGGTATCCACCTGTGGGATTGGTTGGACCATGCTCCTCCCTCACCTAACACTCTGCAGGGGCCAGGGGCAGGGCTCAGAGCCTCCTCCACGCTCCAGGCACACACCTGAGGGCAAGTATACAAAAGAAACTACACACGGGTCACTTCTTTCTGTATCCAGGGCAGACATCACTAATCAATCACAGGGCTCATGCCGCCACTTACTGCATGTAAAGCAGGCATTATTAATCAATCAGAGCACTGTCTCCACCACTTTCCCTTCCTGCATCTATGGCAAATGTCACTACCTGACTAGGTTACTCTTCCCAGCTGAGCCAAATCACAATCTCAGAGTCCTTCTCACCACATTAGTTACTACTACCCCCCAACTAGAGAGGCACTGTGAGCTTGCGAAGGCCTCTGTGCTGGGTCTGTACCCATTTGAGAGGTAGGCGAAATCCCAAAGAGTAAGACATGCTTATGTTACCTGTTAGGTTCACAGGTAGGGTTTCCAGATTTAACAACTACAAATACAGGATGCCCAGTTGAATTTTAGTTTCGAATAGACAATGAATAAATTTTTTTTAGCGTAAGTATATCCCAGGTATTGCATGGGCCATACTTATACTAAAAATGATTCATTGCTTATCTGAAATTCAAATTTCACTTGGCGTCTTGTATTTTATCTGGCAGTCCTATTCACAGGTTTTTTCTTTAGGTAGCTGGCCACCTGTCCTCAGGTGCTAAGGATATCATGTCTAGAAAGGAACTGAGTTCTAGACACAAGACGCTCCTGCCTGTGCTGGGAAGACAGTGAGTGACCCCGGGTCTGGGACTCTGGGACACTGGGGTGAGTCTGAACCTGGGCTTCTGCAGCTGCCGTTTCAGGAAGTCTCCAATGGTCTTGTCCTCAGCATCGTAGTTGACAGTCCAGTAGATGCAGAGCTGGCGGTACTGGCTGACCAGCTCCAGGACGGTGCGGAAGCCCTCAGCCATGTTGAACTGAGGCTCCTGACTGCCCTGCTCCCAGGCGTACACTGTCAGGAGTTCCAGCCCGTGCTGGGGGGGCAGGGAGCCTCTGCCCTTAGGCATCTTGTTACACTTGGGGAAGAGGAGAAAGAAGAGGTGTCAGTCCATCTTGGCAAAGATGAGATGCAGGACAGACCCTTCTGGAGCTGGAAAACCCATCCTCCAATGTGCCAGATGGCTTGCCATGCATTATCCCATCAAATCCTGGCACATAGTTACATCACCCCGACTGCCCTGAGAAAACCAAGGTCCCATAGCTAGGAAATGGATAACCCTCCTATTGTTCCACCAACCCAGGGCCCTGGCCACCAAAGGTAGTGACAAACCTGCCGGTACCAGTGCTTCACCAGTCGGATTAGACTCTTCAGCTTGGTGGGGCGGGAGATGATGAAGTCCCGCTGCAGCTCTGTGAAGCAGGTGGAGTACTCGCCTGCATTGTTGTAGCTGTGGATGAGGTCCACGTAGACTTGAGGGCTGGGCCGGCCGCCAGAGCCCAGCTGGCCTGGAGATGGAAAGAAAGTTGCCATTATTTCATTTCCCAGAGTCCCAGTGGGGGTGACTTAGAAAGGACTTCTGCATTCTCCTTCCTGAGCATTTCCCTAAGGGTGGTCTAGACCCACGGGGAGGCTTCGGGGTGTTTAAAGGTGGAACACAGATGTGGCATGACCCAACATTAAATCCCTGTTGAGAATCTTATTCCTTTCTCCATCCCCTCTCAACCCACCTCATTACCCATCATGAAGAAAGTCTCAGTTTGGAGCTAGCATGTCTTTAACACCTCTAGCTCTTGCTCTAACAAAGGGAGAGCAGGCTTCAGGCTTAAAGCCTCCTGCAGGTAGCAGAACTGTATGCGGGGAGAAGCTGACATCGCTTTTCTGGTTTCATTACATTTAAAGGCATTCCTTAAAATCCAAACTCTCAGAAATGGAAAAGACTCTGATAAATGTTTGGATGAATTCCTCTCTTGCTACTTGCTCTCCAAAACTCAGGAATCAAACAGATTCAGATGCAGAGAGTTTCCTCACTCTCCTATGCAAACCCAGGCCTGAATACACATACAAATTGTATTTGCATCTGTTTGGTTCAGGCCTTTATCCTTGGTGCCTAGAAGAGTATCAGACACATAGTAGGTGCATTTATTGAATGCAATGATGGGCTACACCTAGGGCAGGGCGGAGGTGTACAAATACCCAAAGCTGGGGATGTGCTGAGATACTTCAATTTCCGCATTGTCAGATGAAGACACTGGGGCTCAGAGTGGGGGAAGCCAGTTGTTCAAGGTCACCCAGCATGGTAATGGAATTGCTGGGATTGGAACCCAGCTCAGGGCTACCGGTTGTCCATATAATGTCTGTGTGAAGAAGAAAAAGGTGCTCTTTTCTCGAGACACTTTGCTGCCATCTGCAGGAAAGTTGTGATAAACATACACGTCTACACTGCCTGTGTAAACAGATGCAGCCTTGTTGTGCAGTCTACAACCTCTACAACTGTCGGTGGCCACCCTGTCTCTGCTCTTTCCCTTCCTGGTGCCTGGACACCTCACCTAGGGCATCAAAGGCTGGCAGCACGTCAAAGTCCACGCTCTGGTCCAGTGTCGTGAGGGACGTCAGGGAGAAGCTCAGCACACGGGGGTTCTCCCATTTGGATATTTCGAACTTCACCTTAAACTGCTGTTCCCGCTGGCACGCCTCCAGCTGGGCTCGGATCTCTGAGATGATCTCGGCCCGGTTGTTCCCCTGGTCAGTGAACTGTGTGAAGCAGCTGAGAAAGACCACCAGGTCGGCGTCCGAGCGGCCTCGCAGACCTGTGCCTTTGGCTGAAGAGCCACCCTGGGGAGACATGGCGGGTGGCTTAACCCTCGATGTACGCTTGATGTCCTCTTGCCATAGGCTGTGGGCTTTGCACTGTGGGTTATGGGCCTGCTGTGTGACCTTGGGCAAGTAACCTAAACTCTCTGGCTTACATCTTTTAATATGGGGGCAATACCACCTGCTTGGCCCTGGCCCCGGAAAGATCACCAGCCTGCAGGACCCTCTGCCCACAGCTCTCTGCAGAACCCCTGTCCTAGCTGTCTAGTGCGAAATACCACAAGTGGGGGGCTTTAATAAACAGAATTTATTTTCTCACAGTTTAGGATGCTAGAAGTCTAAATTCAGGGCACAGGCTCTAGGGAAAGGTTTTCTTTCTCTTTTGGCTTTGGGGGAAGGTCCTTGTCTCTTTTCAGCTTCTATTTCTTGGCTGTCTGGTGATCTTCATGTGGCCTGGCATCTAATCTTCCCCCATCTCTGCTTGCTTGCCTGGATGCTTGCTCGATTTACTCTATTACATCTTAAAAGAGACTGACTTAAGACACACCCTACACTAATACTGTCTCGCTGACATAACAAAGGAAACCCATTCCCAAATAGGACTACAACCACTATACCAAAACCCAAAACCAAACCCGTTGCCATTGAGTCAATTCTGACTCACAGTGATCCTATAGGACACAGGAACTGCCCCAGATGATTTCCAAGGAGGATTCGAACTGCTGACCTTTTGGTTAGCACCTGAGCTTTTAAGCACTGCACCACCAGGGCTCCAATAACCACTATAAAAAACTCCAAACCCACTGTTGTCGAGGTGATTCTGAGTCACAGAGGCCCCATAGGGTTTCCAAGGCTACGAAACTCTACAGAAGCAGATTGCCACATCTTCCCCCCCAGAGCCGCTGGTGGTTTAGGACCACTGACCTTTCGGTTAGCCGTTGATGGCTTTAACCACTGCGCCATCAGCGCGCCTAACCACTATAGACGTTAGGATTTACAACCCATATTTTTGGGGGACACAATTGAATTCGTAACACTCACCTTGACCACCTTGAGCACTTTGATGGGAGAATTCCGGAAACAGTTCTCCCTCAGGAAGGAGCAGATGGTATCGACCGCCTTGTTCACCTGCTCCAGGAACTGCCGGGTGGGCTGGAGGAACTCACTGATGAACTTGTCTAGGTCCCTGGCTGGGGTCTGGTCAAGGAGGGCAGGCTGCAAAGAGAATCCTGGGGCTCGAGACTGGACTCCCCAAGATCACCCCTGGCCTGCCCCCGATGTCCTACGGAGACAAGCCTCTGCTCCCTCCCACCTCCTCTCTTCCCTCTCAGTGGGTTGGCAGGTCCTTAAGGCAGCATCAGAGGGACCTGAATTCAAGTTCTGGTTCCACCACCAACATATAGCCTCAGTTTCCCCGTCTTTAAATGGGGGCAACAATGAGCCCAGGTCTCAATGGACTCGTCTGAGTAGTAGGATTCCTCTGCAAAGCAGCAGGTGCAGTGAAGGCAGATCCCTTCTGGAGCTGCAAGTGGCTCAGGTCTTCAGTCAGATTCCTTAGAAGCAGAGCCTGAGATGAGGATTCTTGGGCACGTGATTATTTGGGGGTGTGCTCGCAAGAGCAGGGGAGTGTGGGAAGCAGAAGAGGGCAGGGAAGGAGCTAAGCAAAGACAGGTCTCAGCTGGAGATGGGCTTTGGTCTGACCCCACGGGAGCTCAGGGGCATTAACTGCATCCCAGAGTTCCAACACATCAGCAGCTCCATGGAGAAAAGACCTGGTGATCTGCTTCCCTAAAGATTACAGCCTAGGAAACAGTAAGGGGTAGTTCTACTTTGTCCTGTAGGATCTCTATGAGTCGGAATTGACTTGACAGCAATGGGTTCGGTCACTCAGGCACCAACCGGGGTGTAACAATCTGTGGAGGGTGTCTCCAGAGAAAAGACAGCTGTGAGCCATGAGCAGTTAACACCCCCAGCAGTGGGGATGGGGCATAGGCAGGTAAAAGGGATGGGGGCACCAATAGCATCCACTGCCCGAGCTCTGCCTCTTACCATCACGTCCCAGGGCAGCACAGACGTCCCGTCTCCATTCACAAAACCGGCTTGTTTCTCCAGGGCTGCCGCTTCCTGGGCCAACAGCTCCCAGCTGCCCTGGCCCACATTCCAGGTGGGGTCAGCGGGGTCTAGCACCAGGGGTCTGGGAGCAAAATGGGTAGGCAGGTGGGTGCGAAAAGTGGGAATCAGTGAAGGAGCAGGGGGGTGCGAGGGTCTGGGAAGGAGCATGGGGGCTGGGAAGAGGGAAAAGAGCGTCAGAACCTCAGGGTCAGTCCATCGTCCACAAGCGGGGCCCTCAGTCATGAAGCTATCAGGGTGTGTGTGGTAGGTGGGTGTGTGTGTGTCACATCCTTTTTGGGGGGGTTGCTGGCTGCAGAACCTGCTGGAAGGTGAGGAGATGGGTCATCCATTCAGGCTAAACTATGGCCCTAAGGCTTGTGCACACACCAGCTTCCAGAGCGTTTACTAAACCAGGCCCATTCTTTGTGTCCTTATGAATGACATCATTTAATCCTCTCATCAGCCCTCTGAGGTCAGGACGACTACCACTATTCCAGATCTACAGGCTCAGAGAGGGAAAGTCCCCTGCCTGAGGTCGCAGAGCAAGAAAGTGGCAGAGCTAGGATTTAAACTCAGGCTGTTGGGCTCCAGAGTCTGGGCCTTCAGCCCCTACATTCTACCCCCACGAGACAAGTGTGTGGACTCCTATGGAGGCCTATATAAGGTTTTTAAAAATTTTTCCATAAAAAAAGTCTCACCTCTGAGTGGGCCTCCACCAGAGAGAATGAGCCCCCTGCTCTGGGATGGTGGGCCGAGCTCTGTTTTGAATAACAGTGGGGTGGGATTGGGGATGGAAGACCGTTCCCCTAAAAAAGCCCAACACGCGAGAGCCATGTAGTGTACTGGCTTGGAGCATGGGCTCTGGGGCTAACTGCCTGCGTAAATCTCAACTCTGTCCGCTAGGCAAGTTACAGTCTCCTGGTCTCACTCTCCTCATCTGTAAAATGGGCATAATAATAAAACAGGGTTGTTATGAAGATGAAGAAAGAAGACTCGGTCACACAGTGGTTAAACACTTGGCTGCTAACTGAAAGATTGGTGGTTCGAACCTATCAGCTGCTCTGTGGGAGAAAGATGTGGCATTCTGCTTCTGTAAAGATGACAGCCTTGGAAACCCTATGGGACAGTTCTGCTCTGTCCTATAGGGTCGCTGTGAGTCAGAATCGACTTGACAAGAGTAGGTTTTTTTTTTTTTTTTTCTCAAAAAGATTAAGTAAATTAATACATACAAAAAATTTAGGACAATATCTGGCACAGGGCAATACTCAATATGGGTTACCTACATTGTTCCTGTTACTGACAGTAGGGGAGGTGACCTGGGGGATTCCTCACACTGATTCCTTGCCAGCCACACCTGCCCTGTAGGGAAGAAAACTAGGATGCGTATGGGCAGTGTTCCTTTGTGTTTTAAGTGCTTGATTTGAAAAGTGATAGATAAAGTCACACTAATGGATGTGTTGGTGGAATGATTCTGTGGTTGGCTTGCAGCTATCTGCAACAGACACTCTGCTTTGAGGCTTCTTAAGCTCGAGAATGAATGGTATTATAACGGGGAAGACTCAAGAGAGGGCTTGTGGGACCCAAGGGCGGATTTACCAGTAAGGACAGTACACACCAGCTTTGATGTGGTGAAAACCAGGCAAAACTGCACTACGGATTAGTAAATAAGCACAGTTAAGCCCCTGTGTACCTTGCTTATTGGTAATCTGTCCCTGGGGGATCCCTTGGCCCCACTGCTATCTGCAATTAGCTCATTATTAAGAGACAGAGTTAGTAATCTAATATTTATTTGCCAGAGGCTGGGACATTCAATGGGCTACGATACCAGCAGGCCTTATAGGCACATTCAGCAGCTGTCTGGAGGGCTTGCTTCCAATTTTTGCCCTGGAGAGGGCCTGGTCCTAGAATGTAAGGCCTAGCATCACTCTGTCCTGTTTCTGTTTGGTCAGGCAGGCTGACTGGACAGCTGGGCTTGGAATCTGTTCCACAGTCTCTGCAATTCCAGGGTCAAGCGAGTAGGTTTCTAGGCCTAAACCTCATGCCCCAGGTTTTCAGAGCTGCTCTGCTTTGGAGACCATCAGTGCCCTCCTTCAGTTCCAATCCCCCGCCCCATAATTTAAGAAATGGTCTTTTATCGTATTAATAAAACTGGCCCTCATTTCCTTTGGGGCTTAGCAAGGAATCCAGAAGGAAACACAAGCGAGGGGACCCCTCCCAGATGCAATGACTTCCAGGGTGAGGGTTGGGGATGAGAAGGACGCAGGATGGGCAGTGGGTCTGCACCTGGGTTTCTGGAGCTGGCCAAGCAGGTGCGTTCTGAGAGCTGGGTCTTCAAGGTCGTAGTTGACAGTCCAGTAGACACAGAGGTGCTGATGCTGCTGGACGAGCCCCAGGACAGTTCGGAGGCCTTGGGCCATGCTGAAACTGTCCTTCCTGCAGCCCTGCTCCCAGGCAAAGATGGTCAGGAGCTCCATTGCATAGGCTGAAGGCAGAGAAGCACAGGCTGGCCGTCCACCTCTGTCCTGGGCTGCAACCTGTATCACCCAAGGTCAACCAAAGAATAGTGGGTGTGAGCACCTGCTGAGTGCTGAGCATGGCCCTAGACACTTGGGGAAAGGTGGGAGATATTAAAGGTAAAGCTACAGAAAGAATAGAACCTTGGTGATGGCCAGGCTCACCCTTCTCATTTTATAGGTGGGTAAACTGAGGTCGAAAGAGGGGTGTGACTTATCCAAGGTCACACACTGAGACTAAAGAGCTCAGACTAGAACTTGAGTCTAGTCTGCCTGGAGTCTCCCTGGAAGGTGTGTCTGAGGTGGTTGCACAGACTTGAGCAAGGCTGTGATATATTAATCTTGGTATCCCAGCATCCCTTACAAGAGTTAGCAATAGAGGGAGCTCAGGAGATGTGTGTTGAACAAATGAGTTCATGGATGTGAATGGGCACTCAGAAAAGTGATTAAGAAAGGAGCTCTGAAGGATTTAGCATAACTTGCAAAGAAGATGGTGATTGGGTGAACAGCATAAGCAAAGGCTTGCAGGTGGCAAAGAACAGGGAAAGGACCCTGGTAGTATGAAAAGAGAGGGGAAACATAGGCTAGAGAGAGATAGTGAACCCCAACTACAAGAAATGTGAGCTTTGGACTTGATGGAGAAAACATTTTCTCCCAGTTAGTGGCTCCAAGGTCTGGGCAGGAAATGGAAGAGGGAGGAGGTGGTCCTTTCACTTGGGATGGCCAATAAGAAGTGAAGGAGGAGATGTATCTGTGTAAGGGAGGAAATGATTGGCTGAGGCAGCTGCCATAACAGTAGCTACTTCCTGGGAGGTGCTCGGGTGTACCTGACGACTCACCTGGTGGTACCAGTGCTTCACCAGTAGGATCAAGTTCTTCAGCTTGGCTGGGCGAGTGTTCACAAAGTTCCTGCGTAGCTCTGTAAAGCAGGGTGCGTGCTCGCCCTCCTGGCAGCTGCTGTTGAGGAGGGTGGAGTAGACCTGGGGCTTGGGTTTGGTGCCAGAGCTGTGCTGCCCTGTGGAAGTTTGAAACACTCTGAGTGTACAACTCTACTTGAAGATTAGTACAGTCCTATTAATACCAGATAAAAGGCTTTAAGACACATAGAGCTTTCAGGAATAAAAAGGATTATTACTTAATGATAAAAGGAGCAACCTAACAAATATATGTTATGTACTTATATGTTCCTAATAACAATGCTTAAAAATATTAAGAGAAAACTTGCCAAAATTATAGAGACATCGACAAATCTACATTCAGAACAGCAGATTTTAAGATATTCCACTCAGAAATTGACTGATCAAACAAGCAAAAATTAGCAAGTAATACAGAACAGAGCAAATTAAATAATAAGCTAGATCCAAAGGACCTACTATGTGAAAGCCTGCATTTAACAATGCGTTTTTTTTCAATCAAAGGCAACCTAGGAAGTCTCAACAAATTCCACATAAGCTACATTCTCTGACACATTTTGAAAAAATACCAAATGCCTAAAGCAAACGGAGGAATAAAACCTCAGCACATTCATTTGGAAACTCACTTCCAAATACTCATGAGTCAAAGAACAAATCATAATATCAAATTAAAAGTACGAAATAGACCTGAGAGATAATAAAAATTAAACATAATGAACCTTGTGCCATGCAGCTAAAGTAGTACTTTGAGGGAAATGTATAGCCTTAATTGCATTTATTAAGATTGACAATTACTAAACTAAGATTCACCCCCCAGAGTTAGAAAAAGAACTACAAAGTAAACCCCTACAAATAAGGGAGGAATTATAACATGTTATTTCTTAAAAAGCCCAAGTAGGTTTTTGTTAAAATATGTTTTAAATTTCAATTAGGGTACATGGATATGTAATGTCTGTAGTCTTCTATTTACTTGAAACATATCATAATTAAAACCTTTATAAAATTAAAAGCACTAAATAGTTATATAATACGATGATTAGGTATCTCAAAGTAGTTTGCAATGCTTGGTGATATAGAAGAAATTACAACCATAAGGAGGGTGGTAGGCCCCTCTGTTAGACGTACTCTGGCCCTCTGGTTCCCATCAGTCTCCACAGCACAGGCTGGGCTCTCACCTACGGCATCGAAGGCAGGTAGCAGGCTAACGTCTATCCAGCTTTCCAAGGCCGTGGAAATCAGTCTGAACTGTAGAGTCCCACGCGCCTTCTGTTCAGGAAACTTGAGGCTCAAGTTGGGGACTGGGTCCTGGGACCAGGATTCCAGCAGCGCCCACATGTCATCAAGGATTTCTGCCTGGTAGGCCCTCTGGTCCTGGTAGTTCTTGAAGCAGTTGAGGAAGATGACAAGTTGTACATCACAGCCACCCCTTAGGGCTGTACCCCGGCCAAAAGAGCCCCCCTGTGGAGGGAAGAACAGCACAGAGAAGTGACCCTCTCCAGGCCCAGGAGTCAGACTATAACCCCACCAGCTGCACCCTATCTGCACCCCTGAAACTGCTCTTTGGCTGCTGCTGGGTCTGGGGGCATCAGGACAGAGGCAGACTACACGAGCCCTCTGACCTACATCCCTTAGAAGCCTGGCAGAGAGCCAGGCTACGTCTGCCTATACTTGCCTTCTGACCCACGAAACCTGGGCAATGTCACACCAACACACGGCAACAGGTAACTGGGGTGGGTGGAGTGGGGCAATGACGAACATCCTAGTCCAACATCTCCAGCACTTACTAACTGCACATCTGGCTTTTCTGATCAATTCATTCATTCATTCAATAAATATCCACTGAGCATACATGTACCAGGATATGTGAGTGGGAGCCCTGGTGGTGCAGTGGTCGAGCGCTCGGCTGCCAACCAAAAGGTGGGCAGTTCCAACCCACCAGCTGCTCTATGGGAGAAGGATGTGGCATTCTGCTTCTGTAAAGATTACAGCCTTGGAAACCCTATACAACCTGGAAACTAACAACAGTAGATAGTTCTTCAGAAGAGCACCATGTTCAAGGAAAGCATTCTTTACTAAAAAAAAAAAAAAAAAAATTTTTTTTTTTCCCCACTGTTTGGTTTAAAGAAGGCTACCGGGGCTATTTCTGGTTCAAGGTTTGAAGACTATCTTGGGGCAATAGTTTTGGGGGTTCATCTAGCCTCAATAGCTCCAAATATTCTGGATTCCATGAATTGGCAAATGTTTTGTTATATATACTTTTACCACAAATAAAAAACAAACAAAAACTGTTATCTTTTTTGTTTTCAAAAGCTGGCACTAAAATACAGACCTCCATCCAGCAAACCAGCCCTCCGTGGCGGTCTGGTCCCCCTGCCCAACCTCAGCTCTGTTGCTGGGACTCCTTCTGCTCCCCACTCTGGTTTCTCAGTGTCCCCACCTGCCCCACTCACCTTGCTGACTCTCGAGGCCTTGTGGACACAGTTCTCACGGAGGCAGCGCAAGATGCTGTCGATGGCCCTGTTCACCTGCTCCTGGAATTGAGGGCTCGGCTTCAGGTGGTCCTGGATGAAGCGGTCCAGCTCCTTGGTGGGGATCTGAGACAGATCCAAGACTGTCCCTGGTATAGAGGGGGTGCTGCTGCTCGTCCCCAAGGGGCTGGGAGCTGGGTACGAGTGTTTCTTGCTTCCTGCTCTGGGGCACACGGCACTGTTGCTCCTGCTGTCCTCAGGGATGCTCTGGTCAGGGTCTCTCTGGATGGGGTGGCCCAAATCTGAGCACCCAGCACGTGGAAGGCCCTGGAAGTTGTGGAAGGAGCTGCTTTACCCAGGGCCAGAGGTTTCTGCTTCCAACCAACCCGTTCTCTCACCAGCCCATTGTACAGCCAGAGTGACTGAGACTCAGAGAGGGGAAGTGGGAGGTCACTGCTAGCCCTTGTGGCACTTTGTGCATAGAAAATGGTTCCCCTCCTGGGGGAATAAGTTACAAAAGATGCTCCCTTTGGGTGGACACAGCTTGTTCAGCAGACAGTAACTATGCAAAATAAAGGCCTTCCTCCAAGCTGACTGTCAATTAGATCGTTTTACATGTGGCTGCCTCTCCTTTTTCAATTCTGTATTCTCCATCCACACAGCCTGTGACACACAGCAGATGCTTAGGAAACACTGGTTATAAAATCATGCCTGAAATCTAAGGATCCTGGGGACCCCTCACTCACCAGCCCTTCCCAGGGCTGCACAGGCCTCCCAGGTGCCTGAAGAAAGCACGGGTGGTCATAGCAGGACCCTGCCTTTTGGGCCAGCACGTCCCAGCGCCAGGCTGCCCCATTCCCTACGTCCCACGTTGGGTCTGCCGGGTCAAGGATCACGGGTCTGCAATAAGAAGGTTCTGGTTAGCAAGATGGTCAAGATCAGGGGCTCTGGAGTCAAACGGACCTGGTTCCAATCCCAACTCTGCTCCTTTCCAGCTGTGTGACCTGGACCAGATGACTCAACCTCTCTGAGCCTCAGTTTCCTCATCTGCAAAATGGGTGTAACGACAGTGCCTGCTTTGATGCGGTGTTGCAGGGATTAAATTGGAGCAATGACCCTCAATGCTGGCTGCACATTAAAATCACAAGACACCACAGTTGCCCTGGGGATTCTGATTTATATCTTATGAGCCGGCAATTTCACTCCCAGATATATACCCTACAGATAAGCACAGGCACTGAAAACAGGATCAAGAATGTTTATAACAACCTTATTTGTAATAAATCAAACCAAATCCATTGCCGTCGAGTTGATTCCAACTCATAGGTAAGACAGGGAGCAAAGGCCCTGAGATCGGAGGGTGCCTGTTTGAGAAACAGTGAAGAGACTGGTGTGGTTAGAGGAGAAGCAAGTAAAAGAGAAATAGACTATACTATATCAGGGAGGTAATAGGGGGTTGAGTGTGGAACCTAGAGACTTAGTAAGACAGGGAACAGAGGGACCCTCAAATCTGCAAACAAAGTAACAAGAAATAGGCCAGGGCGCAGAAACAAAGCCACTCCCCAGAACAATGGGACAGGCTATCTGAAAACAGACGCAAACTTCTTTAAAGTTGCCTTTTTCAGAAGCAGCTGGAGAAAACCAGGCCCAGGGACATGCGCAGAACATCCATCTGTGACCACTGTGTGACCTTCCACCAGGGGCAGTGAGGGGCTACAGTCCTAGCCGGGGAATCGAACCCAGGGAATGAGTGACTGAGCAGGCGCGACACCCCATAATAAGTCCTGCTACGAATCCCAGAGGCCTCTGGGACAGGAGCCATCTTGGAAAGGTGCTGTGCGCACACCTTAGTTAACATATCCCTGCCTGTGCCTATGAGTAAACATGAATCTTTTCCCACCCAAGAACTTTTAAAAACTCTGGCCTGTCTTTTATTCTGTGAGATGAGGGTAAGTGTTGCTCTAGGCCCTCCTCGTCTCCACTTGCAAGCCTCTTCAATAAAGCTTTGTTCCCGTGGAAAACTACGTGCCTTACCAGCTCATTCTCGACCAGCGAGAGGCAAAAGCCTTATTCTGGTAACAAGATGAGGGTAAGTGCTGCTCTAGGCCCTCCTCTCTGTTTGCAAGCCTCTTCAATAAAGCTTTGCTCATGTGGAAAACTATGTGCCTTACCTGCTCAGTCTTGACCAGTGAGAGGCAAGAACCTTATTCTGGTAACATAGGGACCGTACAGGACAGAGTAGAACTGCCCCATAGGGTTTCCAAGGAGCAGGTGCTGAATTCAAACTGCCGACCTTTTGGTTAGCAGCCGTAGCTCGCCATAGCTCTTAACCACTGTGCCACCGAGGCTGTTATAACTCAAAACTCAAAGAAATTGAAACATAAGGGTAATTCTTAGCAATTATCCTGTATGCATATAGGGAAACCATTCTGATTTCAAGGCAAAAAAGGCAAATGGCTCAAAGTGGGCTAGTTACCATGAAGCTTGTAAAGACAAGAGGAGAACAGACAATCGGCCATTCGCTAAGCTTAACTGATTGAACCGTGCCCTCCCCCTTTTACTGAGATCCACTGACATCAGCTCACGAGGTGGTCTCTGGCCCTCCACCCACCTGCAGCCATGATACCTTTAGAAATTCAAATTAAGTAAACCCGGCTTCCATCAGGAAAAAAATGATTCACAATTTTGGGTAAAAAACAAACCAACCAACCCAAAACACTGCTGGCCGGATTAATTTGGGGTCAGGAATTTTTTTTACGGTTAACATTTTGTTTTGTGGGTAAGAAAAACCTTCAAAAAGTAAGATGTCTGTATTAATTTTTCTCTTTGACAAGCCCCAAACTGGAAACAACCCAAATGTTCATCATCAATAGAATGGAAACTACATTATAATAAATGCACACAGTGGAATGCTATACAGCAATGAAAAAGAACGGACCGCAGCTCCACACAACAATATGGATGAATCTTGAAGGCTTAGAGTTGAGAAAGCAAAGCCACACACGAAAAAGTGTGGTATGATTCTATTTAAATAAAGTTTAAAAACAGGCAAAAGCATAATGAAAGAAGTCAGAATGGGGTTAATTTTGGGGGTTCTGGGAAGTGCACAAGGGAAGCTTCTGAGGTGCTGGGAAATATCCCACCTTGATCTGGGTGCTGGTTTCACAGGTATGTGTTCAACTTCAGAGAAAATCATCAAAATATGCATTTAAGATGTGTATGTTACACCGCAGTAATGAGGCACTGGTATATTTCTTAAAACTCCCACTAGTACCAGCTACTGCTGAGCTGATTCCATCTCATGGCGACCCCATGTACATCTGAGCAGAACTTTCTGAAGCAGATTGCCAGGCCTTTCTTCTGAGGTGCCTCTGGGTGAACCCTTCAGTTGGTCTGAACTGTTTGTACCACGCTCAAAACTCCCTGAGTGATTCAAATATGCACCCGAGGCTGGAACCACTGATTTAGAAAATGCAAGTATAGCGTTTCACCTTGATCCCAACCAAGCCCTTGGTCAATATGACCTGTTTCACGGTGGTTAATTATCTCCCATGCTCAGCCGCAGGGGAGCCGATGACGAGGAGGAGTGAGGTCATACCTGGGTCTTTTCAGCTGGCCCCGTAAGAACTGCCCAACTGCAGGGTCCTCAAAGCCATAGTTGACGGTCCAGAAAATACACAGGTGCTGGTACTGGTGGATCAGGCCCAGGACGGTTCGGAGGCCTTGGGACAGGCTGAAGGCGTCCTTCTGGCAGCCCTGCTCCCAGGCGAAGATGGTCAGCAGCTCCAGGGCGTAAACTGGGGGCAGCATCCCCCTCCCCGCCTCTTGTGGGCACACCTGTAATGGGCGAGAGGAGGGGCTCAGAGGACAAAGGGGAAGGAAGACAGCAAGCTCTCGCAGAACTTCCCTGAGTATCGCAGTCTCCAGGTGGGGACCTACAGTTCCAGCCTGGGACAAGCAGCTGTGCTCCAAGCCTGTTCTGGGAGCAGCCTGGATGGTCTCTCCTGTTCTCACTGTCGGGGCTTCACCCATGTGGCTGCCTCACAAGCGCTCCATCTCTCCATGTCTTTCCCATGCTCTGGTCTATCTCAGTCCAGCTGTCAGCCTCTCACCTGGACAACCGCCCCAGCCTCCTCGTGGTCCTCAGTCTGCCTCTCACCAATCCATTGTCCGCTGACTGAAGCAGGCACATATTTAACCACATCACTCCCCCTTCCCCTGCAGATAAAGCACCATCCACAGCTCTTATTGCCCTTGGAGTGATTCTCAATTTGCCTGCAAAGTGCTGCTTGGTCTGACCTCTGTCCACCTCGCCAGCTTCCTCTCCTCCTCCACACCCCGCCGCCTGTCATGTCTGTTCCTATCATATCGCTCACTGGTCCCCAAGTTCTCTCCTACCTCCAGGTCTTTGCACATGCTGTTCCCTCGGCCTAGAACACTTTTCATCTCCCCTTAACTTGGCCGACCCCTCCTCATTCCTCGAGGCCCAGCTTGACTCTGACATAACCCTCCCACCCACCCTAGATATCTGATTTCACAGTACCTTCTCTTAGGGTAATTCTTGTCACCTTTTGTCAGCAGTTATGGACTGAATTGAGTCCCCCCAAAATGTGTGTCAACTTGGCTAGGCCATGATTCCCAGTATTGTGTTGTGGGATTTATCCACCATTTTGTGATCTGATGTGATTTTTCTATGTGTTGTAAATCCTACCTCTATGGTGTTAATGAGGCAGGATTAGAGGCAGTTATGTTACTGAGGCAGGGCCCAATCTACAAAATGAGGTTGTGTCTTAAATCAGTTTCTTTTGAGACGTAAAAGAGACAAGTGAGCAGACAGATATGGGGGCCTCAGACCACCAAGAAACAAGAGCCAGGAGAATCGCATGTCCTTTGGACCTGGGGTCCCTGTGCTCAGAAGCTCCTCGACTGGGGAGGATTGATGACAAGGATCCTTCCCCTGAGTCAAGAGATAGACAAAGCCCTCCCCTGATGCTGGCGCCCCGAATTCGGACTTCTAGCCTACTAAACCGTGAGAGAATAAATTTCTCTTTGTTAAAGCCATCCGCTTGTGTCATTTCTGTGATTGCAGCACTAGATAACTAAGACAGCCCTCAGCTGTCTTGTTTTGGGGGGCCTCTTTGCCACACCCCCAATGCCTAGTACATTACCTGAGAGGTATCACTAAAAAAAAAAAAAAAAAAAAGCTGGCACTTAAATATATACCTCCAGCTAGCAAACCACCCCTTTACAGATGAGGAAACTGAGGCACCGGGGTGATGTAACTTGACTAAGGTCACACAGCCGGTTAAGTAGCAGATCCAGGACTCGTCCCCCTGGCAGACTGGATCCAGAGTCTGACCTTTTAATAGGTACCAGGCTATTAGCCAGCATTTCTTGCCCCTGGAGAGGCTTATTTAGCTGGGAAAGACTTAGAAACCCATATTCTCCTCTATACCCAGTGGTGGAAACAGGCCCAGAGAAGGGTAGGAATTTGCCTGGGGTCACACAGCATGTGATGGCTGAGTCAGAATTGGAATCCAAGATTTCTTCCTACTCAGACCTGCTTTATGACAAATGAGTCCAACAGAAGGACCAGGCTATGTGTCCCAAGATTTTAGGAGGCCTGTTTCCCCATCCCTAGGCACTAGCTGGGCACCCCTCTCCCAGTGCACAAGTCTGTCAACAAGCATGGACGCACGCTGGGGCAAGGGGTGTGCAAACTTCAAATCACCTCAAACCATGTACAGAATACTCCAGTTAGGGCAAAGTCCTAACCATGAAAAAGCAAGACTTAAAACTTTTTGGAGAAAAACATAGGAGAATAATTTTAGAAAGACAGGATAGGGAAAGATTTCTTAAACAAGACACGCAAAGCACAAATCATACAAGAAAAAGATTAATACATCTGATTACATTAAAATTCAAGTATCTTCTATGACAAAAGACCCACAAAGTGAAAGTACAAGCTCCAGACTGGGAGAAGATATTTGCATTATATTAACTAAGAACGAGTGCCCAGAATATATAAAGAAAAAAAGTATATATAAAGAGCACCAAGAAATCAATAGCAAGAAGACAGCTAGCCCAAAAGAAAATAATGGACAAAGGATTAAAAAAAAAAAAAAAAAAACCCAAACCCAGTGCTGTCGAGTCGATTCCGACTCATAGCGACCCTATAGGACAGAGTAGAACTGCCCCATAGAGTTTCCAAGGAGCGCCTGGCAGATTCGAACTGCTGATGCTTTGGTTAGCAGCTGTAGCACTTAACCATTACGCCGCCAGGGTTTCCGGACAAAGGGAATGAACAGACAATTCCTAGAAAGACAAACATGAAAGCCTCTACAGCAAAAGATTCTTGAAGGCACAGATTCAAACAGTCATATGCCTGGAGGAAGGGGTCTCACACATGTCCTTACCTGGCGGTACCAGTGCTTCACCAGCAGGATCAGGTTCTTCAGTTTGGCTGGGCGAATGTTCACGAAGTCCCTCTGCAGCTCTGCAAAGCAGGCGGCATGCTCGCCCCCCCGGCAGCCACTGTTGAGGAGGGCAGAATAGACCTGGGGCTTGGGTTTCATACCAGGGCTCAGCTGACCTGTGGATATAGAGGGCAGTGTTGGCACTGAGCCCAGCTTGGCGCACTGGAAGAGACTGGGGGGAATTTGGAGAGGAGAATCCAACAATGTAGTGGAGTCGGGGCTTGGTGGACTGTGCCTCAGTTTCCCCCGAGCAGCTCAGGAGACAAGGAGGAAGAGTTGTGCTCCAGACTAGAAAGGAGTCTCCCCTCCCAAACAGCTAAGCAGCCGCTAGTGGGCGGGGCCTGAGGAAGACCAGTTGTGTGGTTAAACAGGGAGGATGCCTTCAGCTGAGTCACAAGTACAATTCACTCCTCCCTGAAACTCCCTCCAGTAACCCGTTGTCAAGTCAGCTCTGACTCCTAGCAACCCCATGTGTGTCAGAGTAGAACTGTGCTCCACGGGGTTTTCGGTGGCTGATTTTTTGGAAGTAGATCACCAGGCCTTTTTGCCGTGGTGCTTCTGGGTAGACTTGAACCTCCAACCTTTCGATTACTCCCTCAGGCAATACTAAAACACCACTATCACCAAACCAAACTCATCACTGCTGAGTCGATTGTAACTCATAGCAACCCTACAGGACAGAGTAGAACTGCCCCATAGGGTTTCCAAGGCTGTAAATCTTTATGGAAGGAGACTGCCACATCTTTCTCCTGTGGAGCAGCCGGAGGGTTCGAAGCTCCGGCCTTTTGGTTAGCAGCTGGGTGCTTTAACCACTGCACCACCAGGGCTCCTAAACATCACTGTACACACCTTTAATTAATTGGCCACACACTCCCTGGTGCCGTCGGCGGTGGAAACAGCAGAAATAGTGAAAGAGAAAATGAGGCAAGGGGTCCTGATTCCTTAGCAGCGATTGCTGGTATTTCTTGAGCATTTCCTGTGTGCTGGCGCTGTGCTGAAAGCTTTACATGAATCCCCCTCATCGCATCCCCATCACAATCATGTAAGAAAGTAAAACTCTTCATTCACCCCATTCTATAGTGAGCCACAGAGAAATTCAGTGCTTTGCCCGAGATTACATAACTGGCAAACAACAGAAGCAGGATTCGAACTCAGGGCCATCTGACCTTACAGCATGTGTGCCTTTTCCTCCACTTCTCATGGGCATGGCTTGGGGAAAGTAAACAGTCTCCATAATTCCCTACATCGCTGCCCCCACTTTCTTTTTTTTATTTTCTTTTTATTGTGCTTTAAGTGGAAGTTTACAAATCAAGTCAGTCTCTCGTACAAAAACTTATATAAAAAAACTTATATATACCTTGCTATATACTCCTAATTGCTCTCCCCCTAATGAGACAGCACATTCCTTCCCTCCACTCTCTCTTTTCGTGTCCACTTGGCCAGCTGCTGACCCCCTCTGCCCTCTCATCTCCCCTCCAGACAGGAGATGCCAACATAGTCTCATGTGTCTACTTGATCCAAGAAGCTCCTTCTTCACCAGTATCATCTTCTATCCCATTGTCCAGCCAAATCCCTGTCTGAAGAGTTGGCTTTAGGAATGGTTCCTGTCTTGGGCTAACAGAATGTCTGGGGATTATGACTTCTGGGGTCCTTCTAGTCTCAGTCAGACCATTAAGTCCGGTCTTTTCACGAGAATTTGGGGTCTGCATCCCACTGCTCTCCTGCTCCCTCGGTTACTCTGTTGTGCTCCCTGTCAGGGCAGTCATCGGTTGTAGGGAGCACCATCTAGTTCTTCAGGTCTCAGGCTGATGTAGTCTCTGGTTTATGTGGCCCCTTCTGTCTCTTGGGCTCATAATTACCTTGTGTCTTTGGTTTCTTCATTCTTCTTTGCTCTAGGGGGGTTGAGCCCAATTGATGCATCTTAGATGGCTGCTTGCTAGCGTTTAAGACCCCAGATGCCACTGTCCAAAGTGGGATGCAGAATCTTTTCTTAATAGATTTTATTATGCCAATTGACTTAGATGTCCCCTGAAACCATGGTCCCCAAACCCCTGCCCCTGCTATGCTGGCCTTCAAAGCATTCAGTTTATTCAGGAAACTTCTTTGCTTTTGGTTTAATCCAGTTGTGCTGACCTCTCCTGTATTGTGTGTTGTCTTTTCCTTCACCCAAAATAGTTCTTACGTACTATCTAATTAGTGAATGCCCCTCTCCCTCCCTCCCTCCCTCCCTCCCCCTTCTCGTAACCATCAAAGAACAGTTTCTTCCCTGTTTAAACTATTTCTTGAGTTCTTTTAATAGTGGTCTTATATAATATTTGCCCTTTTGCAACTGACTAATTTCACTCGGCATAATGCCTTCCAGATTCTTCCATGTTATGAAATGTTTCACAGATTCATCACTGTTCTTTATCGATGTATAGTATTCCATTGCGTATAAGTGTTCCAGTCTTTCCACAACCTCTCCAGCATTTATTATTTCGTGTTTTTTGGATTAATGCCAGCCTTGTTGGCATGAGATGGAATCTCACTGCAGTTTTGATTTCCATTTCTCTAATGGCTAATGATCGTGAGCATTTCCTCATGCATCTGTTAGCTACCTGAACGTCTTCTTTAGTGAAGTGCCTGTTCATATCTTTTGCCCATTTTTTCACTGGATTGTCTTTTTGTAGTTGAGTTTTTGCAGCATCATGTAGATTTTAGAGATCAGGCGCTGATCGGAAATGCCATAGCTAAAAACCTTCCCCCACTTTCTTACGGTGTGACTTTGGGTGACTTACTGTACATCCCGGTGCCTCAGTTTCCCCACTGGTAAAATGGAAGATAAAACAATACAGACCTCACGGGCTTATTTTGAGAGTAAAGAGATGATGATCCACATCAAGCGCTTGAAATAGTTAAGGATTTAATAAGTCGTAGTTATTAATGGAGTCCCTGGGTGGTGCAGCTGGTTCACGTGCTCAGTTGCTAACCCTAAGATTAGAGGTTCGAGTCCTTTGAAGAAAGCCCTGGCAACCTACTTTGGAAAAATCAGCCATTGAAAACCCCGCGGAGCACAGTTCTACTCTGACACATATGGGGTCACTATGACCCACGTGGAGTTGACTCCATGGCAGCTGGTTTTTTACGACTAATATATGTGCACACAGAGAGTGGGCATACTAGGTGTAGAGGAATGTGGGCTGTGTGCCAGCACGTCATAACCCAGGATAAACTCGAGATAGCTCTCCCCTGGAATACCAGAGTAAATTATAATAATAGAGACAATAGGAATAATAACAGAAATAATAATAGCAAATACTTACATACATAGTCCTTATTACATGCTGAGCCCTGTTCTCAGTTCATTCCGTATATTAACACATTTAATCCTTCCCACAACTGTATAAGGCAGACTATTATTATTCCCATTTTACAGATGAGGGCACTGAGGTACATTTTTATTTTAAATCAAGCATGGGTTTATCATGGAGGGGAATGCAAAAATCAAATTAATGTTTTCAAGATGAAATACAAGATTCTGCAGAATTTTGGCCTCGTCCCCAGACCCCTGCTGCTGGGCACGTGTCCCTTTGCCTCTGCCTCTGGGGTATCTGTGGAAGGTTTGGGCAGACTACTCTAGGCAGTGGCTGAAGGAAATTTTCCCGAGATACTTGGTAGAGGGCCAAGCATCCAAACACCAGGACCACAGATCCAGAAGGAACTACGTTTTCTAGGCCTCTGTCTGGTCCACGCCCAATATGTTTAGTTAAAAATCAGAAGCCCAGAGAGGGGTAGAGGCTTGCCCAGGTCACACAGCTAGTCGGTGGCAGGGCCAGAAATGGAAGCCCTGTTTCACTCCCAAGAATCCCAGGGTGACACTGCCCCTTCCCTCCCCACAACATAGGTGTGGCACCTCTCACCCAGGGCATCAAAAGCGGGCACCAGGCGGACGTCCATCCAGTTTTCAAGGTCCTCAAACACCAGTCGGAACTGCAGCAACCCAGACGTGTCCTGCTCAGGAAACTCCAGGCTCAGGCCAGGGATAGGGTCCATCCGCCAGGATTCCAGCTGTGCCCTCATCTCACTGAGGATTTCTGCACGGCGGGGGGCCTGGTCCTCATAAGTCTTGAAGCAGTTCAGGAAGACGACAAGTTCAGAATCACAGCCGCCCCTCAGAGCCGTGCCCCGGCCAGAGGAGCCTCCCTGTGAAGAGAAAAATCACTCAGGATTCTGCGCTCTCCAGTTCTTGTGCTCGTGCAGCCTGGCAGGCAACTTGGGTGAGGCAAGTGGGCTGGGCGGTGACCGTGGCAGCACAGCTCCAGGCCACTGAAGCTACGCGGGAATGCCGGCCACATCTGAGGTTTAAAAGAAGCAACTTCTCTGTGTGAATCCATGATTTTTAAATGTCATCCGCTAACTTCAACAAAATTAATACTAGGTGAAATAAATTCTGGTTTGCAGAACGCATGTTTGTGACCTTTGCCTGGAATCAGTACAAAACCACGATATGATTCGCTGAATTTCTGAAGCCTTTCTGAGCAGTGTATCTTGCTGCAAAGCGTCCAGCCTGAGGATCTGAGAAGGAGGCCCATTTGTCAGAGCCTCACCTTACGCATGTCTGACAGGTGAAATCTCACTTCCAAACACACAAAAACCCTGACATGGTTACAGATATGAGGAGCGAGGCTCAGAGTGGTAAAGTGAACTACCCAGCCAGTAAATGGCAAGGGCCAGGACTCAGGCCTTCAGGAAAACCCTCCCCTCAAACTGGGACTCCTCATTACTCAATGGCTTGCTAGCTCCTTTACCGCTAGGGGTTCGCATTCAAAAAACAAACAAAAAACAAACCCATTGCTATCAAGTCGATTTCCACTCATAGTGACCCTATTTAAGACAGAGTAGAACTGCCCCATAGGGTTTCCAGGGAGCGCCTGGAGGATTCGAACTGCCGACCTTTTGGTCAGCAGCTGAATGCTTACCCACTTCGCCACCAAGGGACTCACATTAGGGCTGCTGAAAAAGGGAGTACAGGGCAGAACACAGAGAAATATTACTAACTGAGCATCTCTTGGGGCCCTGGTGGTATACTGCTTAAGGAAGCATTCGGCTGCTAACCAAAAGGCCAGCAGTTTGAATCCACCAGTCGCTCCCTGGAAGCCTTACGGGGCATTTCTACTCTGTCCTATGGGTTGCTGCGAGTCAGAATCGACTCAACGGCAATGGGTTTATTTTTTGAAATGCGTTTGGGTTTTGAGCATCTCTCATGCGTTAGGGATTTTATAAGGAAACCTGGTGGCGCAATGGTTAAGTGCTCAGCCGCTAACTGAAAGGTTGGTGGTTTGAACCCACGCAGTGACTCCCTTGGAGAAAGACCTGGCAATTTGCTCCCATAAAGATGACACCCTAGAAAACCCTGTGGGGAAGTTCTACTCTGTGTACAGGGTCACTCTTACGTCAGAATGGACTCCATGGCACCCAGCACCAACAACAGGCATTTTACACACAACAAGCTCATTTAAACTTCCAAACAAAGGTAGGAGGAAGGTACTATTACGGCACTCACTTTAGAAAAGAACAGGGAGGTTGTCACTTGCTTAAGACCCCTCAGCCAGTAGAAGCAGGGCCAGGATTTGAATCCAGGCAGCCAGGCTCTCAAACCCACATTCTCTTCTGTCCTCTAGATTAATTTACTTAAAGGTGGTTTTTATTGTGAAAGTTTTCAAACGTACACAAATGAAGAGAGTATTTTACAAAAGCCCTTTGCCACATTTGCTCCATAATAAATCCCTGGCTCAACTTCTCTCTTACCAGCTTGGACAACTCACTTCTTCTCTGTGCCTCAGTTTCCCCGTCTGTCAAGTGGGGGTTACTTCGCAGGGCTGTTGTGCACATTAAATGATTAAATGCGAGCATTATATTTTCAGGGCATTTAGAACACTAACACATAGTCAGTGGGTTTTATAAGTGTTTGTTAAAGAAATGAATGAAAAAAGGATAAAGCTGATCAAACGAAACCCCGCAGCCCGTCCATCTTCAGTCTCAGTGTCTTCCGAGGATTGCACCCACTTACAAATGACGACTCTGAGGTCTGCCCCCACCCTACCCTGACCCCAGCAGCCCGGGCGCCTCACCTTGATAATTTTCAGCACCCGCGGCTCCAGGCCGGTGGCTCCGGGGCGCCCCCCGCGCTCTCGTAGGGTGGCGCCCAGGGCGCCCAGGGCGCGCCGCGCCGCCCCCACGAACTCCGCTGGTGGCTGTAGGCTGCGAGCCACCAACCTGTCCAGCGCGGCGGCCGGGGTGCTGTACACGTCCATGGTCGCCCGCAGTATGAGCAGAGGCGGCCCCGCACTGCCGGCTCAGCAGCGCAGGGCTTCCGTAGGCTCAGGCGTGTCCAGTTTCGTTTCCTTGCCGGAGTAGCCGCGGTCCTTCTTTCCCGCTTTCAGTTTCGTTTCTTTCCAGCGGGTGTAGGCGCTGGCATTCACTTTCTGGTCCCTGTCCCAGTCGCCTCTTCTTGATCTTCCCGCGCCTAGCTCCAATAAACAAAACAAGACCAGACAGAACGCCTTCTAGGGCAGCAGGTCCGCCAAACACGGAGACTGGCACCAAGTCTGGCTGGTGCAAGCGGTTAACGAGCTCCGCTGCTGACCAAAAGTTTGGTGGTTCTACTCCACTCAGAGGCGCCTCAAAAGAAAAGCCTGGAGATCTACTTTCAAAAAATCAACCACTGAAAACCCTAAGGAACACAGGTCTACTCTGACACACATGGGGTCACCATGTGTTGGAGCCCACTCCGCCGCAGCTGGTTTGGTTTTGGGTTTGGTAGTGGTTAAGAGCAAGATCTTTAGAGCGGGAAGGATTGGGAGCCAAGTCCAGACTCTACGGTGGGTGAGTCTGAGCAAGTGCCCAAACCTTTCAAAACCTCAAGTTCCTTAGTTTATTTGTTTTTTTTAATTAATTTTTATTGTGCTTTAATGAAAGTTTACAAATCAAGTCAGTCTCTCGTACAAAAATATATATACACCTTGCTATACACTCCTAAATGCTCTCCCCGTAATGAGACAGCACACTCCTTCCCTCCATTTTCTCACCTCATGTCCACTGGGCAGCTTCTGGCCCCCTCCGCCCTCTCATCTCCCCTCCAGACAGGAGATGCCAACATAGTCTCATGTGTCTCCTTGATCCAAGAAGCTCGTTCTTCACCAGTATCATTTTCCCTTGGTTTATTTTTATGAGAATAATCAAACCCACTTCTGGAGATGCTGGATGGTTAAAGAGAGGATTACATGGCCACTCAGGTGACCATCTGAAGGGAACATGCATGACTCCTTTGTGAGTGCCTATGGAAGTTTGTATATTTTGGAGTCTTATGAAACGCTCTCTCTTGGAACTGAGGACAATGTGGCAATGTGAGTTGGTATACCAAAAAACCAAACCTGCTGCCATGGAGTCAATTCCAACTCATGGCGACCCCACGAACCACTCCATCAGGTCTTCTTGGCTGTAATCCTTATGTACAGGTCTTCTTCTGAGGTGCCACTGGGTGGGTTCGAACCACCAACCTTTAGATTAGTAGCCAAGCACAAACCATTTGTGCCACTGGAAGCCCTACGGGCCAGTTCTACTCTGCCCTACAGGGTTGCTATGAGTTGGAATTGACTTGATGGCAATGGGTTTGGTTTTGGTTAGGGACCTTGTAAACTGGTAGAGCCCTGGTGATGAAGTGATTAAAGCGGTTGGCTGCTAACTAAAAGGTTGGTGGTTTGAACCCACTGGTGCTCCGAGGGAAAAAGATGTGGCAGTCAGCTTCCATAAAAATTACAGCCTTGGAAGCCCTATGGGGCAGTTTTACTTTGCTCTATAGGGTCGCTATGAGTCGGAATCTATTCAGGGACAAAGAGTGATGCGTACCCTTTAATCCAGTGATACACATTCTAGAGTAGAACTGTCTAATAGAAATATAATGCAAGCTACATATGTAATTTAACATTTTCTCATAAAACCCACTGCCACATTAAAAAAGTACAAAGAAACAGGTGAAATTAATTTTGATTTAACTCAACAGAATGCAAAAAATTGTCATTTCAACATGCAGTCAATATAAAACATTATGTTATCAAGAATTTGACATTCTCTCTTGTACCCGATCTTTGAAACCCAGCATGTGCTTAACCCTTATGACACGTCTCAATTTGGATTAGTCACATTTCAAGTGCTCAGTAGTCACATGTGGCTAGTGGCTCCTGTATTAGTCAGGGCAGGTCTGGTCTAGATTTTTCCCTAGAGAAATAACCAGTGTTGTGGACAGTGATTTATGAACTAGGGGCATTTGTCTCAGGCTTATTTGCAATAGCAAAATGGAAGGATTCTAAACTGTCCACCATTAAAATATTCCTCCTAAATGCCAGCTCTTTGAAGACAGGGATTTTTTTTTTCTTTGTATTTTGGATGAAGGTTTACAGAACAAACTAGCTTCTCATTAAACAGTTAGTACACACATTGTTTTGTGACATTCATTACCAACCCCATGACATGTCAACACTCTCCCTTCTTGACCTTGGGCTACCTATTACCAGCTTTCCTGTCCCCTCCTGCCTTCTCGTCCTTGCCTCTGTGCTGGTGTGCCCCTTTAGTCTCGCTCTGTTTTATGGCTCTGTCTAATCTTTGGCTGAAGGGTGTACCTCAGGGATGACTTCATTACTGAGCTAAAATGATGTCTGGGGGCCATACTTTTGGGGTTTCTCCAGTCTCTGTCAGGCCAGTAAGTCTGGTCTTTTTTTTTAAATTAATTTTTATTGTGCTTTAAAAGTTTACAAATCAACTCAGTCTCTCATACAAAAATTTACATATACCTTGCTGTACACTCCTAATTGCTCTCCCCCTAATGAGATAGGACAGTCCTTCCCTCCACTCTCTCTCCTCGTGTCCATTTGGCCAGCTTCTGGCCCCTCTGCCCTCTCATCTCCCCTCCAGACAGGAGATGCCAACATAGTCTCATGTGTCTACTTGATCCAAGAGGCTCGTTCTTCACCAGTGTCATTTTCCATCCCATAGTCCAGTCCAATCCCTGTCTGAAGAGTTGGCTTTGGGAATGGTTCCTGTCTTGGGCTAACAGAAGATCTGGGGACCATGGCCTCCGGCGTCTTTCTAGTCCCAGTCTGACCATTAAGTCTGGTCTTTTCACGAGAATTTGGGGTCTGCATCCCACTGCTCTCCTGCTCCCTCAGGGGTTCTCTGTTGTGTTCCCTGTCAGGGCAGTCATCGGTTGTGGCCAGGCACCATCTAGTTCTTCTGGTCTCAGGCTGATGTAGTCTCTGGTTTATGCAGCCCTTTCTGTCTCTTGGGCTCATGATTACCTTACGTCTTTGGTGTTTTTCATGCTTCCTTGCTCCAGGTGGGTTGAGACCAATTGATGCATCTTAGATGGCCACTTGCTAGCGTTTAAGACCCCAGACGCCACTGTCCAAAGCGGGATGCAGAATCTTTTCTTAATAGATTTCACTATGGCAATTGACTTAGATGTCCCCTGAAACCATGGTCCCCAAACCCCTGCCCCTGGTACGCTGGCCTTCGAAGCATTCAGTTTATTCAGGAAACTTCTTTCCTTTTGGTTTAGTCCAGTTGTGTTGACCTCTCCTGTATTGTGTGTTGTCTTTCCCTTCACCTGAAATAAAGCTTATCTACTATCTAGTTAGTGAAAACCCCTCTCCCACCCTACCTCCCTCCCTCCCCCTTCTGGTAATCGTCAAAGAATATTTTCTTCTCTGTTTAAACTATTTCTCGAGTTCTTACAATAGTGGTCTCATACAATATTTGTCCTTTTGCAACTGAATAATTTCACTCAGCATAATGTCTTCCAGATTTCTCGGTGTTATGAAATGTTTCGTGGATTCATCATTGTTCTTTATTGATGCATAGTATTCCATTGTGTGAATATACCGTTATTTATTTATCCATTCATCTGTTGATGGGCACCTTGGTTGCTTCCAACTTTTTGCTATTGTAAACAGTGCTGCAGTGAACATGGGTGTGCATATATCTGTTCGTGTAAAGGCTCTTATTTCCCTAGGATATATTCCAAGGAGTGGGATTGCTGGATCGTATGGTAGTTCTATTTCTAGCTTTTTTTTTTTTTCTAGCTTTTTAAGGAAGCACCAAATCGATTTCCAAAGTGGTTGTACCATCTGACATTCCCACCAGCAGTGTAGAAGTGTTAAAATCTCTCCACAGCCTCTCCAACATTTATCATTTTGTGTTTTTTGGATTAATGCCAGCCTTGTTGGAGTGAGATGAAATCTCATTGTAGTTTTGATCTGCATTTCTCTAATGGCTAATGATCGTGAACATTTCCTCATATATCTGTTAGCTACCTGAATGTCTTCTTCAGTGAAGTGTCTATTCATATCTTTTACCCATTTTTTAATAGGGTCATTTGTCTTTTTGCAGTTGAGTTTTTGCAGTATCATGTAGATTTTA
Organism: Loxodonta africana; assembly: GCF_030014295.1. Lineage (NCBI taxonomy): Eukaryota > Metazoa > Chordata > Mammalia > Proboscidea > Elephantidae > Loxodonta > Loxodonta africana. The sequence continues at coordinate 11,052,089 of NC_087360.1, read as the reverse complement.
GAGATCAGGCACTGATCAGAAATGAGATAGCTAAAAACTTTTTCCCTGTCTGTAGGTAATCTTTTTACTCTTTTGGCGAAGTCTTTGGATGAGCATAGGTATTTGATTTTTAGGAGCTCCCAGTTATCTAGTTTTTCTCCTGCATTGTTAGTAATGTTTTGTATGCTGTTATGCCATGTTTTCGGGCTCCTATTTTTTCTTCCATGATGGTTATCATTTTAGATTTTATGTTTAGGTCTTTGAACCATTTTGAGTTCGTTTTTGTGCATGGCATGAGGTACGGGTCTTGTTTTCTTTTTTTGCAGATGGATATCCAGTTATGCCAGCACCATTTGTTAAAAAGACTGTCTTTTCCCCAATTAACTGACTTTGGGCCTTTGTCAAATATCAGCTGCTCATATGTGGATGGATTTATGTCTGGATTCTCAATTCTGTTCCATTGGTCCATGTATCTGTTGTTGTACCAGTAGCAGGCTGTTTTGACTACTGTGGCGGTACAATAAGTTATAAAATCAGCTAGAGTGAGGCCTCCCACTTTGTTGTTCTTTTCAGTAATGCGTCTCTTGCCCTTCCATATGAATTTGGTGATGTTTCTCCATCTCATTAAAAATGTCCTTGGAATTTGGATCGGAATTGCATTGTATCTATAGATCACTTTTGGTAGAATAGACGAATAGACATTTCTACAATGTTAAGTCTTCCTATCCATGAGCAAGGTATGTTTTTCCACTTACGTAGGTCTCTTTTGGTTTCTTGCAATAGTGTCTTGTAGTTTCCTTTGTATAGGTCTTTTACATCTCTGGTAAGATTTATTCCTAAGTATTTTATCTTCTTGGGGGCTACTGTAAACGGTATTGATCTGGTGATTCCCTCTTTGATGTTCTTTTTGTTGGTGTAGAAGAATCCAACTGATTTTTGTGTGTTTATTTTGTATCCTGATACTCTGCTGAACTCTTCTATTAGTTTCAATGTTTTTTTGTGGATTCTTTAGGGTTTTCTGTGTATAAGATCATGTCGTCTGCAAATAGAGATACTTTTACTTCTTCCTTACCAATCTGGATGCCTTTATTTCTTTATCTAGCCTAATTGCTCTGGCTAGGAAGTCTGGTCTTTTTTTGTGAGTTAGAATTTTATTCTACATTTTTCTCCAGCTCTGTCTGGGACCCTCTATTGTGATCCCTGTCAGAGCAGTCAGTGGTGGTAGCTGAGCACCACCTAGTTGTACTGGACTCAGCCTGGTAGAGGCTGTGGTAGTTGTGGTCCATTAGTCCTTTGGACTAATCTTTGCATTGTGTCTTTAGTTTTCTTCATTCTCCCTTGCTCCCTAGGGATGAGACCAGTGGGGTATCTTAGATGGCCCCTCACAGAGTTTTAAGACCCCAGACGCTACTCACCAAAGTAGAATGTAGAACATTTTCTTTGTAAACTATATTATGCCAATTGAGCTAGATGTTCCCCGAGACCATGGTCCCCACGGCCCTCAGCCTAGCAATTCAGTCCCTCAGGGAGTCTGGATGTGTCTATGGAGCTTCCATGACTTTGCCTTGGACAAGTTGTGCTGGCTTCCCCAGTATTGTGCACTGTCTTACCCTTCACCAAAGTTAACTGCTTGTCTATTGTCCGTTTAGTGTTTTTCCATCCCCACTTGTCCCCTCCCTTGTAACCATCAAAGATTGTTTCTTTTTGTGTGTAAACCTTTTCATGAGTTTTTATAGTAGTGGTCTCATACAATATTTGCCCTTCGTGATTGACTTATTTCACTCAGCATAATGCCCTCCAGATTCATCCAGGTTGTGAGATGCTTCACAGATTCATCAATGTTCTTTATCTTTGCATAATACTCCATTGTATGTATGTACTATAGTTTATTTATCCATTCATGTATTGATGGACATCTAGGTTGTTTCCATCTTTTTGCTGTTGTGAACCATGCTGCAGTGAACATGGTGTGGATATATCTATTCATGTGACGGCTCTTATTTCTCTAGGACATATTCCTAGGAGTGGAATTGCTTGATCTTATGGTATTTCTATTTCTAGCTTTCTAAGGAAGTGCCATGTTGTTTTCCAAAATGGTTGTACCATTTTACATTCCCACCAGCAGTGCATAAGGGTTCCAATCTCCCCACAGCCTCTCCAACATTGGTTATTTTCTGTGTTTTTGATTCGTGCCTGTACAGGCAGGCAGAGGTTTTTGTCTGCATTGTTCCATTGCTGTGTCCCCAGTACTTAGAACAACAGAAAGATTTATTGAATACACAGTAGCTGCTCCGTAAATATTTCTAATTGAATCAATGAACACACACACGTGCACAAGCACACTTCTTGGCTAGATGACTTGCAGTTGATAAACATTCAATAAATGGTATTTGCTATTATTTTTATTGTTATGATAATAAATTGGACCATAACCCTCCCACCAGGAACACAGAAGGAAGTCAAGGAGGCTGGGACCCTGATGTCTTGTCTAAATCTCTTCTGAGAGATTTCGATTGTCAGTGAGAGGCTGGAAGTATGATCTATGATGGAAGAGAAAACACAGAATAGTGGGAGGGTGGGGTGAGGGGACCTGGATCCTGGTTCTGGATCTGACACCAATTCACTGAGGACCGAGGGGCCCATCTGGGAATGAGGGGTTGGCCCTGGATGGGGACGACTCTGGAGCCCAGTTTCCTGAGGCTACACTGCCTTCACAGGATGGTGCACGTCCATTCCTCTTCTGCCTGTGAAGTGGACACTGTCTCGTGCGTGATGTGTCCACGGCTCTGCACTTAACTCCGGAAGGCCCCACCCATGTAGTCTCTTCCAGGCTGGAAGAGTAAAACACATGATCGCATCAGGGGGTGGCACTGGGTCTCAGTGGCCCTTTTTGGTGAACATTGTGATGTGCCACCTGGATCCCCTTTTCAAGGAAGACTTGTTCCTAGCTGCTGGGAAGGCGGCTGGCAGATGGCCTTGAGATGTCAGCCCCTTTCGAGGGTGCCCAAGCTGCAGAGAAGGAGTCCTTGGGTGGTGCAAAAGGTTCAGGATAACTGAAAGGTTGGAAGTTTCAGTCCACCCAGAGGTGCCTCTGAAGAAAGGTCTGGCGATCTGTTTCCAAAAAATCAGCTATTGAAAAGGAGCACAGTTCTACTCTGACACACATGGGGTCGCAGTAAGTCAGAGTTGGCAACTGGTAACTGGTCAGCTTCAGAGAGTGGTTCTTGGGACACAGCAATGAACAAAACAAAACTCCCTTCACGTGCCTTTGTGTGTGTGTGTGTTGGCAGGGGAAGGGGAAGACAGACAATAAACAAAGAAACTAGCTCAGCTTTGATGAATGCTGCTCGAGGCCGCGCCCCTTCCTGAGTTGCTCACATGATCCCTGTTGGGGGTAAAGGCCTGACCACCTGGGTCCACTGTGGGACCGCTCTGAAGTGTCATTTGAGCTCCTAGGCTCTCCGTGGGGTCGCCGTGTCACTGGGGCTGCATCATGGCTCCACTTCTCCCTCTGACCAGTCCTGTTTCCCTTCCCAAACGCACTGGTTCCAAGTTCACTCCCCTATAAACATTCTGCATGCTACACTCCATCCCAGGGGCTGCTTCAGGGGGAACCAGCCTGCCACATCGTCAATCCCCGACCTCAGAGTGGTCTCACAGAAAGACCCCTCCTCTGGGAGTGGAAAGACCCAAGATCATGTCCTTCTGCACCTGTTTAGCTGTGTGACATGGCTCAGGTCACTGAGGTGCTCTGAGTTTCCCGTTTGTTAGATCATAGGTGGGGATGCTGTAAGGCAGACCGTTTAGCACAGTGCAGTGAGCACTGGTTTTGGAGTCCACTGAGTTTGAATCCCAGTGCCACCACTTCCTAGCTGAGTGTCCTTGAGCCAGTGATTTCCCCTCTCTGGGTCTCAGTTTCCTCATCTGTCAGATGGGGATGATAGAAAACATAGCTCATAGGGTGGCTATGAGGATTCGATGAGATAATGTCTATTAGAAGGTTTAGGATGGAGCCCGAGCCCACAGCAGGTGCTCACTCCGTGGTGATTGTCATGATTTATTCTTCTTCTTTGTGGGATGAGCTGATTGAAGCTGTCAGAAAAGTTACCTCAGGCCAAGGAGGCATTAATTAAGGAATGTGCTCTGGACAAGGAACCTGAGAATTCCAGGAACCCTCTGGTTGGGGCCAAAATGACTATAAAATATGGAGCAGAGCCTGTGACTATAGGAATAGGAGATAATTTCTTAGGGAAGAATGGTCTCCAGCTTCAGGCCCCAAGCTGTGTGCAGGGGGCTGGGGGGAGTGGAGGGCAGGGAAGAGGCACGAGGTCTTACCGGCACATTCCAGGGGCCCACGAGAGACTTATCCTGATTCTTAAAGCAGGGGTAGCTCAGCCAGACTGAAGCCTCCCCGGCCAGCCTCTGCCACCTGTCTGGGTCTCCGTCACCCAAATTTCCTGTAGGGTCCGCCGGGTCTAGAATCACAGGCCTGGAGACAAGGGTCAGAGAGGGACAAGGGAGGGGTTGGGGCTGGATCTGGAAAGACTAGGTGGCCCTGGAAGAGCAAAGCACCAGGCTGGGACAGGCTACAACTTGGGCACCAGGAAGGGCCCAGCAGGGCACTGTTCTTTGGGGCTTGTGGAGTGGCCTGCCTGACGATGGGCAGTGAACATGAGGAGAGACACCTGGAATTTGGGAGCTGATAAGCCTGGGTTTGACTTGCATGTCACCCTTTATTAGTGGTGTGCCATTGGGCGGGTCATTTGACCTCTCTAAGCAGCTGTCAAGAAAGACCTGGCAATCTGCTCCTGTAAAGGTTACAGCCTAGGGAACCCTATAGGGTAGTTCTACTCTGTCCCATGGGATTGCCGAGTTGACTCTATGGCACCCAACAATGACAACAAGCTACGTGGGGGATAGGGTACCTGGGTTTCTGCAGCTGCTTGATCAGACATTGTTTAATAATGGGGTTTTCAAAGTCGTAATACTTTGTCCAGTAGATGCAAAGCTGTCTGTAGCTCAGGACTAATTCCAAGACGGTCCGGAACCCCTGTGCTGTGTTGAAGTCTGTTTGGTTGCTCCCACGCTCCCAAGCGTAGACAGTCAGGAGCTCGAGGGCGTATTGTGCTGGCAGTGGCATCCCCAGGTTCTCCTTACACTGAGAAGATGAAAAAGGATCAGAAAAATGTGTTTGTCCCACATTTGTGTGAAGCACAGGGCTTGATACATGGTATGGTGCCAGGGTGAAGAGCGGGGGTCAGCAAGTCCAGCCTACCACTTTTTTTGTTAATTGTGCTTTAGATGAAGGTTTACAGAGCAAATTAGTTTCTCATTAAACAATTAATACACATATTATTGTTTTGAGACATTGGTTGCCAATCCTGCGGCATGTCAACATTTCCCCCTTCTCGACCTTGGGTTCCCCATTTCCATTCATCCAGCTTCCCTGTGTCCTCCTGCCTTCTCGTCCTTGCCCCTGGGCTGGTGTGCCCATTACATGGTTGAGCTATGTGTGTTATTGTTTGTTTTATGGGCCTGTCTAATCTTTGGCTAAAGGGTGAACCCCAGGAGTGACTGCAGTACTGAGTTAAAACGGTGTCCAGGGGCCATTCTCTTGGCGTTTCTCCAGTCTCCATCAGACCAGTAAGTCCAGTCTTTTTTGTGGGAGTTAGAATTTTGCTGTATGTTTTTCATTAGCTCCATCCAGGACCCTCTATTGTGATCCCTCTCAGAGCCCAAGACATGGTTTTGAAAAGGAAGTTTTGTTGGAACAAAGCCATGCCCATTCATCTATGTACAGTCTATGGCAGCTTTCACACTACAGAGACTAGCTGTGACAGTGACCACGTGGATCACAAAGCCTAAAATATTTACTATCTAGCCCTTTACAGGAGCCCTGGTGGTGCAGTGGTTAAGAGCTCTGGCTGCTAACCAAAAGGTCCGCAATTTGAATCCGTCAGCTGCTGCTTGGAAACCCTATGGGGCAGATCTACTCTGTCCTGTGGAGTCTCCGTGAGTTAGAATCGAGTCAACCAGAGCCCTTTACAGAAAAATGTTGCCAATCCCTGGTTAAGACCGTGAGCTTTGGATTCTGACCTATGTGGGTTGGCATCCCAGTCCCACTACTGTCTGATCCTGGGCAGGGCAGCTTACACTCTTGGGGTCCCAGTTTTCTCGTCTTCCAAGTGAGTGGTAATAATGGCAGCCACCTCCTAAGGCGAAGGTGGAAATGCACTGAGATGAAGGACTGGTAGTGGCCCTAAGAGACTCAAGGAAGCAAAGAAAATCCTCTCTGGTGGGAGATACGTCGTTCACAACCTCAGATTATTTCGTAACTCTTTTTCAAATACAACTACCACGCTACTCCTTTTGCAGATGAGACAGAAGCACAGAGAGGTTAAGTTGCTTGTTCAAGGTCAGACAGCCTAGAAGCGGGTGGAAGGGAAACCTGAAGGCATACTTGTTCGAAGCCTTTGCCTGATCTACCCTCTGAAGAGTGTGGAGGAGTCTGTGAGTGTGTGTGTGTAGTTCTAACATTCATTCACTCAACAGTTATTTATTGAGCACCTATTAAGTGTCAGGCACTGTTCAGGAGTGTGTCAGGCACTGTTCAGGAGTCTTGGGATAGAGCAGTGAACAAAATCCCCTTACTTCATGTTCCTTTATTTGCTGGGAGACAGTAAATAACCAACCATAAACTAGCTCAGTTTTGATGAATGCTGTGAGGAAAAATAAAGTTGCATAAAGGGAGTGGAGGGTGGGTGGGTGGGCTATTTTAGCCCTGATAGGACAGTGGTTAAGTGCTTGGCTGCCAACTGAAAAGCCGGCGGTTGGAACCCACCAGCGGCCACGCAGGAGAAAGATGGGGCAGCCTGTTTCTGTAAAGAATGCAGCCTGAGAAACCCTATGGGGCAGTTCTGCTTTGTCCTGCAGGGTTGCTATGAGTTGGAATCCACTCGACAGCAGTGGCAGTCAGGGAAGATTTCTCAGAGGTGGTGACATATGAGCTAAGATTTAAAAGAAACGAGAGAGAGGAGCCAGGTGGCCAAGTGGGGGGTGAGCTTTCCAGGAAGGGTAACGGCAAATGCAAAGGCCCTGAGGCTGGAGCAGATCTGCCCTACTGGAGGGACGACGAGGAGGACAGCGAGGAGGACAGCGTGGCTGGTGTGGAGGGAGGAAGGGGGAGGGAGCGGGGGGCTCAGAGAGGCAGAGGGCGGCCCGAGAGCCTCCCATGATGACTTAGACCAGGAGACGTGTGAGAGACGTGGCGGCAACTGATGAACTATGCATATATGAATACAGGACTGAAATAATTTGCTAGACGGGGCTGAGGTATGAAAAAGAGGGGTGTCGAGAAAGGTCCAAGGACTTTGGCAGGAGTCTGGAATGACTGGGTTGCCATTTGCAGAGATGGGGAAGTCTCCTGAAAGGAATGAGGTCCCCTGGGACCCACCCCAGTCCCCACCCTCCCTCCCTTCTTCTTCTTCCTCCCCTTTCCCTTCTTCCTGTCCTCTCCCCTCCTCCTTTTTCCCTCTTCCTTACTCTTTTTCCTCTTCCCTTCACCCCCTCTCCTTTTTCCTCTCTTCTTCTCCCCTCAGCTCTCTCCTTCTCTTTCCCTTCTTCTTTCCCCTCCTACTCTCTTCTCTCTCTCTCCTCCCCTCCTTCTCCTCTCCTCTCCTCTCCTCTCTTCTCTCCCTCCCTTCACTCCTCCCTTGCTCCCTGCCTGCATAGGGCCCACAGGGGCCTGGCGGGAGGGCTGTACCTCTTGGTACCAGTACTTGACCAGGCGGATGAGGCTCTTCAGCTTGGTGGGACGCTGCTTCAGGAAGGCTCGCTGAAGCTCTGTGAAGCAGGTGGAGAACTCGCCCCCCCGGGAGCACTCACGGATGAGCTGGACGTAGATTTGGGGGTCAGGTTTGTAGTCTTTAGTCACCTGACCTGTTAGGGATGAATCCATCACTTTAGGATGTCAGCTCTTCTCTGAGGTTCCTTCTGTCTCTCTGGGGAGACAAACTCGCTGGCTATGGGGTACAGTGAAAGGGGCAGCAGGCCCACAGCTGAAACGTCTGAGGTCCAGTCCCCAAACCCCCTTCTCCCATTTCCAGTGCCACTGCCCTGCCCAAGCCACCATCGCCTCCTCACTGGTTCCCACAGCCCGTGCTCCACCTAGCACCAAGGGGTCTTCTAAAATCTGATGACTCCACTTTTTGCTTCCCATCAGAGCTAGAATAAAATCCTAAGTCACCACAGTGGCCTACAACACTTGGTATGATCTGGCCCCTGCTACTGACTTTAAGCCAGTTCTATGCTGCCCCCATTTTTAGAAAGAAAATGTACACACCTTGCCACACGCAGAACTGGTAAGCCTTGCGGATGTTCTGTAAGAAACGTCTTTGTCCACAAACAGACAAACAGACAAACAACAAAAACCCCAACCACTTGCCGTGGAGTCAATTCCCACTCCTGGTGACCCCACGTGGGCCGAGTACAACTGTTGCTCCACAGGGTTTTCAATGGCTTTGGACTTTTGGAAGTAGATCGCCAGGCCTTTCTTCCAAGGGTCCTTTGGGTAGATTCGAACTGCCAATCTTTTAGTTAGCAGCCAAGCACTTAATCAAATTGTGTTAATTTGCTGCTTAATGTGTCTCCCATGACTGATTATGATCTTTTTCGTTCTTGCCCCCCAAAACAGAAACCAAACCTGTTGCTGTTGAGGCAATTCCGACTCATAGTGACCCTATAAGACGGAGTAGAACTACCCCGTAGGGTTTCCAAGGAACGCCTGGTGGATTCAAACTCCCGACCTTTTGGTCAGCAGCCATAGCTCTTAACCACTACGCCACCAGCATTTCCATTCTTGCCCCTGGAGAGGCTATAACATCGCCTTCCACTTTGAAGGGATGTCCTGGTTTGATAAAGCTTTCATATTGTGTGAGACATCTGCTCAGGAACAGAGAAAAAAAAGGAGGCCGTGTCAGAGGTCAAGGGCTGAGACCCCTTGTGGCTGGGAGCACTCACCCAGGGCGTCAAAGGCAGGCAGCACATCAAAGTTCACACACTTGTTTTGGTAGTGGGAACTTAGCATGAAGCTAAGCACGCGGGGTTTTTTCCGTTTACGCTGGACCTCAAATTTCACGTCAAACTTTTCCTCCTTTTGACAGGCTTCCAACTGTTTTCTGATTTCCTCAATGAATATTCCCCGGTGCTTTAGCTGCTCCTGAAAACTTGTGAGATTGCTGAGGAAGACCACGAGGTCAGCGTCAGATCGGCCTCTGAGAGCGGTGCCTTTGCCAGAGGAGCCACCCTAAATAAGATGATGAGAATAATGACCGACACTAATTGAGAAGAGCCTCCCTAAATACAATGACCAGGACAATCACTAACATTGCTTAGTGCTTTACTGTTCTCAGGCCATTGCAAGTCTTAACTCCTGTAAACCTCATAATGACTCTATGATTTAGGTATTATTATTCATTCCGATTTTACAGATGGGGAAACAGATGCTCGGAGAGATCATATAACCACTCCAATCACACAGCTAGTTGGTGCCAGAGGTGGGACCGACTTGGCTTCCTTTTTCCAGAGTCCATGTTCTTCTTCCCGGACCTTTACTATCTTATAACATATACCCCAGACTGGCCCAGGCTGAGTGTTTACACACATTATCTTACGTAATCCACATAGCCTTGGGAGGGGTCAGGAATTATAATTCCCACTTTATGAAGAAGGAAATTGCAGCACAGAAAGGCTAAGTGACTTGCCAAGATCCTCCAGCCAGTGGGTGCTATCTACCTTCAAAACTTAGACTCAGCCGGCTCATGACACTGCAGAAATGTGAGTCGCGGGCTGGCCACTAGTTGCTGCTGTTCTTGTTAGTTGCCATCCGGTCTATCCTGACTCGTGGCGACCCCATGTGTGCAGAGTAGAACTGCTCCATAGGGTTTTCAAGGCTGTGAGCTTTTGGAAGCAGATAGCCAGGCCTATCTTCTGAGGAGCCTCTGGGTGGGTTCCAACCACCAACCTCTTGGCTAGGAGTCTAGCCCTTAACTGTTCACACCACTCAAGGACTCCATAGCCACTAATTCACAAGTTGTTTACCGGAGCTGGGCCTCAGTTTCCCTATCTCTAAAATGGGACAGTGGTTCATCACTTTCATCTGGGGCACTTGTTTAAAATTCAGGTGGAGGACCTCACCCCAGAATCTCTTTGAAACAGCTATGGTTATAACTTTGGTGTAGATAAATGAGAAACCACCAGCCCCGAAGACCTCACCCCTTCCTTCTAACTTTCATACCCCCCGTTCTACATTTTTGTTTTCTCTCCACGGGCACTCTTGTCCATTCAGCCACCCCTTCCCCAGGCAGGCGGGCAGGCCTGGGCTTACCTTCACAACCTTGGACACCCGCACAGATCCGATGAAGCACCTTTCCTTCAGGAAGCTACAGATGGTGTCAACGGCTTCTCTGACCTGCGTGCGGAACAGTGTGTCTGGCAGGAGATGGTCTTCGATGAACTTGTCCAGATTCCTGGGCGGGGTATTTCTGAGTTCCTCCATGATGCTCGGGGGTGGGCAGGAGAGCCAGTGATGGTGGAGCTGGCGCCTGGGACCTGTTAGTCTTTTTGCTCTGCAGGCTGAGTGTGGACTCTGTTACTTTCGTTTCCCAGGAAAGGAAGAACCTCTGGTCCTGGCACCTCCCCTTAGCAAATTAAAGCCTCCAAAGGATCCTCCTCTGCCCTCTGATTGGACTCTTACCAGCCCTCCCTGCTCGCTCCTCCACCCTCTGAAACTTCCTCTCCTACCATCAGCTTACAGCAAGGCCTCAGCTGTGAAAAATCATCCCTAAAAACAGATTTTTGTTTTCTTTCTTTGTCTTTTTTGTTGCTGACAAAATTGCTTCATAGTTTCTTATGGTTTTTACAGCAATGCATGCATAGGACGATCACCCATAATCGAAAACTAGGTCTACTGTTACAGACATCTTGACACAGATCCTTTCAGGTTTTTCTATGCACACACACACACACACACACACACGCACACACGCACGCACGCACAGGGTTCTCTTTTTATTTTTAAATGGCATCATACTATACTTTTTACGTCAAAATATATTTCCATGAATATAGTTTCAAAGCCATTTTTAAAAAAAAGAGGGAATAGATCAACACAAATACATGTCAACTATCTTACCTGACTTCCTCCTAACCAGCTGGTCAGTTAATTGGCACTCTTCCCTCCCTCCCTAAAACATGGTGACTTGTGCCCAAGGCAAGATGTCACTGAGAAGGGGGCGAACCTCTGTCTATACAATACTGGCATCTTCTCTCACCTGTTAGATTGTGTGTTTACCAAACTTCCCAAGCCTCTTTATGGCAATCGTGCTTGTTACTGAAACACATTCTTTTGATGACATTTTTATTTTAAAATATGAGTGCAAAAGAGACCCGCGCTTAGAAAACTGACATTGAATTCTTTGGAAATATGCAAGAAAAGCAAGCTGCTTGAAACAATGGTTAGAATTAGATAAGTGCGAGACAATGGGGAATTATTGAGGAAATCACTGTAAACATCTAGAATTATGACCACAGGCCTTTGTAGGCGGTGAAACAGAAACAGGAAATTATAGATGACGCAATCCTGTCTGTTTCATGCAAGAAAGATGACACGAGGTGTGTCCAGTCAGGTGGCTGGCCCTCAGCAGAAAGGCCTTGGTTTTTACTGAAGGACTGGGAAATGAAGGCACGTTTACATACCTCTGGGGCAGACCAGGAGTCCCCAGATGGTGCAAACGGTGTGTGAAAGACTGGAGGTTTGAGTGGGAGCCCTGGTGGTGCAGTGGTCGAGCGCTCGGCTGCCAACCAAAAGGTGGCCAGTTCCAACCCACCAGCTGCTCTATGGGAGAAGGATGTGGCATTCTGCTTCTGTAAAGATTACAGCTTTGGAAACCCTATACAACCTGGAAACTAACAACAAGAGATAGCTCTTCAGAAGAGCACCATGTTCAAGGAAAGCATTCTTTACCAAAAAAAAAAAAAAAAATTTTTTTTTCTTTCCCCACTGTTTGGTTTAAAGAAGGCTACCGGGGCTATTTCTGGTTCAAGGTTTGAAGACTATCTTGGGGCAATAGTTTTGGGGGTTCATCCAGCCTCAATAGCTCCAAATATTCTGGATTCCATGAATTGGCAAATGTTTTGTTATATATACTTTTACCACAAATAAAAAACAAACAAAAACTGTTATCTTTTTTGTTTTCAAAAGCTGGCACTAAAATACAGACCTCCATCCAGCAAACCAGCCCTCCGTGGCGGTCTGGTGCCCCTGCCCAACCTCAGCTCTGTTGCTGGGACTCCTTCTGCTCCCCACTCTGGTTTCTCAGTGTCCCCACCTGCCCCACTCACCTTGCTGACTCTCGAGGCCTTGTGGACACAGTTCTCACGGAGGCAGCGCAAGATGCTGTCGATGGCCCTGTTCACCTGCTCCTGGAATTGAGGGCTCGGCTTCAGGTGGTCCTGGATGAAGCGGTCCAGCTCCTTGGTGGGGATCTGAGACAGATCCAAGACTGTCCCTGGTATAGAGGGGGTGCTGCTGCTCGTCCCCAAGGGGCTGGGAGCTGGGTACGAGCGTTTCTTGCTTCCTGCTCCGGGGCACACGGCACTGTCGCTCCTGCTGTCCTCGGGGATGCTCTGGTCAGGGTCTCTCTGGATGGGGTGGCCCAAATCTGAGCACCCAGCACGTGGAAGGCCCTGGAAGTTGTGGAAGGAGCTGCTTTACCCAGGGCCAGAGGTTTCTGCTTCCAACCAACCCGTTCTCTCACCAGCCCCTTGTACAGCCAGAGTGACTGAGACTCAGAGAGGGGAAGTGGGAGGTCACTGCTAGCCCTTGTGGCACTTTGTGCATAGAAAATGGTTCCCCTCCTGGGGGAATAAGTTACAAAAGATGCTCCCTTTGGGTGGACACAGCTTGTTCAGCAGACAGTAACTATGCAAAATAAAGGCCTTCCTCCAAGCTGACTGTCAATTAGATCGGTTTACATGTGGCTGCCTCTCCTTTTTCAATTCTGTATTCTCCATCCACACAGCCTGTGACACACAGCAGATGCTTAGGAAACACTGGTTATAAAATCATGCCTGAAATCTAAGGATCCTGGGGACCCCTCACTCACCAGCCCTTCCCAGGGCTGCACAGGCCTCCCAGGTGCCTGAAGAAAGCACGGGTGGTCATAGCAGGACCCTGCCTTTTGGGCCAGCACGTCCCAGCGCCAGGCTGCCCCATTCCCTACGTCCCACGTTGGGTCTGCCGGGTCAAGGATCACGGGTCTGCAATAAGAAGGTTCTGGTTAGCAAGATGGTCAAGATCAGGGGCTCTGGAGTCAAACGGACCTGGTTCCAATCCCAACTCTGCTCCTTTCCAGCTGTGTGACCTGGACCAGATGACTCAACCTCTCTGAGCCTCAGTTTCCTCATCTGCAAAATGGGTGTAACGACAGTGCCTGCTTTGATGCGGTGTTGCAGGGATTAAATTGGAGCAATGACCCTCAATGCTGGCTGCACATTAAAATCACAAGACACCACAGTTGCCCTGGGGATTCTGATTTATATCTTATGAGCCGGCAATTTCACTCCCAGATATATACCCTACAGATAAGCACAGGCACTGAAAACAGGATCAAGAATGTTTATAACAACCTTATTTGTAATAAATCAAACCAAATCCATTGCCGTCGAGTTGATTCCAACTCATAGGTAAGACAGGGAGCAAAGGCCCTGAGATCGGAGGGTGCCTGTTTGAGAAACAGTGAAGAGACTGGTGTGGTTAGAGGAGAAGCAAGTAAAAGAGAAATAGACTATACTATATCAGGGAGGTAATAGGGGGTTGAGTGTGGAACCTAGAGACTTAGTAAGACAGGGAACAGAGGGACCCTCAAATCTGCAAACAAAGTAACAAGAAATAGGCCAGGGCGCAGAAACAAAGCCACTCCCCAGAACAATGGGACAGGCTATCTGAAAATAGACGCAAACTTCTTTAAAGTTGCCTTTCAGAAGCAGCTGGAGAAAACCAGGCCCAGGGACATGCGCAGAACATCCATCTGTGACCACTGCGTGACCTTCCACCAGGGGCAGTGAGGGGCTACAGTCCTAGCCGGGGAATCGAACCCAGGGAATGAGTGACTGAGCAGGCGCGACACCCCATAATAAGTCCTGCTACGAATCCCAGAGGCCTCTGGGACAGGAGCCATCTTGGAAAGGTGCTGTGCGCACACCTTAGTTAACATATCCCTGCCTGTGCCTATGAGTAAACATGAATCTTTTCCCACCCAAGAACTTTTAAAAACTCTGGCCTGTCTTTTATTCTGTGAGATGAGGGTAAGTGTTGCTCTAGGCCCTCCTCGTCTCCACTTGCAAGCCTCTTCAATAAAGCTTTGTTCCCGTGGAAAACTACGTGCCTTACCAGCTCATTCTCGACCAGTGAGAGGCAAAAGCCTTATTCCGGTAACAAGATGAAGGTAAGTGCTGCTCTAGGCCCTCCTCTCTGTTTGCAAGCCTCTTCAATAAAGCTTTGCTCATGTGGAAAACTATGTGCCTTACCTGCTCAGTCTTGACCAGTGAGAGGCAAGAACCTTATTCTGGTAACATAGGGACCGTACAGGACAGAGTAGAACTGCCCCATAGGGTTTCCAAGGAGCAGGTGCTGAATTCAAACTGCCGACCTTTTGGTTAGCAGCCGTAGCTCGCCATAGCTCTTAACCACTGTGCCACCGAGGCTGTTATAACCCAAAACTCAAAGAAATTGAAACATAAGGGTAATTCTTAGCAATTATCCTGTATGCATATAGGGAAACCATTCTGATTTCAAGGCAAAAAAGGCAAATGGCTCAAAGTGGGCTAGTTACCATGAAGCTTGTAAAGACAAGAGGAGAACAGACAATCGGCCATTCGCTAAGCTTAACTGATTGAACCGTGCCCTCCCCCTTTTACTGAGATCCACTGACATCAGGTCACGAGGTGGTCTCTGGCCCTCCACCCACCTGCAGCTATGATACCTTTAGAAATTCAAATTAAGTAAACCCGGCTTCCATCAGGAAAAAAATGATTCACAATTTTGGGTAAAAAACAAACCAACCAACCCAAAACACTGCTGGCCGGATTAATTTGGGGTCAGGAATTTTTTTTACGGTTAACATTTTGTTTTGTGGGTAAGAAAAACCTTCAAAAAGTAAGATGTCTGTATTAATTTTTCTCTTTGACAAGCCCCAAACTGGAAACAACCCAAATGTTCATCATCAATAGAATGGAAACTACATTATAATAAATGCACACAGTGGAATGCTATACAGCAATGAAAAAGAACGGACCGCAGCTCCACACAACAATATGGATGAATCTTGAAGGCTTAGAGTTGAGAAAGCAAAGCCACACACGAAAAAGTGTGGTATGATTCTATTTAAATAAAGTTTAAAAACAGGCAAAAGCATAATGAAAGAAGTCAGAATGGGGTTAATTTTGGGGGTTCTGGGAAGTGCACAAGGGAAGCTTCTGAGGTGCTGGGAAATATCCCACCTTGATCTGGGTGCTGGTTTCACAGGTATGTGTTCAACTTCAGAGAAAATCATCAAAATATGCATTTAAGATGTGTATGTTACACCGCAGTAATGAGGCACTGGTATATTTCTTAAAACTCCCACTAGTACCAGCTACTGCTGAGCTGATTCCATCTCATGGCGACCCCATGTACATCTGAGCAGAACTTTCTGAAGCAGATTGCCAGGCCTTTCTTCTGAGGTGCCTCTGGGTGAACCCTTCAGTTGGTGTGAACTGTTTGTACCACGCTCAAAACTCCCTGAGTGATTCAAATATGCACCCGAGGCTGGAACCACTGATTCAGAAAATGCAAGTATAGCGTTTCACCTTGATCCCAACCAAGCCCTTGGTCGATATGACCTGTTTCACGGTGGTTAATTATCTCCCATGCTCAGCCGCAGGGGAGCCGATGACGAGGAGGAGTGAGGTCATACCTGGGTCTTTTCAGCTGGCCCCGTAAGAACTGCCCAACTGCAGGGTCCTCAAAGCCATAGTTGACGGTCCAGAAAATACACAGGTGCTGGTACTGGTGGATCAGGCCCAGGACGGTTCGGAGGCCTTGGGACAGGCTGAAGGCGTCCTTCTGGCAGCCCTGCTCCCAGGCGAAGATGGTCAGCAGCTCCAGGGCGTAAACTGGGGGCAGCATCCCCCTCCCCGCCTCTTGTGGGCACACCTGTAATGGGCGAGAGGAGGGGTTCAGAGGACAAAGGGGAAGGAAGACAGCAAGCTCTCGCAGAACTTCCCTGAGTATCGCAGTCTCCAGGTAGGGACCTACAGTTCCAGCCTGGGACAAGCAGCTGTGCTCCAAGCCTGTTCTGGGAGCAGCCTGGATGGTCTCTCCTGTTCTCACTGTCGGGGCTTCACCCATGTGGCTGCCTCACAAGCGCTCCATCTCTCCATGTCTTTCCCATGCTCTGGTCTATCTCAGTCCAGCTGTCAGCCTCTCACCTGGACAACCGCCCCAGCCTCCTCGTGGTCCTCAGTCTGCCTCTCACCAATCCATTGTCCGCTGACTGAAGCAGGCACATATTTAACCACATCACTCCCCCTTCCCCTGCAGATAAAGCACCATCCACAGCTCTTATTGCCCTTGGAGTGATTCTCAATTTGCCTGCAAAGTGCTGCTTGGTCTGACCTCTGTTCACCTCGCCAGCTTCCTCTCCTCCTCCACACCCCGCCGCCTGTCATGTCTGTTCCTATCATATCGCTCACTGGTCCCCAAGTTCTCTCCTACCTCCAGGTCTTTGCACATGCTGTTCCCTCGGCCTAGAACACTTTTCATCTCCCCTTAACTTGGCCGACCCCTCCTCATTCCTCGAGGCCCAGCTTGACTCTGACATGACCCTCCCACCCACCCTAGATATCTGACTTCACAGTACCTTCTCTTAGGGTAATTCTTGTCACCTTTTGTCAGCAGTTATGGACTGAATTGAGTCCCCCCAAAATGTGTGTCAACTTGGCTAGGCCATGATTCCCAGTACTGTGTTGTGGGATTTATCCACCATTTTGTGATCTGATGTGATTTTTCTATGTGTTGTAAATCCTACCTCTATGGTGTTAATGAGGCAGGATTAGAGGCAGTTATGTTACTGAGGCAGGGCCCAATCTACAAAATGAGGTTGTGTCTTAAATCAGTTTCTTTTGAGACGTAAAAGAGACAAGTGAGCAGACAGATATGGGGGCCTCAGACCACCAAGAAACAAGAGCCAGGAGAATCGCATGTCCTTTGGACCTGGGGTCCCTGTGCTCAGAAGCTCCTCGACTGGGGAGGATTGATGACAAGGATCCTTCCCCTGAGTCAAGAGATAGACAAAGCCCTCCCCTGATGCTGGCGCCCCGAATTCGGACTTCTAGCCTCCTAAACCGTGAGAGAATAAATTTCTCTTTGTTAAAGCCATCCGCTTGTGTCATTTCTGTTATTGCAGCACTAGATAACTAAGACAGCCCTCAGCTGTCTTGTTTTGGGGGGCCTCTTTGCCACACCCCCAATGCCTAGTACATTACCTGAGAGGTATCACTAAAAAAAAAAAAAAAAAAAGCTGGCACTTAAATATATACCTCCAGCTAGCAAACCACCCCTTTACAGATGAGGAAACTGAGGCACCGGGGTGATGTAACTTGACTAAGGTCACACAGCCGGTTAAGTAGCAGATCCAGGACTCGTCCCCCTGGCAGACTGGATCCAGAGTCTGACCTTTTAATAGGTACCAGGCTATTAGCCAGCATTTCTTGCCCCTGGAGAGGCTTATTTAGCTGGGAAAGACTTAGAAACCCATATTCTCCTCTATACCCAGTGGTGGAAACAGGCCCAGAGAAGGGTAGGAATTTGCCTGGGGTCACACAGCATGTGATGGCTGAGTCAGAATTGGAATCCAAGATTTCTTCCTACTCAGACCTGCTTTATGACAAATGAGTCCAACAGAAGGACCAGGCTATGTGTCCCAAGATTTTAGGAGGCCTGTTTCCCCATCCCTAGGCACTAGCTGGGCACCCCTCTCCCAGTGCACAAGTCTGTCAACAAGCATGGACGCACGCTGGGGCAAGGAGTGTGCAAACTTCAAATCACCTCAAACCATGTACAGAATACTCCAGTTAGGGCAAAGTCCTAAACATGAAAAAGCAAAACTTAAAACTTTTTGGAGAAAAACATAGGAGAATAATTTTAGAAAGACAGGATAGGGAAAGATTTCTTAAACAAGACACGCAAAGCACAAATCATACAAGAAAAAGATTAATACATCTGATTACATTAAAATTCAAGTATCTTCTATGACAAAAGACCCACAAAGTGAAAGTACAAGCTCCAGACTGGGAGAAGATATTTGCATTATATTAACTAAGAACGAGTGCCCAGAATATATAAAGAAAAAAAGTATATATAAAGAGCACCAAGAAATCAATAGCAAGAAGACAGCTAGCCCAAAAGAAAATAATGGACAAAGGATTAAAAAAAAAAAAAAAAAAAAACCCAAACCCAGTGCTGTCGAGTCGATTCCGACTCATAGCGACCCTATAGGACAGAGTAGAACTGCCCCATAGAGTTTCCAAGGAGCGCCTGGCAGATTCGAACTGCTGATGCTTTGGTTAGCAGCTGTAGCACTTAACCATTACGCCGCCAGGGTTTCCGGACAAAGGGAATGAACAGACAATTCCTAGAAAGACAAACATGAAAGCCTCTACAGCAAAAGATTCTTGAAGGCACAGATTCAAACAGTCATATGCCTGGAGGAAGGGGTCTCACACATGTCCTTACCTGGCGGTACCAGTGCTTCACCAGCAGGATCAGGTTCTTCAGTTTGGCTGGGCGAATGTTCACGAAGTCCCTCTGCAGCTCTGCGAAGCAGGCGGCATGCTCGCCCCCCCGGCAGCCACTGTTGAGGAGGGCAGAATAGACCTGGGGCTTGGGTTTCATACCAGGGCTCAGCTGACCTGTGGATATAGAGGGCAGTGTTGGCACTGAGCCCAGCTTGGCGCACTGGAAGAGACTGGGGGGAATTTGGAGAGGAGAATCCAACAATGTAGTGGAGTCGGGGCTTGGTGGACTGTGCCTCAGTTTCCCCCGAGCAGCTCAGGAGACAAGGAGGAAGAGTTGTGCTCCAGACTAGAAAGGAGTCTCCCCTCCCAAATAGCTAAGCAGCCGCTAGTGGGCGGGGCCTGAGGAAGACCAGTTGTGTGGTTAAACAGGGAGGATGCCTTCAGCTGAGTCACAAGTACAATTCACTCCTCCCTGAAACTCCCTCCAGTAACCCGTTGTCAAGTCAGCTCTGACTCCTAGCAACCCCATGTGTGTCAGAGTAGAACTGTGCTCCACGGGGTTTTCGGTGGCTGATTTTTTGGAAGTAGATCACCAGGCCTTTTTGCCGTGGTGCTTCTGGGTAGACTTGAACCTCCAACCTTTCGATTACTCCCTCAGGCAATACTAAAACACCACTATCACCAAACCAAACTCATCACTGCTGAGTCGATTGTAACTCATAGCAACCCTACAGGACAGAGTAGAACTGCCCCATAGGGTTTCCAAGGCTGTAAATCTTTATGGAAGGAGACTGCCACATCTTTCTCCTGTGGAGCAGCCGGAGGGTTCGAAGCTCCGGCCTTTTGGTTAGCAGCTGGGTGCTTTAACCACTGCACCACCAGGGCTCCTAAACATCACTGTACACACCTTTAATTAATTGGCCACACACTCCCTGGTGCCGTCGGCGGTGGAAACAGCAGAAATAGTGAAAGAGAAAATGAGGCAAGGGGTCCTGATTCCTTAGCAGCGATTGCTGGTATTTCTTGAGCATTTCCTGTGTGCTGGCGCTGTGCTGAAAGCTTTACATGAATCCCCCTCATCGCATCCCCATCACAATCATGTAAGAAAGTAAAACTCTTCATTCACCCCATTCTATAGTGAGCCACAGAGAAATTCAGTGCTTTGCCCGAGATTACATAACTGGCAAACAACAGAAGCAGGATTCGAACTCAGGGCCATCTGACCTTACAGCATGTGTGCCTTTTCCTCCACTTCTCATGGGCATGGCTTGGGGAAAGTAAACAGTCTCCATAATTCCCTACATCTCTGCCCCCACTTTCTTTTTTTTATTTTCTTTTTATTGTGCTTTAAGTGGAAGTTTACAAATCAAGTCAGTCTCTCGTACAAAAACTTATATAAAAAAACTTATATATACCTTGCTATATACTCCTAATTGCTCTCCCCCTAATGAGACAGCACATTCCTTCCCTCCACTCTCTCTTTTCGTGTCCACTTGGCCAGCTGCTGACCCCCTCTGCCCTCTCATCTCCCCTCCAGACAGGAGATGCCAACATAGTCTCATGTGTCTACTTGATCCAAGAAGCTCCTTCTTCACCAGTATCATCTTCTATCCCATTGTCCAGCCAAATCCCTGTCTGAAGAGTTGGCTTTAGGAATGGTTCCTGTCTTGGGCTAACAGAATGTCTGGGGATTATGACTTCTGGGGTCCTTCTAGTCTCAGTCAGACCATTAAGTCCGGTCTTTTCACGAGAATTTGGGGTCTGCATCCCACTGCTCTCCTGCTCCCTCGGGTACTCTGTTGTGTTCCCTGTCAGGGCAGTCATCGGTTGTAGGGAGCACCATCTAGTTCTTCAGGTCTCAGGCTGATGTAGTCTCTGGTTTATGTGGCCCCTTCTGTCTCTTGGGCTCATAATTACCTTGTGTCTTTGGTTTCTTCATTCTTCTTTGCTCTAGGGGGGTTGAGCCCAATTGATGCATCTTAGATGGCTGCTTGCTAGCGTTTAAGACCCCAGATGCCACTGTCCAAAGTGGGATGCAGAATCTTTTCTTAATAGATTTTATTATGCCAATTGACTTAGATGTCCCCTGAAACCATGGTCCCCAAACCCCTGCCCCTGCTATGCTGGCCTTCAAAGCATTCAGTTTATTCAGGAAACTTCTTTGCTTTTGGTTTAATCCAGTTGTGCTGACCTCTCCTGTATTGTGTGTTGTCTTTTCCTTCACCCAAAATAGTTCTTACGTACTATCTAATTAGTGAATGCCCCTCTCCCTCCCTCCCTCCCTCCCTCCCCCTTCTCGTAACCATCAAAGAACAGTTTCTTCCCTGTTTAAACTATTTCTTGAGTTCTTTTAATAGTGGTCTTATATAATATTTGCCCTTTTGCAACTGACTAATTTCACTCGGCATAATGCCTTCCAGATTCTTCCATGTTATGAAATGTTTCACAGATTCATCACTGTTCTTTATCGATGTATAGTATTCCATTGCGTATAAGTGTTCCAGTCTTTCCACAACCTCTCCAACATTTATTATTTTGTGTTTGTTGGATTAATGCCAGCCTTGTTGGCATGAGATGGAATCTCACTGCAGTTTTGATTTCCATTTCTCTAATGGCTAATGATCGTGAGCATTTCCTCATGCATCTGTTAGCTACCTGAACGTCTTCTTTAGTGAAGTGCCTGTTCATATCTTTTGCCCATTTTTTCACTGGATTGTCTTTTTGTAGTTGAGTTTTTGCAGCATCATGTAGATTTTAGAGATCAGGCGCTGATCGGAAATGCCATAGCTAAAAACCTTCCCCCACTTTCTTACGGTGTGACTTTGGGTGACTTACTGTACATCCCGGTGCCTCAGTTTCCCCACTGGTAAAATGGAAGATAAAACAATACAGACCTCACGGGCTTATTTTGAGAGTAAAGAGATGATGATCCACATCAAGCGCTTGAAATAGTTAAGGATTTAATAAGTCGTAGTTATTAATGGAGTCCCTGGGTGGTGCAGCTGGTTCACGTGCTCAGTTGCTAACCCTAAGATTAGACGTTCGAGTCCTTTGAAGAAAGGCCTGGCAACCTACTTTGGAAAAATCAGCCATTGAAAACCCCGCGGAGCACAGTTCTACTCTGACACATATGGGGTCACTATGACCCACGTGGAGTTGACTCCATGGCAGCTGGTTTTTTACGACTAATAAATGTGCACACAGAGAGTGGGCATACTAGGTGTAGAGGAATGTGGGCTGTGTGCCAGCACGTCATAACCCAGGATAAACTCGAGATAGCTCTCCCCTGGAATACCAGAGTAAATTATAATAATAGAGACAATAGGAATAATAACAGAAATAATAATAGCAAATACTTACATACATAGTCCTTATTACATGCTGAGCCCTGTTCTCAGTTCATTCCGTATATTAACACATTTAATCCTTCCCACAACTGTATAAGGCAGACTATTATTATTCCCATTTTACAGATGAGGGCACTGAGGTACATTTTTATTTTAAATCAAGCATGGGTTTATCATGGAGGGGAATGCAAAAATCAAATTAATGTTTTCAAGATGAAATACAAGATTCTGCAGAATTTTGGCCTCGTCCCCAGACCCCTGCTGCTGGGCACGTGTCCCTTTGCCTCTGCCTCTGGGGTATCTGTGGAAGGTTTGGGCAGACTACTCTAGGCAGTGGCTGAAGGAAATTTTCCCGAGATACTTGGTAGAGGGCCAAGCATCCAAACACCAGGACCACAGATCCAGAAGGAACTACGTTTTCTAGGCCTCTGTCTGGTCCACGCCCAATATGTTTAGTTAAAAAACAGAAGCCCAGAGAGGGGTAGAGGCTTGCCCAGGTCACACAGCTAGTCGGTGGCAGGGCCAGAAATGGAAGCCCTGTTTCACTCCCAAGAATCCCAGGGTGACACTGCCCCTTCCCTCCCCACAACATAGGTGTGGCACCTCTCACCCAGGGCATCAAAAGCGGGCACCAGGCGGACGTCCATCCAGTTTTCAAGGTCCTCAAACACCAGTCGGAACTGCAGCAACCCAGACGTGTCCTGCTCAGGAAACTCCAGGCTCAGGCCAGGGATAGGGTCCATCCGCCAGGATTCCAGCTATGCCCTCATCTCACTGAGGATTTCTGCACGGCGGGGGGCCTGGTCCTCATAAGTCTTGAAGCAGTTCAGGAAGACGACAAGTTCAGAATCACAGCCGCCCCTCAGAGCCGTGCCCCGGCCAGAGGAGCCTCCCTGTGAAGAGAAAAATCACTCAGGATTCTGCGCTCTCCAGTTCTTGTGCTCGTGCAGCCTGGCAGGCAACTTGGGTGAGGCAAGTGGGCTGGGCGGTGACCGTGGCAGCACAGCTCCAGGCCACTGAAGCTACGCGGGAATGCCGGCCACATCTGAGGTTTAAAAGAAGCAACTTCTCTGTGTGAATCCATGATTTTTAAATGTCATCCGCTAACTTCAACAAAATTAATACTAGGTGAAATAAATTCTGGTTTGCAGAACGCATGTTTGTGACCTTTGCCTGGAATCAGTACAAAACCACGATATGATTCGCTGAATTTCTGAGGCCTTTCTGAGCAGTGTATCTTGCTGCAAAGCGTCCAGCCTGAGGATCTGAGAAGGAGGCCCATTTGTCAGAGCCTCACCTTACGCATGTCTGACAGGTGAAATCTCACTTCCAAACACACAAAAACCCTGACATGGTTACAGATATGAGGAGCGAGGCTCAGAGTGGTAAAGTGAACTACCCAGCCAGTAAATGGCAAGGGCCAGGACTCAGGCCTTCAGGAAAACCCTCCCCTCAAACTGGGACTCCTCATTACTCAATGGCTTGCTAGCTCCTTTACCGCTAGGGGTTCGCATTCAAAAAACAAACAAAAAACAAACCCATTGCTATCAAGTCGATTTCCACTCATAGTGACCCTATTTAAGACAGAGTAGAACTGCCCCATAGGGTTTCCAGGGAGCGCCTGGAGGATTTGAACTGCCGACCTTTTGGTCAGCAGCTGAATGCTTAACCACTTCACCACCAAGGGACTCACGTTGGGGCTGCTGCAAAAGGGAGTACAGGGCAGAACACAGAGAAATATTACTAACTGAGCATCTCTTGGGGCCCTGGTGGTATACTGCTTAAGGAAGCATTCGGCTGCTAACCAAAAGGCCAGCAGTTTGAATCCACCAGTCGCTCCTTGGAAGCCTTACGGGGCATTTCTACTCTGTCCTATGGGTTGCTGCGAGTCAGAATCGACTCAACGGCAATGGGTTTATTTTTGAAATGCGTTTGGGTTTTGAGCATCTCTCATGCGTTAGGGATTTTATAAGGAAACCTGGTGGCGCAATGGTTAAGTGCTCAGCCGCTAACTGAAAGGTTGGTGGTTTGAACCCACGCAGTGACTCCCTTGGAGAAAGACCTGGCAATTTGCTCCCATAAAGATGACACCCTAGAAAACCCTGTGGGGAAGTTCTACTCTGTGTACAGGGTCACTCTTACGTCAGAATGGACTCCATGGCACCCAGCACCAACAACAGGCATTTTACACACAACAAGCTCATTTAAACTTCCAAACAAAGGTAGGAGGAAGGTACTATTACGGCACTCACTTTAGAAAAGAACAGGGAGGTTGTCACTTGCTTAAGACCCCTCAGCCAGTAGAAGCAGGGCCAGGATTTGAATCCAGGCAGCCAGGCTCTCAAACCCACATTCTCTTCTGTCCTCTAGATTAATTTACTTAAAGGTGGTTTTTATTCTGAAAGTTTTCAAACGTACACAAATGAAGAGAGTATTTTACAAAAGCCCTTTGCCACATTTGCTCCATAATAAATCCCTGGCTCAACTTCTCTCTTACCAGCTTGGACAACTCACTTCTTCTCTGTGCCTCAGTTTCCCCGTCTGTCAAGTGGGGGTTACTTCGCAGGGCTGTTGTGCACATTAAATGATTAAACGTGAGCATTATATTTT
Source organism: Loxodonta africana (assembly GCF_030014295.1). Taxonomy (NCBI): domain Eukaryota; kingdom Metazoa; phylum Chordata; class Mammalia; order Proboscidea; family Elephantidae; genus Loxodonta; species Loxodonta africana. The sequence continues at coordinate 11,027,319 of NC_087360.1, read as the reverse complement.
CAGGGCATTTAGAACACTAACACATAGTCAGTGGGTTTTATAAGTGTTTGTTAAAGAAATGAATGAAAAAAGGATAAAGCTGACCAAACCAAACCCCGCAGCCCGTCCATCTTCAGTCTCAGTGTCTTCCGAGGATTGCACCCACTTACAAATGACGACTCTGAGGTCTGCCCCCACCCTACCCTGACCCCAGCAGCCCGGGCGCCTCACCTTGATAATTTTCAGCACTCGCGGCTCCAGGCCGGTGGCTCCGGGGCGCCCCCCGCGCTCTCGTAGGGTGGCGCCCAGGGCGCCCAGGGCGCGCCGCGCCGCCCCCACGAACTCCGCTGGTGGCTGTAGGCTGCGAGCCACCAACCTGTCCAGCGCGGCGGCCGGGGTGCTGTACACGTCCATGGTCGCCCGCAGTATGCGCAGAGGCGGCCCCGCACTGCCGGCTCAGCAGCGCAGGGCTTCCGTAGGCTCAGGCGTGTCCAGTTTCGTTTCCTTGCCGGAGTAGCCGCGGTCCTTCTTTCCCGCTTTCAGTTTCGTTTCTTTCCAGCGGGTGTAGGCGCTGACATTCACTTTCTGGTCCCTGTCCCAGTCGCCTCTTCTTGATCTTCCCGCGCCTAGCTCCAATAAACAAAACAAGACCAGACAGAACGCCTTCTAGGGCAGCAGGTCCGCCAAACACGGAGACTGGCACCAAGTCTGGCTGGTGCAAACAGTTAACGAGCTCCGCTGCTGACCAAAAGTTTGGTGGTTCTACTCCACTCAGAGGCGCCTCAAAAGAAAAGCCTGGAGATCTACTTTCAAAAAATCAACCACTGAAAACCCTAAGGAACACAGGTCTACTCTGACACACATGGGGTGACCATGTGTTGGAGCCCACTCCGCCGCAGCTGGTTTGGTTTTGGGTTTGGTAGTGGTTAAGAGCAAGATCTTTAGAGCGGGAAAGATTAGGAGCCAAGTCCAGACTCTACGGTGGGTGAGTCTGAGCAAGTGCCCAAACCTTTCAAAACCTCAAGTTCCTTAGTTTATTTGTTTTTTTTAATTAATTTTTATTGTGCTTTAATGAAAGTTTACAAATCAAGTCAGTCTCTCGTACAGAAATTTATATACACCTTGCTATACACTCCTAAATGCTCTCCCCGTAATGAGACAGCACACTCCTTCCCTCCATTTTCTCACCTCATGTCCACTGGGCAGCTTCTGGCCCCCTCCACCCTCTCATCTCCCCTCCAGACAGGAGATGCCAACATAGTCTCATGTGTCTCCTTGATCCAAGAAGCTCGTTCTTCACCAGTATCATTTTCCCTTGGTTTATTTTTATGAGAATAATCAAACCCACTTCTGGAGATGCTGGATGGTTAAAGAGAGGATTACATGGCCACTCAGGTGACCATCTGAAAGGAACATGCATGACTCCTTTGTGAGTGCCTATGGAAGTTTGTATATTTTGGAGTCTTATGAAACGCTCTCTCTTGGAACTGAGGACAATGTGGCAATGTGAGTTGGTATACCAAAAAACCAAACCTGCTGCCATGGAGTCAATTCCAACTCACGGCGACCCCACGAACCACTCCAGGAGGTCTTCTTGGCTGTAATCCTTATGTACAGGTCTTCTTCTGAGGTGCCACTGGGTGGGTTCGAACCACCAACCTTTAGATTAGTAGCCAAGCACAAACCATTTGTGCCACTGGAAGCCCTACGGGCCAGTTCTACTCTGCCCTACAGGGTTGCTTTGAGTTGGAATTGACTTGATGGCAATGGGTTTGGTTTTGGTTAGGGACCTTGTAAACTGGTAGAGCCCTGGTGATGAAGTGATTAAAGCGGTTGGCTGCTAACTAAAAGGTTGGTGGTTTGAACCCACTGGTGCTCCGAGGGAAAAAGATGTGGCAGTCAGCTTCCATAAAAATTACAGCCTTGGAAGCCCTATGGGGCAGTTTTACTTTGCTCTATAGGGTCGCTATGAGTCGGAATCTATTCAGGGACAAAGAGTGATGCGTACCCTTTAATCCAGTGATACACATTCTAGAGTAGAACTGTCTAATAGAAATATAATGCAAGCTACATATGTAATTTAACATTTTCTCATAAAACCCACTGCCACATTAAAAAAGTACAAAGAAACAGGTGAAATTAATTTTGATTTAACTCAACAGAATGCAAAAAATTGTCATTTCAACATGCAGTCAATATAAAACGTTATGTTATCAAGAATTTGACATTCTCTCTTGTACCCGATCTTTGAAACCCAGCATGTGCTTAACCCTTATGACACGTCTCAATTTGGATTAGTCACATTTCAAGTGCTCAGTAGTCACATGTGGCTAGTGGCTCCTGTATTAGTCAGGGCAGGTCTGGTCTAGATTTTTCCCTAGAGAAATAACCAGTGTTGTGGACAGTGATTTATGAACTAGGGGCATTTGTCTCAGGCTTATTTGCAATAGCAAAATGGAAGGATTCTAAACTGTCCACCATGAAAATATTCCTCTTAAATGCCAGCTCTTTGAAGACAGGGATTTTTTTTTCTTTGTATTTTGGATGAAGGTTTACAGAACAAACTAGCTTCTCATTAAACAGTTAGTACACACATTGTTTTGTGACATTCATTACCAACCCCATGACATGTCAACACTCTCCCTTCTTGACCTTGGGCTCCCTATTACCAGCTTTCCTGTCCCCTCCTGCCTTCTCGTCCTTGCCTCTGTGCTGGTGTGCCCCTTTAGTCTCACTCTGTTTTATGGCTCTGTCTAATCTTTGGCTGAAGGGTGTACCTCAGGAATGACCTCATGACTGAGCTAAAATGATGTCTGGGGGCCATACTTTTGGGGTTTCTCCAGTCTCTGTCAGGCCAGTAAGTCTGGTCTTTTTTTTTTAATTAATTTTTATTGTGCTTTAAAAGTTTACAAATCAACTCAGTCTCTCATACAAAAATTTACATATACCTTGCTGTACACTCCTAATTGCTCTCCCCCTAATGACATAGGACAGTCCTTCCCTCCACTCTCTCTCCTCGTGTCCATCTGGCCAGCTTCTGGCCCCTCTGCCCTCTCATCTCCCCTCCAGACAGGAGATGCCAACATAGTCTCATGTGTCTACTTGATCCAAGAGGCTCGTTCTTCACCAGTGTCATTTTCCATCCCATAGACCAGTCCAATCCCTGTCTGAAGAGTTGGCTTTGGGAATGGTTCCTGTCTTGGGCTAACAGAAGATCTGGGGACCATGGCCTCCGGCGTCTTTCTAGTCCCAGTTTGACCATTAAGTCTGGTCTTTTCACGAGAATTTGGGGTCTGCATCCCACTGCTCTCCTGCTCCCTCAGGGGTTCTCTGTTGTGTTCCCTGTCAGGGCAGTCATCGGTTGTGGCCAGGCACCATCTAGTTCTTCTGGTCTCAGGCTGATGTAGTCTCTGGTTTATGCAGCCCTTTCTGTCTCTTGGGCTCATGATTACCTTACGTCTTTGGTGTTTTTCATGCTTCCTTGCTCCAGGTGGGTTGAGACCAATTGATGCATCTTAGATGGCCACTTGCTAGCGTTTAAGACCCCAGACGCCACTGTCCAAAGCGGGATGCAGAATCTTTTCTTAATAGATTTCACTATGGCAATTGACTTAGATGTCCCCTGAAACCATGGTCCCCAAACCCCTGCCCCGGTACGCTGGCCTTCGAAGCATTCAGTTTATTCAGGAAACTTCTTTCCTTTTGGTTTAGTCCAGTTGTGTTGACCTCTCCTGTATTGTGTGTTGTCTTTCCCTTCACCTGAAATAAAGCTTATCTACTATCTAGTTAGTGAAAACCCCTCTCCCACCCTACCTCCCTCCCTCCCCCTTCTGGTAATCGTCAAAGAATATTTTCTTCTCTGTTTAAACTATTTCTCGAGTTCTTATAATAGTGGTCTCATACAATATTTGTCCTTTTGCAACTGAATAATTTCACTCAGCATAATGTCTTCCAGATTTCTCGGTGTTATGAAATGTTTCGTGGATTCATCATCGTTCTTTATTGATGCATAGTATTCCATTGTGTGAATATACCGTTATTTATTTATCCATTCATCTGTTGATGGGCACCTTGGTTGCTTCCAACTTTTTGCTATTGTACACAGTGCTGCAGTGAACATGGGTGTGCATATATCTGTTCGTGTAAAGGCTCTTATTTCTCTAGGATATATTCCAAGGAGTGGGATTGCTGGATCGTATGGTAGTTCTATTTCTAGCTTTTTTTTTTTTCTAGCTTTTTAAGGAAGCACTAAATCGATTTCCACAGTGGTTGTACCATCTGACATTCCCACCAGCAGTGTAGAAGTGTTAAAATCTCTCCACAGCCTCTCCAACATTTATCATTTTGTGTTTTTTGGATTAATGCCAGCCTTGTTGGAGTGAGATGAAATCTCATTGTAATTTTGATCTGCATTTCTCTAATGGCTAATGATCGTGAACATTTCCTTATATATCTGTTAGCTACCTGAATGTCTTCTTCAGTGAAGTGTCTATTCATATCTGTTGCCCATTTTTTAATAGGGTCATTTGTCTTTTTGCAGTTGAGTTTTTGCAGTATCATGTAGATTTTAGAGATCAGGCACTGATCAGAAATGAGATAGCTAAAAACTTTTTCCCTGTCTGTAGGTAATCTTTTTACTCTTTTGGCGAAGTCTTTGGATGAGCATAGGTATTTGATTTTTAGGAGCTCCCAGTTATCTAGTTTTTCTCCTGCATTGTTAGTAATGTTTTGTATGCTGTTATGCCATGTTTTCGGGCTCCTATTTTTTCTTCCATGATGGTTATCATTTTAGATTTTATGTTTAGGTCTTTGAACCATTTTGAGTTCGTTTTTGTGCATGGCATGAGGTACGGGTCTTGTTTTCTTTTTTTGCAGATGGATATCCAGTTATGCCAGCACCATTTGTTAAAAAGACTGTCTTTTCCCCAATTAACTGACTTTGGGCCTTTGTCAAATATCAGCTGCTCATATGTGGATGGATTTATGTCTGGATTGTCAATTCTGTTCCATTGGTCCATGTATCTGTTGTTGTACCAGTACCAGGCTGTTTTGACTACTGTGGCGGTACAATAGGTTATAAAATCAGCTAGAGTGAGGCCTCCCACTTTGTTGTTCTTTTCAGTAATGCGTCTCTTGCCCTTCCATATGAATTTGGTGATGTTTCTCCATCTCATTAAAAATGTCCTTGGAATTTGGATCGGAATTGCATTGTATCTATAGATCACTTTTGGTAGAATAGACATTTCTACAATGTTAAGTCTTCCTATCCATGAGCAAGGTATGTTTTTCCACTTACGTAGGTCTCTTTTGGTTTCTTGCAATAGTGTCTTGTAGTTTCCTTTGTATAGGTCTTTTACATCTCTGGTAAGATTTATTCCTAAGTATTTTATCTTCTTGGGGGCTACTGTAAACGGTATTGATCTGGTGATTCCCTCTTTGATGTTCTTTTTGTTGGTGTAGAAGAATCCAACTGATTTTTGTGTGTTTATTTTGTATCCTGATACTCTGCTGAACTCTTCTATTAGTTTCAATGTTTTTTTGTGGATTCTTTAGGGTTTTCTGTGTATAAGATCATGTCGTCTGCAAATAGAGATACTTTTACTTCTTCTTTACCAATCTGGATGCCTTTATTTCTTTATCTAGCCTAATTGCTCTGGCTAGGAAGTCTGGTCTTTTTTGTGAGTTAGAATTTTATTCTACATTTTTCTCCAGCTCTGTCTGGGACCCTCTATTGTGATCCCTGTCAGAGCAGTCAGTGGTGGTAGCCGGGCACCACCTAGTTGTACTGGACTCAGCCTGGTAGAGGCTGTGGTAGTTGTGGTCCATTAGTCCTTTGGACTAATCTTTGCATTGTGTCTTTAGTTTTCTTCATTCTCCCTTGCTCCCTAGGGATGAGACCAGTGGAGTATCTTAGATGGCCCCTCACAGAGTTTTAAGACCCCAGACGCTACTCACCAAAGTAGAATGTAGAACATTTTCTTTGTAAACTGTATTATACCAATTGAGCTAGATGTTCCCCGAGACCATGGTCCCCACGGCCCTCAGCCTAGCAATTCAGTCCCTCAGGGAGTCTGGATGTGTCTATGGAGCTTCCATGACTTTGCCTTGGACAAGTTGTGCTGGCTTCCCCAGTATTGTGCACTGTCTTACCCTTCACCAAAGTTAACTGCTTGTCTATTGTCCGTTTAGTGTTTTTCCATCCCCACTTGTCCCCTCCCTTGTAACCATCAAAGATTGTTTCTTTTTGTGTGTAAACCTTTTCATGAGTTTTTATAGTAGTGGTCTCATACAATATTTGCCCTTCATGATTGACTTATTTCACTCAGCATAATGCCCTCCAGATTCATCCAGGTTGTGAGATGCTTCACAGATTCATCAATGTTCTTTATCTTTGCATAATACTCCATTGTATGTATGTACTATAGTTTATTTATCCATTCATGTATTGATGGACATCTAGGTTGTTTCCATCTTTTTGCTGTTGTGAACCATGCTGCAGTGAACACGGTGTGGATATATCTATTCATGTGACGGCTCTTATTTCTCTAGGACATATTCCTAGGAGTGGAATTGCTTGATCTTATGGTATTTCTATTTCTAGCTTTCTAAGGAAGTGCCATATTGTTTTCCAAAATGGTTGTACCATTTTACATTCCCACCAGCAGTGCATAAGGGTTCCAATCTCCCCACAGCCTCTCCAACATTGGTTATTTTCTGTGTTTTTGATTCGTGCCTGTACAGGCAGGCAGAGGTTTTTGTCTGCATTGTTCCATTGCTGTGTCCCCAGTACTTAGAACAACAGAAAGATTTATTGAATACACAGTAGCTGCTCCGTAAATATTTCTAATTGAATCAATGAACACACACACGTGCACAAGCACACTTCTTGGCTAGATGACTTGCAGTTGATAAACATTCAATAAGTGGTATTTGCTATTATTTTTATTGTTATGATAATAAATTGGACCATAACCCTCTCACCAGGAACACAGAAGGAAGTCAGGCTGGGACCCTGATGTCTTGTCTAAATCTCTTCTGAGAGATTTCGATTGTCAGTGAGAGGCTGGAAGTATGATCTATGATGGAAGAGAAAACACAGAATAGTGGGAGGGTGGGGTGAGGGGACCTGGATCCTGGTTCTGGATCTGACACCAATTCACTGAGGACCGAGGGGCCCATCTGGGAATGAGGGGTTGGCCCTGGATGGGGATGACTCTGGAGCCCAGTTTCCTGAGGCTACACTGCCTTCACAGGATGGTGCACGTCCATTCCTCTTCTGCCTGTGGAGTGGACACTGTCTCGTGCGTGATGTGTCTACGGCTCTGCACATAACTCCGGAAGGCCCCACCCATGTAGTCTTTTTCAGGCTGGAAGAGTAAAACACATGATCGCATCAGGGGGTGGTACTGGGTCTCAGTGGCCCTTTTTGGTGAACATTGTGATGTGCCACCTGGATCCCCTTTTCAAGGAAGACTTGTTCCTAGCTGCTGGGAAGGCGGCTGGCAGATGGCCTTGAGATGTCAGCCCCTTTCGAGGGTGCCTGAGCTGCAGAGAAGGAGTCCTTGGGTGGTGCAAAAGGTTCAGGATAACTGAAAGGTTGGAAGTTTGAGTCCACCCAGAGGTGCCTCTGAAGAAAGGTCTGGCGATCTGTTTCCAAAAAATCAGCTATTGAAAAGGAGCACAGTTCTACTCTGACACACATGGGGTCGCAGTAAGTCAGAGTTGGCAACTGGTAACTGGTCAGCTTCAGAGAGTGGTTCTTGGGACACAGCAATGAACAAAACAAAACTCCCGTCACGTGCCTTTGTGTGTGTGTGTGTGTTGGCAGGGGAAGGGGAAGACAGACAATAAACAATCAAAGAAACTAGCTCAGCTTTGATGAATGCTGCTTGAGGCCACGCCACTTCCTGAGTTGCTCACATGATCCCTGTTGGGGGTAAAGGCCTGACCACCTGGGTCTACTGTGGGACCGCTCTGAAGTGTCATTTGAGCTCCTAGGCTCTCCGTGGGGTCGCCGTGTCACTGGGGCTGCATCACGGCTCCACTTCTCCCTCTGACCAGTCCTGTTTCCCTTCCCAAACGCACTGGTTCCAAGTTCACTCCCCGCATAAACATTCTGCATGCTACACTCCATCCCAGGGGCTGCTTCAGGGGGAACCAGCCTGCAACATCGTCAATCCCCGACCTCAGAGTGGTCTCACAGAAAGACCCCTCCTCTGGGAGTGGAAAGACCCAAGATCATGTCCTTCTGCACCTGTTTAGCTGTGTGACATGGCTCAGGTCACTGAGGTGCTCTGAGTTTCCCGTTTGTTAGATCATAGGTGGGGATGCTGTAAGGCAGACCGTTTAGCACAGTGCAGTGAGCACTGGTTTTGGAGTCCCCAGAGTTTGAATCCCAGTGCTACCACTTCCTAGCTGAGTGTCCTTGAGCCAGTGATTTCCCCTCTCTGGGTCTCAGTTTCCTCATCTGTCAGATGGGGATGATAGAAAACATAGCTCATAGGGTGGCTATGAGGATTCGATGAGATAATGTCTATTAGAAGGTTTAGGATGGAGCCCGAGCCCACAGCAGGTGCTCACTCTGTGGTGATTGTCATGATTTATTCTTCTTTCTATGAGCTGATTGAAGCTGTCAGAAAAGTTACCTCAGGCCAAGGAGGCATTAATTAAAGAATGTGCTCTGTGGTGATTGTCATGATTTATTCTTCTTTCTATGAGCTGATTGAAGCTGTCAGAAAAGTTACCTCAGGCCAAGGAGGCATTAATTAAAGAATGTGCTCTGGACAAGGAACCTGAGAATTCCAGGAACCCTCTGCTTGGGGCCAAAATGACTATAAAATATGGAGCAGAGCCTGTGACTATAGGAATAGGAGATAATTTCTTAGGGAAGAATGGTCTCCAGCTTCAGGCCCCAAGCTGTGTGCAGGGGGCTGGGGGGAGTGGAGGGCAGGGAAGAGGTACGAGGTCTTACCGGCACATTCCAGGAGCCCACGAGAGACCCATCCCGATTCTGAAAGCAGGGGTAGCTCAGCCAGACTGAAGCCTCCCCGGCCAGCCTCTGCCACCTGTCTGGGTGTCCGTCACCCAAATTTCCTGTAGGGTCCGCCGGGTCTAGAATCACAGGCCTGGAGACAAGGGTCAGAGAGGGACAAGTGAGGGGTTGGGGCTGGATCTGGAAAGACTAGGTGGCCCTGGAAGAGCAAAGCACCAGGCTGGGACAGGCTACAACTTGGGCACCAGGAAGGGCCCAGCAGGGCACTGCTCTTCGGGGCTTGTGGAGTGGCCTGCCTGACAATGGGCAGTGAACTTGAGGAGAGACACCTGGAATTTGGGAGCTGATAAGCCTGGGTTTGACTTGCATGTCACCCTTTATTAATGGTGTGCCATTGGGCAAGTCATTTGACCTCTCTAAGCAGCTGTCAAGAAAGACCTGGCAATCTGCTCCTGTAAAGGTTACAGCCTAGGGAACCCTATGGGGTAGTTCTACTCTGTCCCATGGGATTGCCAAGTTGACTGTATGGCACCCAACAATGACAACAAGCCACGTGGGGGATAGGGTACCTGGGTTTCTGCAGCTGCTTGATCAGATATTGTTCAATAACGAGGTTTTCAAAGTCGTAATACTTTGTCCAGTAGATGCAAAGCAGTCTGTAGTCCCGGACTAATTCCAAGACGGTCCGGAACCCCTGTGCTGTGTTGAAGTCTGTTTGGTTGCTCCCACGCTCCCAAGCGTAGACAGTCAGGAGCTCGAGGGCGTATTGTGCTTGGCAGTGGCTTCCCCAGGTTCTCCTTACACTGAGAAGATGAAAAAGGATCAGAAAAATGTGTTTGTCCCACATTTGTGTGAAGCACAGGGCTTGATACATGGTATGGTGCCACGGTGAAGAGCGGGGGTCAGCAAGTCCAGCCTACCACTTTTTTTGTTAATTGTGCTTTAGATGAAGGTTTACAGAGCAAATTAGTTTCTCATTAAACAATTAATACACATATTATTGTTTTGTGACATTGGTTGCCAACCCTGCGGCATGTCAACATTTCCCCCTTCTCGACCTTGGGTTCCCCATTTCCATTCATCCAGCTTCCCTGTGTCCTCCTGCCTTCTCGTCCTTGCCCCTGGGCTGGTGTGCCTATTTAGTCTCGTATACATGGTTGAGCCTTGTGTATTATTGTTTGTTTTATGGGCCTGTCTAATCTTTGGCTAAAGGGTGAACCTCAGGAGTGACTGCAGTACTGAGTTAAAACGGTGTCCAGGGGCCATTCTCTCGGGGTTTCTCCAGTCTCCATCAGACCAATAAGTCCAGTCTTTTTTGTGGGAGTTAGAATTTTGCTGTATGTTTTTCGTTAGCTCCATCCAGGACCCTCTATTGTGATCCCTCTCAGAGCCCAAGACATGGTTTTGAAAAGGAAGTTTTGTTGGAACAAAGCCATGCCCATTCATCTATGTACAGTCTATGGCAGCTTTCACAATACAGAGTCTAGCTGTGACAGTGACCACGTGGATCACAAAGCCTAAAATATTTACTATCTAGCCCTTTACAGGAGCCCTGGTGGTGCAGTGGTTAAGAGCTCTGGCTGCTAACCAAAAGGTCCGCAATTTGAATCCGTCAGCTGCTGCTTGGAAACCCTATGGGGCAGATCTACTCTGTCCTGTGGAGTCTCCGTGAGTCAGAATCGAGTCAACCAGAGCCCTTTACAGAAAAATGTTGCCAATCCCTGGTTAAGACCGTGAGCTTTGGATTCTGACCTATGTGGGTTGGCATCCCAGTCCCACTACTGTCTGATCCTGGGCAGGGCAGCTTACACTCTTGGGGTCCCAGTTTTCTCGTCTTCCAAGTGAGTGGTAATAATGGCAGCCACCTCCTAAGGCGAAGGTGGAAATGCACTGAGATGAAGGACTGGTAGTGGCCCTAAGAGACTCAAGGAAGCAAAGAAAATCCTCTCTGGTGGGAGATACGTCGTTCACAACCTCAGATTATTTCGTAACTCTTTTTCAAATACAACTACCACGCTACTCCTTTTGCAGATGAGACAGAAGCACAGAGAGGTTAAGTTGCTTGTTCAAGGTCAGACAGCCTAGAAGCGGGTGGAAGGGAAACCTGAAGGCATACTAGTTCGAAGCCTTTGCCTGATCTACCCTCTGAAGAGTGTGGAGGAGTCTGTGAGTGTGTGTGTGTAGTTCTAACATTCATTCACTCAACAGTTATTTACTGAGCACCTATTAAGTGTCAGGCACTGTTCAGGAGTGTGTCAGGCACTGTTCAGGAGTCTTGGGATAGAGCAGTGAACAAAATCCCCTTACTTCATGTTCCTTTATTTGCTGGGAGACAGTAAATAACCAACCATAAACTAGCTCAGTTTTGATGAATGCTGTGAGGAAAAATAAAGTTGCATAAAGGGAGTGGTGGGTGGGTGGGTGGGTGGGCTATTTTAGCCCTGATAGGACAGTGGTTAAGTGCTTGGCTGCCAACTGAAAAGCCGGTGGTTGGAACCCACCAGCGGCCACGCAGGAGAAAGATGGGGCAGCCTGTTTCTGTAAAGAATGCAGCCTGGGAAACCCTATGGGGCAGTTCTGCTTTGTCCTGCAGGGTTGCTATGAGTTGGAATCCACTCGACAGCAGTGGCAGTCAGGGAAGATTTCTCAGAGGTGGTGACATATGAGCTAAGATTTAAAAGAAACGAGAGAGAGGAGCCAGGTGGCCAAGTGGGGAGTGAGCTTTCCAGGAAGGGTAACGGCAAATGCAAAGGCCCTGAGGCTGGAGCAGATCTGCCCTACTGGAGGGACGACGAGGAGGACAGCGGACAGCGTGGCTGGTGTGGAGGGAGGAAGGGGGAGGGAGCGGGGGGCTCAGAGAGGCAGAGGGCGGCCCGAGAGCCTCCCATGATGACTTAGACCAGGAGACGTGTGAGAGACGTGGCGGCAACTGATGAACTATGCATATATGAATACAGGACTGAAATAATTTGCTAGACGGGGCTAAGGTATGAAAAAGAGGGGTGTCGAGAAAGGTCCAAGGACTTTGGCAGGAGTCTGGAATGACTGGGTTGCCATTTGCAGAGATGGGGAAGTCTCCTGAAAGGAATGAGGTCCCCTGGGACCCACCCCAGTCCCCACCCTCCCTCCCTTCTTCTTCTTCCTCCCCTTTCCCTTCTTCCTGTCCTCTCCCCTCCTCCTTTTTCCCTCTTCCTTACTCTTTTTCCTCTTCCCTTCACCCCCTCTCCTTTTTCCTCTCTTCTTCTCCCCTCAGCTCTCTCCTTCTCTTTCCCTTCTTCTTTTCCCTCCTACTCTCTTCTCTCTCTCTCCTCCCCTCCTTCTCCTCTCCTCTCCTCTCTTCTCTCCCTCCCTTCACTCCTCCCTTGCTCCCTGCCTGCATAGGGCCCACAGGGGCCTGGCGGGAGGGCTGTACCTCTTGGTACCAGTACTTGACCAGGCGGATGAGGCTCTTCAGCTTGGTGGGACGCTGCTTCAGGAAGGCTCGCCGAAGCTCTGTGAAGCAGGTGGAGAACTCGCCCCCCCGGGAGCACTCACGGATGAGCTGGACGTAGATTTGGGGGTCAGGTTTGTAGTCTTTAGTCACCTGACCTGTTAGGGATGAATCCATCACTTTAGGATGTCAGCTCTTCTCTGAGATTCCTTCTGTCTCTCTGGGGAGACAAACTCGCTGGCTATGGGGTACAGTGAAAGGGGCAGCAGGCCCACAGCTGAAACGTCTGAGGTCCAGTCCCCAAACCCCCTTCTCCCATTTCCAGTGCCACTGCCCTGCCCAAGCCACCATCGCCTCCTCACTGGTTCCCACAGCCCGTGCTCCACCTAGCACCAAGGGGTCTTCTAAAATCTGATGACTCCACTTTTTGCTTCCCGTCAGAGCTAGAATAAAATCCTAAGTCACCACAGTGGCCTACAACACCTGGTATGATCTGGCCCCTGCTACTGACTTTAAGCCAGTTCTATGCTGCCCCCATTTTTAGAAAGAAAATGTACACACCTTGCCACACGCAGAACTGGTAAGCCTTGCGGATGTTCTGTAAGAAACTTCTTTGTCCACAAACAGACAAACAGACAAACAACAAAAACCCCAACCACTTGCCGTGGAGTCAATTCCCACTCCTGGTGACCCCACGTGGGCCGAGTACAACTGTTGCTCCACAGGGTTTTCAATGGCTTTGGACTTTTGGAAGTAGATCGCCAGGCCTTTCTTCCAAGGGTCCTTTGGGTAGATTCGAACTGCCAATCTTTTAGTTAGCAGCCAAGCACTTAATCAAATTGTGTTAATTTGCTGCTTAATGTGTCTCCCATGACTGATTATGATCTTTTTCATTCTTGCCCCCCAAAACAGAAACCAAACCTGTTGCTGTTGAGTCAATTCCGACTCATAGTGACCCTATAAGACGGAGTAGAACTACCCCGTAGGGTTTCCAAGGAACGCCTGGTGGATTCAAATTCCCGACCTTTTGGTCAGCAGCCATAGCTCTTAACCACTACGCCACCAGCATTTCCATTCTTGCCCCGGAGAGGCTATAACATCGCCTTCCACTTTGAAGGGATGTCCTGGTTTGATAAAGCTTTCATATTGTGTGAGACATCTGCTCAGGAACAGAGAAAAAAAAGGAGGCCGTGTCAGAGGTCAAGGGCTGAGACCCCTTGTGGCTGGGAGCACTCACCCAGGGCGTCAAAGGCAGGCAGCACATCAAAGTTCACACACTTGTTTTGGTAGTGGGAACTTAGCATGAAGCTAAGCACGCGGGGGTTTTCCCATTTACTCTGGACCTCAAATTCCACGTCAAACTCTTCTTCCCTTTGGCAGGCTTCCAACTGTTTTCTGATTTCCTCAATGAATATTCCCCGGTGCTTTAGCTGCTGCTGAAAACTTGTGAGATTGCTGAGGAAGACCACGAGGTCAGCGTCAGATCGGCCTCTGAGAGCGGTGCCTTTGCCGGAGGAGCCACCCTAAATAAGATGATGAGAATAATGACCGACACTAATTGAGAAGAGCCTCCCTAAATACAATGACCAGGACAATCACTAACATTGCTTAGTGCTTTACTGTTCTCAGGCCATTGCAAGTCTTAACTCCTGTAAACCTCATAATGACTCTATGATTTAGGTATTATTATTCATTCCGATTTTACAGATGGGGAAACAGATGCTCGGAGAGATCATATAACCACTCCAATCACACAGCTAGTTGGTGCCAGAGGTGGGACCGACTTGGCTTCCTTTTTCCAGAGTCCATGTTCTTCTTCCCGGACCTTTACTATCTTATAACATATACCCCAGACTGGCCCAGGCTGAGTGTTTATACACATTATCTTACGTAATCCACATAGCCTTACGAGGGGTCAGGAATTATAATCCCCACTTTATGAAGAAGGAAATTGCAGCACAGAAAGGCTAAGTGACTTGCCAAGATCCTCCAGCCAGTGGGTGCTATCTACCTTCAAAACTTAGACTCAGCCGGCTCATGACACTGCAGAAATGTGAGTCGCAGGTGACTTGCCAAGATCCTCCAGCCAGTGGGTGCTATCTACCTTCAAAACTTAGACTCAGCCGGCTCATGACACTGCAGAAATGTGAGTCGCAGGCTGGCCACTAGTTGCTGCTGTTCTTGTTAGTTGCCATCCAGTCTATCCTGACTCGTGGCGACCCCATGTGTGCAGAGTAGAACTGCTCCATAGGGTTTTCAAGGCTGTGAGCTTTTGGAAGCAGATAGCCAGGCCTATCTTCTGAGGAGCCTCTGGGTGGGTTCCAACCACCAACCTCTTGGCTAGGAGTCTAGCCCTTAACTGTTTGCACCACTCAAGGACTCCATAGCCACTAATTCGCAAGTTGTTTACCGGAGCTGGGCCTCAGTTTCCCTATCTCTAAAATGGCCGTGGCCTAGGACAGTGGTTCATCACTTTCATCTGGGGCACTTGTTTAAAATTCAGGTGGAGGACCTCACCCCAGAATCTCTTTGAAACAGCTATGGTTATAACTTTGGTGTAGATAAATGAGAAACCACCAGCCCCGAAGACCTCACCCCTTCCTTCTAACTTTCATACCCCCCGTTCTACATTTTTGTTTTCTCTCCACGGGCACTCTTGTCCATTCAGCCACCCCTTCCCCAGGCAGGCGGGCAGGCCTGGGCTTACCTTCACAACCTTGGACACCCGCACAGATCCGATGAAGCACCTTTCCTTCAGGAAGCTACAGATGGTGTCAACGGCTTCTCTGACCTGCATGCGGAACAGTGTGTCTGGCAGGAGATGGTCTTCGATGAACTTGTCCAGATTCCTGGCCGGGGTATATCTGAGTTCCCCCATGATGCTCGGGGGTGGGCAGGAGAGCCAGTGATGGTGGAGCTGGCGCCTGGGACCTGTTAGTCTTTTTTCTCTGCAGGCTGAGTGTAGACTCTGTTACTTTCGTTTCCCAGGAAAGGAAGAACCTCTGGTCCTGGCACCTCCCCTTAGCAAATTAAAGCCTCCAAAGGATCCTCCTCTGCCCTCTGATTGGACTCTTACCAGCCCTCCCTGCTCGCTCCTCCACCCTCTGAAACTTCCTCTCCTACCATCAGCTTACAGCAAGGCCTCAGCTGTGAAAAATCATCCCTAAAAACAGATTTTTGTTTTCTTTCTTTGTCTTTTTTGTTGCTGACAAAATTGCTTCATAGTTTCTTATGGTTTTTACAGCAATGCATGCATAGGACGATCACCCATAATCAAAAACTAGGTCTACTGTTACAGACATCTTGACACAGATCCTTTCAGGTTTTTCTATGCACACACACACACACACACACGCACACACACGCACGCACGCACAGGGTTCTCTTTTTATTTTTAAATGGCATCATACTATACTTTTTACGTCAAAATATATTTCCATGAATATAGTTTCAAAGCCATTTAAAAAAAAAAAGAGGGAATAGATCAACACAAATACATGTCAACTATCTTACCTGACTTCCTCCTAACCAGCTGGTCAGTTAATTGGCACTCTTCCCTCCCTCCCTAAAACATGGTGACTTGTGCCCAAGGCAAGATGTCACTGAGAAGGGGGCGAACCTCTGTCTATACAATACTGGCATCTTCTCTCACCTGTTAGATTGTGTGTTTACCGAACTTCCCAAGCCTCTTTATGGCAATCGTGCTTGTTACTGAAACACATTCTTTTGATGACATTTTTATTTTAAAATATGAGTGCAAAAGAGACCCGCGCTTAGAAAACTGACATTGAATTCTTTGGAAATATGCAAGAAAAGCAAGCTGCTTGAAACAATGGTTAGAATTAGATAAGTGCGAGACAATGGGGAATTATTGAGGAAATCACTGTAAGCATCTAGAATTATGACCACAGGCCTTTGTAGGCGGTGAAACAGAAACAGGAAATTATAGATGACGCAATCCTGTCTGTTTCATGCAAGAAAGATGACATGAGGTGTGTCCAGTCAGGTGGCTGGCCCTCAGCAGAAAGGCCTTGGTTTTTACTGAAGGACTGGGAAATGAAGGCACGTTTACATACCTCTGGGGCGGACCAGGAGTCCCCGGATGGTGCAAACGGTGTGTGAAAGACTGGAGGTTTGAGTCTACCCACAGGTGCCTAGGAAGAAAGGCCTGGCAATCTGCTTTTGAAAAATCAGCCATTGACAACCCTACGGAGCATAGTTGTACTCTGACACCCATGGCATTGCCCTGAGTTGCAGCTGACTTGAGGGCCGAGTTTTGGTGTGGTGGGCCGAGGTTTCTCTTGGCAATCGAGGTAAAGAATCGTGACACTTTGATGTGCTAGTGGAAGATCTCTATTTTACCAAAGGTGCATCTAAGGCCCTGAGACAGAAAGTGACTTGCTCAAATCAAGGTCACACAGCAAATTTGGGCCAAAGCCAAGCAAAATATGGGTCTTACACCACGGAAATGGTTCTTTGTATTTTTCATGGTATGCCGATGTATTGTTTAATCTTATCAAGCCAACGCCTACCTCAGGAAACAGAAACCTTTCAGTGCAGTCCGTGAGACCGTGCTATCTAATTTTCATTGGAATTTCTACACTAACAGCTATGTTTTTGAGAAAAACATGTTTTTGCTCTGTGTTCAAAACCAGAACGTGAAACCACATGCCCCGAGGGGTCTTCCCCGAGTGACCATCTGCACTCCTCCAAACACACAGACTCAGGAAGAGTGCTGTCTGGGTGCTGCTGCCAACAAGATATTTTTGCAAGATAGACAAAGCAAATACATGTAAGCTTCCTGTGACCATGATGTAAGCATCCTGTAAAACTATCTGTAATCACTGTAGCTATTAATAATCCGTAAACAATCAGGGTGTGATTATTACAAGTTCATTGATTTTCCAGTAATTGCCTATGGTTTGGTTCTTTTTTTTGTTGTGGTTGTTGGGTGCCATCAAGTCAGTTCTGCTCATAGTGACCCTATGTACAAGAGGATGAAGCACTGCCAGGTCTTGTACCATCTTCACAATTGTTGCTGTGCTTGAGCCCATTGTTTCGGCCAGTGTGTCAATCCATCTCATCAACGGTCTTGCTCTTTTTCGCTGACCCTCCACTTTACCAAGCTTGATGTCCTTCTCCAGGAACTGGTCCCTCCTGATAACAAGTCCAAAGTACGTGAGATGAAGTCTCACCATCTTCGCCTCTAAGGAGCATCCCGGCTGTACTTCTTCCAAGAGAGATTTGTTCATTCTTCTGGGAGTCCATGGTATAGTCAATATTCTCTTTTTACCCCGTAAGAATACTTGTATGATGAACCTGCCCTACACTACCTGGTTCCCTTTTCAATGGGCTACGTAGCTCCCCAAAGGTAATTGTTTTAAACCCTTAATAAACTTCTGTTTTACCTTGAAACAGTGTTCAAATTCTTCTCTATAACACACTCCTGGCAAATTTGATTGGGCTGAGGAGGGGCTGATGCAGGTGGGCTTCAGAGGACTGTTTATTCCTGTTGCCCTTGTGTCCAACCACAACTGGGCCTGTTTTGTTTTCTCCAGGAACAACCAGCGCCTGGTCTCCCCTTTTCCCTGGCCTCTTCTTTGTCATTCCTGCTGGAAGACCAAACCTCTGTGACTTGGTCTCATCAGAATAAACATCTTGAACTGTTGGTTGAGTTTCTGCGGGCACCAGCTGGGGACTCTGCTTGAAATCTGTGCCGAGGCCTCAGAGATCTGTTTTCTGCCCCATTTGAGCCTCTCCTGCTTTCAGCTTTGATGCCCTGTGTTTATCATCAACACTAGCTGAAAGGATCTTTCCCTGACGTGGCCTGTGGAGGAAGCCCAAGTCTAGGGGTCAGCAAGTTGAAGTGACATTTACTGAGCCCCTAGTAGGTATTAGAGGAGTCGCAGGGTAACACAAACAGCTACTAATTTAAAAAGTGGTACTTTGAATCCACCCATACGCCCCTTGGAAGAAAGTCCTGGGGATCTGCTTCTGAAAAATCAGCCATTGAAAACCCTGTGGAGCACAGCTCTACTCTGGCACACATGGGGTTGCCATGAGTCGGAATCATTTCAAGGCCAACTGTTTTTTTTTTTTTTTTTTTAACTATCAGGAACTCTCCATTTATTATGTCATTGAAATCTCTCAGTAACTCTATGAAGCAGTTACTATTGTCCCCGTTTTTTCAGACAAGGAAGCAGACACTCAGAGAAGTAAAATGACTTGTCTAAGTCTCCCCAGCTGGAGCGGGACGGAGTCAAGATCTGAATGCTGGGCTGAATTGGTTAAAAAGCTACTGCACTCTTCTGGATAGGTGCTTTCTTCCACACCATGTTGCTTCTTATAAAGTGTTTTATCTCAATGGGGGAAACAAAAGCATAATACGCCAGGTCAGATACGCCAATATTTACCTCAGCTTTCCCCACGTGTATGAATATCAGCCTGATAGGCTTGTCTCCTGTGCCTGGTATCATGGATTGAATTGTGTCCCCCCAAAATATGTGTCAACTTGGCTAGGCCATGATTCCCAGGATTGTGTGGTTGTCCTCCATTTTGTGATCTGCTGTGATTTTCCTACGTGTTGTAAATCCTAATCTCTGCCTGTAGTTAACGAGGCGAGATTAAAGGAAAAAAAAAAAGCCCCGCTGCCATCGAGTTGATTCCAATTCATAGAGACCCTATAAGACAGAGGCAAGATTAGGCCATGTTAAAGAGGATTAGGGTGGGATGTAAACCATTATTCAAGTCATATCCCTGATCCAATGTAAGAGGAGTTTCCCTGTGGTGTGTTCATCACCTTTTTATCTTACAAGAGATAAAAGGAGAGAGAATCGAGCAGAGAGACAGGAGACCTCATGCCACCAAGAAAGAAGTTCTGGGAGCAGAGCACGTCCTTCGGACCCGAGGTCCCTGTGCTGAGAAACTTCTAGGTTATGGGAAGATTGATGACAAGGACCTTCCCCCCAGAACCGACAGAGAGGGAGCCTTTTCTGGGAGCCGGCACCCTGAATTCGGACTTCTAGCCTCCTAGACTGTGAGAGAATAAATTTCCGT
Organism: Loxodonta africana; assembly: GCF_030014295.1. Lineage (NCBI taxonomy): Eukaryota > Metazoa > Chordata > Mammalia > Proboscidea > Elephantidae > Loxodonta > Loxodonta africana. The sequence goes on along the minus strand of NC_087360.1, from coordinate 11,007,862 downwards.
TTGTTAAAGCCATCTACTTGTGGTATTTCTGTTGTAGCAGCACGAGATAACTAAGACAGCCGGAGAAGGAGGTCAGTCATTGTAGGGATGGAAACAGGTGTCTTTTCGACTGCCACTCATGAGTGACTGGTGGTGGCTGCTCGGGACGCTGCACTGAGGATTCAGAAGTCACTTCTAGGCTCTGTCAGAAAGATGCTGTGTTGACTACTGATGTCTGTCACGAGCACAGGAAGAGAGTGACGACACGTATCTCCTCCCGTTTCCATGAGGCCTGTGTGGCCCTAATTGGTACCTCTGTCCACCTGGTGGTAGCTGGCTGAATTGTAGGAAAAACTGATCAATTTTTGTTGTTAGTTGTTGTATAGTCAGCTGCAACTCATAGTGACCTTAAGTCAGTAGTGTCACTAAGGGTGGTGTCACCCAGTGCGGTACCTCATGGTGCCATCCCCCCCAAGAACCGCCTCCTGTACCAGACCATACAGAATTCTTAGTCATGTTTTTTGTATTAATGTGACCCTTAAATGGTTAATTCCCATATATCACCCCTTCTTTTCCATTAATTACTACTTCATCCTTGAAAAGTTACTGATGCAGGTTCACAAATCCTAATTACCACAATATTGTAGGTAACACATCAGAAATTTTGACAAAATCGGCAACTATAAAAACACCGGCAGCAATGAAAACAAAACCCGTGCTTGTAGCTTCTGCGGCTGAAACCGTGTGATTCGACGCGTCACTGTAATTGGGTAATAATGACAGCTCTGACTGGAGGGCATTAGAAGGCTGAAAACGTAAATTAGCATAGAGTTGTAGCCTTATGGGCATATTGATACACGTGAGCTGAGCTCACAAAAAATGTTTTTCATAACTATAGGGATATTTTTATAAAAAATAATAAATTTCCACTGAAACACCGTACAAAAATTTTATAGACACTCATTTTGGTGTCACCCCTGACAGTATCGCCCAGTGTGGTCTCCGCCCCCCATCCCCTTAGTGATGCCACTGCTTAAGGATAACAGAATGAAACGTTGCCCGGACCTACACCGTCTTCATGATCGTTGCCATGTTTGAGTCCATTGTTACAGCTATTGCATCCATCTATCTTACTGAGGGTTCCCCTCATTTTTACTTTATCAACCACGATGTCCTTTTCTAGCCATTGGTCTTTCCCGATGGTGTGTCCAAAGCAAACAAGACAAAGTCTCGCCGATCTCGATTCTAAGCAGCACCCTGGTTGTATTTCTTCTAAGACTGACTCGTTCATTCTTCTGACAGTCCACCATGTATTCAATATTCTTCACCAACACAGTAATTGGAATGCATCAATTATTCTTCTGTCTTCCTTTTTCGTTGTCCAGCTTGCCCACGCATATGAGACAATTAAAACAGCCTGGGGGCCAGCTTAGTCATCAATATGACATCAACATTATGGCAGTGTTTTTCCAATCATGAAGAGGGGTGGAGAGCACAAGGCATCAACTAGGAAGTACTTTCAAATATTTAAAAATGCACACCCTGTCCCCAGGGCATAGCTGAATTTGGGTAGTTTGAAAAAAATCTCCCCAAGTGATTCTAATGTGCTGACTTTGGCTTCCTGCCCTTTTCAGGACGAGAAATGGACACTGTCTCCAACTTGACCTGGAAGAGAATTTTCTGTGGGATCTAATTTGCATTCCTTCTGGGAAGTAACCAACATTTCTGATAAACTGCTTAAGCACTTTCGGGCCAGATGCTCATTAAACACTGAATATCTGAGTAGGCATGTGTCCTGGCAGGGAGGAAGACCTTCTAGAAACCAGAAAGGAAAAACACAGACCACCAGTCGTCCTGGGTATTCCTACTTTATTTGTGGCTACATCATCACAAAGAAAGGTGGTGGCCGGCTCTGCATGCACCGGCGGGTTTGTGTATTCTAGGCAGGGATGCGGTTACATTTGTCAGGAGAACGTGCCCCGCTAGGGCGCTGAGAGCTTGCTGCATGCTCATTCCAGCGCCAACGCCGCACGTCAGACTTGGGCGACACAGCCAGCATGCTTTTCTCTTAGGGTGAAACTGCGAGAGGGAGGGGGGCTGAGAGTGAGGGTCAGAGAGGGACTCATGGGGAGAGAAAGGGATCAAGAGGAAAGATAATGGCCAGAGGTGTTGGCCACCTTGGGGATGGGGAAGAGCTTGATGTTTAGGAAAATGCTTATTCAAGGCAAGAAATGAGTGTCTTTCAGTGAATTATGCAGGCAGCTGGAGTGGAGGGCGCTGAAAGGGCAGGCTGAACTGCATGAGATTGGCAGAAGCGAGAGTTTTACTATCTGTCTGGTGACTTACAGAGAATGGTGGTGGCTTGGATATAGTGGAATAGTTTTCAGGGTGGAAGACTTGATGGAACTTGGGAAACCCCAGCGTTTCTCACTGTCCTCAAATTTATAACACTGGTCCTCATCACCTTTTCCTTCTTTATTTGAGGAAGAAAGATTGATTATGATGGAAAAGCCTTGGTGTCAAGATCTGCCACTCTCTAAAGTTTTATATCCATGATGGTATTTGATTCTTGGTAAAGAGAGTGTAAAAGACAGAAAGAGACTGAGACAGAGAGCGAGACTAAGAGAGACACAGGGTGCTTCCAAGTAAGACACAAAGTACGAGAAAGTCAAAGAGAGTAGCGGGGGTGAACGTTGGTTCAGTTAAATAAAGGCGAGGAAGGAGGCAGGATGGGGCTTTGGAGGAGCCCCCCTTGGGCCCATAGCTCTGGAGTCTTCTAAATGCCTCCTGTGCCCACTTGGGGAGGTCTATGGGGGCATCTACACCGCTCAGGGGAGGCTGCCATGTGGCTGGGCAGTGCCAGAGGCTGGCCCAGGCCCGGAGGGTACCAGGCTCTGCCCCCAGGAGAAGTGGGTGGTTTTGAAGAAGCACATGGCTAGGAGGCTTTGGGCCTTTGCCAGTTTCTCCGAGTTTGTGGTCAGGCTGGTGAGAGGTGGTGAGGGGGTGAGGCTGTGTTAAGATACACTTTTTTTTTTTGCTAGTATCCTCCCTTAAAAAAAAAAAAAAAAGGAGGGGGGAGAGAGGTGGGGAAAAAAGAGAGAAGAGGCGAGAGGCTGAGGAAGGGAGAATCGAATGTGGGAGGGAAAGCGAGGAGAGGAGGAAAAGAGAGAAGATGAAAGGTGATAGACAGGAAGTGGTTTTTTTTTTTGCTAGGAAGTAAACAAGTGGCCTCTTAAGAGGCAGGGAGAGGGTACAAAGTCCTTTTGCATATTCTGTGTCCCTTACTTGATGTGTTAGGAACAAGGAGCGCGGGTTCCTAGTCACCAGGTAGTTTAAACACTGGGGTCTCTTTTCCTGGCAATTGGGGTGCCTGTTTTGGAGGGCAGAGTTCCTGGGTGGTGCAAAACGTTAAGGTGTTGGGCTGCTAACTGAAGGCTGAAGGTTCCAGTCACCCAGAGGTGCCTCAGAAGGAAGGCCTGGCAATCTAGTGCCAAAAAAATCACCCACTGAAAACCCTAGGGAGTGCAGCTCTACTCTGACATATACTGGGTTGCCATGAGTCACAGTCGACTCGGCAGCAACTTGTTTGTTTGTTCCGGAGGAGCGGTGGGAGCCAGGGTGCTCTATGTCTGCCCTGGGCTCACCCTCAAAGCCTTGTCCGTGTGTGCTCATAACTGAGGGCGGACAGACATGACCTGGGAAACTGAAAGGTTGTTCCAGGCCAGGAGGGTCTCAAAACAGCCCCAAAGAACCTTGGTAATTTAGCCTGACGGAGAGGTTATTAAAGGAACACCTTCTGTGTAAAGATCTCCTTCCCACCCTCGCTGCTCTATCCTGCAGGGACCGGTGGGGGTGGGGAGCTACTCTCAGAGCCTGAAGCCCGGATCAGGGTGAGGAGACGATCTTTGGCAGCCATGCCAAGGTTGAGGGGAGACCTTCAAGGCAGGCTCAGGGAGGGTGGAGGAAGCATGGGGGAGGTGGGCATAAAGAGAGAGACCAGAGTGCAGAGGGCAGCAGGGGCAGGCGGAGGGGGGCCTGGGCATGGGGGGCATGGGGGGCATGGAGTCGGGGACCTGGGCATCACCCTAATCGCTTGACACGTGGTTCTCGTTCTGGAGCTGGTGCCAGCGCTCAATTTTCTTGTCCTTGTTTTTCAGACACTCGTACCAGTGTTTTAAGCGCTCGCCCTTGGCTGAGATGCCCAGGTGGCAGCCTCCTGGAGGACAAGAGAGGGAGGGAGACAGCAGGGTCACAGTCGTGGGATGCATGAGACTCTCATTCTGGACCCATATTTCTTACTGGGGAAAACTGCCACCAAGCAGTGACCCCCTCAGCGACATGGCAGTATAAATGATTCTCTATATTTTTTTTTTTTATAGAGGATTAGTTACGATGTCTGTCATTATTATTGTTATCGTTGTGACTGTTGGCCCTCTCTGCCCAGAAGCGACCTACTCAAGACCGTGTAATGCCTCCAACTGTAGCATCAAGTCATAACCTCACTGTCTGTTTTTAAGACCTTCTACCAATTGAAAAGGAGCCCTGGTGGTATAACAGTAATCGCTCGGCTGCTAACTGAAAGTTTGAACTCATCCAGCAGCTCTGTGGGAGAAAGACCTTATGATCTGCTCCTGTAAAGGTTACAATCTCTTATGGGGCAGTTCTACTCTGTTCCAAGGGGTTGCTATGAATCGAAATTGACTCAATGGCATCCAACAACAGCCAACCAAAACCCTCAGTGAGATGGATTGACCCAATAGCCACGAGAGTGGCTCAAATATACCCATGATCATGAAGGTGGGACAGGACCAGGTTATGTCTCGCTGACTTGAGAGCAACAAACAACCACCACCACTAACCATCACCCCACTGGCTGAATGGATCTCCCACTACTTCTGGACACTCACTGGCTGTTTGCAGAGTCAGCGTCACTGGCCTGCCCAATCCTGCCACCACACCTTTGCACAGGCTGTGTTCCTGCCTGGAGCTCCCTCTCTGCTCCAGCTGTCCTTGTTTTCCTTCCTCATCATTTGGAGGAGGACTGGGAAAATGAAAACCTCCACCCTGGACTTGCAAGTCAATGAAGGAGACCTCCTTTGCCCCCTCTTCTTTGCAGAGACCACAGCCCCCCCTCACCTGTGATTTAATATTCAACCGGATGTGAATTTTTTAGCAAGTTACTGACACGACTCTGCCTCCCTATCTTTGTAAGCACTTTCTTGTGAAGGCATTCCCAAATTGAACCAAGAACATGACCTTGGGCCTGACTTGGCTTATGGACAATGCAGTTGCCCTCTGCAGCCCGGGGGGGACACAGCGTGGTTTTCTCTGGAGGGCACTCACCTATGTAATCGTTGGATTTGCCAATGTCATAGTCCCAGACAGAGATGTCCAGTGACTTCTTCGCCAGGTCACTGTGTTTGATGTCATAGAAAAACTCCTGTAAGCAACAGAGGGAGACACATGCATGAGAGGGGCCCTGAGCTAAGACGCTGAGTTCATTAGCCAAAGGGAGCCCCCTGAGCCCTGCAGTCTGGATGCAGCGGGGGCTTCCACTCTGAGCCTCTACCCCAGGCCCGGCAGTCCCCTTTCAACAAACACTCCGTACAACAGAGTGCCTCAAGCCTTGTAATCTTCTTTTCAGTGGACTCTCTGTTAGAAATTGGGGAAGGCCAGTGGAGGTTTGTGTGATAGAGCTGGTTCTGCTCAAGCTCCTTTCAAGGCAGATGACCAAGAACTCACTCCTTCCATCCTGGTAGCTTCTGAAGTGGGTTTCTCCCTCTCTCCCCTGTTTAGGGAATAAGGAGAGAGGAGAGGATGGAGTCTGCCAAGCGGGGTGGCTTTGCCAGAATGAAACTGTGACCAGGATCAGTGCCTACGTCCCCAGGCAATCTGATTTTTAAAAAATAACATTTCTTTCTGATTACATGTTCTTTGTTAGAACAAACAAGGAAGTTTGCAGTTCACCCACCCAAGAATAACCACCGTCGACATGCCCACGTGTGTGCATATGCTGTTGTTGTTAGCTGCCGTGGGGTCGATTCCAACTCACGGCGACGCCAAAGGTGCAGGACTGCGTTCCATAACGTTTTCAAGGCTGTGGCCTTTCAGAAGCCAATCACCCAGGCCCATAGAAATGTATGTGTTTTTAAATGAAATAGCACTGAACATACTGTGGTGTAGCTTCCTTTTTCCACGTCACAACATATGGTAAAAGCCAACTCATTGTGGTAACAAATATTTTTCCGCACCACTGTTGTAATGGCTGGATTTAATGGCTGTGTGACGGTACCTAACCCGGTTTCCAACTGTTGGGTGTTTAGGCCGCTTCCAGTTTCTGTCATGAATGGTATTGTAAATGGAAACCTTGCAGCTGAGTCATTGTGCACATCTACAATAACTTATTTAGATAAATCCTGAGAAGCGAGTCACTGAGTTTGTAAAATCTTCAGATGGAGGACAGAGGGGGATGCTGTACACCATCTGTGCACCTAAAGAAAGCCGATCGTGCAGATGTTTGTTTTAACCAGTTGCCATGGCATCTGTTCCAACTCGCTGTGCCCCCACGTGGGTCAGAGTAGGACCGTGCTCCACACCGTTCTCAGGGGCTGATTTTTCAGGAGGAGACAGATCACCAGGGCTTTCTTCCGAGGTGCCTCTGGGTGGACTCGAACTTGCAAGCTTTGAGTTAGCAGCCAAGAGCGTTAACCGTTTGCACCACCTAGGGACTCCATATTTGCTCGGTATATGCATAAGTCCCAGGAACGGATAATATTTTTGCTTTAGAAGAAAAAGGAGAAGGTGGCTGGGAGCTGGGGTGGTGAAGCAGATGATTTGGAACTGGATACCCGTTTGTTCTTTTTTGAATTTGGAAATATGTGACTACCTCTTCCAAAAATAAATAAAATTTAAATTAAAAAATTATAAAGGTTTTGGAGTATTTTGACAAATGTTCTTTCACTGCACTTGCACTTTCTCATCAGTAGTGTGTGCATTTCCCCACATGCTCACCAACACTGGGGACCAACATTTTTTATTATTTTATTGTACTTTAGATGAAGGTTTACAGAGCAAACTAGTGTCTCGTTAACAATTAATACACTTACTGTTTTATGATATTGGTTGCCAACTCCACGATACATCGACACTCTTCCTTCCTGACCTTGGGTTCCCTGTTAGCAGTTTTCTTGTCCCCTCCTACCTTCTTGTCCTTGTCCCTGAGTAGTGTGCACCTTTAGTCATGTTTTGTGGTATGGGCCTGTCTAATCTTTGGCTGAAGGATGAACCTCAGGAGAGACTGCAGTACTGAGTTAAAAGGGTATCTGGGGGCTATACTCTCACAGGTTTCTCCAGTCTGTCAGACCAGTAAGTCTGCTCTTTTTTTGTGTGTGTGAGTTAGAATTTTGTTGTACATTTTTCTCCATCTCTGTCCGGGGCCCTCTATTGTAATCCCTGCCCGAGCTGTCGGTGGTGGTAGCTGGGCACCATCTAGTTGTACTGGACTCAGTCTGGTGGAGGCCATGGTAGATGTGGACCATTAGTCCTTTGGACTAATCTTGCCCTTGTGTCTTTGGTTTTCTTCATTCTCCCTTGCTCCAGATGGAGTGAGACCAGTAGGGTATCTTAGATGGCTGCTCATGAGCTTTTAAGACCCCAGACACTACTCAAAATACAACGCAGAACATTTTCTTTATAAACTATGTTATGCCAATTGAGCTAGATGTTCCCTGAGACCATGATGGGGGCCAACATTAAAAAGAGTTTTGCACCAGTTTGTTATACGCCATGGGGTTTGGTCTTGATTTATGTTTTCTTTATTGCTGATGTGTTACCATTGTTATACGTACAGGCCATTTGAGGTTTTTTTCATCTTCTGACTTGTTCAGACTCCAGGAAAGGGCAGGGCAGGACAGCAGGAATTGGCTCATTACTTCAAGTTCATGAGTCTAAGGTCAGGGGACCAGCCCAAAGACAGCTGGGGAACATGAAGGGGTCAATTAACTGGTGGAGTGATTTCTCTGGGCTCTGCCTATTTACATACTACATTCCCTGTGTGTGTGTGTGTGAATACTACCATCGTTGTTGTTGTTAGTTGCCATTGAGTCAGCTCCAACTCATGGTGACCTTGCGTACAACAGAATGAAATGCTGTCTGGTTCTGTGCCATGTTCAAGATTGTAGCACTGTATCAGACAATGTTCTGGTGTGATCTATAAGGTTTTCATTGGCTCATTTTTACAAGTGGATCACCAGGCCTTTCTTCCCAGTTGGTCTTAGTCTGGAAGCTCCACTGAAACCTGTTCACCACGGGTGACCCAGCTGGTATTTGAAATACCGATGACATAGCTTCCAACATCATAGCAACACATAAGCCACCACAGTGTGACAAACTGACAGATGGGTGGTGGTGGTTTAGATTACACCTTATACTTGTTTCCACTCTTTGCTCCCTTTAATCCTCTGTTAAGTCAAAAGATGTTTACAGGCCCCCGTTATCTGACAGGCTTGCCAACAGATGACTGAAGTCCAGAGGGACAGCACAAGGTGGAAAGATGCACAATGAATGGATGAGGGGTATCTGTAGGAAGTACCACTTAAGCTGGGTCTTAAGGGATGACTAGGAGTTTGCCAGAGAGAAAAAGGAGGGACGTTCAGGACAAGAGACCAGCAGGCTGAGAGGTGTATCAGAGACCTGCATGGAGTTTAGAATGACTTGAGGATGGGGTGTCTGAGACAGGGGAAGGGTGGGAGGTGAGTTAGACCCACTGTTGGGTTATTTAGCAAAGGGAGTGACAAACTCGGATTTGTGTTTTAGAAAGCTCACACTTACATGTAGGATGTACTAAACACAGGGAAGCAAGTCAGGCATCTGTTGCAATGGTCCAAGTGTAGGATGCCAGGGACTGGACCAAGGCAGTGACAGTGAGAACACAGAGGGAGGAGCATGGTCAACAGGTATATAGACAGTAGCTTCAGTAGGACTCGAAGCACTGGATGGATGTGGGGAATAAGGGAGAGGGAGAGGGCAATGCCAGCTGGGTGGATAGTCAAGGCCACTGCTGCCCCTATTTATTAGAATTGATAAAGACTAGGAGACTAGAATTGGTAAAGACCTTGGGGATGAAAGAATTCAATCTCTCTCCAAACTCAGCTTTCTCCCTATGGCATTCCTAATCTGTGGGCATTTGGTTTAGGCTTGGTTGTCTCCAGTGACAAGGAACTCATTACTTCTCCTTTAAATAAATCGGGTTGATTTATGAGAGAGTTTTTGTTTTTCCTAAGGTGATTTAAAACATTTTAGTAGGGAGTCTGTGTCTCCCTCACACCTGGGCACTATCCTAGGACATGACAAGAAATGGGCAGCCTTACCTCATTAAATTCTGGGTTCAAGGTTTTCTTCTTAATTTGAGTCTTGTGTTTGGCCTTCTTTCCCATATCCGGTTTCAGCCAGCTGAGAGGAGACAGAAAAGGCTGTTTGGATGAAGTTTAATGAATAAGGAAAGCCCTGTGAAGACCCCAGAGGCCCCTCCCAGTGTTCTGATGGACAAACCAGAAAGTGAGTCAACACTGTTAATGCCCAATATGCACTGTAGGTGTACTGAACCCTCACACAAAGCCTAGGTTTTAGAACTATGATCATCCCATTTTACATATAAGGAAACTGAGGGTCCAGAGACATTGAGACATGTGCTCCAGGTCACACAGCTGAGAAATGATGAATTTGGAATCTGAACCCAGCTCTGCTTCTTCTAGAATCTGTGTTCTCAGTCACCACTTCCTCCCAATGGGTCAAATTGAGAGCCATGGCTGGTGGCTCCTGGTCACCCACCATCTAGTACCCCTTAGGCTGCCACTGAGTCCTGGAAAGATGCTGGATGAGAAAGAGGGTAATGGGGAGAATGATTCAAGCAAACCAGTTTGCATGTGGCTGGGATTTAATTGCATGTAGGATGGCATCCATAAGCTAATTTTCTTTCTCGGGCCATCTGAGGACAAAACCAAATTAATCTTGGAAATCAAATTCAGCCCTGACATGTGTGTCTTTTGTTAACTAAATCCTCATTCGAAGAAAGTCTGGAGGAACATCCACGCTCTCCTGCCTTTCAGCCAAGGGCTTGGGGGAAGTATTGCTTTCTGCTGTCAGAGGCTCTGGTGGGAGTGGGGTGTCTCCCAGGCTGGAGAGAACATTAATAAGTACTCTTTGCCATGAGTAATATTAGTGATGGCCGTTACCAATGATCACAATGGCAAGCATTTATTGAGCACTTACTATATACCAGGCACCATGAAAAGAGGAGAAACTGACTGAGCTGCTGGATTCCGAATTTACCCCCATGCTCTGGCCAAGGCCATGCTTCCCATGGGCTGCTCCTGGCCAGCAACTTAGCCAGCAGGGGTGCTGAGGCAGGCCCATTCCTGGGAGATGTAAAGTTCCTCCAATGGGTGACTTTGCACTCCAGGATTCCACATGGCCCTGGTTGAAACTTCCTTAAAACTGCACTGACATCCAAGACTCTTCTTCCTCATTCTTTCTTCCTTCCCCCTCTCCTTACAGGGTGTCAGTCTGTGGGCTCTACCAGCCTCCTCTGGCGTCCTCCCAGTTCCCCCTCACAGGCATTTTCCCAATAAATCTCTTGCATGTCTAATCCTTTCTTGGTGTCTGCTTTTTGGAGGACCTGAACTAATGTAAAATATCACTCTCCCCATTTTACAGAGGAGGACACTGAGGCCCAGAGAGGTTAAGCCAAGAGCCCAGAGTAATACCAAAACCAAACCCAAACCCTCTGCCATCGAGTCGATTCTGACTCATGGCAACCCTATAGGACAGAGCAGAACTGCCCCCATAGAGTTTCCAAGGAGCGCCTGGGGGATGTGAACTGCCAACCTTTTGGTTAGCAGCTGTCGCTCTTATCCACTATGCCACCAGGGTTTCCCAAGTAATACAGCTAGAGAATATTAGAGACTATCCTTGGGAGGTGCAAGTGGTTGACACACGTGGCTGTTAAGTGAAAGGCTGGAAATCTGAGTCCACCTAGAGGTGCTTCAGAAGAAGTCCTGGTGATCTACTTCCAACAATCAGCCATGAAAACCCTGTGGAGCACAGGTCTAATACACGTGGGGTCGCCATGAGTTGGAACCAACCTGATGGCAATGGGTATCAGAGCTGGGATCCAAGCCCAAGAGGTCTTGATCCAGAGTCCATGCTCTCAAGCCTATCTGGGGAAACACACATTCTGCTATCCAAAGGCAAGGAAGAATTCTATGGCGAGGAGATCGATTTCTATCCCAGGCACAACTATAACTGCTCTATATATGATATCTCACGTGAACCGTATGTCCCCTCTTGGGGATAAGCGGAACTATTGTTTCCATTTTATCAGTGAAGAAACTGAGGCTCAGAGAGGCCACATAACTTGCTTGTTGTCATACGGCTCGCAACTAGCAGAGAGGGAAGTTGAATCCCAGGCTGATACAATGGTGACCATGAGAGAACGCACCTTGAGACCTCCAAGTTCAGGGCTCAGTGTTCTGACATCCATGCCATGTTTGGGCCAAGGCCATGCTACCGGCCAATGACTGAACACAGCAGAGGTACCCAGGCAGGCCTGCTCCTAGGGACCTGGGGCCGACCGGACAGCCAATTTCATCTTGAGGACTCCCTGCCGACCTTGTATCAAGGATGCTTCCATCCAGCTTCCCTCCTCTTCCCTTCTCTCAGGGTCAGAATTGCACTGCTATCCAACAGCTCTCCTAGTCCCCCTACACCCCTTCCTGCTTTCCCTCGTGAAGGAATTCCCTCTAAATAAAATTCTTGGATATGTAATCCCCCAGCACCTTCTTCTCAGAGCAGCTGGACTAATACAGATAACCAAGTCTGTTTGATTCCCTGTGACAGAGACTACTGGAATAGCCCCAAAGCCTAAGGTCTTTTTATTTTTTTGAGCCTTTTCAGACTGAATCTGGAAGAAGCCAGATTGCTTCTTTGGCGGTGGGGCTCTGAGCTGCTGGACGGGTGTGAAGCTGACTCTTGGGTGGCACAGCTGGGGTACCACAACCATGCCGATCACCCCTCCTCCACAGGAGGCGACAGAGCCACAAAGCTTCTCCTACAGACAAGTGACACGCCAATCTGACTGCTGGAGACTCCAGCCTCACTCCAGCCAGTTCTGGGCCTCTGTCTCCCTGTGTGACCTTGGGCAGATTTCTTCCGCTCTCTGGGCCTCAGTGGACAATGATCTTGGGGAGGTCTCTGGTTCTCCCTTTCCAAGTATCTGGGTTCCCCATTAGGGGCCACTCAAGGCCCCAAGGCATTGACTCACAGCTTGACGAACGGGTCTGAGTAGCCATTGGCATCCATGGCAGCCAGGTGGACACAGCGAATGATGCCCACGATAAGGCCTCCCTGCTGAGTGCTGTACATGAGGGACACCAGGATCTTGCCACGTTCCTCGATGTCACCAATACGTTCCACTTGCTGCAGGGGGTGGGGAAGAGGGCGTGTTAGCCTGGAAGGGGAGGGGACTTTGGGCAGCAGGCATTAGGGAAGAGGCTGGTGTGGGCGGGAGGAGCCTGGTTGGCTAAAGTGGGGTCAGCATCATGGACAGCAGCTGCAGCCCTGTCTCCAGGGAGAGACAAATGGTTAGGGCGCTTGCGAGGCAGCGGGATGGGAAAGCCAAGGGGGCCAGTGTGAGGCGGGTAGAGGCAGTTGGCTTTACTTCAACTTGGACACAGATTGAGACTGACATTGATCACAGGTTGATCTGATCCTGGACAATGAATGACTGTAGCTCTGACCCAGGACTGAGCCTTGACCCCGGTCCCTGGCTGATCACTGACTGCTCTCAGGCTTCCCTGAGCCAACTAGTTTCATCATGAGCACAGTCCCTGGGGTCACAAGAAGGGCCTGGAAGAGGGCCTGGATGTTTGGTTCAACCCCATCCCCTACCAGTCACAGCTTTGAGAGGCCGCCTTACACCCCCACACTCCCAGGTGGGGGCGCACCACCACTCCAGTGACATGGAATTGTCAGCGGAGAGTCTGCCAGCAAGGCTGAGGAACTCAGGGTGCATCTCAGGTGTGAGAGCAGGGGGCTCCCCCACCTCAGTGGCTTCATTCAGGGTGAAGAGGGTCCATACTGGTCTCATGTTCTAGAGCCTTGAAGCAAAGGGCAGCTCTCATGGTGAACCAATGGGCAGGTGAGTACGGGAGAGAGTGGAGGAAGGGGCAGGGAGGGGGAGAAGGGAGCTTCCAGGCCAGGCAAGAGGCAGTGTCCACCCCTCCTGTGGCCTTCAGTACCCTCAGAGCTCACCTCCTCCTCATACAGGGCCATGCCTCGGGCTGACCCGGTGGTCCCAGCACGCTTTATCTTCGAGGAAGGAAACAGAAAAGAAAGGTAACATTGTCTACAGGGTCACCTCCCTGAACGAGAAGGACCAGAAGTCCTTCACTCCCCATTAGCACCCAGCACCCTGATGATGGTTTCTCCAAGCTCCTGCGGACCCCTTGCTTCCCCCTTTCAGCTAGACTCTATAACACAAGCCATGTGGCAGACCACGGTAACTAATAACCACCTATGATGTAGATTCTATTACTACCCCCCTTTTACAGACAAGGACACTGAGGCTCAGAGTGGTTAAGCCACTTGCTCAAGGTCCCACAGCCAGTAAGGGGCAGAGCACCCCCATGCATAAAACAGATAGCATTCCATCTGCTCTGGTTGAAGTGCCACAGGGGTTGGGATCTGACCCACAAGGTGCCTTCTTGCCCCAAGGCTCTTGAGGTTCTTTTGCTGGATTCTAAGGGTCTGGGGGACTCGGTTTGAAAACCACTGGTTAAACTCAATCTACCCACTTTACAGAAGAGGAAAACTGAGGTCCAGGGAGTAGGGGACAGTGCTTACGAGGTCCCAGTCTTTAGTGGGGCACAGTGGGGGCAGTTGGTGGTGGGAGGGTGGAGAGCAAAGAGCAGAAGAAGATCAGCAAGTCCTGTGGCTGCTGAAGCCTCTCCTGCCCTGTGTCCCCCGTTGCTCCAATGCAGCCTCTCCTGCCCTGCACCCCTGTGGCTCTCCCGCAGCCTGTCCTGCCCTGTGCCCCCCCCCCCACAAGGCTCTCCTGTGGTCTGTCCTGTCCTGCACCCCTCATGGCTCTGCTGCGGCCTTTGCTGCCCTGAACCCCTGTGGCTCCGATGCAGCCCCTCCTGCCCTGTGCCCCCTGTGGCTCTCCCACAGCCCCTCCTGCCCTGCGCCCCCTGTGGCTCTCCCACAGCCCCTCCTGCCCTGTGCCCTCTGTGGCTCTCCCACAGCCCCTCCTGCCCTGCACCCCCTGTGGCTCTCCCACAGTCCCTCCTGCCCTGCGCCCTTTGTGGCTCTCCCACAGCCCCTCCTGCCCTGCGCCCCCTGTGGCTCTCCCACAGCCCCTCCTGCCCTGCGCCCTTTGTGGCTCTCCCACAGCCCCTCCTGCCCTGTGCCCCCTGTGGCTCTCCCACAGCCCCTCCTGCCCTGTGCCCCTGTGGCTCAGTGACTGCCAGCGTCCACCACAGCAAGATGGGTAGACCCAGGAACTGAGGACCTGGGCAGGGTCCTGCCCCTGTCCTGAGCAACTTGGCGTATTGAAGGAGGAAAGGAACAGAAGCCCAAAGAGCCAGCCGTTACCAGGCAAAGCCCCAAATGAAGTGCTTCATGTCCCAGGTTTTCCCTGATGATCTGTTTGGGGCCTGGCATTTGGTGTAAATGCTTCCTTGCAATTTTCCTTGTTGTGTCTGGTTCCCTGGCCTGCACTATAAAAACATGGCATTGCACACGGATATTCCATCCTTGAGTCAGCCATCTGATGGGAGGACGTGGCAGGACTCCCCCTCCTGCCCCCAAGGCTTCCCTGAGGGGAGGTAGCCCTCCCACCCAGGATGCGGATTGTGGGAGCGGAGGAGGGCTGGTCTCTCACACAGCCCCTGCCTTGTGTGTGACCTTGGGCAGCTTCTCCCCATTCAGGGGCTAATTTATCCCATTTGTAAAGCAAGCTCTTGCTGGCTGATCTCAAAAATACCTATTTTGGGGTTTCACTTTACCCCGTAAGTCCGAATCTCCAAGAGAGATGCCCACAAATCTTAGTTTGCAAAGCTCTGCTTTCAGAACCCACAGGTGATTCTGAACCCCGATCTGGTCCTTGCTCTTTCTCAAATGATGAGGACAACGGCAAGAATGGTTCTAATGCTTTATACCTACTATCACACTTAATCCTTATAAGCCCCTGTGCACTTGGTACTATATTATCCCCATTTTATAGCAAGAAAACTGAGGCCCAGAGAGGTTAAGTAATGTGCCTCAGATTATACAGTAAATGGCAGAGTCGGGATTCAAACCCAGGCAGTCTGGCTCCACAGCCCATGCTCCTCAGCATGATGCTAAACTGCCTTCTGCTTATCTGTTTGATGCTTTACAACTTCATGACGGACAGGCGGGCAAGACAGAGTTATTCCTGTAATAACAACACTTATCAATTCATGCCTGGTTATTACTCTCTAGGCTCCGTTCTGATTTCATATTTTATTTCACACAACCCTCCTATGAGGCAGGTACTACAACAATGCCCATTTACAGACAAGAAAGCTGAGGCTCAGAGACATTCATGCCCTTGGCCAACACCACGAGCCGGGCTTTGAACCCAGACTGGCCACACCGCCCTTCCCAGTTTCACCAAGGAGGAAACTGACGTTTGGAGAGATGATGGTAGCACAGGGCTGGTAAAAGGCAGAGCCAGGAGGCAACCTCAGACGTTCTGGCTTGAAGCTGTCACTACATGTTTGTTGCTGAGGAGCCTGTGCTACTGCCTCTCTGCCGACGCAGAGGATGGCAGCATCCCCAGCTCCCCTGCCCGCACGAGTCCTGGGGCAAAGGCACTCACCGGGATGACCCGCTCCAGACAGATATTGAAATTCTTCCTCTGGTTGGGCTTCAGCTTCTTGAGCGAGAATCTGGTCTCACCGATAAACTCATTGTGGCCAAATTTGTCCTCATCGCAGACGGAGATCCTGTGGAGAACAGAAAGGGTACCACTGTGGTTGGTGCTGGTAAGAAGAGTGTAATGTGCACAGGAATAATATGATTTCCTATTTACTGAGCACTGGGCCAGGTACAGGAAGGAGCCCTGGTGGCACAGTGGTTAAGTGCTCGGCGGCTAACTGAAAGGTCAGTGGTTTGAACCCACCAGCTGCACCGTGGGAGAAAGATGTGGCCATCTGCTTCTGTAAAGATTACAGCCTTGGAAACCCTATGGGACAGTTCTATGGGGCAGTGACCTATAGGGTCACTGTGAGTCAGGATCAACGCAACACCAACGAGTTTGGTTTGGTTTTTTTGAGACAGGTACTTCTTTTTTTTAATTGCAGTATTACTTACATGTGGTAAAGTGCACACATTTTAAGTATATAGCTCTATGAATTTTTTACATATGTTTACACCCACGGGACCACCACTCAGATCAAGATATAGAACATTCCAGCCTCCTGAAAACCGTCATTTATCCCTCTAGTCCGACAGATTCATTCGCCTTGTTTTTGACCTTCATATTAATGGAAGCACACAGTACCCACTGTTTTATGTCTGGCGACTTTCGTTCAATGTTATGTCTGTGAGATTCACCAGATATGCAGCCATGTGTCCTTTTTATTGCCGCATAGACTTCTGTTGTGTAAACAGATACATACCACTTACGATATGTGCACTTTTCCAAATAGATGTTACACTGCCAACAAAAATTTTACTTAATGTTATAGCTGGTGGGGATATGTTTGGAATAGTCAATTTGGAAAGCAGTTTGCACGTCTTGTAGAGATTGAAAAAAAAACAACCAAACCCACATACCCGATGATCCAGCACTATTCCCCCCTGATTTCTATCCTAAGGAAATACTCATATAACACAAGGAGGCAGGAGGATGCTTGCTGCAACCTTGCCTGCAATAGAGGAAAGCTAAAAATAATCTAAATCTCTATCCACAGGGAACTGGCTAAGTAAACGGGTAAACGTTTACATGAAATTTAAAAAGATGCAAAACAATGTCATATATTTTTTATTGATGCATAATTATGCAGCTGAAATATAAAACATGCTTGGGAATGATAACCATAGAATTCAGGATAGCGTTTAGCCTTGGAAAGAGAAGGAAGAAGACAGGATCGGAGTGCTGCAACTTGCATCTCAAGGGCTCGATTTATTTAAAAAAAGAGCTGAAGCAAACACAGCAAACTACTAAGATTTTTTAAGGCTGAGTATTTGGCTCATGGATGTTTGTTATATTCTGTACTTTTCTGTTTATTCCTGATATTTAATAATAAAATGATAAAGCCATTCTGTGGAATACTCTGAAGCAGTTAAAACTTACATAGATCTAAATATCTTCTTACGGCTATAACTCCAAGATATATTGTTATGAAAAAAAGCAAGTTTCAGATATATACAGTATAATACTCTCTCTGTTTTAAATAGTATACCTGTAAATATATACACATATCATAGAAACATATGTATATATGCGTGTGTATATATATGTGTACAGAGCCCTGGTGGCACAATGGTTAAGATCTCAGCGGCAAACAAAAAGGTCGGCAGTTCTAATGCACCTGCCACTCTTTGGAAACCCTATGGAGTAGTTCTACTGGTCCTATAGGTTTGCTATGAGTCTGAATCAACTCGATGGCAACGAGTTTGGGTTTTATATATATGCGTGTGTATATATTATGTGTGTGTATGTGTACGTGTGTGTATATATGTGTGTATGTACGTGTGTGTGTATATATGTGTTATATGTACGTGTGTATATATATACGTGTGTGTATATATGTGTGTGTATGTATGTGTGCATGTGTGTGTGTATACACACATATACATATCCTGTTGGGATGTGCACATACAATCGTCCTTCGGTATCCATGGGGGATTGGTTCCAGGACCCCCACAGATAACAAAATCCACAGATGCTGAAGGCCCTCATATAAAATAGAAGCCCTTGTATAAAATGGCTTAGTATTTGCATGTAACCTATATATATCAGCTCTAGGTTACTTATAATACCTAGTACAACGTAAATGCTATGTAAATGGTTGTTATACTGCATCGTGTAGGGAATAACGACAAGAAAAAAGTCTTTCGTTTTTCTGAGTATTTTCGATCTGTGGTTGGTTGAATCTGCAGATTCGGGACCCGTGGATATGGAGGGCCAACTGTAAATATATGTATACACTCATGGAAGGAGAAAGGAAACCCAGGCTGGGGAAAGGGGATGCACATTTAAAAGGAGGTTAGCCTTTTTTCATAAATTTTTACAATAAGAATGTATTCATTAATTATATATATAATTTAAAGTGCAATTTAATACAACATTATAAATGACTATAAGATGCAAGTAATATATTGTCAGGTGAGAAAGGTTACTTAAAAGGATACTCCATTTTTATAAACACTCAAGTTAAGAAATTACATACACACACACACACACACATACGTGTGCACATACACACACTCCCATACACAAACTAGATGTCCAGGCATCAAGATGTTAACAGTTAACAGTTTCTCTTATCTGAATTTTCAGAAATTCCTACCAGAAACATACATTGTTCTTGTAGAAGGAAAAAGAAAAAAGACAACGAAGCAGAGGCCTTTTTAAAGCCCAGGCCCCTGGGGCTGCGCCCTGTCTCAGTCCTTCTAGCTCAGTCCCTGCCCAGCGGTACCTGAGGGTCTTCCTCTGCATGTCCTCATCTGTGATGCCATGATAGACGAGGGTCTCATTCCAGACGGGGTTCCGCGTGTTCCGCAGGGTTTTTGTACGAAGCTTGTTGGACTACAGCCCAGAGAGAAGGACAGAGAGACACCTGCCTCAGCAGGGAGCGAGCACTGAAGCCCATCTTTTGGGCTGATTGGGGTGAGTGGACTGCTTTCCCCTTGGAGTGTCCAGGGGGTCAGTCGCTCCAAATGCATGTTCTCAGGGAGGGGGTGACCTCTAGGGCAAAGGCTACAAAGGTATTAATGTTTGGCCCTGCCCACCCCCTCTCTGGTCCCCCTCCTTGAACTCACAATTAAGATAAGAAATCAAAAATAGCTTCTTTTGAGAAAAAATATTTACAGACCACGAAAGTCACCCACTCCTAGGCAGTGAAGGTATAATTTCTGGGGCATTAGGGGATATTGTTCCCCCAAGTATCACCCTCCTAAACCTGAAATTCCTTAAAGGAGGCAAAGTTTTTCATTTTCTTCTAAAAGAGAAGGCTGGAAATGCAGCTATACCCAGAATTGGCAGTCTGGTGAGAAAATTAATGTACACTAACAAGTAAATAACTCACATCTGACTTTTTGGCATAGCGGGCTTGGATTTAGGAGCGGGCAAAGGGGAGCAGCAAGGGGAAGCAAATGTCACTGGGGAGTTAGAAGGAGTGGTGACCAAACAGTTCACAATTTGGCCAGGTGATGGTCTTTTTTTGACCCAAACAAATAGTGAGGCTGTGTGTGTGTGTGTGTGTGTGTGTGTGTGTGTGTGTGTACACATTCTCATTCTCTTATGGAGCATTTGACGTTTGCAGAGATTTTCAGCAGGCTTTCCCCGAGACCATGCGGTCCGTCACCCTTGCTTTTAGGACATCTATGTCAAATTCAAGAAGGAGCCCTGGCAGCGCTTAACTGTTGAGTTAAGTGCTTGGCTGCTAACTGAAAGGTCGGTGGTTCAAACCCACCAGCAGCTCCACAGGAGAAAGATGTGGCAGTCTGCTCCCATAAGGATTACAGCCCTGGAAACCCTATGGGGCAGTTCTACTCTGTCATGTAGGGTCACTATGAGTCACAATAGACTAGACAGAAATGAGGTTATGTCAAATTAACACAGCAAAGCAAGCAAACAGATGAAAAAAGAAACTCAAGAAGGCATGCTTCCACTCCCAGCCATGTGCTCTGCGTGGGTCAATCCAAAGAGAGGGAAACGTGCCCATGTTCCTTCCCCCAAGCAGAGGAAAGCTCGGAGCGGGTGGAGGGGCAGGGGAACATTTTCTCTCAGTAATGGAACATCCCCTAAAGTGCTCCAACCTAAAATCCGGAGAGAGTTGTGCATTTTGGTGGATAGAAGAGGAGGGTTTGGCTGGGGCATGCAGTGGGTGGGGAAGGTAGACCATGGGCAGCACTGGGGAGCCACTGCAGGTATTTGAGCAGGTGAGGGGCATATCGGGGTACCTGCTTCTCTCGTGGGTCCCAGGTAACTGGCTTGGAGAAATGAGCAGAGCCCCAGCCCCTCAAGGAAGAGTGACTCCTGGCTCAACTCTCCCCCTCACAAGGACTCTGCCACACATGGGGAGGCTTTGGGGGCATGTGAGGCTATTTTAGGCTGTGAGCTGAAAGCCTTAGGTGCCTGCCAGGACCTGTGTGCCTAGTTTGCAGAAGGCTTGGGCCATATGGTACCTTGCTGGCTCCCGGCAGGAGGTGCAGCTTAACGTAGGGATCGGCCAAGCCATTGGAATCCATGGGCTTCAGTCCCTGCAAGAGAAGGAGGCAATGGCGAGGGGGCTTCAGCTGCCACAGGCAATGGGCACAGCCCCTGGCACCTGTCCGGCCCATCCGTTCCCTGTGGGCTTCCTCTTCCAAGGAGAGAGAAGGAACAGCAGCATCATGGAAGGAGGCCTGGAATCAGGCAGGCAGGGTTCAAAGCCTGGCCGTGCCACTTCTGGGCTGTGTGACCTTGGGTAAGTTTCTTAACCTCTCTGAGCCTCGGTTTTCTCACCTGTCAAATGAGGATGAGAACATTACCTACTTCATGGGGTGGTGAGATTTAGATGTGATACCCCCCGGTACGGTGCTTGGCATAGTGCCCGGCACGTAGTAAGCACTCCATAAATGTGCAATTGCTATTGCTAGGATAGTAGGGGTGGGGGAGAAGGCGAGGCTAGACACACCAAGGCACACAGGGGTGAAATAACTTCACCCATATCACATAGCTGGGAAGTGGCAGAGCAGGTCTTTGAACCCAGGAGGTCTGGTGCCTGAGTCCTTGCTTGTTCTTCCATGTGGACCAGACTTGGGGCAGTGGGATCCTGGTCATTACTGCCTTCACCCAGCTTTCTCAGGGTCTGGGGATGATGGGCTCACTGAAGCCTGGGTGAGGAGAGGCATTGGCACCCTTGTTTGCCTTCCCTGAACCCCAAGAAACCCACGGTGGTCTTCTCGGTGTCTGCATCAACAGGCCCCCAGCTTGGCTGCCGCTCCAGTTTGATGGCTGTACCAGCAGAAGGAACCAGACAAGCACCTGGGATGTGCGCGTGTGCATGTGTGTGTGTGGGCACGATGTGTACATGTGCGTGCATGTGTGTGGGGGGGGCACGTGTGTGCACGTACATGTGCATTGCGTGCATGCGTGTGTGTGGGCATATATGTGTGCAAGTGTGTGCAAGTGTGTGGGCATGTATGTATACATGCATGTGTGAGTTTGTGCACAGGATGGGGCCGTTCGCAGCCAGGTCTGCCATCAAGCCGAGCTGTCATAACCCCCCGGCAGTGCCTTGCGGACCCTCCAGAGATGACATGGATGGGCCTGGGCAGATCCTGACTCGCCCTAGGAGCCTGGCTGCTGCAGCTCCCGAGAGGCGGCTGCAGTTCAGCGAGACCCTCTTGGACGGTCCCTGGAGGAAGGCCTCCCCCAAAGGAAGATGTCATGGCCAATTCTTGCACTCTTCTCCTCACCGTCGCCATCACAGACGGACTCATCAACAGCATGAGACAGGCCAGGCAACCCTCCCCTCTTCGAGTCCCCTAGAATGATGAGACAGTCTGAGTGGCCCCAGTGTGGCCCCTCACCTACCTTGGCCTTTATAATGGTGCACTGCAGAGAGCTGTTATCCTGGTTGTAGTGAAGGCTGAATTCCAGGGTACCCAGGGTGGCTGAAGCGAGCAGAGACAAGAACCCAGAGAATGTACATTCAGTCAGTCAACAAACATTTCCAGAGCTCTTACTATGTGCCCAGTCTGGGCTAGGCATTGATCTTAGAGAGGACAGGAAGACTTGGGATACCCCATCCTCGTAGACACCCCTCTTCTTTGAAGCCATCTGTACATCAGTGATCATTTAATCAGTTGTGCAATTGCCTAGTTAAGGACTTCCTGTCCTGCCAGGTTGAGAGCACCATAGGGCTGTGGCTGTCATGTGCACTGTTGTGTCCCCACTGTGAGCAGCACAGGGCATGTAAATTCCTCCCCTACCCTGCCAAAAAAAAAAAAAAAAACATTGCTGTTGAGTTGATTCCGACTTTTAGTGACCCCACAGGACAGAGCAGAACTGCCCCATAGGGTTTCCAAGGAATGGCTGGTGGATTTGAACTGCTGACCTTTCGGTTAGCAGCCAAGTTCTTAACCCCTGTGCCAACAGGACACATAGTGGTTGTTCATTTATTTGCTGAAGGGATAAATGAGTCTTAGCATCTGTGGCTCCCTCTGCCTGGAATGCTCTCCCTCTAGATTCCCACGGGGCTGGCACTTTCTCATTCTCCATGTCTCAGCTTAAATATTACCACCTCAATAATAACCCTCTCTGGTGCATCTAAAACAGACACCCTTATAGTCACTTTTCCTATTTTATTTCCTTCATGGTGCTCTACCTGGTATTTGAAATTAACTCACTGGTATGTTGCCTGTCTCACTCCATTAGGTCAGCCATCCTGTTTACCCTTGTTTGCTGCGGCACTCCTAGCACTTAGAACGGTGAGTCATCTACCAGTGTGCCCTGTGAAGTACCAACTGCTGTCAAGTCAGTTCCAACTCAGGGCGACCCCATGTGTGTCAGAGTAGAACTGTGTTCCATAGGGTTTTCATGGCTGATTTTTCAGAAGTAGATATCCAGGCCTTTCTTCTGAAGTACTGCTGCGTGGACTTGAACCTCCAACCTTTCAGTTAGCAGCTGAGTACGTTAACTATTTGCACCAGGGACTTGAGACACCCAGTGGGTGCTCAATAAACACTTTTCAAATATATAGATGAGTGAGTGAGGAGTTTAGATCTGAGTATAAAGACTGACTTATGATAAACCGCTGGGGTAAGCTAATAACAAGGACAAGCACGAAGCTGGGAGGGCATCGTCTATGCTTGGTGGGTCGGTAAATGGGGCATTTAAGACAGATGCAAGGAGCAGTGGCCGGTGGTCCAGGGGGAGGACAAGCATGAGGAAAGGCAGGGAGATGGGCCAGACACAGGGCATTTCCACAGCAGAAAGGCCCATAGTTGACAAGGCTGGGGTGGATCCCATGCTTTTCCCCTGAGACGGACACATGACCCGTGGGAGAGCACGGGGAGAGAGAGGCAGCTGGATATTTTCCCCAGATCTGCCTCTGATCAGCTCCAGCAGAGTGACTGGCGGTCAGCCCCTCCACTCCCTCGTGTGGGAGCTTGGACAAGTCCCTAAACCTCTCGGAGCCTTGGCCTCCCTGTCTGTAAAGCAGGAACAGTAAAAGCGGCTATTCATAGGGTTGTCGAGGAGATTAAATGATCGAATGCACATAACACACCTAGAATACTGCCGAGCACACAGTAAGTGCTCAATAGGTATTGGCTCATATCACCTCTGATGTCCATATCACATAACAGAAATTTCTCATGTGTGCTTGGCACTACGTAATAAGTTCCAGTTTACAAAGTACTTTCTCAAAAGGGATCTCAGTTAGCTCTCCCCTCAATCCTGCATGGGATGCCATGCTCTGCTTCCCACTTTACAATGAGGAGAGGTGGCACAATGAGTCAAGGCCATGCCATTGGCCACGGCCTTTGGTCCATTTCTTCTGTGCAGGTCCAGTCTCCCCACTTGACCGGGAGCTCTTAGAGACCCCAGCACAACCCTTGTAACACATACCGGATCCACTTGCCCATCCCTGCCTCCCTCCAGCTCACAAAGGCCACCCCAGCTCTCCTCTGAGGCTCTCAGACATACCGGGAGAGGTGCCACTAGGCTGTGTGTGTATTATGTTTGTGTGTGCACACATGCATGTATGTGTTTATGTGTGTGCTTGTGTGCACGCATGTGAGTGTGCACATGCATGCACACGTGCATAGGCATGTGTGCATGTATATGTGTGTGCATGCACGTACAAGTGTGTGCAAATGAATGCATGTGTGTTTATGTGTGTGCTTGTATGTGTTTGCATGCCTACATGCATGTGCACAGGCATGTGAGTGTGTACAAGTGCGTGTTTACATGCATGCATATGCATAGGTATGCGTGCAAGTGTGCATTTGAGTGTATGCGTGTGCAAGTACACGTGTGCTTGCGTAAGCTGTGTGTGTGTGCATGTGTGTGTGTGCGTATGCTTGTGTACGTTGTCTGTATACACATATGTGTGGCAGACTGGCAGCTGCTTCCCTGGATCATGAGACTCAGGGTGGAAGAGGCACAGAGTGGCACTTACTGAGTCACTGAAAGGAGGGGTGCAAGAGGAAACGTCCAGCAATTTAAAAATCAGGATTACAAATTATTTTTGAAGACATAATTGGAAGGGTTTTGGGAAAACTATTAAAATACAGATACCTAGAAGCGGAATTGCCTGGTCATTTGGTAACTCTGTGTTTCATGTGAAGAAGCGAGAGACTGAGCATCATGGATGTACTCGATGCCACTGAATTGTACGCTTTAACATGGTTAAAATGGTCAATTTTATGTTAGGCGTATTTAACCCCAATAAAAACCAGCATCTGTTCTTTAGAAAGCTGACATCATCTTGTGAGTTTAGTGGTGTAAATGTGTATTTTTGTAATGTAGGCAATACATTCATTAAAACTCGTTGCCGTTGATTCCGACTCATTGCGGCCCTGTGGGAGAGGGCAGAACTGGCCCGTAGAGTTGCCAACGCTACAATCTTTACCAGAGCAATCTGCCACATCTTTCTCCTGTGGAGTGGCTGGTGGGTTTGAACTGCCGACTTTTCGGTCAGCAGCTGAGCACTTAACCATCGTACCACCAGGGTTCTGTCAATACATTTATTGGGATGGTGCACTGGGGGTCTGGGGTGTATGGGGATGTGCCTGGAGCCATTCCTGCTTGGCTGGGGTGGCCCCTGGAGCTCCTTTTCCTGACACTGCGCAGCTATGTGCCTCCTACTTGCTTCATCCGAATCGTAGCTGTTGGCTTCTTCCTCCTCTTCCTCCGGGGGTGCAGGCTGGCGGGCAGGCACTGCAGCAGGCAGAGGGACAGCAGCAGCGGCTTGGGGATAGGAGCCGGGGGGGTGGCCCACTCGGTCCTCCCTGGTGGCGACTGCTGGGTACCCCCCAGCCGCCCCTGCTCTCTCCTCCCGAGGATAGCCAGGGTCACTCGGCGTCACCTCTGCGGGGTACAGGGAGAGGACAGGAGAACAGCAGGTGAAGAGCTGCCGCCAAACAACAGTGGTGGCAACTACCCTAGCTTCACCACGAGCTACGAGCACCTGCCGTGTGCCAGGCTCTGCAGACAGGACACCGGGATCGCCCCCAGCCCTGCAGGGACGGTCACCACCTCCACTTGACAGGAAGGTGCGTCCTGTCCTTCACTGGTTCTCAGAACACTGCCCTGGTCAAAGGCACCTAGGGAAGCTTGTAAAAATGCAGGTTCCTGGGCCCCACCTGGCCCTACTGGGGCAGGGCAGTAGGGCCTTAGAATCTGTGTTTTACAACAAGCCGAGGATCTGGCTGAGATGTAGGCAAGACAGGCCTCACTGGGTGTGGGCTCTGGAGCCAAACCGTGTGGGTTTGAATCTTGGCTGTGTGACCTGGGGCAAGTTACTTAATGTCTCTGAGCCTCAGTTTTCCTACCTGCAAAATGGGAATTATAATACCTGAAGGTGCACAAAACCAAACCCATTGCTGTTGAGTCCATTCTGAGTCACAGTGATACTACAAGACAGAATAGAATCACCCCATAGTGTTTCCAAGGAGCAGCTGGTGCATTCGAACCACCAGCCTTTTGGTTAGCAGCCGGAGCTCTTAAACACTGCACACCAGGACTCCATGCGCAAGTAACAGTAGCTATTAAAAAAAACGATCTAACATATGTACAGCACTTAGAAAAGTGCCTGGTGCATTACAAAGCACTGAATAAATTACAGATATGAGTAGTGATGATGAACGTGATAACCATGCATGTGTATCATATGTATTAATCACTGTCACTTAGCGTGAACTTAACAGTCCGGGTAGTGTGCTAAAGTTTAATATGTATTTCTTAGATTAATCCTCCCAACAATCCTGTCAGGTAGGTCCTAGTGTTACTCCCATCTTACAGATGAGGAAAGTGAGGCTCAGAGAAGTAATATGACTTGCCCAGGGTCACATAGCTAGAAAATGAAGGTGCTAGAACTTGAACCCAGGCAGTTTGGCTCTAGCACCTGTGCTCTTAGCCACTATGTGAGTGGGCATTTTCTATCAAATCCATGGGCCATCTGGAGTTTTGGAATGACGGGGGCCCTTAGAGCTCACGAGGTCAGCTCAGGGTGCAGACCAGGCTGAGTTCTGGCTGCCCCCTGTTCTCTCTAGAAGAGGGAGAGAAGTGGTCGCCTATGCTGGGGTGGGAAGAAGTGAACACTTGCCTGGTCTCTGATCTGGAAAGCGTCCTGCTGGCCCAGGGCCGGGTTTGCTGCCTCCTGGAGGTCCTGAGTGGAAAAAGATGGAAAGATGGCTGGAGGAGAGGAAGTGACATCAGTGGGTGTTCACCACTCTCTCCCCTCATTTCCTGGGTGTGGGCACAGGCCTGCAGCAACAGGAGATGTGCAGAGGTAGCTGGGCCTGTGAGGACAGCCTATTTGACAATTCTGGGGTCAAAAAGGTCTAGGTGCAGGCCCCCGCACTGTGGGATCTTCCTGAGCCTCAGCCTCCTCATCTGTGAAATGGGGATGGCAACGCCTGCTCTTCATGTTTCACTGGGAGCTATGAGGTTGATGAACAAATGGAGTAGGAATTGACTGCCTATGAAATGATGGGCAAGTTTATGCTTTGGGTTCACCACGGCTGCAGGGTCATCACTGGTCCAGCTGGATTCTTTACAGCTACACTTCCCAAAGCATGGGACGTGGGGGAGCCACAGGGATGGGCATTAAATAACATTTAATTACGCAGTGAGAAAGTCGTTTGGGTTTCCGTTGCCTTTCAAGACTGACTCTTCATGGAGAAAGTCTCATTTGGATGCTACCTTGTCTTTGATGCCTCTCTCACCTTTGCAAATTTCCCTTTTCGAACAAAGAGAGAGCAGGTCTCAGGCCTGGAACCTAGAACCTAGCAGCCCAGAGTACCTAGCATTCCTTTATATTGTCTTGTTTTTGTTACATTTATTTTTATAATTACCCCCTCTTTGTGCCAAGGAATACTGGTTTCCTATTTATGCCACTATTACAGGTTTCTTTTAAAATAAGTTAATGAAGTTATAACTGTACAAATTTGGCATTGTTTTTATTGTTTTACACAATCCACATTTGCTTAGATTCTCCTTGTGTTGTTACCAATTTCTTTGCTCACCACTTCTTGAATCTCACACTACCCTTCTGGAAACATTTGTCTTTTTACTCAAGTCCAATGTCCTTAAAATTTTCTTGAGAGAGAGCTTATGATAGCAACTTCTCTCAGTTGCATTTGTTAAAGTGAGTCAATCTGAAGAGCAATGATAAGGAAGTAAGAGGGTTTGTGCATATGGCTACAGATTGTGGATGTGGAATGACAATGGCTAAAGGTGGGAACACTGACCAATGAAGAACTGTCACTGCTTGCATTTTGGTAGCTAAGACACACATCTAAGCTTCCAAGCCCGAGAACTGGTCATCTGGAGGGCCCTGTCAGAGCTTAGGATTTAGTGATGGCTACAGCTTTACAGAAAGCCCCCAGGGCTCTGCAACAGGGATGGAGGTATTGAGGTCACAGCTGAGTGACGACCTGGATGGGTTTAAACCCACCCAGCAGGTCCATGGGAGAAAAGACCTGGTGATCTGCTCCTGTAAAGACTACAGCTTTGGAGACCCTATGGGGAAGTTCTACTCTGTCCTGTAGGGTCGCTATGAGTCAGGATCGCCTTGACGGCACACAACAACATGCCTCATTTATTAAATGAGGATGATTATGATAGTGCTTATATCTAAAGACTTGTTGTGAGGGCTCCATGAGATAATACATGCAAAGGGTTGAATCCCAGGTACCTGGCTGCCCAGGCTGAGGAGGCGCTGGGCTCTGCACTGAGGCAGGGGCAGGTCTGGAGGCCTGGGCTGAGTTGGCCCGTCTCAAACCTGTAGGGGGAAAGAAAGGAAACAGCTCGTCATGTTTCAGGCAGAGAGAAGCAGAAACGAGCCTAGGACCCATCAGCTGGGATGAGGACGGGAGGCAGCAGCCACTGTATCTTCTCAGCTCTTTCGGACACTCTTCTCCTCCCCTCTGTGAATTCTCTCTTTTCAGTACTCAGACATCCTGGGCAAATCACAGCAGTGACTTGGGTGCAAAAAACTCAGGTTCTGTGATCCTGCCTCCACCACATGCAGGCAAATAGTCGGGGCTTTATCTCCAGCAGTTAATGTGAGACTTGGCAATGTAGTAGGTGTTTAGTAAGTACTTGTTCAATGAGCAATGTGTAAGTGACAGCTGGAGCCCATCAGCAATAGGATGGGCTGTTTGGTGAGGCAGTGAGTGCCCTGTTTCAGAGAGTGTGTGAGCAGAGGGTCAGCAAGCTCCTCTCAGAGAAGGTCTGTAGGGGTTTCTGCATTGTGTGTGATTCCAGGATTAGGCCCTAAGACAAAGGGCTCTTACTGGGAATTTGTTACACTGAGCTGCTCTCAGCCCTCCAAGTGGGAGTTACAGCAGACCAGCTGGGAGCACCGACTTTGTTCATGGACTACCTGGGTTCAAATACCAGCCCTGCTATAACCTCCATCTGACCTTGAGCAAGTTTTTTTAAACCTATCTATGCCTCATCTAAGGAGTCCTATTGGCGCAATTGCTAAGTGCTCAGCTGCTGAGAGGTTGGCAGTTTGAACCTACCAAGCGGCTCCATGGCAGAAAGACCTGGCTGTCTGCTCCTGTAAAGATTACAGCCTAGAAGCCCTATGGGGCAGTTCTACTCTGTCCTATAGGGTTACTATAAACCAGAAATTGATTCAACAGCAGTGGGTT
This sequence comes from Loxodonta africana, assembly GCF_030014295.1. Lineage (NCBI taxonomy): Eukaryota > Metazoa > Chordata > Mammalia > Proboscidea > Elephantidae > Loxodonta > Loxodonta africana. The sequence goes on along the minus strand of NC_087360.1, from coordinate 10,978,759 downwards.
ATGCCTCATCTGGAGCCCTGGTGCTGCAGTGGTTAAGTACTCAGCTGCTAACTAAAAGGCTTGTGATTCAAAGCCACCCAGCAGCTCTTAGGAGAAAAGACCTGGTGATCTGCTCCCACACAGATTACAGTCTAGGAAACTCTATGGAGTGGTTCTACCCTATCATACAGGGTCACTTTGAGTCAGAATCACCTTGACGGCACACAACATGCAGCTATTAAATGAGGATGATTATGATAGTAATTACCCCCCGATGGCGTATGGTTAAGTGCTACGGCTGCTAACCAAAAGGTCAGCAGTTTGAATCCGCCAGGCACTCCTTGGAAACTCTGTGGGGCAGTTCTACTCTGTCCTGCAGGGTCACTATGAATGAGAATTGCCTCGATGGCAGTGGGTTTGGTTTTTTTGGTTTTTACCCCCAAAGAGCTGTCGTGAGGGTTACACGAGGTAACATATGCTGAGGGCTTAACCACAGTGCCTGGAGCAAAGCAAGTGCTCAATAAACTTGAGCTACTATCATTGTTATTAACCATTAATTGAAATCTGTAAACTTATAAGAGACTACAATCAACTGGGAACCTTATTATAGGCTGGGAAATGAGCAGAAAGAGCTAAAATTATGTCTAAGGCACTCAGTAAATATTTGGAGACATGATGGATTAACAGAGTGAGCCATGTCCCTGATATTAGACCAGGCAGAGAGATTCAGGCTGTCCTTTGTGTTAGACGTGATAAGTGCTGCATTAGGGCTGTGTGTCAGTACTCCGAAACTCAGAGAAGCAGTTAACTCAGCCCTGGATGGAAAAGGTGGATGCTAGAAGCTTCGTGGATGAGGGAAACATTACATTGAGCCTAGATGGGCAAGAGATCCAAATCTCATTCATGGATGTTGTGTGACTGTCCTTTTCCTCAGGAAGTAAAATAATATAGAGGCTAAGAGTATAGGCATTGGAGTTGGACAGACATGGGTTTTACTCCCATTTTGACCAATTATTGGCTGTGTGACCTAGAGCGAGTGGTTTCACTTTTCTGAGCCTCAGTTTCTTCATCTGTAAAATGTGGAGAATAAAGTCTAATACGTGGATTTAAGGGTTGTGACAAGGATTAAATGAGACAATGTACATGAAGAGTTTGGGACACCACCTGGCATACAGTACACACACAATACACATTCTTTGATGTTGCAGGTCAACAAGATCCATCTTTCTCTGTCCATCAGAGCCCTAGGTGAATTAGGGGGTCTAAACAGCAAGTTAAGCACAAGGAACGTGCCCAGGCCTTCTCACCAGGAAGAAAAGAAACTGAGGTGCTAAGATATATAAACCTACAAATCAGGAAGAGAAGGCAAGAGGTCAACGTGGGACCTAAATATTCAGCCTATCTGACTTGAATCCATCCCCTCTATAAAAGAAGACATGAAGCTGCTTTGAGGTCTCACACAAGGGGCTATGGGTATAAAGCTCCTATCTAGTAGACATTTCTTTCAAAGTCCAGAAATCAAGAACTCCCACCAGTGGGCACTCTTGTCAAATAAATTCACTGGGAGTGAAGCCGGAAGAGATGGGCACCTGATGAGTACCTGTGACTGACGTCCTGGCCACACCGACCCACCAGATCTCAGGACACCAGAGGCCACTTGCCAAGGGAAGAAAGAGCTTAGTCAGATCTGAGAGGGACACATTCCTGCTTTGCTCACAGCCAAAGGGCATTTCCCCCAGGTGGTTTCTTGGGAGGAGGGCAAGAATTCCAGGTATTTTTCTTGCATACTGCACTACAGCAAGAACAGGGCATAACCAAAATTATGGATGTCTGGAGTCAGAATTGTTTCTGAACCCTGTCTTTCTTCTACCATAGACTAGAACCAGCATCTAGAACAGAATATGGTACACAGACAGCTCTCAATAAATACTGAATGAATAAATGATAAAAACCCCACCCTTCTCCTTCTGGTTTTCCTCTTCCTGGAGGACTGTCTAGATTTGCCCACCTCTCTTACCTGCTGGGCTCCGGCTGGAGTCACCGGCAGCCCCACCATGCCCGTGGTCCCAGCTCTCTGAATCCCGGCCAGCTGAGCTCATTCGTGCCTCGGAGGCCCTGCGTACAGGAGGCCCATAGCTTCCCCGCCCAGGAGCAGAGGCCAGGTCAGGGCCTGGAAGGAGAAGCACGAATTGAATGAAGACAAGGGAAGGAAGGAATGGGGTCAAAGGACTCCTGTCCCAAAGTTCAAGACACAGTCAGCAGAACCCACCTGTCTTCTGACCTGGGCCTCTCCTGTCTTCAGTGTCACCTGGAGAGAGAGAAAAATGATGAGGAATACTGGTTTTCTGGTGTCTGGAAGCCATTACTCAAGGAACGCACAAAGGGGCCCATCCACTACTCCCAGTACCATTTTTTTTTAATTAAAATTTTCCCCTCCCAACAGTCCCTCTGCTGTAGCATCCATTTACAATTTCATACTATTTACCTTGCATACACAAACACCAAAACCAAAACCAAACCCACTGCCGTCGGGTCCATTCCAACCCATGGTGACCACATATGAACATATATAGACTCAAAAAAGAACAAGATGGGATCAACTGGCTACGTATTGTGCTAGCATGAGCTTTGTTCACTCAACTGGATTTTTCCCAGGGCTCAACAAACATGCTCAACCTCAGGCCCTTTGCGCATGATATTCCCAAATATTCAGCTGGTCCTCTCTACCAAGGAGTGCTGGTGATGCAGGGGCTAAAACGCTCGGGTGTTAACCAAAAGGTCAGCAGTTCAAACCCACTAATACAGCAGTCTAATTCCGTAAAGATTTACAGCCTATGGGGGCAGTTCTACTGTGTCCTACAGGGTTGCCATGAGTTGGAATCAACTTGACCGCAATGGGATTGGTTTTGGTTTCTCCCCTCTCACTTTAGTCAGGTATTTCTTCAAATATCACCTCCTCAGACAAGCCTTCTCTGGCCATTCTATCCAAAATGGAGCTTCCTATTGCGATCTATCCCTTTTTCCCTGCTTCGTTTTTCTTCCCAGCATGTAGTAATACCTGACTTTATATTTATATTTGTTGTTTACTGAGGATTTGTTTCCCCCACTAGAATTTTAGCTGCATGTGGACAGGGACTTTGACTGTTTTACTCATCACTGTATCCCTAGGGCATAGAATAGGGCCTGGAACTCACTATGTGGCTGAGTAAATGTCTGTTAAAAGAATATTGAAGGATCATATCATGAACCTCATTGCAAATCAGTAACATACCTTTACATCATTTCCATTTTAAAAGGTGCTGAATACATCATGGTGTGGATATATCACATTCCATTCAATGGTTTCTCTGTTAACGGACGTTTAGGTTATTTCGGCGCTTTTGCTATTATAAATGCTGCCATAAGTGTGCTTATATGTATCTTTTTACACTGGTACTTTTATTGATGTCAGATATGTTCCCCGAGAGGAACTGCTGGATCAAATGGTATATACACTTCAAATTTTAATAAATTCTGCCTTGTTAATTTCCAAAAAGGCTGAGATGATTTACTGTCCTACCGAAAATTACAGAATAACCCTTTCCTCACACACTCGCCAGCACTGAATGTTATTACCAATGATTTTTTTTTGGTGTCACTACACAGTGCTGATACTGTTGCTTCGCGCTAGTGAGAGGGATAGGTACTAGATAAACCATATTTGCATAGCTATTTGCTTTGTCGAGTTTCTCTGCTAAGCTAATTCATACCATTTCTGTTTGTATGTTTGTGTATAAGCGGTTAACATTATATAATATTAGTCCACATTTATAAGGGCTGCACTCTACAATGCATTTTACATGCAGTATCTCATTCATTCTCAAAATAACCAAATGAGTTGTTAAACTCATACTATTAATGACTAAACAGTGTCTCAGAGAAGTGAGGCCACTTTCTCAAGCTCACGTAGCCAGTAAGTGGCAGAACTGGCATTCAAACTCAGGTCCTCATGTGTCAGATAGCCAGGATCCTGATAGTTATGTTAAACCGTCTTCTCGGCCTAGAAGCAATAATGCTTAACCAGGAATAAGGATGCTCTAGGGGTGGAAGGCGGGGACTCCTTAGGGATGTGGTGGATGTTGACAATTGGCTATTCTTGGCAAGGTAGAAATTGCTTATGCCTTGTCAAGAATAAAGCATTTGTTGAATGCCTCTTGAGTGCCAAGCACTGTGTTGCATACCGTGAGTAGTAATCTTATGGGAGACACAGCTGGGCACTTCAATTTTTGAGACCTTCAATTATAATCTTCCTTTCTGAAGCACTGCCTGCACTCAACTTCGGAATTATAATCCAGGCCAGATTTTATTTCTTAGTGTTAACTGAAATTATTGAAAGGGCCTTATCTGGTCAGTCCTAGTGATCTAGTGCAATTACAATGTGTTTTTACTGTATGGTTTTACTTATTATTACCATTACTGTTTGCCTCTCCCTTTTAATCATAATTTTAATAATTAATAATAATACTTGAATGAGTATAATAATATAATAGTAGTGGTAATGTTCTTAAACTAATTTCCTTTTTATTTATCTTTCAACATTTAATTAGTTCAATTTCAAGTTTGCTGATGGATAATAGAAGAAACATTAGGGGCCAGGAAGGCCTTCTTGGCAGGACCCAAATACCCCCAGGCTCAGCTCCAGTGTGTATATGAGTGGTGGTGGAGTCTCTCTCAGTCCTAATTCCCCTCTCTGTTGTACCTCTAGGGCTAAAAACAAATCCTCTTGGCAGCGTGGCGAGTCCCCGTGCTACTCTTCTGGTAAGGGTTCATTGTGAGCTGTAAAGGAGGACATAGGAGTCCTAGACCAAACTAAGAGGTTGACTGCCCATCAACTGGGTGGAACACAGACAAGATGTCAGAACATTCTTCAGGTAGACCTGTTAGCTAAGAACTGTCCTTGGTTCTGAAATGAGAAGTTGTGCTGTCTTACCTCGAGCCAGAGCCCGGGCAGTGTGCTTGGGCTCAGGGGTGGGCTGCTCAAGAGCTGCAGGCTCGCTGACAGGTTGCTGGGGTTTGGTCTTCTTTATAGGCATGGGCTGTGGGAGGACCTGTTTGGGGAAGCCCTTGAAGAACCATGCTCCAGAACGCTTCCACACCTGGGGGAGAAGTAGGGAGATGAGGACGTGGCAGTCAAGCACTATTGCTCCTGCCTTCATGAGTGCCGATTTTTAACTTTGCTCCCTGTCCTCAGCATAGTGATACAATGGTTATCACAAAGCCTTTCACGATTCAGACTTAATTTTTGCACAACAGCCCTGAAAACTCAATAGAAAAATTTAGAAACGTATAATGGTAATGGTTGCATAGATCAATGAACACAGTTAATGTTGCTGAATTGTACCTGTGAAGAATGTTGAAATGGCAACTATTTTGTCACATATATATTTACTTCAACACAAATAAATACATAAAAAAAAAACCTCAATAGAGATACCTAAATAGGTTCATTTTCTTGATGGAGAAAGTTGAATGTCAGAAAGGTTAAGGACTGGCCCAAGGTTACACAGCCAGTGAGTAGAAGAACAAGAACTAGGCACTAAGACTTTCATCTCTCCAATCTGGTGTGCTCTGTACTGCACTAGCTTCTCTAAAGTAGATAATCTACCCACCACACCCTCAAGACATCTGGCTTTCATCCCTGCCTTGTGGGTTAGTGTTCCACCTAGGATAGTGTGCTAGACATCTTCTATTGCCCCTTAAAATCACTTTTCCACCTTTCTCCACCCTGCTCTGGGACCCAAGGGGCTGACCAGTGTGGACTGTAGTCACTGGATTTCGCTGACCTCTATTTCCCAGGTGGATGTGGTCAAGGAAAGTACCAGCAGGAGATTGGAAGACAGGAGGAAAGCGAGGTCAGGGTACTTATTCCCCTGGTTCCCCTCTTGCCAGGTGGCAGTGATGGCATTCCTCTACCAAACACAGTACCTGTTAGGCTACACCTGTCTTCCAGTCTTCCCTCCTCTACTCCTGGGTATGTCAGCATTCCTTGCTGATTTCCCTTAGCCCTTTGTGAACTACAAGTTTATTGGTCTCTTCTTGACTGTCCTATTGAAGCATGTCATCTGTTTCCTGATAGGACCCTGACTGATACTGGCTGTGTCATTGGGATGGTCTTGAAGGTAGGAAGTTACTACACAGGTGATTGGTGAGGAAACTGGGGGAAGAAGAAAGGATTTAAACAAACTCATTGCTGTAGAGTTGATTTCGACTCATAGCTACCCTACAGGACAGAGTAGAACTGCCCATAGAGTTTCCAAGGCTGGAATCTTTACAGAGGTAGATTGTCTTATCTTTCTCCTGTGGAGCAGCTGGTGGTTCAAACTGCTGACCTCCCAGTTACCAACTGAGCACTTTAACCACCATGCCACCAGGGATGCTTAGAAAGGACTTAACTTGGATAAAATGAATAGTAAAAATCAATTGCAGGGCTGGGGAACAGAAGGATTCCATGGGACAAAGAAACAGAGACAAAGTAAAGAGAAAGACAGTGCAGAGAAAGAAGTGTAACAAGTAAAATACAGGTAGAGAATGAGAAATAGGAGGAGATAAGGATGAGAGGGAGAAACGAACTTCAATGAGAGAGAGTGTGAGGAAAGCAAAAACAAACAAAAAAAGGAGACCAGAAGTGGAATAGAGGGAAAGATAAAGAAAAGATGGTGGAAGAGGAAGATTCAGAAGTAGAGAAATGGGGAAGAACAGAGTCCAGAAGAAGGGAGGAGAGAAGGAAGGGAAAGTTATCAGAAGAGGGGGAAAGAAATTCATCCAAACATTTTGGGGCCATTTCACCAGTGTCCACAGTGACCTGGTTCCCTTCATACCAACCCTTTAAGACAGAAGACCCGACCAGGTCTCCCAGCCCCTAACTGCCACCCTGCTTTCTTGATTCTGGGGAGGGGTGGGAGTGGGGAGCCGGGCAAAGACGGGAGGGTGCCCCAGAATCAGGTGGGACCAGGCTACTCACCTCTCTCTGCTCGATGCAGATTCTGCAGAGCCACACAGGATGCAGGCGGTTGTTGGAGGTCTCCACCCCGCACTTGGTGCAAACGTTCTGCGGACAAAACACAGCCCAGCGTACACTCTGAGCTGCCAGGGGTTGGGCACAGAGGTTGGGTACAGTGACAGTGGAGCCCCATTCCCTCTTGGAGTATGGAAAGGGCTAGAACTCTCACCCTTTCCTCACACTTCGTTCTATGAGCACAGTCAGTTAGAATAAAGTTTAAGTTTGACTCCCTCCCCTCCTGACACTCAATGACCCAACCAAATCACCAAATAATAAAGTTCCCTTCTGAGTCTTGATTTCCAAAAACAAGAACTTGAATCATCCCCAAGCGCTGGGTGAAGGAATTCTTCAAGAGTCCTCGTGGGGCCGGTCTGAGCGTTCAGCATCCACACACAAGAAGCACTGACATGATCTTTTAAAAGGATTTTGGTTATTAATTTATCCCTTCTTTCTCTCCAAAATGGATCTGAGGCAACACAGACTATAACTAGAAGTTCAAAACCCCAAGGAGAAGGAAGTTATCTGAGTAAATGCCATGACTGTGTGCTGGAACATGATATTTTTGGCTGAGTTTCCTGGCAGTCAAGACAAATAGGGAAATCTAATAGGTTACAAAATTCTAACTATTTGGTTGACTACAAGGGATATGCTTTTCAGAACAGATAAACTTTTCCTGATATTCAATTCTAAAGGCTAAGTGGGACGCCCAACAGGAAATGCCAAGTGACATTATGGATGTCTCCAAATGGGTTGCTCCTCTGAACTCCTTTCCGGGGAATTCAGCAGACCCAAGGACAGTTGTATTCCTTTCCTGGAATTGTCAAGAGAAGACTGCTGAAGGGAAGGGAGGAGGGGGAGAGGGTGAGAGAGCACAAGGAGAATCCTTCTCCAGAACACAAGTTCTTGAAGCTCAATCATTTCAACTAGGCTAGAGAAGGGCTTTCTCAGTCTCCTATACCGTAACCCAAGGCAAGGGAATGCTGGGGAAGCCTGCCACCTACCCAAGTGTACAAACATGCCCAACTTGCTGAGCCACAACCAGGACACTTGCAGACTTAAGTACGGCTCATGTCCTATCTCACATTCCCAAGTTCATCCTGGATAGAGCTCAGCTCCAGAGGAACAGAGGTGCAGAGTGACTTCCAGGGGAGGAGCCAGCATCCGGGTTACCTTTGAGGACAGCTGGGCATGGGGACATTCTAGAAGGAATCATATTCTGGCAATTATTCTGGTCCCATCTCCATCTCCAGGACCTAGGACCCCTCAAGGCTCAAGCTCAGACTCTGGCCCCCCTGCAGGTATGGAGTAGGAGGGTGGGAGGGAAGGGCAATGGTACCTTCTTACAGTCCTCACACACGACACAGGCAGAGCCCAGCATCCCCAGCTGTTCTCCACACAGTATGCAGCGGTTCACCCCATCCCCAGCCACATTCTTCCTCATGTTCTCCAGGCGGTCCACCAGGCGCCTGGAAACAGAGATGGGGTAATAAGGACCTCATAGAACGGGGGCCACCAGCATTTCCTATAGTATCAGAGGGTCTTAATCGTCTTTGAGTCATAGACTCTTGAGTATCTGATGATGGTTGGGGGCCCTTCCCCACATGACATTCTGATACATTTTCCAGAGCATCACAGACTCCCTCTCACACCACTCAAAGCCCATCTATTATTTTTCTCTCACCATTTTTTTCTTTAAATTTATTTATTTTTTATTGTCCTTTAAGTGAAAGTTTACAGTTCAAGTTAGTTTCTCATACAAAAATTTATACACACATTGTTATGTGACCCTAGTTGCTCTCCCCATAATGTGACAGCACATTCCTCCTTTCCACCCTGTATTTCCCATGACCATTCAACCAGCTCCTGTCCCTTTCTGCCTTCTCATCTGCCCTCCAGTCATGTGCTGCCCATTTAGTGTCATGTATCTACTTGAGCTAAGAAGCATGATCTTCATAAGTATCACTTTATATCTTAGTCGAGTCTAATCTTTGTCTGAAGAGTTGGCTTTGGGAACGGTTTTAGTTTTGGGCTAACTGAAAGCCCAGGGGCCATGTTTTCTGGGGTCCCTCCAGTCTCGGTCAGACCATTAAGTCTGGTCTTTTTACTAGAATTTGAGTTCTGCACCCCACTTTTCTCCTGCTCCATCAGAGACTCTCTGTTGTGGTCTGTCAGGGTGGCCATTGGTGATAGCCGGGCACCATCTAGTTCTTCTGGTCTCATGCTGATGGAGTCTGGTTTATGTGGACCTTTCTGTCTCTTGGGCTCATATTTGTCTTGTGTCTTTGGTGTTCTTCATTCTCCTTTGCTCTAGGTGGGTTGGGACCAATTGATGCATCTTAGATGGCTGCTTGCTAGCTTTTAAGACCCTAGACGCCACTCACCAAAGTAAAAGCCCATCTATTCTATTGAGTTAAGATTAAGAACCTTATCTAGTCCTTTCTATCTCTTCTCACCTCCTCCAAGGAAGCTGCCTGATCTGTTATCTAATTGTTTACATGGTGTCTTCACTTGGGTGTCTTTATAGGCATTTCAGACTTAGGTTCTCAAACTAAACTCTTCATCTTGACTTCTCTCTATCCCTATCCCCACAAACCTGATCCCCATTCTCAGTAAATGCCACTATCATCCACTAACTTGCCCAAGCCAGAAAGCCAACATCTTCCTTGACTCCCTCTTCTCCTGACACTCAGTGATCAAACCAAATCATCAAATTCTATAGAGTCTACCTCCCTGGCATTTCTGGAATCCATCCATTTCTCTTCATTTCCAACTCAACCAAGCCACAATCATCTCTCTCTTGGTTGACTGTAATAATCTCCTAATAGGTCTCCCTGCTTCATTCATGTCCTTCTACAATCTGTTCTTTGCTCCACAGCTGTGGTGATTTCTAAAACATAGATCTGATCATATAACCCCCTTTCCATTAAAACCTTTAGTTGGTTCCGATTACACGGGGCCTCAGTGTCTCTATGTGGTCTGGTCTCAGCTGAAACCTCAAATCTCTTCTCCCTCTTGGTCTTGCTTTCAGTGCTCTTGTTCAGTGGTTCTCCAGAGAGCAGCATCAGCATCACCTGGGAACTTGTTAGAAATACAAATTCTAGGGCCCCGCTGCAGACCAGCTGAATTATAAGCTCTGGGGAGTGGGGCCCAGAAATTTGTGTTTTAACAAACCCTCCAGGTGATTCTGATGAGAACCACTGTTCTAGTTACACTGGTCTTCTTTCAGTCCCAGTTCTCCTAGCTGCCTCAGTACTTTTACACATTCTGTTCTTTGTGCCTGGAGTATACTTTCCCCCATTCTCATACCCCACATATTTGTGACCTCCTTCTCTCTCTCTCTCTCTCACACACACACACACACACACTCTCACTCACACACATCCATTTTATAATTTTCCTGGCTAAATTCCCCTCATCCTTCAAATCCCAGTTGAAATATCACTTCCTCTTGGAAGCCTTCCTTGACCATCCATTCTATTTACTGTAATAGCTTCGGAGCACTTGCCACATTTGTAAGTCATTGTGAGATTACCTTAATCACGTAATTAGCTGTGTGAGACCACCTCTGGTTCCCCCTCTATACCACCAGCGCCATGGGGTCTTGGTTAATGCGCACACAAATCACATGGGGATCTTGTGAAAATGCAAATTCTGAAGCAGCCACTCTGGGGTGGGGCCTGAGCTGCTGCCCTCTAAGAAGCTCCCAGGTGATACCATGAGATGCTGCTCTTCCAGGGCCACACTCTGAGTAGCAAGTCTATGCAATAATTTTGCCTGTGTGGCAGCCTATTTAGATCTCAGGTGTTCTGCTTTGTTTTGTTTTAGACACTCTCTGCCAGTTTGAAATCCTCTCCTTGCCCTTCCCTCCAAGGAGACCTGTCATTCCCATTCCAGGCCAGCCAGTAGACCCAGATGGAACAGAATCTGTCCCCACCTCCAGGGTCTCCGGCCCAGCTATAGGTATCAGGGTAGGAGACTTGATGCGATGAGGCTTGGGCTTACCCTCTCCCCTGGGTCCCTGACAGCCTTGACTGTCAGCCACCTGAGGCTAGCTCTCCCCACAAGTCCTCCTGCTCCCACCATTCCGTCAAAGGCACTCTGACTTGCAGTGTTATAAATAGCAGCTTCTCCTCTTGTGTGCCATTCAGGAGAGGAATTGCTTTGGCAAAGGAAGCGCTGAAAGCAGCCTGTGGGATCCAGAGCCTCCGCTGTGACCCAGATTGGACAGAACTGCTTAAGGAGGCCGGATGTGCAGAGCTAAAGGCAGCCTGCCTGCCTCTTCCCCTCCGCAGCCTCTCCCTCCTCCCCTTGTCTTCCCTAGAAATTGTGCCTGTAGGGTGATGGGAGGAGGTAGACACCAGGAGACAGCCCCCAGTCCATGCTCTCAGCAACCTAGAATCAGTTATTGTTATTTGCCATCCCAATTCCAACTTATAGTGACCCAATGTGACAGAGTAGAACTGCCCCATAGGGCTTCCTAGGCTGTAATCTTTACAGGAGCAGATGGCCAGGACTTTTTTCCCACAGAGCTGCTGGTGGGTTCTAACTGCCGACCTTTCAGTTAGCTGCTGAGCGCTTAGCCATTGTGCCACCTCGGCTCCTAGAATCATAGTAGCTGATGTTATTGAGTACTTACTATGTGCCAGGTACAGAGGCAAGCACTCCACATGGACTTTCTTAATGCATCCTTCCAGCAGCACTATAAGCTAAGGATGACTCTTGTCCCAATTTCCCAGATGAGGAAACTGAGGCACAGGGAGTTAAGTGGTTTACCTGAGCCACATAGCTAGGAAGTGGTTAAAGCCAGGATTCAGGTCCTGTTAGCTGGCTCCCAAGTCCTAACTGCTACACCACACAGCCACCCACTTAGCTATGCGTCAGGCAGACCCATGGGGTCTTCTTGATCAGTCTGATCTCTACCCTGGTTGATCCCCCGACCTTTCCCACACCAAAGGACCCCCATTTATTGGCAAATATCAAAGTGCGCACACACTCACAGTCACTCCTGTTTGTTCTCTCTCACCTGCTCTCCCTTCCCTGAGGTTGGGACAAGACAACCGGCAGCAGCCCCACCACCTTGCTTCCCCAAAGAATCTTTAATACGGGGTTAGGAAATCTGGATTTTAGCCCTGGCTTCTCCCTCTCTGAGCTTCAGTTTCTTCATGTGTAAGATAGGAGATGTTAAGCTAGACCAGTGGTTGTCAAAATGTGCTTCATGGAACCCCAGTGGTTCCATAGAGTCCGTTCAGGGGCCGCCCAATTTAGTGGCATGGGGGTATTGATTCTGAGGGGCCTCTGTACCCCATTTCATCCAGAGTATGTCTGCATTTATGTCTTTCATGGGCACTAGTGTTCCTTTGGAAAGTTGGTTTCATGGTTCAAAAACGCAGTTGGAAATCGACGGGAGCAGATAAACTTTGGGGTGCCTTCCAACACCATGGAGCCCTGCCGGCGCAGCAGCTAAGAGCTCGGCTGCTAACCAAACGGTTGGTAGCTGGAATCCACCAGCCGCTCCTAGGAAACCTTATGTGGCAGTTCTACTTTGTCCTATAGGGTCGCTATGAATCAGAATCGACTTGATGGCAATGGTTTGGTTTTTGGTGTCAATGCTACGGAATAAAAACAAGAGACAATGAGGTGAGCTAAAGGAGGCAGTGGCTGGTGACTCCATGGTGGCATTTTTTCTGTTCACACCCTTGCTTTTGCCTATTTTCTCCTTTATTCACTGCCTTTGCCAGAAATGGTCAGATTTTGTTCTTCTCATTCTGCCACTGGGGTCCTGAGGCACAGAGAGACTGAGAGGCTTGCCTGGGGTCACTCAGCCAAGGCTAGAATCTAGTCCTCGGCTTCAGTAAATCATCTTTACTTTCCGTGAAGTCCCTAGGACCTCCCGACTTGTGTCAGTAAATCATCTTTACTTTCCGTGAAGTCCCTAGGGCCTCCCGCCTCAAGTCCTGCTTTGCAACTCGGCTCAGGACGACAACGTGGGGTAGATGATCCAAATGCAAACTGCAGTTTTGTTAAGGAAACTTAGAAGCTTTTCCTGCCTCCTCTTGAAAAATAAGAGCTGTAGATTTGCCCACCATCTGCAAACACACACAGCAGCCTCCTCACTGGGATGCCAACTCCTTCTACCATTCAATCCTAAATGCCAAAAGACCCCATTAACACACATTGTACTCAGAGCGCTCATTAGCTTCTATCAGTGGCAGCAAATGGCATGGAAATACAACAGATTTAAGACGATTAGTCAGATGTCTCAGCTCAGGCCCCCTAGTTATTCACAAATCCAGTCCCGACTGATCTAGAGAGATGGGTGGGGGTGGGCCTGGGCAGATACTCCTCCTCTGCTCAGAGATGGGGAAAGGGCAGGGGCCCCTGTAAGCTGCCCATTTGGCACCCTCTCTGTAGCTCCAAATCTTGTCGCCACAACATGGAAGGGCCTGAATGGTCAAAGATTTTAAGCTTGGAAATAAAACTCTGCAAGAAGAAAAGCCAAACTGTGTCACGCAAGACCATGAGCTACATGTGAGTCTTCCTTCTGGTGACAAAACACATTTCACCTTCTTCATTAAGTGCCCGGAAGAAATGTTTGTTTCTATGGGTTGTGGAGGACAGCTCGATGTGCATTATGGGAGCTGTTCTCAACCCTCATTGCCTGACACAATCACCCAGAGAACATCGAAAAAAAGACCAACGCCTGGAACCTCAACTCTAAAACTTCTCTGCGGCTGGTTCTCGTGGATCTGAATGTCAGTAATTAAACACGCAGCCCTGCTTGGAACCAGTGCATGCGGGGATATTCCCAGCATTTGTGGTGTACCTCAGTCACCTGGGGAAGGTGTTTAAAATTCAGAGAATGACCCTGCGGGGCTGGGGAGGGGCCTGGGAACCTGCATTTTAAAGCGGCTTCCCTCTTCATTCTGATGCTGCTGACCCCTGGCCACACTTTAAGAAGCACTGCAGTCAGGAAGAATGGGGTGAGGCAGAAAACTGTCATTCGGGGTAAGAATGCAACACACAATATTACTGAAAACACATTCATGGAAATTCTTGTGTCACTTGGTAAAATGATCTCCTTATGATGTTAAACCCGTTGCTGTTGAGTTGATTCCGACCCATAGCGACCCTACAGGACAGAGGAGAACTGCCCCATACAGTTTCCAAGGCTGTAAACTTTACGGAAGCAGCCTGCCACGTCTTTCTTCCGCGGAGCAGCTGGTGGGTTTGAACCATGGACCTTCGGTTAGCAGCCAAGTGCTTTAACCACTGTGTCACCAAGTCTCCTTTTATTAAGTGGGGGTGGGGGGACCCTAGGATGCAGATCATCATCAGGGTGTGAGTTCAGGTTTGGAACACGCTCCTCTGAATAGCTTCTTTGGGTGTGATGGACAAAAACATCGGGAAGGAAACACTGGATGTTCACAGCAATTGTCGCCAGGTGGTGGGATTGCGGGTCACTTTAATTTCCTTCTTCTAATGTCTCCGGCCTCTCCACATGAAGCATCCAATTAGTTGGATTCCTCAATATGTTTTTTAACTTACTACAGTTAACATATATTACCTTTATACTACATAGCCCTGGTGGCACAGTGGTTAAAGAGCTTGGCTCCTAACCAAAAGGTTGGTGGTTGGGATCCACCAGGTGATCTGAGGGAGAAAATAGCAGGCGATCTGCTTCTGTAAAGATTACAGCCTAAGAGACCCTATGGGGCAGTTTTACTCTGTCCTACAGGGTCACTATGAGTCGGAATTAACTCGACGGCACACAACATCAACAACCTGTACATTAGAGAAGAAGGTACATTTTTGAAGACAGAGAACATATTAGGCCTACAGGGAAAAGACTTGGGTTTGAATTCTACCTCTTACCAGGTCTACGACTTTTGAGAAGCCATTGCTTCCTGGATGTCCCTTCCCCAGACTATAATATGAGGGGCAGGGTTCCTCCTGAGGGCAACATGTAGGGATTTTCTGTTCCTGAGGCTGAAACACTAAGATTTCCCCTTGTACTTGGGCCCAGTGGGACCTTCACTGAAAAGAAGACACTTGTGCATTGGCGGGCCTGGTGTTGTCTGCCTGTCTGACGTCTCTGGTCTCCCAACATTAAGTGCCCAATTAGCCAGACACTCTAAGTGGCTGTCACTCTCTAGTTATGTGTTTCCATGCCTGATTAACTTTACGACTGCTGCTCATGCTTGGCATTCAGGGAACACACCCGTCGCCAGGCTGGGGAGCCGCTGGTTACTAAGTCCGGTGGACACCTCCCATTTTCCGGAACGCTCCCAGAGGCCCCAGAAGGGGTATCTCCCCTCCTCTGGGCACCAAGGAATGACCTCTGGAGGTAATGGGAAGTAGATTCCCGACTTGGTCTGACCGAATGGATGCAGATGGACTGTTCATGCACGTGACAAATATTTGTGGAGCACTAACTATGTGCCAAGTAGACATTAAGAATCCAATGGTGAATAAAACAGACGAGGTCCTGATATTCCAATGAGGGATTCAGACATCATTTAAATAATCATCCAGGTAACATAATTACACTTGTAATGAGTGCTCTGAAGAACCAGTATGGGCAGGCATGAGAAGTCACAACAGAGGGACATGACTAGTTAAGAAGGGCTCTCAGAGGAAGTGACCATGGAGCTGAGACCTGAGGATCAGGAGGAGTTGGCCCAGGAAAGAAGGAAGGAAGAGCACTGCACAGAGAGGGAACAGCATGTGTGAAGGACATGAGGCACAGTCAGCGTGGCTGGTGGGCTGAGCAGAGGCAGATGAGGTTGGAGAGGTGTGCAGGGGCCACACCATGCAGGTCTTTAGTCTAAGAGTGATGGGGCAGCATTCAAGGGGTTTAAGTAGAGGAGACTCCACTCTTCCCCCCATTTTGGAGTTGACATATAGACATGTGAATGGAGCCCGGGGAGGCTCAGAGCAGTGGGAGTTTCAGATGCTGCAGCAACTCCAGGTAGAAGGAGACGAGCCGGTCTCCAGACTTTGTCTACACAAGAGGAAGCGCCAGGTCCTTTGAACCCACAAGGCTGGCCTGAATGGGTCTAACTCAATGATGATAAAGTGCAGTGGAAAGAAGGGCTTGAAATGCCATCACGGGCAGGGCCAAAGTGTCTTGAGCATATGAGCTTACCATCACTGCTCTAACAAATTATCACAGACTTAGTTGCTCCAAGTATCACAGATGTATTAGCTTATAATTCTAGAGGGTAGAAATATGACACAGGTTTCATTAGGCTAAAATTAGGGTGTTGGCAGGGCTCTGTTCCTTCTAAGGTCTCCAGGGGAGAATGCATTCCCTTGCCTCTTCCAGCTTTTAGAAGCCGCCTGCATTCCTTGGCTCAGGGCTCCTTCCCCATCTTCAAAGCCTGAAGCATAATATCTTCCAAATTCTCTTCAGTTTGACCCTCCTGCCTCCCTCTTACAAAGATCCTATGATTACACTGGGCCCATCTGAATAACCCAGGACAATCTCTTCCTGTCAAAAGCTTTAATTTAATTATACCTGCGAAGTCCCTGTTGCTAGGTAAGGATACATATTCCCAGATTTTGGGGATTAGGATGTGGCCATCTTTGGGGGGCATTATTCTGCCCATCTGCCACCCAGGCTCTATTTCCACTGGCTTCAGTCTGAGTCGGGTTTTAGCCTTCCTCTCCAGAGCAAGGTTTGGGCCACTCCTACCTGCCTGGCTACAGATGCCAGACAAACCAAGCTTTGGACTCTGTGAGGTTCTAATCACCTTTTCCAGGTGAGCATGCTCAAGCCCAGGGACATGTAGACTCCTAACCCACATGCACGCCTGCAGACACACGCATACTCTTTCTGAATTTAGACATAGAGGCAGTTATACCCAGGGATGTGTGGGCTCCTAACCCACATGCATGCCTGTACACATACACAAAACACACACACACACACACTTTGAGAATTTAGACACAGAGGCAGTTATGCCCAGGGATGTGTGGGCTTCTAACCCACATGCACGGCCTGCACACACACACACACACACAATTTCAGAATTTAGACATAGGAGGCTGTTACGATGCAGGGACTGGGTGCCAATTCTTGAGTGAGGTTGCCTGGGTCCAAACCTGGGCTTGGCCATCTCTTAACTCTGTGATCCCAAGAAAGTTACATAAGCTTTCTGTGCCCATTTTTTAATCTATAAATTAGGGAAAACAAAGTCCTTACCTCCTAGGATTGTTGTGAACATAAAATGAGTGTTTACAAAATGCCCAGAACATGGCAACTGCTCAGTACAGTGGCGGTTAATTATTTCTCCTGAAATATGTAACTTTGTAACTCTCTGTAATCACATTGTTTCTTTGTAACCAGGATGTTATAATCTGCCCATGAAATCCATTTTCTCAAAGGGCTTTCAAAAGGGCTACAGTGACTAGAAATTGATAGGACTCATGTGTCCATCTTAAACACACACCTGGGAGGACACGTGCTCACATAAGGAAGTGCACACTGGGAGAGGTGCAGGTCCATATGCACACGGGAGCACACATGTGCACGATTAAGATCTACAGGCAGGAAAACACCTTCATATACGTGGCTGTCCACACCCAGCCCCAATCGGCTGTTTTCCACAGACAAAGATATTAGCCAAGTGAGGGGCTACCTGTCAATGTTTGTTAAGCTCAGGCTCCCTTCAGAAGTCCAAACTGGCCTCAGAAATGTTCAGGCAACTGCTTTCGAGCTTTCATACATACCAGTACGGTTGCAGGGTCTAGTGGAGGAGAAGGCTAAGGGACGGAGCACTGCTCCAGGAAGTAGGCTTCCTGCGGCATGCCACGGAGCCCGAGGACGACACTGCCCGCCAAGGTGTGATGAGTTTATGTGCCGAGTCCTGATCAGTGGGGAAAATGGGTTCCACCAAACGAAAAGATGGGGCCGGAGCAGCTGTCTTTAGAAGTAATGGTTGACTGTGGTTATGCAATGATTCATAAAAATGCAGCAAAGTGGAAGAGCGGATGCCATGTGGTCTCTCTGTCTCTCGTGTGCACACACACGCACACACAATCACCCATTCCAGGCTCATGCTGTTCTTCGGATCACCCTAATTGCCTAGTGGGGGAGACTACCGTGAGTTTATTAAACTTGGTGCTTTCTAAAGGAAATGACTGCTGTGATGGGGGCCGGGCCTGAGGGTTTAGCGCTGGGGTCTCTCAGGAACTTGTCCTTAAATGACTGAACCGCTGTCAGGAAGCCATGTGCTAGCATGTCAGACTCATTAATTCTCACAGTCATTTGTGACTGTCACCCCCTGGGGACTCGTAGATCCCAATCTCTCTCCTTGATGGATTGGTGAGTAGGATTCCTGCTTGGGCTTCAGCACTTTGGTGGGGGGAGCATCCTGGCTCACAGTTGGGGAGCATAGGGAGAAAGAGATAGCTAGCAGGTTCAGCTGGCCCAGTACAACACCAGGCAAGAAGCTGGGCCATTACTGACTCAGTAATATCCGTTGCTGTCGAGTTGACCCAACTCATAGTGACCCTATGGGACAGAGTAAAACTGCCCCATAGGGTTTCCAAAGAGCAACTTGTGGATTTGAACTGCTGACTTTTTGATTAGCTCTTAACCACAGTGCCACCAAAAAAATAATAAAAAAAACCAGGGCTCCAATAATAGTAATAGTTATTGTTTATGATCGCTACCTATACCAGGTGCTGTGCTAAGCACTTTGCAGGTACTGTTTCCCTTAATTCACCCACAACCCATGAGATCAGCTCTATTATTCACTCCCATTTTTCAGATGGGGAAACCGAGGCACCCAGAGTGGGAGTCACTTGCTTAAGGGCACACAGCCATGAATGGCAGAGGCGGGACAGGAAGCTAGGTCCAGCTGCCCAGAGGCTGTTACCCCCCTGAAAAGAGTGAAATCTTAGCTTCATTTCAGTGCCTATGGTTGGGGGCTCTAGCATCTCTGCCCACCCTTTCTTGTCTTCGAAAAACAGAGTTAAATGAATGTCATGCTGAGGCCCGCAGGGAACAAGGGTCACCAAGGTGGGGAGGAATGAACCATCCCATTGATAGAAAAATCGTGGGAGACTGAACCAGTTAGCCAAGCTGGACATCTGACATACCCTGTAAATCATTGGATTCCCTAAATCCCTGAGATCACTTGTCATTTTCCTTCCCCACCTACACTCCCAAAAGCCAGTGGGGTAAAGTGGAAAGACAGATTCATGTTCAGAACGTGCTTTGGCTATATAAAGGCTGGGTCTTAACTTCTCTGAACTTCAGTTCTCCTGGCTGTAAGCAGAAATAAGTCTCTCTTGGTGAGGACATAATGAGGATTAAATGAAATATAACGTATTTGAAAGTGCTCAGCACCTGGCGGCGCAATAGTTAAGTGCTTGGCTGGTAACCAAAAGGTCTGCTATTAGAAACCGGCAGCCACTCTGCAGGAGAAGACATAGCGATCTGCTCCTGTAAAGATTACAGGCTAGGAAACCCTATGGGGCAGTTCTACTCTGTCATACCGGGTTGCTATGAGTGGGATCAACTCAACAGCACACAAAAACTACATAATAACAGCACAGTGCATGGTGATAAATGTTTCTTTCTATACAGAAGAACAGATAAGTGCTTTAACCCTGCAGCCAGCCAGACCAGGTTCACAGTCCCAGTTTCATTACTTATTCACTGTGTGACCCTGGGCAAGTTGCTTAAGCTCCCTGTGCTTCAGCTTCCCCATCTGTAAGATAGGGGTGATATTAAGACAGACTACCGCATAGGCTGTGGTGAGGATTGCACAAATGAACCTATCTGAAGCTGTGAGCACAGTACTGGTATGTGGTGCTTTTCAAGAGTGGGCTATTGTTGCCATTTTCCCAGAAGTTGCAAGAAAATTCTGTTTGATTCTTTTCCCCCTTGGGAATCGCCCAGCAGAAGGGCTAGAACAGTGATTCTCCAAAGAGATCATTTGGCAACGTCTGGAGACATTTTTTCTTGCCATAACTGGGGGTATGCTACCGATATTTAGTGAGCAGAGGCCAGAAATACTGCTAAACATCCTACAATGCTCAGGACAATCCCCCACAACAAAGAATCATCTGTCCCAAAATGTCAGTAACTCCAAGGTTGAGAAACCCTGGGCTAAACAGACTTGGAGACCATCTGGTCCAAGTCCCCATTTTACAGATGAGAAGAGGGAGGTCCATGAGGTTAAAGTGATTCAATGAGAGGCTTAGTCAGCTTGATTACTGGGTCATTAATTCAACGTGTAGTTATTAGTTCTCTCTTTTATGGCAGGCACTGGGCTGATTAAGAAAGCTTCCATTTTCATCTTATATAAACCTTGCATGAAGTAGTAAGGCTGGATGGACACTAGAAAACACTGGCCCAACCCCTAGGAAAACTGAAGTATGACTTAGTAGTTCTTAACATTGTAGAGGGGTTCACAGTACCCCCCAAATCAGACAAAAGCTAAAAATAGTGTTTCTCAAAAAATGCA
Source organism: Loxodonta africana (assembly GCF_030014295.1). Lineage (NCBI taxonomy): Eukaryota > Metazoa > Chordata > Mammalia > Proboscidea > Elephantidae > Loxodonta > Loxodonta africana. The sequence goes on along the minus strand of NC_087360.1, from coordinate 10,958,263 downwards.
CATAAATGCATGCATAAATGTGCTTATAATATGAAGATGCCTCCAAACCCCCAAATCTCATCCACAGAACACCCCGGACTCCAGGTTAAAAAAGAAAAGCCCTCTTTTAGAAAGAGAAGAGTATTAAAGACCTGGCTTGGCGTCAATCTGTCACCCCACAGGAATGATGCCTACCAAATTAGATGTCACAGGTCCCAAGTGTTATTGCTCACTTCTCTCTCTGTCCACATTTCAGGAAAATTCTGTGCTAAAAGAGATGGGGATGAAGGAAGCCGGATGGGGGCTGGGGTGGTGACAGGAATACAACAGATTCTGTCAAATACAGGCCTCCCTGTGTCTCTCTGACTTTCTCCTCCATCACAGTGTCTGGACACCAAGGTTAATGACACATTCTAATTACTTTTTGGGGCCCATCTGTCTAGGGGAGCTGACCTCGAATGGAAGCCACACAGCTGCCTGTCCCTTTGCAGGCAGGATATGTAAGCAAATGCCTTTGAGAAGGTCTTGTGATGCTGAGGGTCTGGACAGAAGCACAATGAGGATGTAGGGGACCTATCCACGGGAAAGAAAAAAACCAACTGAAATACAAACTTTCCTAGGCAAATTGTTGAATTCCAGACTTAATATGTCCTACAAGTGCTGATGACACTCTGTCCTCAAAGACCCCTTTCACACTCAGCAACAGTCAGTTGCCATGTTTGTACAGCCTGGTACCTCTGGCCAGACTGGATTGGCCAAGGGGCCAGCATCCAGCAAGAGCTGGGCCAATAGGAGCCCCTTCCCTGAGAATTTGGAATTAGGACTAAGAGGAGCTGTAAAAACTGGGGAGTCATAGTATGACTATCTTTTCTGAAACAAGGGATGAAAAGCAGCTCTGTCTTGCAGCTAAGCTATGTTCCTGCTCTCAGATCCCTTGAGACATCTTTGAATCCATATTAAATTCTCCTTCTTGCATAATGTGGTAAAGTCTCCAGAGATGGCCATCATCAATGCCTTCCTTCCCTGTACGCACACGCCACCGTTCACATTGGGAGATGGGATCTATTTCCCTCCCCCAACAGAATGTGGTAGAGGTGATGCCCTCCCAGTTCCAGGCCTGGCTTTTAAGAGGCCTGGTAGCTTCTACCTTTCCTGTCCTGGGATCCAGCTACCCTGCAAAGGATCTCAGGCTGGACTACTGAGTAAGGAAAGATCACAAGGAGAGAGAGAGGCCACATGGACAACACCAAGGTACCAGACATGACAGTGAAGTTGTCTTGGATCATCCAGCCCAGCCTGACCACCAGCTGAATGCAGCTGAGTGAGCGACCTCAGCCACCACCACTTGAAGCAGAAAAACCACCCAGCTGAGCCCTGAATTCTTAACCCACAGAATCAAGAAAAAATAATGAATTGTTGTTGCTTAAAGTCACCAAGTTTAGGTGGCTTGTTATACAGCAATAGGTAACTGAAACAACCTAGCTGCAATTCATTTTCTTTCTTGCAAGCAAAGTATCCTAACTAAGAAAACCTGCCACAGTCAGAATCAGCAGTGTTTTCTGTTATAACAAGGTCGCCATCAGTTGGCAACTAACGACAACAGCCATAGTCAAGGCATTCAAAATAAACTGTGAGATCCCACTTGGCGAAGCGCTTGAATAAGGAATGAGGGGGCAAAATGAGACCATTTTCCCTTTAGGCTTTTGTCTCTGGGGATGCTGAGGAGAGCAGAGCTGGGGGCTGAGGAGTGATGGAAGGTTTAGACACCCCTTGAGCAGAAGGAAAGGGACTCCAGGGAGGGAATCAGCCCTGGTTTGCTGTGTGACCTGGGGTTCCCCAGGGGCTTTCCGGGGCAGCTAACTCTAGCAGAAGTAACCTAGGGAGGCAGTGCCTCCTGGTAGTCTGAGGACCGTTGTCCTCTAGAAGACTCTCAGAGCCAGGGCAGCATGGAGATCAGCTCTGGCAGCTTTGGAGGTGCAGACAAGTCACTAAGAGCTGGAAAGAATCACGGAGCCAGCACTGAAGGGGGTCCAGCTTCCAAAACCTCCCCCTAAACCTGAGCTATTAAAATTCCCGGGTTCTCATTCCCACAGCCAACTCTTCAGACAGGGATTGGACTGGACTATGGGATAGAAAATGATACTAGTGAAGAAGGAGCTTCTTGGATCAAGTAGACACATGAGACTATGTGGGCAGCTCCTGTCTGGAGAGGAGATGAGAGGGCAGAGGGGGTCAGCAGCTGGCCGAATGGACGCGAAATTAGAGAGTGGAGGGAAGGAGTGTGCTGTCTCATTAGAGGGGGAGCAACTGGGAGTATATAGCAAGGTGTATATAAGTTTTTGTATGAGAGGCTGACTTGGTTTGTAAACTTTTACTTAAAGCACAATTAAAAAAAAAAAATTCCTGGGCTCTGCAGAGACTAGGAATTCAGGGATGGGCCTTCAGGAACAACATATCTAACAGTTAAGAGCACCGTCCAGAGAGTCGGCCAGCCAGAGTTGAGCATCTTGGCTCTATGTGACCTTGAGCAAGTGACCTAGTGTCCATAAGCCTTAGTTTCCTCACTGGCAAAATGGGGATAATAATAGCACATGCTTCATAGGGTGGAGAGGAGCAGTTAATGAGCTCATCCATAAAAAGTTTTTAGGTACAGTGTTTGGCATATAGTAAGTGCTCATTAATGGCACCAGCTATGATGCTTATTTATCATGTGTATTACAACAATTTCACACCTCTCCCAGATGGCTTTCACTCAGGTCACAGAAAAGGAAATTCAGCCTCACAGAGTTGGCATGAGGATGGCACTGGACCGGGCAATGTTTTGTCCTGTTATACAGGGGGTCGCTATGCGTCAGAACTAACCTGATGGCACCTAACAACAATAGCAACAACGACATCTGCTCTGAGAGAGCAGCCACCGGAGCACTGTGTGAGGTCCCTCACCAGACACCAAATACTATAGAGCTGGGCAGGGATGAGTCTGAGAGTCAGACTGATCTGTTTCATTTGACAGGTGGGGAAACTGAGGCCCCAAATGTTCATTAACTGACAGCCTCAGGTTCTGAAGGGGGAGACCTAAATGGCATCCTGTTCTTGTCTCACCCCATGTCTGGTGTTTGGCTTCCCTTTCATCTGGCTCCACTCTGATCACCTCCCTGGAAGCATGGGTAGAGCAGGAATTAGGGCAGGTTGGGGCTAATAAGACACAAATAGCATGGAGTTTGCCTCTGGCGATGCTACCAGCGAGGTCTGGCTGCTGGAGGGTACCACGAAACAGCCACTGTCAGAATCTTCCCAGGCACTCTCCCCTCTCTGGGAAATCAGGCAGAAAACACACCAGCCAGCACAGGTACATTTAGTCACCAAAGGCTTGGCCAAGCTTCCCCGGAAGCCTCTCAACTCTCCAGGGGAAGCCAGAGGCTGCTGGAATTCCAGGACTTGCCAAACAGGAATCATGGGACATAATTCTAGAACAGAGGCCTTGGCCAATGTCAACAATAGAGCTTCCTCAGCAAACTCATCGTTAAGTAATTGCTTCCTTTCATTGGGCATTTGCTCTGTGCCAGCTACCATCATAATCATTTGCAAGCTAATTAAACACCAAGAAGTACGTACTAATGTTATCTTCAGTTTGCAGATGTGGAAATGGAGGCACAGAGAGGTTAAAATGGCGTACCTGAGGTTATACAGGTAGTAAGTGGCAGAGCTGGAATTTAAAGCCAGGTCTTTCTGACTTTGGGACCCCAGCTCTCATCCACCATGCTATCCAACTATGTCACCAAGTTAATCCAGGGAATTTGGCAGGACATAGAGGATGAGTCAGGGACCCTATCTACCCTGGTCCAGAATATTCAAGCTGAGATCTTCCCAGCCCACAGAGACCACCTTAACTCTGTACAAACTTAGAGGCAGCCGTATTTATACAACATGGCCTGATATAGCTACAGGTGATTGAATGAGGGGGGCACCTGACATGAGCCAGCCAATCAGTCTCTTCCCTGGGAATCTGGACTCTGAATTACAAGATTCTAAACTCTCCAGTCTCTTGGCAACAGGAGATGTGGAAAGGAAGTGATGGTGGTGGGGGGTAGCCATTGTCTGCCATGTTGTTTACTCATTCATTTAATGAATATTTTACTACCCGATATTGAGGACACAGCAGTGAACTAAACAGGCAAAACCCTTTGCCCTCGGGAATCTTATAATCTAGTGGCGGGAGACATATGATAATCAAAAAAATATGTAAAACACAAAAGATGTTAACTGGTGGTAAGTGCTATGTAGGGGAAAAAAAGATGAGGGGGGGTTTGCTTCCAAAATCAGGCTTTTACCCTGAAAATCCATACTTCTCCCTCCTGCAAGGCTTGAGGCCCATTGTCGTGTGACGTGAACACACAGGCACTCACACACACACACAGTCACACATCCAACCCTGGAAAATTCTCCACTCCTGATATATCTTTAAGACAGCAAGACAAAAACCCAACCCTACAAGCAAGCCCCTCAAGACACCTCTCCTCAGCAAATGCCCAGGGAAGCTGAGAGAGGGTTGAGCATGAAGCTGACACAACCTCTGGAAGGTATTTATTTGTCAATAGCACCTCTGAGTGAAATTATCTGCAGGGGCTCAAATCAAAGGTACCCACTTGCTGTGTATTCATAGCATTACTTTTACCTCGTTCAAGTGTGTGGGGAGGGTGTAAGCAGGTGGCAAAGGCTGCTCCTGGCAGGAGGGCCTTCAGGAGGGACCTGGGGATGGAGGTGGAGGTCCCAGCACCCTCTCTCATTTCCAGGTTGAGGCTGCAATCTTGGAGGGCCACCCTGTTGGCCTCCTGTCTCCCAGCATGTGGAGCTGCTGGCTAGGGAATCGCCCGTTTCCACCTGTGCCAAGAGCCCCCTTGGACACACACACTCACTCTCCTTTCTTCCCAGTAACTCCCCCTCACTTTCTTCACTCTGACCATCACCCACACTTTCCCCCACTCCTCCTTCTCAAGCCCATCCACATCCCTTTCCCTCTATCACTGTCTCTGCTCGATTGTGTCACTCTCTTACACATCCATGACACAGCCTTCTAACAGCCCTTTTCTCATTTTCTCTGCCTACCTTCTTCCTCCTTCCTACTATTCAGGAAACACTTAATATTGTCCGTACATTCATCACCTCGCTAAATCCTTACAACAACCTTGTGGGATGATTACTGTCATCGTCCTCTTTCTGCCAGGGAGCAAACTGAGGCTCAGAGAGGTGAAGCAAAGTGCCCAAGAGCCACAGCAGGCAAGCGGGGAACTAGATGGAACCTCAGTCTCTTTGAGTGCAGACCCACCGGGTTAACCTCTGCTGCCTCACCGGCAGATCAGCTTCTCCAATACTCTTACAGAATTCATTTCAAAGGTGCTATCTTCTGCTCTCTCTTTTAAACCAACTCTATTTCCTCCTCACCCCACCCTCAGCTGTGCATCTGGCATCTACATGGCCAGTGTTTCTAGAACAAACCTATAGGAAGCTGTAAGCAACTGTGACACCCTCTGCTCACACTCCCTTCCCCAGCCTCTGGTGACAAGCTCCCATTTCCCTTTCAGAAGACCGTACCCCTTCCCCATCTTTAAGCCATCCCCGCAGAGAACCTTCTGCCCAGCCAACCCTCAGCCTGCTCTCTCCTCTATTCCCTGTTCTCTTCCAGCTCTCCTACCTCCTTGGACAAGGATTCCAGTTCTGCCTGGGTAGGTGGCCTGGCAAGTCACAGATGACAAGCCCCAAAGGCAGGGCTGCGCCACCCAGCACACTGACAGCACAGGTCCTGACAAGGGGCCCCAGGGCCTGGTCCTCGTGCCCCAGTGACTCTCAGAATGAATGGGAAGTGTCAGGCCTCACCCGATTCGCTCCTGCTCCATCTCTTCCATCTTCTCAGCTCGAGCAATTACCCTATTGATGATTTCCTTCTCCTCATCTGTCAGCTCTTCCTGCTTCCTCTGTCTGTCAGGCTGGCCACTGGGGTGGACGGACCAGCCTGCCTGGAGCCTGAAAAGTAATTTGGTAAGGTGTGAGCATGGACAGATAACCCAGTAAACAGTGTAGTCATTAGGCAGTTCAAAGCCCTGCTGGGAAACTCATTGGATGGGAGATTATGAGCAAGAGAGTCATGTCTCTCAGAGCCTCAGTCTGCTTATCTGTATAATGGGACACGCATACCTTGCTCATAGGGTTCTGATGAGTTTATTCCTATTAAGTGCTTAGCACTCGATAGACAATCTGTAAGAGGCATTTGCAGAATCATTGTGCAAATCTGGAGGGTAATGGTGTTCTCAAGAAAAGAGTCCAGAATGGTAGGCTTCTCTAACTGGAGTGGAAACAATTCTGGGTAGGTGATTTGAAGCTCTGGGTCTCAGGTTGACCCCAGGCCTTCCCGGGCACAAAGACATTTTGTTTGAACCATACAATGTGTTTCAGAAATTTAAACTAATTGCCAAGTAGGTTTATAAAAATCACTTGATTTTACATGGGCATCTAGCAAAGGCTTCTGTAGTATTTGGAGTTCCGGCCCCTAATCCTCTTAGCTTTTTTACTTTAAAGCAAACCCTGACATAGTGCCTACTGTGTGCTGGCATTACCTCATTCAGTCCTCACACCATTCTACCATGTGCCAGCCTTACCTCACTCAGTCCTCACACTGTCTCTACTGTGTGCACACCTTACCTCATTCAGTCCTCACACCATCTCTACCATGTACCTGCCTTACCTCACTCAGTGCTCACACTGTCTCTACCGTGTGCCCACTTTACCTCGTTCAGTCCTCACACCACCCTACCATGTACCCGCCTTACCTCATTCAGTCCTCACACCATTCTACCATATACCCGCCTTACCTCACTCAGTCCTCACACCATCCTACCATCTGCCCGCTTTACCTTATTCAGTCCTCACACTGTCTCTACTGTGTGCCTGTCTTACCTCATTCAGTCCTCACAGCATCCTACCGTGTGCCCATGTTACCTCAGTCATTCCTCACACTGCCCCTACTGTGTGCCCACACAGAGAAATTAGGCCACTTGCCCAAGGTCACGTGGCTGGGAAGTGGCGAAAGTGGGATTCAGACCCAGGTGGCCAGCACACTTATCCTCCACAATACGTAGAGAACTGAATGCCAGCCTTGAGTGGCGCCGGTGGCAGACCAGAGGATCAGAGGATGCCGGATGCAGAGTTAACGCTGTGGTCTACGGTAAACTGTTGTCATCGCCACTAATCACGTGGTCCGTGCCACAGGGCACTGAGGTGCACCAGCTACGAGTGGAATACAGGGTTAAACACCACCAGAAATTCTTGTCTCTGATAGGAGAAAAAGCAGTAGCTGCGAGTCCTCAGGAGCCAGTACCCCGTTAGCTGCCAGCCTCTATGACTTCCACCACTCTAAGCTTGTCAGCAGGCATGAAACTGCCTTTTGATACTCGAAGTTGGAAATTAAAAGCCCCATCTTACTCCCACCTCCCTGCTCCTCTGCCATCCTCCCACCTTAGCTGGTTTGTTCAGAACAGCAGAGAAGAAAGAGCTTGGAAGGAAGGGAGCTGGGGTCTTGAGGCAAGTCTCGTGAGAAAAGGAAGGAAGGAGGGTTTGGCCTAAGGAAAGGAAACGTGCCTTGGGTGGGGGGTAGCTGTAGAACAGGGGCCTGTGGGGTGAGCAATTGCTTTGAACGCCCTCAGAGCCCCCTGCTCAGAACCTCCAGTGGCTTCTCACTGGCTTAAAATAAAACCCAGAACTACACAGAGGTGATGGCTATGAAACATTGGGAGTATACAAAATGCCATGGAAATGTACTCTTTAAAATGGCAAATTTTATGTTACATGAATTTCACTTGAATAGAAAATAAACAAAAATGGTTTTCTTGCCCATTCTGCAAATTCCTACACGATCTGGTCCTTGCTTGCCTCTCTGTCCTCATCATCCCCTTCTCCCCCTGGTCACTGTGCTCAAACTCCCCTGGCCTGTCCACTTTCGCTTGAACAACCAAACCTTGGTTTTTGCCTCAGGGCCTTTGCACTTGCTGTTCTCCCAGCCAAGAACATTTATCCCCACAGATCTCCAAGGCTGTGCCTCCTCTTCACTCAGGTCTCAGCTCAGACGGCAGCTGCTTCCTGGCCTCTCATCACCCCGGTCCACTTTCTTCACTGCACCCACCACTAACTGAAATGATCCTTTTTATTTTCTTGTTTACCTGCTTACTGCCTCTCTCCCCCCTCCAGAATGTAGATTCCAGGAGGGCAGGGACGCTATTCCACCTGGTTCACTGGTGTGCCCATGGCCTTTAGAACAGTGTCTGGCACAGAGTAAACACATAAAAAACATTTTTGAATAAGACACAGTCCCTTGTGGTGAAAAAAGAACGTTACACGTCTAATTGCGTGATGCACGGGGAGACTAAAGCAATGAACATTACTAAGTCTGTGGTCAGGGAGTGCTCCCTGAAGAAGTGACATCAACGCTGAGGCTCAGAAGAGAAGTCATGCTGTGGAGCTTAAACTTCAGGCTCTTCCCCCACCCACCCCCTGCACAGGGACCGTTCAAGGCCCTAGGAAGGTCCTAGTAATCCTTATGTTATTTGTTATTATGTTGTTTGTAAACTTTGAAAATACAAGATATTTTTATATTTTTCTTCTTGAAGAGGGCTCCTAAAGCCAGGGCTGGTCCCTGTGTTGAGACTTGAAAGGTAAGCTGGAGTTGGCAGGGGAAGGGAGAGGAAGAGATTGTATCTGGCAGAGAGTCTTTGCAAAGGCCTGGAGTAGAGAGAGTGAGAGACAAGACTGGGGAGGTGAAAGAACACCAGTTATTAACAGCCTCGAAAATGGCCTCCTGATACAACAGTGTGTCATCCCCTCCCCAGTACTGAATCTGGGGTGATCCTACGTGGCCAAGAAAATGCAGCAGAAGCAGCAGTGTGACTTCCAACCCTAGGTCAAAAAAGATATTGTAGCTTCCACCTTGGTCTCCTAGATCATTTGCTCTAGAGCAAGCCAGATGCCACACTGTGCAGATACTCAACATCTCTGTGGAGAGGCCCATACAGAAAGGAACTGAGGCCCCCCAGCCTATAGCCAGCACAAACTCACCAGCCACATAAACAGATTCCATCAATCAAAGCTTCAGATGGATGACTGTAGCCTCAGATGACATTTGACTACAACTGCATGAGTAACCCTGTGCCAGAACTGCCCAGCCAGGCCACTCTCAAATTCCTACTAACAAAAACTGTGAAAGATAATAAATGATTTTGTTGTCTTAAGCCACGAAGTTTGGGGGATTGTTATACAGCAGTAGGTAACTGGAAATTCCAGTCCAGCTGGAGGATAGAGGGAGTGCCACAAAGCCCAATCTACAGCATCTGTACTCATTCCCTGTTGTTGCACAACAAATTACCCCAAATTTAGCAGCTTAAAACAACACACATTTATTATCTCAGTTTCCATGGGTGAGAGGCACGGCTTAGCTGGGTCCTCTGCTCAGGGTCTCCAAGGCCACAGTCAAGTTGTTGGCCAGGCTGCATTCTCATCTGGAGGCTCGCCTAGGGAAGAATCTGCTTCCAAGCAAACTCAAGTAGTTGGCAGAGTTCACTTCTTTGCAGCTGTATGACTGAGGGTCCTGGTTTTTGGCTAGCTGTAGGTGGTGTCATTCCCAGGTCCTAGAGGTTGCCTGTAGTTACTAACTGTGTGGACTTCTGCAGCTTCATGTGGGCTGCTTATCTGATCAAGCCCACAAGGAGAGTATCTAGCTCCTGTCTGCTAAGAAAGAGTGAGTCCTATAAAACATAATCACAGGAGTGATACCCTATCACCTTTGCCATATTCTACAGGTTACAAGCAAGTCACAGGTCCCATCCACACTCAAGGGGATCATGTGGGTGGGGGTGCACCTGAGAGGCTAGCAGGTTTCCTTCCAGCCCTGCTCGAATACTCCTTGTGATGGAAGCCTCACTCTCTCATAAGGAGTCGCTTTCATCACTAAATGGTTCTGTTGGAAAGGTCCTCCTTACGGTGTGCTAATATCCCTTAGCCTGATGTTCCTTCCCATCATTTTTAAAGGATACAGTGGACTCCTGCATAACGATGACCACTGATCATTCCAGGAGGGCAGACAGTCATGGAAGGTAGAGACCTCAGTCATAACACAATTCAACTACCTCCCCAGGTCCCTTTGGTTTTCTGGGAACCGAGGTCGCAATTGTTTTCTTTCTTCCTTCTTTCTTTCCTAATCCCTTGATTGTTCTGATCTCCCTCAATCAATTTCCTCCATTTATACAGCAGCTCAATGATGAAAATTGGACATGGGTGAGATGCTGGGCCAAGTATCCAGTGGAGAGCCCTCCAAGGACACACTCCTGCAGCTCACAGTCTGGTCATGGACATGGTCAGCCATGAGCCAGACCTCAAGTTGATGCCTCTCAACTGGCTGGGGTCAGTGTGCATAGGCTCCTGGACAGGCATGGCTCCAGAGACACAGGCAGGATGTTTCCAAGGGGATGGGGTCCCTGAGAAGGCCTGCTAGGAGAACTGCCTCCATCTGCAGACAAGCAGAAGGCCTGCTGGAGGCTGCCAGCACTGCTCCAAATCCTTCCCCCATTCTCTGCTCCAAACCACGCTGTTGACAAACAGCTCATCCAGTGTTTGAAAATGTCACCGATTGGTCTCAGTGGGGACTTGCCAGCCTCCTGTGGATTTTCATGTTTTAATTCCAAGAGCAAACATAGGGAAGCTAGATCGCTTTCTCAAACCAAAGCCTCTGCTCTCAGAGATGGGCCTGTCTAGGCCTCCCATGGTATGGGGAGCACGTGATCATGGGGAACCTGAGAATGGCTCCTTGTCACAGGACAGTGGCTCCTTTGCCAAGGGCCTCTGGACTCTGAATTCCAGCCCCATGTCCTTAAAACCAGGGTCCAGCATTTGGATCTTGTTAGAGACCAAAGTATTGCTTTCCTTGGACAAGTTATTCCGAGCACTGTGTCCAATCCAGAAACTAACCAGAGAGGCCATTATGTGTGAGCTTGAGCCCTCTTTGGCTTGGTTGAGTTCATGATTGGAATCCTGGGTCTACCATTTCGTAGCAGCATGTACTGGAGCCCTGCACCTCTCTGAACCTCAGTCTCTTCATTTTTTAAGTAGGAATATTAACAGGATATAGCTTGTAGGGCCATTGGAAGGTTTAAATGTGAAAATGCATGCGAAGTGCCTAGCACATGGCAAAGACCCAAAAAACGGCAGGTAGCTCTTACTATTGTGACCATCCTCTTAATCTAAGAAATGCCCTAATCTTTTAGAGAGGATGAAGGAATCTAATCGATGAGCTGAAGACCTATTATATAACAGGAGCTTTGGGAGGACATTAAGATGTCAGACCAGCCTGCAGAATTCCTTGGGGCTGCCTCTCCAGGTGAGTGTTGGAGTTTTCCAGACTGACTCCTACTAACTAGCTGCTGGCAAGGTAGACCGTCAACCTAAGCAGACACATCAGCCGGCTACTATTATACCATTGAAAACCCATTACCTTGGCTCCTGTGAAGATGCAAATAACTGAAGAGAGCGGCCGGGAGTAGGCTTTGGAGTCACACAGCCTCGACTCCTTTCCTGGCTCTGCCCTGGCTGGATGTGTGGCCTTAGGAAAGTTACTTGGTGTCTCTGAGACTTAATTTGCTCATCTGTCAAAGGGGTTAATAGTGGTCTCAGAGAGCTCATGTGGATAAACATGCATATAGGTTCTTAGCCTGGAGTCTGGAACTTGGTAAGTACTCAGAACAGGTTAGCTTGTATATTGCTGTTATTATTAAACACTTTGGAGTGAAAGTGTGTCTCAGACCCTTGCCATGGTGAAAATTCAGTGGAAGATTATCTAACAGAGGGGCACATATAATGGGCACTCAATCAATGTTCTTTGAATGAATGAATGAGATGCTTTGATGGGAGGAATAGTGAGCCACTGACTCTGGGGAGGAAGGAGGACCAAATGGAATCAAACAAAATGTGCAGCCTGGACCATCAACTGGAACTTGATAATTTAAAATCAGAAATTTCTTTGAACACTTACAGATGCCTCCAATGCCACGGTGGTGGGACTGTCCGATTTCAATCTCCTGCCCATTTGCACACAGATGAATCCAGCTGACTTAGCTATCCAGTAGAGAGTCAGAGAGAATGAGTATGAAATGGAAATTTCCCAGGCAACCTAATACGACTTGAAGTGGAAGCAATGTTGAAAAAGAGCTTTCAGAAATACCCCCCCGGGCCAGTTCTTTTTCTTCCTGCAGCCCCCAAATTTGCTATCTCGGCCTGGAACATTGAACTCAGACCCAGAACTGACAGGACATTAGAATGCAATGGAAAACAGAATTAGCATTGATTTCAGACAGGCCTCGGTTCAACTCCTGGGCTGTGTGACTTTGAGAAAAGCACTTCATCTCTCTGAACTCCCATTTTTCATCTGTCAAGTGAAGTTAAGTTTTATCTCATAGGGTTTACACACACTGTCTCATTGAATTCTAACTATATTCTATGAGGTGGGTGTTATTCTCCTTTCTAGAATACCAAGGCTCAGAGAGGTTAATTACTTGCCCAAGGTCACACAGCTTAAAGTAGCAAAGCCAACCCTGGGGAAAAAGCCTGTGCTCAGAACTGCCATGCTCTCCTGCCTCTCTGAAAGGCAGCCAGCTGGTTCAATCTCACATTCTTTCCCCTGAGCCTTCATCTGTGAGCTGTCCCAGGCCCATCCCCACCTTCACCTTGATAGCTGTATGTGGCTCCTGAACTTAGAAGATGCTGATTATCTATGCAAATCTCAGGAGCTTCTGACTGTTGCTTCCAAACATCTTTTTTTTTTCTTCTTCTAACTGGGCTTCATCTTCAGGACCACAGTGGACACCAAGAGTCCTTAAGAAGCTTAGGGGACAGTGAGTTTACATCAATGGGGGAAGAACGTACTCAATGTCCCTGAATTGTACGTGTAGAAACTGTTGGATTGGTGTATGTTTTTCTGTGTATATTTTCAACAACAGTTTAAAAAATGCCAATTGTGGATGGGAATGGAAACTAGCATATTTCCCCAGACGATGAAGAGATTGGGGTTCTGTAGGGCCTGGCTACACCTGGCATACCTGCAGAGAGCTATTTGCCATGCCCTGTGCACAGGATGGAGCTCTGGTGACACGGCGGTTAACCAAAGGTCAGCAGTTCAAATCTACTAGGTGCTCTTAGAAACCCTATGGGGCAGTTCTACTCTGTCCTATAGGGTCACTATGAGTCAGAATTGACTCGATGGCAATGGGTTTGTTTTTTTGGTTTGCTGCACAGGATGAAATGCTAAGAGGCAGCTTTGAGGTGGAGGGAGGGAGTGAAACTGTAGGGGAGAGGGGAGTTGGTTGTAGGCCCCCTACATGAAACATCTGTTACCATTTTTGAGGGCATTTTAGTTCCCACCCTAGAACCAAAACTCCTTTACTAAATCTTTACTAGGGAAGGATAACGCTAACCAAATCTGGGCACTGGTCCTCAATCTGTAAATGACTCCAGGCAGTGCGGTGACCCAAACTTCAGTGTGCCTAAGAATCACTTGGAGAGCTTGTTGAAACACAGATTTCTGGACTCTACCTGCAGAAACTGGATTCAATATTTGACATTTCAATAAAGGGATGAAATAGCAGTGATGGCTCCGATACTTCACCCTTCTCTTATCCATACCCTTTGACACGTGCCTTTGACATTCCTCTCACCAAAAAGTCAGCATCTATTTCCCTACCCTTTGAATCTAATCTGAACTTGTGACTTGCGTTAGCCAATAATGCAGGGAAGTGACGTTGTGCCAGTGTCTCTGCTTACTCCCTTACACCTCTGCTATCACTCCAAGAACATGCCCAGGACAGCCTGTTGGAGGACGAGAGACATGTGGAGCAGAACTGAGTCACTCCAGCCAGGGCCATCCTAGCTCAGCCAATCCTCTGAGGCAGGAGCATGCCCAGCCAAGATCAGCAGAGCCGCCAGCCAAGCCCAGATTCCTGAGAATAAATAACTTGTTCCAAGCCACTCAGTTTTAATATGGTTTATCACACTGCAAAAGCCACCCAGTACAGTACCCATTATGGCAAAAAACAAATCAAATCAAAACAAAACAAAAAACTGAAGCTTGCTGAGTCTGTACACTCATTTTACAGCTTGGTGTTATTTTAAACCACAGCGTCATAAAGTTCACCATGAGATTTTTAATACTTTCATCTACTAACAATCTTTACCCAGCTCCACTCTTGCCTTATATATTTAGCTTCTGAGTACAATTTTATGCAAAAATTTGCTGCTAACAAAAGAAGTCTAAAGATCACTGTAGTTGACTTGCTCATTTTCCAGATGTCTGAGGCTCAGAAGAAGGAAGGAATTGCCGAGAAACGTGTGGAGAGGGTACGGTCAGGGACTCAGGAAATCAACCTTCGAGACATGCTTCATCTGCTACCTGAATGTACCTGATTAGGTACATCTTGGGAGGGTCAGAAGGCACCCTCCCACCAAAGCCAGCATCACAGTGGCCCCCACGACAAAAGGAAATGAGTCCTGGCTCCAGGTGGAAACCCCTCACAGATGTTTCTCCCTAAAAAACTACAAAGGGCAGACTGCCACCTCCTTCCTGCCTCCCACCTTGATTCTTCATTTCATGTGCACAATAGTCACATAATAAATACCCCACCAGATGTCTCTATTAATAAATTATAATTCCCAAAAGGAGTGGGATGATGGAAGTGCTGTAGGGGCACGGAGGCTCTGAAGCATTAAACAGCAGCAGAGTGCAGAAAATTAATCCTTTTTCTTGCTTTTCTTCTTCTCCACCCTCCCCTCTTCCCCCAGGATGCCAACACAGGCAGGTGTCAGCAGGAAGTCTCTTTACAGCCCAGTGAATGAGGTTTTAATGAATCCTGGAGGAAAGGCGAGGAAGGGAGGGGCAGCCACACCACCAAATATTTCACACATGCCCAGCTGGTGCCAAGGCCTTTTTCAGTAACATTTATCCCAACCAGGATACAGGAGTACATAATGGATGCTGGGGTTCCCACACACACCCCCAGAATGCCAAGAGGACCTCGGGCTTCTGCTAACCTTTTCAGCCAGACTGAGTTCCATTCAGCTCTTCTAAAATCCCATGCTCTCTCTCACACTTGGACTTTGCACACGCCGTTCCCCCTACTGGAACTCCTTGGTCTCTTCCCCACCTCACTCCTCCTTCACCTGGTCTCAGATGACATGTCACTTCTTCCAGTAAGCCCTCCCGTCGTGACCCCCAAGTCTGGGCTAGATGCCTGTCTTTGTGCTCCCATAGTCCACTGTAGTTCTACTGTTACAGCTCCTAACACACTGGACTGTTTGTTGGTGACTGGCTGTTTATTTGTTTATAGACCCCACTCAACACACCCTCTCCTGGTTTTCCTCCCCCTCATACTTCGGCTATCCCTGTATCCCTGGTACTTGACACAGTGCTTAGTACCTAGTAGGCACTCGCCGAGTATTTGTTAGTAAAAGAAGGAAAGAAAGAAAGAAGGGGAGGAGGGAGAGAGGGAACGAAGGAAGATTGACATGCAGCATACTCTTCAACCTTCAGCATTTAGGAAGCCTCTAAGAGCCTCCTGGACTCACAAACTGCTCTCTTGTGATGTTCATATCTCTAATCTGACAACATCTCAGCATCTCTCTCTCTCTGGTGTATCTGAATAATATATTCACGATATTCATCAAAAGCAGATCTTGCCTGGCCAGGGTCTTATCAGTCAACAACAGACATTGTAGAGCATTCAAATGATTTTTAGCAGTCAGCTTGTTCAGGGTTCCCATTTGATAGTTGGAGAAACTGAGGCACAGAGCAGGGAGAATTTCCCCAGGTCATCTAGTTATGTGTTTGTCAGTGTTAAGTAAACCTCCAGAAGATTCTGGGCCTGAAGATGTAGTTATTTGGGTCCCAAAAAAGCTGAACAAATTATGAAAGGGCTACATATGTAAATACCAGGGTAAGACCTGGTTGCCATTTACACCTGCACCTGACTTTGCTTGGCACTTTAGAGTTTACAAAGCTTTCCTGTGAATCTCACTTGATCCCATCACCACCCTGTGAGTGGGGAAGGGCAGGGGTTATCATACCCATTTCACAAATGAGAGACCCAGGGCTCAAAGAAATGAAGGCAGTGCCCAAAGCCACGTTGATAGTGGGTACGAAAGCAAGACTCAGACCTGAGTCTCCTGACCCCAGTGCAGCACCTGTGGCTCTGTGACAGACTTCCAGTCACGGGGAGGGTGGCAATAGCTTTCCATAGTGTTGAAAGTGTGCATGCAACGGGAAGACCGATCTACTTTGCCATTTAGCTGCTCATTTACTGGGCGCAGCATCCAATCTGTCATGCATATGTAGAGAATGAATCCAATTAAAAGCACCAAAGCTGTGAGCAAAGATGGGGCCTCCGAGTCGAGGGCGTTTTACTGGGACGTCAGGTTGACCTCCAAGGAGGTGACAGAGATTGTGTGTACAGCTCAGAGCAACCCAGAAGTTCTGTTCTGTTCATCACCGACTTTTATTAACGATAGCATTTATTCGAGGTAACATTTTCTTTGTCTAAGGACAGTGTTTCCCAGCAAGATGCTGCAGAAACAAAGTCACAGACTGGTCAATACACTTGCTGCAGTCCCACAAGTTCCCAACCAGAATTGAATTTGGGATTTCCTAAGGAACAGTTTTAATCCTTCTATCAAGTTCTTTGTTTGTTTTAATTTCATAATTTTTTTCTCAAGATGGGCATTTTTTTTTAATAATTTCGAATTTTTTTAGATATGTATATTTGGTAATTCCTTTTTTAACCAACTCTCTTTAGGGACAAGCCACCTAGGTCAGAAAAGAGGTAAAATCGAGTATGTAGGAAAATAAAAGTGGCATAGAATACTCACTGTTCTTTATCACTGAAGGAAGGCGAAGAAAGCAGAGAAGGAAAAAATGAATAAAGTTAGGAAAGAAATAGTACGACAATACCAATGTTGTTTGGATGCAACAACCACAAAGTTTGAACTATGATGACCTACTACTTCCTTTTTTTTCATTATTATCTCATTTCAGTATATCTAAAATGAGGCCGTTTAATGTGGGATTGTCAAATTCACAGCTTTGATTAAATTGACAAATTAGTTCAACATATTAATTAACTGAGTTGATCATTTATGTATATGAATAATGGTTTTTTGGTCACTAGCTAGAAATCACTTAATGACAATATTAATCACCACCATTCTTGGTTTCCAGTGGTTCAAACACTGGGAATAGGACCACATGGAGGCAGAGCAATAAGCCTTGAACTGTAACTGGATTAGCCAAAAATAGAACTGTTACTTCCCCAAATCGGGGCACTAAGTCCTTCCATTCTAGGAAGAAGACCAGCATTTCCATTTACAAGGTATGCGACCATGGGCAGCCTAGCTCCTCCTGGTGCCTCAGTTTCTGCCTCCCATCTCTGGCACTCTCAGGCTCATGGACTTAAAAGCTATCTAGAAATATCAGCTGTCCGAAACCAGCATTTCCCCCGATGGATTCCCAACACAGAGAGGTAAGCCACTGCCCTAACTAGTAAGCAAGAAGCAGGTGGATTCACTTCTTTAATATCCCTTTGCTGGTTCCAAACACGATTATTAGATTCAAGGAGGTTGAGGGAGGAAGACATTTGAAAATCACAAAAGCAGTAAATGCATCTGGCTAGCTAGCAGTTAATTAAGAGCAAATTTCTTAATTTACTGGAGAAAGACATTAGAGGTGTCTGCATTAACACATCGCCACTGCCACAGACTAGACAGCATGTGCGATGACTATAATTCGTCCATTAGCATTTATTGGGAAATCATTTTAATATCTGAAGAAAATGCAGTAACAATCAAGACAATCCCGACACATTCAGAATGCAAAGATGTTTCATGGGCGCCCAGGAGCACTTTAATGAAAGAGTGTCCAGACTGTTTGGATAATTCTAAGGCAAATTGTTCGGCTTTCCATTGACTAAAGTAAACTCTGATGGATGGAATTTTAATTAACTGACACTTCTTAAATAAAATAAATATTTCCCCCCCATCCACTCTTCAGGCAACTGTTTATCTTACAGAGACACACCTTTCAGCTAATGAAATATTCTCTGCAAAGTAAGTTTGGCTCCAGGAGGACATTATGGGAAGGGCTTCAGAAACAGGAGTTTGCTTTTGAAAAGGAAACCAACAAAGTGTCTTCGAAATCGTAAAACTCAGGAGGTGATGGGGAGTTTGAAATATATATGTATGTATTTAATATTATTTAACTAATAAAGAGATAGAAAGAGAGTGAAGCCTTCTGATTTTAGAATATAAGAGGAAAAAAACCTAAAAGGGATAAACTGGTGGAAATTTTAGAAGTAGTAAACAGAAAAGGGACATTTGCTTCGGAGAATACGTGTAGACACCATATACAGAAAGGCTCTTCACCGATATATAATTAGGTTCTAGATAAGTTAAAACAAACATTTTTAAAGGAAGTCTGAAATTGCTAGAAAGTAAGGGAACTTTCCAAGATTCCTCTCTCCCTTGCAAAACAAATAAACGAAAAGTCAGTATAATGGACTTCATCAAAAAAAAAAAAAAAAAAACTTCTCTTCAAAAGACCCATGAAAAAAGAAAAGGCGAGACACAGATGGGAAGAAAATATTTGCAAAATGTATACTCAACAAGGGCTTGTATCTGTAGTAAAAATTTGTACACGAATAAGAACATAAATTATTTAATTTAAAATGGGCAAAAGATTTGAACAGACACTTCACCAAAGAGGTTATATGAATGGCAAAAAGCACATGAGAAGATTATCAACATCATTAGTCATTAGGGAAATACAAATTTAAACCACAATGAAATGCTATTACACATACACCAAAACGAAACAAAACCAAACCCACTGCTGTCCAGTCGATTCTGACTCATAGCAACTCCAGGTGGTTTTCAAGGCTGTAAATCTCTACGGAAGCAGACTGCCACATCTTTCTCCCATGGAGTCGCTTGTGGTTTCAAACCGCTGACCTTTTGGTTAGCAGTTGATCGCTTCAACCACTGTACCACCAAGGCACCTAAGAAAGGACTGAATACCAAGTGTATTCAGTATACCAACTGCATACCAACTTCTGGTTGAAATGTAAAATGGTGCAATCAGCTTGGAAATCAGTTGGGCAGTCCCTTAAAAGGTTAAATATATACCAATCACATGGCTAAGACATTCCACTCCTAGGTGTTTACTCAAGAGAAATAAAAGCATATGACTACAATGCAATTAAGTTAGAAATCAATAACAACAACAACAACAAAAATTTAAGACTCCCCACACATTCAGAAATTTAAAAACACAGCTTTAAACAACTCTTAGGATAAAGAACAATTCATAAGGAAAATTTAAAAATACACAGAACTCAGAGATAATGAAAATGCTACATATATATTGAAGCTCGTGAGATGTTTTGAATGTGATATTTTGTGGGGAATTCATATGTCTCATTGGTGATATTAGAAAAGAAAGGAGGCTTATATTAATGAGGTAAAAATATAACCCAAGAAGTTAGAGAGTAACAGAACGAACTCCAGAAATGAGGAAAGAACAATCCAATTTGTTGTTGTTAGGTGCTGTCAAGTCCGTTCCAACTCAAAGCAACCCTATGTACAACAATCTAATAAAGAGCAGAAAATAGGAAACAACCGGGCATTAAAGAATATTGAATAACAGACAAAGAAAGATACTCTCTCTTCAATCTTTTTTCCAACCTTCTGATTATCTCAAAGTCTCAGTTTGGTGCCAATCGGTCTTTAACACCTATCACTTGCTGAGCTGCGTTTATAACAAGTGGAGAGCAGGTCTCAGGCTCAGCCTTGGGGAGCTGCAGTATACAGCTGCAACTCAATAATGTTTTCTTTTAATTACGTTTATTTTTTACAGTTATCTTTGTTTATGGAAAGCATGAACTGGTTTTCCACTTACACTGTCATCTAAAATTTCCCTGTTAAATAAATGTTTTTTTTTTTTTAGGTCTATTTAAGGAAAAGAATATTACTGATGTTTCATTAGAAAAAACCCAAACCAAACCCATTGCTGTTGAGTCAATTCTGACTCATAGAGACCCTATAGGACAGGGTAGAACTGCCTCATCGGGTTTCCAAGGCTGTCATCTTTACAAAAGCAGACTGCCACAGCTTTTGCCCGTGGAACAGCTGGTAGGTTCAAACCACTGACCTTATGGTTAGCAGATGAGCACTTTAACCACTGTGCCACCAGCACTGTGAATGAGGTGCTCAAATGACAAAGGTTAGGGAAACACTGGTTCCAATAAGGAAGGAATCTTTGTTAAAAAAAAAAAAAAAAAAAAAAGCCTTTTCCACATTTCTTGAGTAAGCCACAGTCATTGGCAAATAGCCATACTCAGGCATGAATTCCTTTCACAAAAATGACTATATCCTCAATTGTTTCACCAAGAATTTAAACTCTGAAACTGGCCCCCAAATATTACCCTATACTAAAATCACGTAAGGTCATAATTAAAGAACACTGGATGTCATTTAATCCAGGGATGTCAACAGGGATAGGTTGGTAACATAAATGAGAAAAATAGATGAGATCATTGGAGAGATGATAGGGAGTGGTGGGGACTGTGGAAAATTAAAAAGCTCTTGCCCAGTGTAAAGATACCAGCTGCTACTCAGCTCCTACTGAATTGTTGGTACAGTAAAATTCTGGCTCAGATTTGATTTTTCAAAAAGAGCCAGGAATCTGGGCTTTTATGGAAAACCTCTCAATGTTTAAATGATCAGGGCAAAAATATAAATAAAAAACCCACTTCTGCAAGTCACAGTCAGCCTGTGGCCTGCCAGTCTGCAACCTCTGAGCTAGTCCAACTCTCTCATTTGACTAACAAGGAAACTGAGGCCCAGGGAGAAGAAAAGATTTACCTATGGTCACGTAGTGAATTAGTTCAAACCAAAACTAGAACACTGGTCTGTTGACCACGAGGCCAATGCTCTTTTCATTCCACCAGGGCACCTCTAACGTGGAACATGGAACTTAGTATTTAACCATGTTATACTACCTTTCAAGGTAGCACAATCAGTATAGAAGTTCCCATGACAAAACTCCCACTAGGTTTCTTTTCTCCCACTCCAGGAAAGAAAATTCCTTTCCTCTTTTAAGTATAGAATGGTCAGGTTATCACTGACCCAAAACAAGTCACTCCCAGGAAGACCTATAGACTTACTTTGATTGAAGGGGTCGGTCACTGGGACACATCCAACGGTTGGAGCTGTTGCTGAGCACAGTGTCAGTCATGGTGGAAGTCCAGTGCTCCTGAAAGACATCAACCCAGAAAAGATCACCCAGTCATTTGGCCACTCTTTATTTCTTGAGCCCCTACTATGTGCCAAGCACTCTGGGGGATATAGAGAACAGAAGAAAGGGAACTTTATCTAGCTTTTCTGTCTTCCAGATGTGGAAACTCGGGACCCAAGAGGGAAAGTGTCCTGTTGGAAGTCACAGCTACCTAGTGGTAGAACTAGTCCAGGCAAGACAGCATCTTCCCTCAAACTCAGATTCTTCCCATTTCACTGTTGACCCAAGGGCACATAGCCAGCAGGGGCTAGGTCAGAGTTCTCAACTCAAAGCCAGCCAGGACTCTTTCTGCTAGAGCATGTCATCTGCCTCATTTACCAAACACCTTGGCCCTGGTCAAGCCTACAGAACCTCAGAGTTGTTAAGTTCACAAACTGCAGAGTCGTCCCTGGCTCCTTTTCTTTTTCTAATTCTCTACACGTAAGCCATCAAAAAATCCCATTGTCTTGATCTTCAAAATAGATTTGGAATCTGCCCACTTCTTCCTGCCTGCACTGCTACTATCCCAGTCCAAATCACAACTATCTCTGCCCAGCTTACTGCAGTAGCATCATCCTCACTGGTTTCCCTGCATCTACCCTTGACCTGCTTCAGTCGAGGATCTTTACAAATCTAAATCACAGTATGTAAAGATGGTACCACCACAGTTAAACCTAGAGTCACCAGCAATTTCACTCCTAGGTGTATATCCAAGAGAAATGA
Source organism: Loxodonta africana (assembly GCF_030014295.1). Taxonomy (NCBI): domain Eukaryota; kingdom Metazoa; phylum Chordata; class Mammalia; order Proboscidea; family Elephantidae; genus Loxodonta; species Loxodonta africana. Next base: position 10,936,161 of record NC_087360.1, on the reverse strand, counting down.
AAACATACGTCGCACAAAAATTTGGACACAGATGTTTACAGCATTACCCATAATAGCCCCAAATGTCCATCAACTGATGAACAGATAAATAAGATGCAGTCTATCCATACAATGGAATATTACTCAACAATAAAAGTAAGTGAAGTGCTGATTCATGCTACAACATGGATGGACCGTGAAAACATGCTCAGTGAATGAAGCCAGACACAAAAGACTACATATTGTATAATTCCATTTATATGAAATACCAAGAATGGACAAGCCCTTAGAGACAGAAAGTAGACTAGTGGTTGCCTAGGACTGGGGATATGGGGAGGATTGGAGATGACAACTAAGGGGTTGTTGTTATTGCTGCTGCTGCTGCTGCTGCTGCGTGCCTGGGTGCCATCGAGTCGATTATGACTCATAGCGACCCCTCATATTCTGACTCAGTAAAACCGTCCCATAGGTTTTCCTAGGCTGTAATCTTTATGGAAGCATTTTGCCAGGCCTTTCTCCCAGGGAGCCACTGAGTGGGTTTGAACTGCCAGCCTTTCAGTTAGCAGCCAAGAGCTTAACTATTGCACCACTAGGGCTCCTTAACTAAGGAGTACAAGGGTTTTTGGGGGGGTAATGGAAATGTTCTAAAATTGATTATGATGATGAACACGCAACTCTGTGAATACGCTTTCCACTTTTAGTTAGTGAACTGTATGGTATGTGAATTACGTCTCAATGAGATTGCTTTAAAAATTGGTACTACCACTTTGGAAAACTGTTTGGTAGTGTCTACTAAACCTAAACACTCACCTACCCTATGACCCAGGGATTCTACTCTTAGGTATACACCCAAAAGAAAAGTGCTTATGTTCTAAGACACGTACAAAAATGCTCATGGCAGCTTGACTCACAATAGTCAAAACCCAGAAACAATCCAAATGTTCTTCAAAGGGAGAGTGTATAAATATACTGTGGCATATTCGTATAATGAAATACTAATCGAAAATAAAAGGCAAACTGCTGGTAAGCATACCAACATGGATGGGTCTCACAGAAATTACATTTAGTGATAGAACCCAGATACAAAAAAATATACACCGAGTGATGGCAGGTACACGAAGCTGAGGAACAGCTAAAGCTATTCCATGTGAAAGAAATCAGACCAAATCAATTGTTATCTTTGGGGAGGGCAGTGATTGGGGAGCTACGTGAGAGGGCCTCTGCAAGGTGAGAGTGTGGTGGTTACTCAGGTGTATACATGTGTAAAGGTCCATAAAGCTAAACGCTTAAGATACGTGCACTTTACAGTGTTTATTACCTCAATAATAATAATAAAACCAGTTTCCTCCAACCCAAGAGAAGTCAACTCATGACACTTTTGCTCAAGAGTCTTCAATTGCTCCCATTGCTTCCAGGATAAAACAGAAACTCTTTAGCACCACCTTGGCCTCCCGCTTCTCTTTGCCTACCTTTTGCCACTCACACACTCTTCTCCAGCCCCACAGGTCTTCTGGCTGCTCCTTGACCATACCAGTCACATTCTCGCTTGCCCTTTCCTCTTTCCTCTGCCTGGAACTCTTCCTGAAGCTGCTGCTCAGCTCACTCTCTCCCTTTACTCAGGGCTATTATCCAATGTCACCTCCTCAAAGAGGATGCCCTGACCACTTGTTATAAAATGGCTCCTCTTCCACTCTGGTTCCCTGTACTCTGACTAGTTTTTCTTCATAGCTTTTATCACTACCCATATTTATAATATTTCTTATATTTGTCTATTTGCTTAGAGTTTGAATCCCCCTGCTAAAACGGACGCTCCTTGTGGAACTTGTTTCTGTTTTGTTCCCTGCTTAATCTCCAGCACCTATCACAGTGCCTGGCACATAAAAAAAAAAAAAAAAAAAAAAAATTTTTTTTTTTTTTAATCAACAGTTTTGGAACAAGTGAATAAGTTCCCATCAACGCTACATAAAACCAAAACCCAAACCTGTTGCCATCGAGTCGATTCCGACTCATAGGGTTTTTAAGGAGCGGCTAGTGGATTTGAACTGCCAACCTTTTGGTTGGCAGCCAAGCTGTTAACCACTGCACCACCAGGGCTCCCAGCACTACAAAAGCTCAGCTGAAATTATCCATGTCTTCTTATCTTATATCCTCTCTGAACCACCCCCTACACACACGCACACACACACACACACACACACGCAGGCTAGCCAAAGAGTAAGGGGAAAGAGACCACGGAGGTTACATTTAATTATTTGAAAAACAAATATAAAGTAGATCATTGTGTCCAGCAGGCCCTTATCACCTTGAAGGCTTTGTTACAACACTGTCTCCTTTCCTGTGGAGTAGATGGGAAGTCGGGAGGTGATGGAATGAACTCCCTTCCTATCCTGTAGCCTTTGGGGTAATTAATCTTCACATGGGAGGAGTCGGAGGGGGGCTGCTGGTTGGCCGCATAGAGAGAAGGCCCCTTACAGAAAAGCTATCTCATCTGCTCCTGTGCGGTTAAAATAACCTTCCGAGATTAAGATGACCATTCCATTGTTCTCACTTCAGACACAGAAAGAAAGGAGGGCTGGGTCCTGTCGCATTGGAAATCTACTGAAAAGGACCTTAATGTTTCCTTACTGCCTCTGCCAAGAGCCAAAGCGAGGCTTCCCTGGGACCCCCCCGGGAGGCTTAATGCTCTGCTGTCATCTTGAAATTCATAATAATTTTTTAACAAGAGGCCCCGCATTTTCATTTTGCAGCTAGTCCTCAGTATGGTATACCGTAGGTGCTCAATAAATCTTCACGTAAGTCATCGAGCTCAGTGTGTGCACCAAGCAGTCAATAAATCTGCATGTAAGTGGCAGATCCAGGCTGTGCCCCAGGTCTGCCTCTTCCGCAACCTGGCGCTAACCCTTTTGCTACCCCTCATCTTAGAATACTAAGAAGACCCTGTCCGAGCCCCAGAAAAGCCAGATTCCAGAACCTTCCTCTCTCTCTCCTTTGCATTTTGTTTTGCCTGTTTCTCCCCTGGCTCCCCTTAGCATTGTTTGCTAAGGAACAGTGGCTCATCCCCCAGAATTTCTGAGGCCTTCTGCTGGTTACAGTTGAACTGAAAAAAAACTCTTAAAGCCCATTTAGTTTCCAGGGCTGTGGCAGGTATCTAAATGTGGCATGGTGGGGTTGGGCTGGCAAGGGCTTTACTGGCACTCAGGGACTGCGGGGAACCGGTGTGAGCTGCGGCTGTCTGCTTGGAGTTGAATGCCATGGTCGGCCTCCCAGCCCACAGAGTTGGAATTAAACCCGACGCTTTGCAGCAGAGCCTGCAGCTACCAACTTGAATGGTGCCCCCTCAGTTCTATCTTGTTTGGTCTTTTCGTACCCCTCCTCTCTCCCCCTGAGTCCAATCCATCACCACTCAATTAGGGGTCTGGAAAAACTTACTCAGACTATCTGGTGGGGTGGGAAATACCATTTACACAAAGGGCCTCAAGTGAGGGGTCCAGGAGCAGAAACAAGCCTGAAAATATGCTTTGTTTGGCCCATGCAGTGTTTAAAAAAATAAAATCAAGCCAGTATTTTAAAGTCAGGGAATTTCATTTAAAATTCAGATGGCCGGCTTCTCTCGAGAAATTGGAAGAATCAAAAAAATATTTATAGAATATCTACCATGCCAGACACTGTTAAGCACTGGGGGTACGGCATTTAAACAACCACCACAAAAGATGAAAATTCTTGTCTTCACGGAGCTTACCTTCTAGCAGGGTAGGACAGACAATAAACAAACAAGTCAAATATAAAATGTACCAGCTGGTGACAAGTGCTTTAGAGAAAAATAAAGCAGGGAAGTGGGATTGGGAGCTGGAGAGAAAGTTTGGTTTTAAATAGGTGACCTGAGAGAGCCTGGCTTGAGAGACGGTATCTGAGCAAAGACCTGAAGTGGGTAATGGACTGAGCCATGTGGCTATCTGGGGCATGGTATTCCAGGCAGGGGGAAAACAAGTGCAAAGGCCCTGGGGTTGGCATGTGTTTGGCCAGTTGCTGCAAAGAGGGCAGAGAGGCTGGAGTAGAGTCAGCAAGTTGGGGGCAGGGGGATGATGGGAGCTGAGATCAGAGTGGTAGTGGAGGGGTGTCAGATCACAAAGACCATGCAGGCTTCCACTATGAGTGAGATGGGGTAGTGAGCTGAAAAATTTCCCCCCCAAATTTATGTCCACCTGGGACCTCAGAATGTGACTGTGTTTGGAAATAAGGTCTTTGCAGATGGAACTAAGGTAAGGATTGAGATGAGATCATACTGGATTAGGATGGGCCCTAAATCCAATGGTAGGGTCCTTGTAAGAAACACTAAAGGACACAGAAATGCGGAGAAGAAGGTCATGTGAAGACAGAGGCAGAGATCAGAATGAAAAGTCCACAAGCCAAGAAACGCCAAGGATTGCTGGCAACCACCAGAAGCTAGGAGAGAGGCATGGAACAGATTCTCCCTCAGAGCCCTTAGAAGGAGCCAACACTGTCAACACCTTGATTTCAGATTTCTGGTCTCCAGAACTGTGAGCGAATAAAATTCTGTTGTTCTAAGCCACCCAGTTTGTGGTATTTGTTATGCTGGCCCTAGGGAACTCATAGACGGGGAGTCATAAAAATGGTCTTTGAAAATGACATAGGCTGAATGTGTTATGATCTGTCTCAAACGTACATCTAGCTTTGACTCTTTGCTAGGGATTTCGCTGGGCATTTAGGGTCCCTACACACTTTTGCCAAGGCATTGTGGACACTGGGGCCACCAATGAGAAAGAAGGCAGATTCCTGTCTTGCCTCCTACACTTGGCAGAGCTGATGCTCCCACTTACCTGTGGCCTTGCCCTTCCAGCCTCCTCTCTCAGAGTCCTGCTGTTCCTTAAACCTCCAGCCATGTCCACAGGGCACAGGCTACAGTTGGATTCTCCTTTTTCCTAGGGCCAGCTAGGACATCCCCAGCTTTCCCTGAACCTGGCCAAGCCTGGAATGACAAAGGCTTGGGTCCTCCCATGGTGAGCTGGTGCCAGAAACAAAGACAGAGACAGGCCTTCAAGGCACTAGAGGAGAAGGTGACTCAGAAACCCTTTGTGCTCCTAGCCTTGAAACAAAGCAAACTCACCATGTCCTCCATACGGTCCTCCCATTGCTGTATACCCAGAAGAGATGGTTTCTGCCATGAGCCCTCAAATAATCCCACAGCGAAGTCACCATTTTTAAGTCAGGCACGGAGTCCATCCCCCACTGCTCTGAAATTTATGAACTGTATGGACTTGGGCAGGTATTTAACATCTGTGGGCTTGTTTCCTCATTAAGAAAATTATAGTGGTAATCATGGGGCTACCTACTTCATAATAATGGTAACTTAAAATGTGCCCAGCACTGGACTAAGTGCTATCTGTAAAGGAGCCCTGGTGGCGCCATGGTTAATGTTATTTGAGGATGGGGCCAGGGAGGAAAACAAAGGTTAAAGCTCAGATGCTCCTTTAGGCCTGAGTGAGACACTGCAGTGGATATCGGGGTAGATATCTCTTGCATTTGCCTGTCCAGCATTTATCTCCTTCTTTGTGTAACAGCAACCCAATTTTCCTTTTTAAAACCTCCTTTCTCTTCGTCTCAATCTGTGTTCTTCAGGTGGGGCACACAAAACATGGTCTCTAGAGGAACAATGACCTATGTCTGGCCAATCAGTGTACGACACTCCTTGGGCTACAGTGATTGGTTCAGGGATAGGCACATGACCCGATATGGTCCAATGAAGGCCTGCTCTAAGACTTTTGCTGGAACTATGTGGAAAAAAGCATTCTCTTTCCATTAGAGTTGCTAAGCTGCTAGAACAGAAGCTTTAAGCTGCTATTGGTCACTTTGCCACATAGGGGGAAATCCTGCCAAAGAATGAGAGATGGAGAGAGACTGATTCCTGACTGATAACCCTGTTGGAGTGCTCAATTCAGCCATGCCTGAATCTATCATGGCCTTTTTGGCTACCATGAGCCAGTATATTCTATTTATTTCTGCTTAAGTCAATTTGAATTGGATTTCTGCTGTTACAACCTTCCTGAGCGCTCCCTTTGTGTCTCCAGGGTGAGATCCACCTCCTTGAAGCAAACAGAGATCCCAAGGCAACCAGAATTTGCTGAGGCCTGGAGAGCAATATTCCAGCTTTCTGCCACCCCTGGCACCGCCCCACCTCACAGGCATTGCCACCCAAGCTCAGACTGTGCATGGAGACAGGAAATGTCTGCAATGCATTCTTACGTCTACAATGCATTCTTGCCAAGGTCTGCAGAGCCAGTGCACCGCCAATTAAAATTCAGTGACAATAAACAACACTAATTAAAAGCAAAACTAAGTACTTAGTAAGACAAATGAGGTGGTGGTATTAACAGTTGGGATGAGAGAGCCAGCATTAATTAAAAAAACAAAGACTAATTTCTTCCCTCCTCTAAAATGGCTTTGTATGTGTGTATGTGTGAACGTATGGGTGTGTGCTTTTCTGGAAAAAGTTTAGGCGTTGTTAATGTATAAAATGCTATACAATTTCTGGAGCAGAGGAATTGTGGGGTTGGTTCTGCCTAGAGGTAGGAGCTAGAGGAGGGAGTCTTCACAGAGGAGAGAACGTCTGAGCTGGGCCTTGAAGGATGAGTTGGAGTGTGCAAGACATGGAGTGTGCAAGGAAAGAATGAAGGAACACAGTGAGCAAGGGCTCAGGGGCTTCAAAAAATATGGGTATTTAGGGGTGGGAGAACTTCATGGGGATGGAGTGACTTAGAAAATAATATTAGAATTATTATTCCCTGTCCTTGAGCAAAGACAACGTGACCCAGTCGAAACTGAACCTATAAGGACTCACAAGGACACATCAACTGGGCCCTGAGATAAAGATGACAGATGGGACAATCTTAGAAATTATCTTCTAGGGAAGAAAAATACCTTTTAGCGAACTTTTCACATAAAGCCAATCAAACAGAACACAAAAGACTCTCCACTCCTATCTTTTTCTATTAACATTTAGTGAATAGAAACTTGTTGGATCCTAACTATTACTGAAACCTATACCAATGATTGTTAAAAAAAGAAATTCAAAATGTTAAGACCACGGTGTCTAGCCAATCCGTGAAAAGGTGAAGCTTTCAATGATTCTACCCATTTCTGTGATGCTAATATACACCGATGATTCTGTAGCCTTCCTCGGATTCAGGCAGACATTAGCTCTGGCAGCACGCTTGTCCGCTTCCCACTTTTGTCTTTTTGAATATATGCCAAATAAAACTTTCTTTTTGCTTTACTAAACTTTGTGATTTTTTACCCAACAACAGAAGTCTGGGGAAGTTGGAGGGCAAGCAGGAAGAGATGGGAGCCTGGCTTCGCCACTAGGATATGTCTCAGGCTTCTTGATGCTAGAGTAACTACATGGAGGATGATGATTACGATAATAACAATAATAAATAATAACAACAAACTAAAGCCAGGGTCATTTATTGAGCTCTGTGGTTGCTGTTAGTGCTGACAACTAATGTGTCTGGCTCTCCACCTTCCAGGTACATGGTAAGACTGCCCTTTTCCTCTCCCTGAGGAAGCCGGGAGTCATCATACGACCTGTTTTGGCCAATGAGAATTTCCAGGTGGAAACTTTAAAGGCAGGGCATACCTCACCACATCCTGCTCTTCCTACCTTGACAATCATGGCTGCATGAAGATCCCGCCTCCCTCAGTCTGTGTCTCAGAGTAAGAACAATGGAGAGTAGAGACCCCCTGCTAACCCACCACATCGGGTGGCATGGATGAGACACAAATCTTTGTTGTTTCCAGCCACTAAGGCTGGAGGTTATCTGTCATCACAACATGGCCTTGCCCATCCTGTCTGGGCCGGGATCTGCACTGCCTCCCATGCAACATCTCGTTTGACCTTCATGACAATCCTAGAGAACAGGTTCTTTTATTACTCAGTTTTACAGATAGGGAACTGAAGCCCAGAGAGGTGAAGTCATTTACCCAAGGTCACACAGCCAGTAAGTCACAACAGGGGGTGCATTCAAAATGAGTCCACGAAGGGAACACATGACTCACGCTGATGGCAGCACAGAGCACCCCAAACTGATCTTCCAAGGAGAATGTCTCCTGCTGGGCGGGAGACCCCAAACTGTTCTTTGGGGCTCCCTTGGGCTACGGAATCCCTCTGAGTCTAAAACCCCAAACGCTGGAGAGACCCTTAACACAACACTCTTCAGGGCTCTGTGCATGGTACAGCTAATGATGCCATTCCCTGATAAAGCGGAAATGTGCTTTTATCGTGTCATTAACTGACCTTATCTCTGCCCCAGCCACACTGGAGAGCGAGGAAAAACTCAGGACTCATTTCTGTACTTGCACATGTGCACAGACACACACGGCTCCGAACAGGAAAATGTGATTAGACAGGTCTGCGTATCAAAACAAGTCATTTAGCTTAATGGCCCCTGGCTGCCACTCAGGCCTGGGCTGCGATGAAACTCATTCTGATTACAACTCAGCCTGAGCTGATTTACCTGTAAGCCTAAATCTCATCAGGCGACAGAGCCCACGAGTGTCATCCTGGACCCTCTGGTGACAGGAGAAGGTCAATGAGCCACGATGTTCTTCCTCTTCGCTTGCCCCATGAAAACAGCCAACAGAACAGCAAGTGTCGTTGATGGGGGGCTCTGCAATTTACAAAGCCCTTGGTCTTCACAACCACCCTGGCAGGCAATTACTACGACCCTCACCCTCAGAGGCCGGGAGCTATGAGCCTTGCCCTCGGAGGCAGGGAATGAACAGGTTAAGAGGTGCTAGGGTTCGAATTCCAACTCTGTCTCTTTCTAGTTGTATGATGTCAGGGCAGTTACTCTCTCTATGCCTCAGTTTCCTCACGTGAAAAACAAGACTGATAATAGCGATGTTGAAGGATTAAAAGAGTTAATACTTGTTATATAAAAAAAAAAAGCAAAGATGTCACTTAAGGACTAAGGTGTACCTGACCCAAGCCATGATGTTTTCAAATCGCCTCATATGCATGTGAAAGCTGGACAATGAACAAGAACGACCAAAGAAGAATTGACACCTTTGAATTACAGTGTTCACAAAGAATATCGAATATACCACAGGCTGCCACAAGAAAGAACAAATCTGTCTTGGAAGGAGTACAGCCAGAATGCTCCTTAGAAGCGAAGACAGTGAGACTTCGTCTCACGCACTTTGGACACGTGATCAGGAGGGATCAATCCCTGGTGAAGGACATCATGCTTGCTAAAGTAGAGGGTCAGTGAAAAAGAGGAAGACCTTCACCAAGTGGTTTCAACAATGGGCTCTAGCATATCAACAACTGTGAGAATGGCGCAGGAGCGGACAGCATTTCGTTCTATCGTACACAGGGTTGCCAGGAGTCGGAACTGGCTGGAGGGCACCTAACAACGACAATACTTGTAAGCATCATAGCAACACGCAAGCCTCCACAGACAGACGGGTGGTAGCCGCACATGAGGTGCAACGGCCAGGAACTGAAACCAGGTCTCCTGCACGGAAGGCGAGAATTCTACCACTGAGCCACCACCGCCCCTTAATGTACTTCATTTTCCCTCTCCCTAATTTTAATAGCACATGAAGGGGTGTGTGTGTTTGTTCAGAGATAAATACCCCTAAAAGTTGGAAAACCATCTACGACTTGACTAAGACTTTTCTACCTGGGTGAGGTTTACATAGCAGAAGGCACCAGGATGGTATGGAATGCCATGTGAAGCCCTTCCTCACACCCTGAAATGTTCTCTCCCCCCTATTTTACCTCTGGAATCCAAGCTCAACTCTCACCTGTTCCACAATGCCCTCTCTAGCCACCTGAGCCTTTTCTTATCTGAATTTTTAATGCACTTGGAATTCAGAATCTCAGAGCTTAGCTTCCCTAGAGTCACAGAAATCATCCTCCCCAAGACTGAAAGTCCTTGGGGAAATGGGAGAGTACATATTTCATTCTCCTTCTCCTGGTACCAATACTCCCATCTTCTTTTGGAGGCCCAAAATCCCTGATAGGATTGGTCTCCACTCCCAGTGCCCAGTGTGGTTACGTGACCCTGGCCTGGCCAATCAGCATAGTCCCTCCTCTGGCTACATGTAACTGATTCAAAGTTGAATAAGCTACCTGATGTAGGCCAATTAAACTGAATTCTGGGACTTTGATGGAATCTTAGGAAGGGGGTTCTCCTTTTTTTTCTGCTGAAGCTTGGGTGAGGTGAACTTGGACTTGGTAGGATTCTACCAGGTGGAGAAAGCCTGGCTGAGAATGAGACCAACCCAGAAGAAAGTGGAACTAAGAAATGATGAGAACTCTGTCTTAGTGATATCGTTGAGCCACTGGGTCCAGCCATGACTGAGCCAAATGCTATGGACTCTGGTTACATAGGCCGATAAATGTCCCTTTATGGCATAACAAAGTGTATTTAGAAAACATACTGTACCCCACTGGGCGTCTGGGGTCTTAAAAGCTAGGAAGCGGCCATCTAAGATGCATCAATTGGTTTCAACTCACCTGGAGCAAAGGAGACTGAAGAACAAAAAAGACACAGAAAAATAGGAGCCCAAGAGACAGAAAGGGCCACATAAACCAGAGATTCTATCGGCCTGAGACTGGCAGAACTAGATGGTGCCCAGCTACCACCAACAGCCGCCCTGACAGGGAACACAACAGAGAATCCCTAATGGAGCAGGAGAAAAGTGGGAAGCAGACCTCAAATTCTAGCATAAAGACCAGACTTCATGGTCTGAGACTGGAGGGACCCCAGAGGTCATGGCCCCCAGACTCTCTGTTAGCCCAAAACTAAAACTATTCCTGAAGCCAACTCTTCAGACAAAGATTAGACTGGACTATTAGACAAAATAATACTGGTGAGGAGTGTACTTCTTAGCTCAAGTAGACACATGAGACTATGTGGTCAGTTCATGGTCTGGAGCCGAGATGAGAAGGCAGAGGGGGACAGGAGCTGCTTGAATGGACATGGAAATACATGGTAGAGAGAAGGAGTAGGCTGTCACATTGTAGGAAGAGCAACTAGGGTCACATAACAATGTGTGTATAAGTTTCTGCATGAGAAACTGACTTGAATTGTAAACTTTCCCTTAAAGCACAAAAAAATAAATAAATGCCTGTTTACAATCAATGTAGCGCTGATACATATATACATGCTTTCAGTGCAGCTTGGGCTTCTTCCTTCAGTACCACTGGTTCTTGACCATCAAGCTACCTCCTGAAATGGTTAAACATCAACCAGTTCTTTTTGTTACTGTGACTCTGTGCATTCCTTCTGTCTTGGAAGAAGTACAGTCAGAATGCTCCTTAGAAGCGAGATGGCTCCGTCTCGCTTTCTTTGGACATGTGATCAGGAGGGCCAATCCCTGGAGAAGGACATCATGCTTGGTAAAGTAGAGGGTCAGCAAAAAAGAGGAAGACTTTTAATGAAATGGACTGATACAGTGGCTGTAACAATGGGCTCAAACATACCTACTATTGTGAGGATGGCATAGGACCAGGCAGCATTTTGTTCTGTTATACACAGAGTCACTAGAGATGGAACCAACCGGAGGCACTGAATAGCAACAGCACACACACACACATATATACATGTATGTATATATGTAAAATAGATAACATTATATATTATATAATATATATTATGATATATTAAATACATATACACACACATATACTAGAACAACCAGCAAGTGCCCCAATTTTTCCAGCCCCCCTCTTAGAATTAGGAATACTAAGTAGGACAGATGTTCAGTAGTTTGGTCTGTTTTCTATTTTATTTTTTCAGAGCATGGTAGAGGCATGGGGCAGATAATGAGATAATTGATGCAAAGAGTCCATTTAGGAGGAAAAGTGCCAGAGACAGGCCAAGTGCCATCATTAGGGCTTGTTCCCTGGCCAACTTCTCCCACAAGAAACGAAAGGTACATTTCTACCCCCTCCCTCCACATCACCTTTCTGGGGGCAGAACGAGGTGAAGCGGAAAAAGGGAAACCTGCCAAGGGCGAGCATATTGGCTTGAGATTCACCAGGGACAGGAAACTGACAGGAATCATCTCGTGCCCTGCCTTTCTGGAGCCTGACCAGATAAGGAACCAGGGCTGGGGAGCAAATGGGTTTAGAAGTGTATTTTGAATCTCTGGCTTCTGCAGAACATGCTCAGAGGCTAAAGGTTTGCAGTGAGCTAGGGATGAGCCATCGTGGTTGCAGACAATAAAACGGGCAACTGATAGGGGCTGCCATTTGAGGGTTTAGAAAGGTTCCCCACCTTTCAAAGCCAAGGCCAAGTGAGGATTGAGTTCCCTCCCTCAGCCCTGATTTCCAGTGCTTTCTTGAAGAAAGAAAGGAAAGCTTGAAGGTCGTTTTTCTCTAAAAGAGGAGTTGAAGCTTTGCAGAACTGTTTTGGTTTTGCCTGGCCAAGCTGCCATATGAAAATCAAGAAAGGAAACCAAAGGGTTCCCAGCAAGCTCTCTTACCTCCTTACTTAGTTCTTGCTAGTGGTGGGGCCTGGGGAAGCAGAAGTCTTGAAGGGAAAACCAAGCTCTTGTGAAACTGGGCTGAAGGCAGCAGCAGAAGGCTCTTGTGTTAGGGTCTGAATCTGGAAGCGAGAGGAGGGAGATGTCACTCAGCTCCTGGAGTCATTTTGCTTGGTGCTTCTGGAAACATCTCCAGCATCTCCCGTCAATAATGACCCCTCCCAGGAAGCCAACCTGTGCTCATCTTAGGGACCTGTTTGACATGAAGTGGCTGAATCCAGACCCTTCACTGGGACAAGCCTGGCTCTGTCACTTGCTAGCTGGTTACTTGCACAAGTTACTTATCCCCTCTGCGCCTCGCTTTCCTTTTCAGGAAAATGACGATCATAAGTTTACCTTCTTTCCAGAGCTGATGGGGGAATTGGATGAAATGAGGCAGGTAGAGCACCTAGCATAGCGCTGGCCCATATTAAAAGGTCAGTAACTGTTAGTTCTGGTTATAGAATAAGGAAAACCCTAGTATGAAGTCCTTGTTGCCAAGCACAGCCTGTAAGGTTTGAACTGATGTCCACCTCCTCTTGTTTTTTTTCAGTCACCTACACCTTCATGTCAACCTTTCCTCTCCCAAGTGTGGTATCTCCAGACTGGAGAGCCTCGAGTGCCCTTCTAAAAATTCTTGGGGGTGAGTGGAATTGAGGCCCTAGTTCCCCAGGATGAGGAGAGGGGGCAGATGGGGTAACCAGAAGGAAATGGTCAAGAACTGCCAAGGGGGCAGATGGGGTAACCAGAAGGAAATGGTCAAGAACTGCCAAAAGATACTAACACACTCTGGGACACTGCCATCAGCTCCCCATCTGAACAGTACTTTGGCATCCCACCAAGATTTCACAATACCACCTCCCTTAAAAGCTTCACAGGGCCTTGCTGGTCCCCTGAGATGGGAAGTTTAGGGCCCACTTTAAAACCAGTTGCCGTCAACTTGATTCTGACTCATGGTAACCCAATGTTTGTCAGAGCAGAACTGTACTCCATAGGGTTTTCAGCGGCTGATTTTTCAGAAATAAATCACCAGGCCTTTCTTCTGAGGCCCCTCTAATAGATAGACTTGAACCTCTAACTTTGCAGTTAGCAGCCAAGTGTGTTAATTGTTTGCACCACCCCAGAAGCCACTCTACAGATGCCAAAATTGAGGACACATGAGACAAGATGAGTCACCAAAGTTGTGCTGGTGGTAAATAGAGGGCTTGCCTCAGAAGAAAGGGCCACTTCCCTGGCTGCCCCTGGAATCATGGAGGGTGGTGGTTAAGATGTGCCAGTTGTCAGGACCCTTGCCCCAAACCAACTAAAGAAGAAACTCTGGAGTGGACCTCAGCATCGGTACTTTTTTCAAAAGACCCTCTGTGACTGTAATGTGCAGCCAGGACGGAGAGCCACTGGTTCAGAAACACCTGCCTCCAATCCCCGCCCACACTGGGCTTCCCTCCTTCATGCAGGCAATTCTCAAACTTGAACACGTATCAGAATCACCTGGAACCAAAAACCAAACCAGTTGCTGTTGAATCAGTTCTGACTCAGTGACTCTGTGTGTGTCAGAGTAGAAATGTGCTCCACAGGATTTTCAGTGGTTGGTTTTTTGGAAGAAGATCACCAGGCCTTTCTTCCAAGGCACCTCTGGGTGAACTTGAACCATGAACCTTTTGGTTAGTAGCCAAGCTTCTAGCCATTTGTGCCATTCAGGGACCCCTGAATCACCTGGAGAACTCATTAAAGCACAGACCGAGGCCCACCGCCCAGCCCCGAGGAGGCAGGGCCCAAGAATTGGCATTTCTAATAAGTTCCAGGTGATGCTGATACAGCTGGTCTGGGAACCACACCCTGACAACCTCTGCTTTTTGCAATGCTAAAAAAACGGAACCCAGGAGACCAAGTTCCCCGGGCCACAGCTTCCCTTCTATGAACAAATAACCCTGGGTGTGCAATTCCACGGCCACCGGAAACGAGGCTGAGGGCTTTTTGGCTTTTCCATCTCTTGTTTTTCTCCTTTTAAAAATAATCCACCACTTAAGAGACTGTCCCTGAGCATTTGCTGACTCTTCTTCCACCAACGGCCCCAACCCTCGGCCTGCAATGCAGGTCTTGTTAAATATTGAATAAGTCTGCTGTTCCGCCAGCTGCCTGGCCAGGGCTGCAGTAATGTTGCTGTTGACAAAGGCTCAACGCCATCCTTCAGGTTAAAAACATCACGCTGCTGAGCTGGGTTTAGAAAAGACCTTCACTTTCTTCCCCATCACCAAAATTTCTGGTGCATCAACACTTCCCTGCCCATTCCCCTACTCCCCCGCACCTTCTCCACTCCCCCCTACCCTCCCCACTCCCCCCCACCCTCCCCACTCCCCCCCACCCCCCCACCCCCCACCCCCCCACTCCCCCCCACCCTCCCCACCCCCCCCACCCTCCTCACCCCCCCCACCCCTTCTAATACTTGGAGATTTTTTTCCTTTTGCTGCTGCTGCTGTTTAATGAACCACTGGGTTAGTTAGAGCAGCGTGGGTGAGGTTTCAGACAAGAACAAGGAGCGTGAGGTTGACACTGTTAGTGTTTGTGTATCCAGCAAATATCGATTCAGTGCCTACTGTGTGCCAGGCACTGTGCTGGGCACTGGGGACACAGGTATGAATAAAAACAGTTAAACATCCGTGCTCTGGTAGAGCTGACATTCTAGTGGGGGAGGCAGACAATGAAAAAAGGAAATAAGTAAACAGATAGTGTGTCAGATGGAGCTAAGTGTTAGGGAGAGGGATGATGGGGGTAGTTTGCCAGGCCTTTCTTCCAAGGCACTTCTGGGTAGAGGGATGGGTGGTGCAATTTTAAATAAGGTGATTAGAAAAGGCTTCAGGGAGAATGTGACATTTGAGTAAAGGCCAAAAGGAGGTGAGGTAGTGGATAGAAGGGTGGAGAGGATTAATAGGATCCCTTCTAGAATGTTGAGCTCTGAGATTGTACCATCATCACCACCAAAACAATAATAACTAATGTATATTGAGCACCTATTATGTGCCAAGCCCTGCCCCAAGCAAAGATTATGTATTGACTCGTTAAGTTCCCAAGACAACCCAATGAGGTAGATGTTACTGTCACTCCCATTTTTTAAGATGAAGAAACTGAGGTGCAGAGAGATTTAAAAACTTGTCAAGGTCGTTCAGAAGCTGAGCTTGGACTTAAACCCAGTAGCCTGGCAACTATCCCTACTTCCTTCCTCCACTCTCACATCGCATACGTCCAGGGAGGGGCCCCAGGCTCTTGGACTACCGTAGGACAAAATCTCTCCCTGTGGCAGTCCCATTGCCCTCCTGTGCGGGGAGGTAGGATGTGGGGGCTCGGCCAAGACACGCAGCCCATGCTGGGCTGGTTTGAGAGATCTGTCAAGTCTCCCCAGGTTCCTCACCTGCATGTGAGTCCTGCACTGTAGCCAGGGTGGCTCTCACAACCCAGATCCATCAGGTCACCCTTCTGCCTGTGAGACCTGCAGGGACTCCCTATTGCTCTGGGAACAAAGACAAATCACGGCCCTAAAGGCGCCACCAGCCTCATCTCACACTGTCGTAGAGATTTTTTTTTTTCCCTTCAGTTTGGCTCCAGAAGCAAACTGATCAGGAACAACAGGAGTCAGGCTTAACGCGGCGTCAGAAAGAACAACCTGTCTACCTGGACCAGCCCGACGACGCACAGAACGCTCTGGCAGGTGCTGAGTCCGCGTCACTGGAGGCATCAAGCCCACTGCCCAGGGAGTTAAAATAAGGATTCACCCACCAGAAGGAGCAGCATTCCTCCAACCAGGACCCACAGGCCAGCTGCAACAGGCTCACTCAGATTCCTGCACATCACCCCAAACCTTCTCTATCAAAATTTCTAGCAGGGCTTCAAACCCGTTCGAATCGATTCAGTCGTGGCTGGCGATGCAAAACTGCAACAGGCCCAAATTTTAAAATCTGAGATCTGAGCCCATCTTTGAGCGAGGCCTTGCTGTTTCTGATTCTGCAGGAAATCTGGTGGGGAAGAGGTTTGGTAGCTGTGCCCTTGTTTTCTAAGAGGGGATTAAGTTTCTAGCAGGGCTTCTACCAGTAATTTTTCCCTTCCCAGTTAGGCTTCCGCGTCACCCAAATTTTTAAAAAGTTGGGTCTGTTCCAGTGTCGCTCCCTTGGCCACGATTGAACTGGGAAGAACGTGTTCAAAGCCCTGATTTCTGGAGGTGGATCTTGAGAATCTGCATTTAAAAAAAAAAACAGTAATACCCCAGGAGGTTCTTGCAATAGAATTTGATAATCCCTGAAGTTAATGATTGGAAAAAATTAGCTCCCAGACATTTGGATTTCTAAAACGAGTAAAATTCTTTCCCTAATTTAAGAGGGCCTCCCTGGGCTTGAGAAGCCCTGGTGGTACAGTGGTTAAGCACTCAGCTGCTAACTGAAAGGTCAGTGGTTCAAACCCATTAGCAGCTCTGTAAGACCAAGATTTGGAAGTCTGTTTCTGTAAAAGATTACAGCTTTGAAAGCTCTATGGGGCAATTCCACTCTGTCCTAGAGGGTGCTATGAGTTTGAACCAACTCAACAGCAGCAGGCCCTAGGATTGTCAACTTCATTGTAGTGGTAGTGGTTGTTTTATTTGCCAAGGAAGGGAACTAAAATTTGTTTAAAGAAACTACCACCAACTATTGCAAATGTTTCATTTTTTAAAAGTATATTTTAACATTAAACAAGCAGAGAGAGCATAATGTCAGGCTGAGCAAAATTCTTTCTAGGAAATTTTAGTTGGCAACATTTCATCCCTGTATTTTTTTTTTCTTTTCACCACGGTCAGTGGAAAATTCATCATGACCACATCTGGGTCTGGAAACCATTAGTGTAAGTAGATGACCTCCAAGAGCCTTCTGGAATTAGGAAGATCCAGAGGTCTGAGAATGAGTTTGCCCTGCCTGCTGAGAAATAACAACAATGACGACGATGACAATGAAGATGATGGTGGTGTCCTGGGAGCTCTGCCTGCATGAACCCATTTGATCTTCATGAGGACCCTACAGAATATGTACGATTAGTAATAGCGTCCCTAGTGACCTTTAGTAACTGGAAGTCTGCACAGCTAAGAGGAAGTGAATCTGAGATGGGAGTCCAGGGAGTCTGGCTCCTGATGCCTAGTTTCTAACTGCTGTGCTATACCACCGGTGAACTGGGTACTCGTCCATCCTGGGCTGGAGCCAACCAATTGATGGGGCTAAAGAGCAGAGGGCAAGGGTTTGCTCATGGCACATGCAGGGGGTCAGAGTGGGAACAGAGGCTAGAAGCTGGGAGAGTCTCGAAGTAGCCATGTTGTTGTCAGGTGACGTTGAATTGATTTTGACTCATAGCAACCGCTTGTAACAGAGTAGAACTGCCCCATAGGGCTTTCTAGGCTGTAATCTTTACAGATGAGCTCTGGTGGCACAGTGGTTAAGTGCTGCATTTCTAACCAAAAGGTCGGAGGTTTGAACCCACCAGCTGCTTCGCGGGGGAATGATGCAGCACTCTGCTTCCATAAAGATTTATAGCCTTGGAAACCCTATGGAGCGGTTCTGCTCTGTCTAATTAGGTTTCTATGAGTTAGAATTGACTCCACGGCCGTGTGTTCGGTTTGGTTTAGTCTTTATGCGAGCAGATTACCAGGTCTTTCTCCCATGGAGCCACTGGGCAGGTTTGAACCACCAACCCTTCAGTTAGCAGCTGACCACTTAACCATTGGATCACTAAGGCGCCTTAGAAATAGCCTGTGGGACCCTATTTACCCTGGAGCTCCCAGCTACCCAGAAGGGCATCAGCCATTGGCCGGTTGCCCACCCCCAGGAGAGAAAATGCTGCTGCGTGGCCAGATGTCCCACAACTTGGAGCAGGTGTGATCTCCACTTACACCCACCTGAGGTGCTCACAGCTGCACCTGTTGGGGCTCACCAGGAACCATCCTGAGGCCACCAAATTAACCACCTGCTTTATTTTCCAGCCTGTCTCATTGGGAGGTGATCCCGGGTATATTTGTGACTGTCACTGGCCTGGGGACGTGTGATGTTTCAGAGCTTTGCACTTGGCCACTGTCATCCCTGGAGAGTGAACTTGGTTCTAGCCTCTAACTCACCTTATGACCTTGGGAAATAGGTTCACCTCTATGGGGCTTAGTTCCTTCATCTGTAAAACAAAGGTAAGAATTCCAATTCCCCCTCTTCTAAAGGCTATTATGAAGCTTCATTGACTCTAGAAGTATTTTTTTTTTAATGTTTAAGTTCTATACAATAATAAACAGCTAACATTTACGTAGTTTACAATATGCTAGGCACTATACCAAATGCTTCATATATGTTAACACATGCAATCCTCACAACTCTATGATGGAAGTGCTGTTATTATTTCCATCTTCAAGGTGAGTAAACTGAGGCCAGAGAAGTCACGTAGCCTGCCCAAGGTCACAGGCTGGCAAGTCACACAGCCAGGATTCCAACCCAGGTGGTCTGATGCCAGTGGCTATGCTTCTACCCACCGTGCATACTGCCTCCTATCGGCCAGGGTGGCGCAATCCTTTATCAGAATGACGTTGGTGCTTTGGATCCAAGCCAGGAGAAGTAGAGAATCCATTTCTGCAGAGCTTTGTATTTTTTAAAACACTTCTAAGTCGCTTGACCATAACAACTCTCAACGGTAAGCACAGTAATGATTGATTATTATCCCATTTTATACAGTTAGAAGAATGAGGCCCTGGAAGGTTCATGTCGTTGCTATGAAAATTCAGTATTTGATTTTGACGCCAAAAAGATCTGAGTTTGAGTCCCTGAATCTACCTTTAGTGACAGTGTGAATTCGGGGGAAACGAGGCCTTGTTGTACCTGTAGCCTCAGTGTCCTCATCTACAAAATGGGCGTGATAATAAATGTCTCCTGCCCACGGCTTTGCAAGGATTAAAGGAGGTCACTCACGCAAATGTAAAGCACAGGGCCTGGCACCCAGTGCTTTGTGGTCTAAAGAACAAGCCTGGCCCCCAATATATTTGCTTCCCGTACTGAAACTACAGCTCAAGGGTATAGCTATGTGGTACAGCTGAGACTTTAACCCTAGTGGACTGGCTCTTATCCCTGTGCTCTGTGCTCTTAGCAAGAGGAAGGAGGGGTGCCCCTCAGGCCACCCCGTGGTGGAGACCTGAGACTACTCACAGATACGGTCTGTTTTAACCAGAAACAACAGCCCCTGGTTTCTATTGAGACAAAGGGCTCCCATCCCAGACCTGCTACCATGACAACTAGAGGGGGAAGTTTTCCAGATCTTGAATCTGCTCAATCTCAGGGCCTCTGGTGCCTCTGGGGGCCTCTCTGGCCACTACAGGACTCCAACTACCAGCCTCCATAGCATTTTACCCTCTGAGCATGTTCAGGGTCAAGATGAACTTTCTGCTGCCACCAGCCCATCCCAGAGGCAACACCAGTGTTAGAGGAGGCAGCCCAGCCCTGAGAGTGCACAGAGGCAGCTCTTGTGGCTAAGTCCAGATGGGGCAGGGTCTCTTCACGTAGACGGGGAGATGGCCACCCCACAGCAGTGTAGCCAGGAAACCACTACACACGCATACCCCACACACCACACTCACACACCCACACACTCATGCCATACACACTCACATACACACTGCACTTACACACACACCTCTCTCACACATGCTCACATGCATTCACACACCCACACACACTCACATACCACATATACACTACACATACCACACATATTCAGACACATGTTACCCTGTAATGGATTGGATTGTGCTCCCCGAAAATAATGCGTTGTAAATCCTCTAGCCTCTATCCCTGTGGTTATAATCCCATTTGGGAACGGGCAGTCTTTGTTATGTTAATAAGACAGGATAAGTGTGGGATGTATCTTGAATCAACCTCTTTTGCAATATAAAAGAGATTAAACAAGCAAGTTAGCAAGCAGAGATGGGAGAAGAGAGACCACGTGAAGATCACCCAGGAGCAGAAGCTCAAAGAGACAAAGACCTTCCTCCAGAATGGACAGAGAGAGAAAGCCTTCCCCTAGAGCCACTACCCTGATTTGGGACTTCTAGCCTCCTAAACCGTGAGTAAATAAATTTCTGTTTGTTAAAGCCACCCATTTGTGGTATTTCTGTTATAGCAGCATTAGATAACCAAAACACT
Source organism: Loxodonta africana (assembly GCF_030014295.1). Lineage (NCBI taxonomy): Eukaryota > Metazoa > Chordata > Mammalia > Proboscidea > Elephantidae > Loxodonta > Loxodonta africana. The sequence goes on along the minus strand of NC_087360.1, from coordinate 10,915,450 downwards.
GCCCCCCCCCACACGCCACACATACCCTACACACCACACACATGTACTTACACACACTATACAACCACACATTCAGACACACATGCCCCACACACGCTCACACACCACAGTCACACAGACACCACACACATGCCCCTCACACACTCAAACACACACATACACAACCTCTCTCACATATACTCACACACACTCACACACCCACACTCACACACTCCCACACATATGCCACACATACCCCCCCACATACATGCCACAAGTATACTCATACACACCCCCACACACTCTCACAGATACCCCCTACACACATTCACACACTCACACATACTTTCTCACACACACACAGAGGGTAGATCCAGCAAGACATGGAGGGAATATAAATATCTATTTGTCCATCCCCTGGGAGTTCCACTTTTTAAACAAGCCTTATTACACAAAGCATGTCAGGTATCATCTCATTTCATGCCCAAGCGACCTTACAAAATGAATACTGTCATTATTCCCATTTTACAGAAGAAGAAACTGAGGTTCAGGGAGGCTAACTCACTTCACTGAAGGTCACACAGCCAATGAGCATCTGAGTCAGGATTAACACCCAGACCCACTGGCTCCAGACCTCGCCTACTCGACCGCTGCACTTTCTGCCTCCTGCTACCTGCAAGGTGCCTGACCTCAGGGCGGCACTCAGTGTTTGTTGAGTGAATTATCAAAAGTGAAACCTTGAGGCATCTGCTTCCATTTCCAATGACTATAAAATCTTGGTTAAAATGAGTTCCATAACCTGAAAGAATCCCAGTTGGCCAGCGCAGGGAAAAATCCCAGAAATAACCTGGGTAGTTGGAGGGAAACTAACATAATTGAAGAAAATGGGTACAATATGAGGGATGTACAAGTTGGAATACAGCAATATTAGAAGTAAAGGATTAGATGCACACATAACAACATAGACGGTTCTTCGAACATAGTGCTGAATGAAGAAGCGAGAAATAATGAGATCTAGCACAAGATAACATAGAACATGGTTAAATCTGCTGCAAAAAAAAAAAAAAAAAACAAAAAACCCAGTGTGGACCTCTTTAAAGTGTTGAAGAGCAAAGATGTCACCTTGAAGACTAAGGTGCGCCTGACCCAAGTCATGGTATTTTCAATCACGTCATCTGCATGTGAAAGTTGGACAGTGAATAAGGAAGACCGAAGAAGAATTGATGCCTTTGAATTGCGGTGTTGGTGAAGAATATTGAATATATCATGGACTGACAAAAGAACGAACAAATCTGTCTTAGAAGAAGTACAACCAGAATGCTCCTTAGAAGCAAGGATGGTGAGACTGCGTCTTACATACCTTGGACACGTCAGGAGGGTTCAGTCCCTGGAGAAGGACATCATGCTTGGCAGAGTACAGGGTCAGTGGAAAAGAGGAAGACCCCAACGAGGTGGATTGACACAGTGGCTGCAACAATGAGCTCGAGCATAACAATGATTGTAAGGATGGCTCAGGACCGGGCAGTGTTTTTTCTGTTGTGCATAGGGTCGCTATGAGTCAGAACCGACTCGGCGGCACCTAACAACAACAACAACAGCACAAGACAGCTACATAAAAACACATGTCTTGAAGGTGCATCTACAAAGAAGATGCTTATTAAACAGAATAGTAGGATTACTGAAGGGGGGGGGGATGGCGTATGGAGATAAAAGAGAATAAATAACGCCGGGATGAAAAGGGGCCAGTGAGAATCGAGGATGCCCATGCACTAGGAAATGAGAAAGAAGAACTCGACTCTCTGTACTTGGAGCCAAAATGAAAAATCTGTGTTGATCTGCAAAGCAGAGTGCCCCGTGGGTAACTGAGAGGTGGGTGTCCTTATTGCTTGGCCAGCTCCCCTCGCATTGTAATCAGAAGTCAAATCCCCCTCCTGGTCACCAGCATGTGCGCACCATTTAATTTTCCCTTGGGATTTTCTCTCTAGGTGTTTGCCTGTTATTCAGAAGGGAACACCCACCCAGACCCCTCTGCAGATATGATGCCAAGGCAGGCTACAGAACATGCCCCGGTAAGATAAATCCTTCCAAAGAAAAAGGAGAAAATCAAAAAAAAAATCAAATCTAAAGAAACAACAGCAGGTCCCATTCTGAAAGGCAGAGGTGGTGCCCTAGCAGTCCACACACAGACTCCTGTTGCCCTTCGGGGACAGGGACCTGCTTGGGAATGAGAGTCCTGACTCATTTTTGTTCCCTGGGGCATCACCATGGCTGGTGATTCCCTTCTGGGAGGGTTTTGCTGGCTCTGGGGCAACAAGGAGCCCTGGTGGCACAGTGGTTAGGTGCTTGGCGGCTAACTGAAAGCCAGTGGTTTGAATCCACCACCTGCTTCATGGGAGAAAGACCTGGCAATCTGCTTCTGTAAAAATTACAGCCCAGGAAACCCTATGGGGCAGTGCTACTCTGTCCTACAAGGTCACTATGAGTCGGAACTAACTCAACAGCAATGGGTTTTTTCAACAGGGAAACAACAAGTAGGTCTCTGGTGATCAGATAGGAAGATGCGGATGCCAGAAGCACCATTTTGCATCATGTTCACAGCCTTCCCACAAGCCCCTGAGCCCTAAACCTTTGGTAGAAAGACTTGGCCATAAGCCCCAGCTGGACATGGCAGCAGCAGCCACTAATGGTGCTCCATGACCGTCACCAAATTATAAGACCCTGCTTACGCTGATGGATTAATCTTGCCACTATTCATGGGAGGAAAAAATCCCTGAGTGGCTGCCTTTCCTTCCTGGCAGAGGGGGACCACGCAGTTCGGCCAGCGTGGAACGGCATTTGCGGAGTGCCCTGCCTCCTCCCTGCCCTCACGCCCTTAGCTGATCCATCAGTAAGGCCTGTCAGCGCTACTCCAAAATACTCCCCAACCCCACCCACCTTCTCCACGGCCCCCAACCCCAACCATGCCCACCCACGCCCCTCCTCTAGAAACTCAGCTCTCAGTTCAAACATTACCATCCCTGAAACCCCTTCCTGACCATTTTATAACCAAAAATTAGCTCCCTTCCCCCTCCCACCACTTGCCATTCTCCAGCATGTCATGTTATCCCCTTCCTTCACAGCACTTACCATGATCCAAAATTATCTTGTTTATGGGTTTAATTAAGGAGTCATGGGGACACAGTGGTTAAGCACCTGGCTGGTGAAGGAAAGGTTTGTGGTTAGAACCCACCGCAGGAGAAAGATGTGGCAGTCTACTTCTGTAAAGATTTACAACCTTGGAAACCCTATGTGGCAGTTCTACCCTGTCCTACCCTGTCAGAATTGACTCGATGGCAATGGGTTCGGTTTTTGGTTTATGTGTTTACTTGTTTATTATTTACAAGACTGTAAGCTCTAGGAGGGCAGGGGATTCTGTCTCATTCACTGCTGAGTCCCCAGTGCCTAGAACAGTGCCTGGCACATATCAAACCAAAACTAAACCTGCTGCCATCATTTGGCTGGTGGATTCGAACTGCTGACCTTTTGGCCTGGCACATAGTGGTATACAATACATATTTGGGAATGAATGAATGGAGGAATGAGCAGAGAGAGAGGAGTGGTTCTCAAACCGTGTGGTCCCTGGACCCACAGCATTAGCATCACCTGTGAGCTTGTTAGAAATGCAAATTCTCAGGACCACCCCAGTCCTACCAAATCAGACTCTGTGTTTGAACAATCCCTCCAGGGGATTCTCATGGAGGCCCAAATTTGAGAACCTCTTGCATAGAACCACATGCAGTCTCTCACTTGTTCCCCTCCTGTGAGCAATGAACTGGCTAAGTGGTCAGTCCTGTCAGCAGGTAGAGGGAGTCAGCTCCCCTGCCTTTGACCAGCCACAGGGCTCCACGGACAGGCCTCTGCTTACCTTAGAGTCTTCACGCCAGAGAGCCACACAGAGAACGCCAAGGCCAGGGTGGGCTTCAGAGCCCGCTGTGTCCGTTCCCATGGGCAAGAAGGTGGCAACTCACTCAAAAAGCTATCTCTGGCCTTTTGCAAGCTCTACAAAATTCCAAGCATTTGACTTGGAGGTAAGGCGACCACCTCATCCTGGTTTTGGACTGAAAAGTCCTGGAGACCCCTCGATCCAGGCAAACCAAGACAGTGGAGGCCTCACCTGGGGCCTTGGGGACTCACCCTTCACATATCACTTCTGTACGTAAGCACCAGATGAGACTCAGATGGGAATGGGAGGGGCAGAAGGAGTTGTGAGAGGAAAGACAGGAGAAGAGTGTGAGGAAAGGAAATGGGGCAGGGAGACAGGTGAGGAGGTGAGGGACAGAAAGGAAGGGGAGAGAAGAAGACGGGAGATTTTTAGAGGGTGGGAAAGTTGGGAAACAGGACAAGGCCAAAAACCAAACCCGTTGCCATCAAGTCAATTTCAACTTATGGCAATGCCATGTGTACAAAGTAGAAGTGCTCCATAGGGTTTTCAAGGCTGTGATTCTTCAGAAGCAGATCACCGGGCCTGTCTTCTGCGATGCCTCTGAGTGGGTTCATACTGCCAACCTTTTGGTTAGTAGACACGTGCTTAACCATCTGTGCCACCCTGGACTCCAGGAAAAGGGACAGGGGCAGAGAAAATGGGAGAGAACCAGTGAGAGACAAAAACAGAGACTAAGAGACAGAGGCAGAGGGGCTGGCGGGCAGGAGGAAGGCTGTGGGACGGAATGGACCACACGGATGCTTTCTGGCAGCATCCTGCATACAGAGCTTCCTGACAAACTTCGAGAAATTACCTCTCTTCTCGGCAGCCCCAGAACACCACCCGCCATCAACGGCTGGCACCAAAACCTGCTTATGTAATATGCTCCCTACCAAGAGCCGCTTCCATTCACAAGTCTCTGCTTGTCATTGTGTAGGTGCATTAAGGGGCGGGGGGAGGGAGAAAGAAAAGAAAAAGAGAACAGCAGCTGAATGAACTTAGATTATATTGAGAGATGAGGAGAGATTTTTTTTTCCTCCACTCTCCAAATAAATCCTTCAGAAACCAAACCTCGTTAGGATGCTGTCAGATGAGTTTCCTCTGGCTGATGAATTGTGGGGGGTGGGCACTAACCCCAGCTTCCTGAGGCAAGCGATCTTGCTCACTCGCTGGATTGCCAAACCAAAGCCTGACACGGCTCCATTACAATGAGATTTAAGCGTGTATTATATCATTAAACCTAATGACAGCAAGACAATTACTTCGAGGAAGCCACGGTGACATTGCATAAGGCTGCCTGGTGCCTTCTGGTGACTCCCACATTTCCCTGGCCCAGATGGGGAGCAGAGCTGGGCTAGAAAGAATCAGCTTTGTTCCCTCCGGCTGCAAACCAGACAGGCTGGAGGTCTGATCATGGCTCCCCTGTCTCTGAGTTGTCCAATCATCAAAGTCTGGGGTGCTGCCTGAGAAAGATGAGCCCCTCTGGAGTTTTCTGAGGTTAGCAGGGAATGGGGCTAACACTGTAGGCCTAACTCATGCTCCTGGGGGAGGTGGAGGCCAGGGATTTGGTAGCAGGAAGTAAACGGTGTGGGAAGCCAGTGGGCCTAGTTCTTGTCCTGCTCAGCCCCTTGGGGGTTGGGGAATGTTGGCAAAAAGTCTCATGCTCACAATATCAGAACTCACAACATCACAACATATAGAACTGCTATACCAACATCTATAAGTGTGTTTTGCATTTCCTAAGACCCTTTTATCTATTAGCAGCAGAGGGCTTCTGAAAACAGATGCCTGAGCCCCTCACTCAAAGTTTCTGACGCAGCAGGTTTTGAGAGAATCCAAGATTCTGCCTTTGTAACAAGCTTCTAGAAGGAACCACGGTGGCACAACGGTTAAGCACTCAGCTTCTAATCGAAAGGTTGATGGTTTGAGAGGAAGAAGGAGAGTCAGGAATAGGAGGAGGAAATGGCATGTGTGGCTAATTGCCTCCATGAAAAACTGCCTCCTATTCTATGAGACCAGAAGAACTGGATGGTGCCCAGCTACCATTACTGAACATTTTGATCAAAGATTCTACAGAAGAATCCTCATTAAAAGGGAGAAAATGTAGAACAGAATTTCAAATTCTCATGAACTCTAGACTTTCTGGAGCCATGGAGGCTGGATGAACCCCTAAAACTACTGTCCTGAGATAATCTTTACATTTTAAACCAAAAATATCCCCTGAACTTTTCCTAAAATCGAATAATCTAGCTTAAGTAGTAAAAAATGTCTGTCTTAAGCACTGTGCTCTTTTAAGAACCATCTATATGGGATCAAAGTGACAACAGCAACTCGAAAGATTAGACAGGAACCTTACAGCATAGTGAGTTTATGTTAAGGGAGGAGGAACAACTCAGAAACGGGGTGAGAACGGTTGCGCAACTTGAAGAATGTAGTCAATGTCACTGAATTGTATGTGTAGAATGGTTGAATTAGTATATGTTTTGCTGTGTATATTCTCAACAACAACAACAACAAAAGTCGGCGGTTCAAACCCATCAACAGCTTCACAGGAGAAACGACCTGGCGATCTGCTCGCATAAAAACCACAGCCAGGGAACCCCATGGGGTTCTACTCTGTCACATTGGGTCCGATGAGTCGGAATGGACTTGACAGTACACAACGAGAAGAAGTTTTCAGCTGATGGATCGTGAAGTGGGGAGGACCACACTTCGAAAACCGCTGAAGGAAAGGAACCACCTGGTTCAGGCTAATCAGGTTCCCTTGAGCACCTACAGCTTTCTATTTCCCAGCAGAATGTGAACCCAGTGAGGTTGGCCTTTCTCTGCCCTGTGTCCCCTCTGTCACCTGCAACCAGTTGCCATAGAGCTGTTCCCAACTCCTGGTAACCCCACGTGTGTCAGAGTAGAACTCTGCGCCATAGCCGTTCCAATGGCTGCTTTTTCAGAAGCAGGTCTCCAGGCCTGTCTTCTCAGGCACCTCTGGGTGGACTCAAACTCCTAACCTTTTGATTAGCAGTTAAGCACGTTAACCATTTGTACCACCCAGGGATTCTGCCTGCAACCCTAGTATGTGCAAACTCCACTCCTCCCACATACACACAGACACACACAAAACCCACCTCATTTTTAGGAAAGGATCTTAAAACTCATTCTCACTAAGGTGTAACTGACTAACAAGGCTACATTAGCCCATGTAAAAGCATCTGCCCTTTAACCAAGGGCAAATCCTTAAAACAAATAATAAAACTTCAACGACAGAATTTCAGCTATCAGTAAGCTGGTAGAACGGAATGTTTCAGGATGACTAAGGGTACCCCCCCTCCACAAAAAACACATTTTGTAAGTGGCCACTTACTGTATCTAAGCCCCAAAAGCTATTGTGTTTTTTTACCATATTTTTCCCACTGCCCACCATGGAGCCCTGGTGGCACAGTGGTTTGGAGCTCTGCAGCTAACCAAAAAGTCAACAGTTTGAATTCACCAGCTGCTCCTTGGAAACCCTATGGGGCAGTTTTATCCTATTTATTCTATCTGTCCTACAGGGTCACTATAAGTCAGAATCAACTCGATGGCAACAGGTACAGGCCTCCACGGTGCCATACATACTATAGGTGCTCAAAAAACATCTGATGCATGAATGAGTGGCAAAAGGCACTCTGGCAGGAGAGGCCTGTCCTTTGCCTGTGGCAGATCTGAGAGGAAACCAAGTCCTTCCCAACCCTTCACCAATGACTCATCATAATAAACAAACACTGACTAAGCTCCTACCCATGGGGCAGAGGCACCTCCCCAAATTCACTCATCTAGTAATCAGTCAGTTGAAGTCCCATTCATTCATTCAGGAAGCCACTGCTGAGCACCAGCAGTGTGCTGACCCTGCCTCCAAAGATGACGACAGCACAGCCTTGGTCCTTAAGGGCCCCCCTGTAGTACCACAGGACCCCTGCACAGGAGCCCTGTGACAGGAAAAGCACTTCCCAGGGAAGGGAGGGAAAGCTTTAGAGTTTCCCAGAGAAAATCCATGGGCTTGTGGGTCAGGATGATTCTGCAAAAGCCTCCCAGGGATTTGGAGGAACAAGAGACTATGAATAATCAGGAGGGCTTCTCTTTCTGGACCCCTTCCTCTGAGGGCTTCCCTCCACACTCACAACTCCCCTGTTAGCTGCTCTGAGCCTTATAAGCCTTAGGGAAAGGGGGTCATTATGCCCATATCACCCATGATGAAGAAACCAAAGTCCCGAGATCTCCAGCAACTCCAAATGGACCCCAGTAGGAATAAGTGGGACTGGAAGTTTGTCTCCAAGCCTCATCTTCTCTCTCCTGGGTCCCACAGCTGCCCCAAAGGATCTGCCTTTCTCCACCCCACCCCGATCTTGTTTTGGTCAGGGGTGATTTTACTGTTCCCATCGCCAACTTCTTCCGCATGGCTGACATTTATTGGACAGGTACTCCTTTGTGAGCATCAACTCTTAAAATTCTGACAATAACGCCACTATTCTCCCCACTTTACAAAAATGGAAAATTGAGGCACAGAGGAGTTCAAGTCACAACCAGGAAGTGCTAGGGCCAGGGTCCAAATGAAAATCTATTTCCAGAGCCTGTGCTCTTAACTACTAACTACACTGTACTACCTTAATACACTAATTGAGAAAACTGAAGCTCAGAGAGGTTAAGGGACTGGCCTGGAGTCACACAGCAAGGGAGTAGCAGAGTCAGAACGTGAACTCAGCTCTGGTTGTTCCCACATTGCAGCCCCCAGAGGCTGAACCAGGGTAGGAAGAGGAAGGAGAGGGGCTATGTCTGCCTTCTTCAATCTCTCAGCATGTCAAACTACTCTCCATTCTGGGTGGCAGCTGAATAATTTAAACTCGTCAGCTCCAGCCCACCACCACTGGGTCCCAGCTTTATTTTTATCCCAGGTTACAGGCAGAGCTCTCAACAGAAGTAAACCACGCTGTTTGCTTCTTGTCACCTTGGAGCCAACTCTTGACTTGTCTGTGTTTATGACCAGCTCCCCACTAGACGGGGATAAAGAGCAGAAGACAAGGCCACTTGTTGTGGTGGTTTTTATTAGAAAGACTCAAACCTCCCCACTGCCCACATGAAAAGACAGAGAGTGTTAAATAAAGAGTAAATAGCACATTCTACAAGCAAAGCCCAGAGCACCCACCGTGGCCAGATGCCCTTCCTCAGACCAGGCAGCCGGGATGTGCTCTGGGCAGAAGCAAAGAGAAAAGGCAGAGCCAGCCACAGGGACTGGCTTTCTAGGCCACCCTTTCGGAATTCCAGAATCTCTGGCAACCTTAAGCATGACTGCAGAGGGTGTGCTGGCTGGCTTCCCTTGGAACCAGGCTGAGGGGGAGGAATGGGGACTTCTGGGACCAGGAGTGAGGAGACAAGGCCGCGGTCTTCTCTCCTTAGCTGGGGCGGAGGCCCACACACTGGACTGGAGATCATGATGGTGGGTTCTTACGTTGCTGTGCCCTGACTTACTGTGTAGTCTTGGGCAAGTTGCTTCCCCTCTCTGGGCCCCCTGAAGGAGTTAGACTAGTACAGGGGTTCTGAACCTGGCTGCTCAGATGGGCTTTAGAGAGGGTCCATAAACCCCCTGATGTTGTGTATTTATGTCTATATACATATTTTCGGAGAGGAGGCTCTCACCTCCCCTGAGGAAGGTCTCTACGGGGCCTTGAAATACTGCAAAATCTGTTTGTGTATGCATCAAAGCCACAAGCAAAGCAGGTCCCTTTCCAGCCAAGCACAGAGTTATAGAAACATGGAAGAGTTCTCACAAGAGACCCCTATCCTAATTCACCCCAACAGGGCCTCCCCAACAAACATAAGTTCCCAAACACAGCACTAACCCTTCCTAGAAGTATTTACATGTACGTGCACACACACACACACACACACACCCCTATCATACAGTCACAGAACCTCAGAGCTGGAAGGGGCCTTGGGGTCACCTAGACCAACCACCTCATTGCATAGGTGAGAAAACTGAGGTGCAAAAAGGGAGGCAGAGCTGGGGCTGGAGCCCAGGTCTCCTGATCCAAGTGTAAAGCTCCTTCCAGAGGCTTCTGTTTCCTTCTTCCTGGTGCACCACAATGCACCACTTCAAATGTGATGGGGGAGGAGAGAGGGCAGCCTCTTGGATCTTAGCCACCCCCAAGGAAGTAAGGCTGGGAGGCAGTAAGGAGATGTTTGAGAAGCATCCACATCTGGACAACCTCAGCTGACAGGCACTGCATGGCCGAACAGGTTGTTAAGATAGTAAAATACTCCTGCACCCGATGGTCATGCTGTCCTGAGGCCCCTGTGGATTTCCTGGTCCCTCCCCTCCAGCTGCCCCAAAACCTTCCTATAATCCAGAAACCAAAGGATTAACAGCACAAGACAGGAGATCCCCCATCCCAGACCTCCCAGATTGGAGCCATAGTCTATTCTGATCAGTTAGTGCCAAGGTTCAAGATTTTAAATACCACCCCTGGCCAGATCTGTAGCTCTTCACTTGAGTCCTTGAGCCTTCACAGGGAGGAAACCAAGGCAAACTTTCTCCTCAAGGTCATCCAGCAGGGAAAACCCAGAAGAGAAAGCAGGGATTTATAAGACCAAATCCTTGGCACTAACCACCAAGAAACCCTCCCCTCTGCCACAAGTTCTGCTTGAGCAGACACACGCCCCAGGATCTCAGCTTACTCGTTTGGCCCTGGGGCTGGAGAGAATGACTGAGTGCACCCTGCTTATGTTCAGCCTTGCCAGTCTCTGGGGCTGATGTTTCATTCCTCCCACCTCCAAGAATAAGAATCTAAAGTGGAAATGCTTGGGGGAGCAGAAGGCTGAAGTGGCCCCAGAGATAATAGGGAAGATGCTAAAAATAAGAACATTCATTTCCAAAAAGGTGGATGCAATCAATGAGGAAAGCAAAGAGAAATCCCCTTTTGATAGGTCTCAGATTAGCGGCAAAGACATTTTAAAATTAAATGTGAGCTTTTGGATTCAGTTACAAGGGACCTCCACTTTCCACTCACTAACAGGTTGGTGCAGGCTTACCCCACCAGGATCTCAGTCAGAAAAAGAAACTGGGGAATGTCTGCCTTCAGACAGATCTGAAGCCAGAGCCTGGAACCCTTTCCCAGAATCTGAGCTAGTCCTGTCCCCCTCCTTTCCTACCCTGAGACAGGCTGGTGCCAGGACGCACCCCCCATACACACACTTGCAGGTTACACCACCTGTGAGAATAAAGCATCATCCACCCAGCAGGCATCTGGCTGCTCCCCTCTGACCTGCCTGACTACTCCCTTCAGGCAAAATATGGTCCTTTCATGGTCCCCTGGTCCCCCATCTCAGGAAAGCTAGAACAGCCAAGCTTGCAAAAACCAGCAAAATTAAATTACTCAGCTGTCCCTGGAAGATGGTACAATCTGAGCTCTGACTTGTACCGGCTTTACCCTGTGTGCCCACGCAAGGGTTAACCTTCCAGCCTCAAGTGACCCTCTCCTGCCTAGGGCCAAGGGGCTCACCCACAAGATCAGAACACCCAGAGACCCTCTGTGCCAGCCTGGCCAACCCCAGAAAGGGTTAATTCACTCAGAGAACTGCTGGCTACTTTCAATGGCTTCTGGCAGGGGAGAGGGCAAACTGGGCAGAAGTCATAATTTTGATCACATTGCCTAAAACATGAGCACATTTACCCCCTCCCTGGGCATGGAGCCAGAATTTTATCTGGGTTTGGGGTGCCGCTTAGGGGAGAAATGACTGCAGAATGTGGGCAAATAAAGGTGGTCATTCATCAACATCTCTCCCTTCCCAACCACCCTCTACCCCACCAGCTCATGCACACACCTCACTGCAATTGGGATTCCAATACCCAGAGCCCATTTGCACAACCAAGAAGAATATCACTTACCGCAACACCAGAGGACTGAAGGGGGAATGGATGATCCAAATTCTTGCCAACTCCTCTCTTCCGTGCCGGGTGGGAAGAGGCAAAGTCCTGATGACTTTGTTTGAAAGCTCAGCGGAGGTGCCTGAAAGAAAATTGTTCATTTGACTCTCCTACTCCTCCCAAAATAAAATCAAGGCTCTGGCATGCACACACACACACACACACACACACACACACACACACACACACACAAAACTACCCCTAAATCATGCAGGACCAAGACAAATAGAAATACCACAGCTAGAAGAGGAGAAAACTCAGAGCCATCAGTGGACAAGGCAGACAGTGTTCCCACAGACTGCCCTCCACATGGATGAAGGTTTTCGCTCTGTTAGCTTCTCTCTCTCTCTCTCTCTCCCCCGTCCGCATAGGCAACTCCAGGCTGCTAGCAGTAGACGAATCAATTGCTTCCCGAGTGCCCTAATTGGCGGTGGCGGCTGCTGCCACCACTGCTGCAAAACCCTGTGTGAGCAAGGATGGGAGGCAGCAGCTTCCCGGCGCAGGGGAATCAAGCCTACCTCCCACCCGTGATTTATGTGTGAGGTTCCTGGAGAAAGCGAGGTGGGAGGCCAGGAGGGGAGGCTGGGCACACCAGAGATCCCAGCCGGTCGAAACGGCTTGCTGCCAAGGGATTGGTGGTCAGCACCGTGGACAGCGCTACGATGCCGGCGGAGGAGGGGATGGGCAGGAAGCGAACCCCAGGCGGAGAAGTTAAGTTATTGGATCGTTAGAGCAGAGAAGGGGGAGTTCAGAGAGGTGGGGGACGGGACTTCTCGACTTCACACAGTGAAGTCAGGGACAGCCTACCCACCATACACTTGTTCTAATCTTGTCGCTCACTCCCAGGGCAAAGAAGCTATAACTTCCACAGCCCCTCTCCCACACACACCCCCAGACCTGCACTGCCTTCTCTGCCAAGAGTTCGGCCCCTCCCCCCAAAGCTTAGCCCGACTGATTTGCCCTCACCCACACTGCTGCAGATTTCTGACTGTGCCTCTGGTTCCTGGGAACTCAGAGCAGGAAAGATGGGGCTCACAAAACTGAAACTTGTAAGGGGAAGGATAGCTTAGCTGAAGAAGCACTTGACAAGCTGCTGGGATCCAGGTATAGTCCCCCACACAACTTTGGAAAAGTTATTGAACGTCTCCAAGTTCCATCAGTAAAATGAGGATAAGACTATCTTATTTTCCTAAAAACAGGATGCAAGGGTTTAGAAAGCAAATTTAAGAATACCCGAGTTGTGGGCTGCTATGATTTCATGAGCTATAACCTGTTCTACAATTCTAATGCTTTGACAGAGGACCAAGGGAATTGATAGCCAACCCAGGATGGCATGGACCAATCTTACTCTTCAGCATGTGTCTTGAGTGGGATGAAGCTGGGAAATTTTTTAGGTGGTTTAAATCAGACAAGGGAGCCTTGGCCAAAGACTCATCCTGAAAAATCCAGACAAGCCTTCTGACACAAAATCTTGGACATAGAAAAAAAAATCATTAAAAGCAGACATGTACAAAGAGGAAGTGTTTCCATAGCTCCCAGTGTTCCAGATCTCAGGGTCCTATTCCTGTTCACTGTGGAAAAGGGCTCGTGTTGGAGAAAGGGCAGTAAATATCAGACAGACCAAGAGCTTTCATAACTTCTCTGCAAAGTGAAGGAGAACACTCTCTATTGCAAATTCTCATATCAAGTGTCCCCACCCGGATGGCTCAAGGTGAGCTGCCACATTTGGCAGTTAATTCCTCCCTTGAAAGCTATGACTTAAAATGTTAGGATCTTAGAGATCATTTAGGCCTTCACTTTATACATGATGATGATGATGATGATGATGGTGGTGACAGCGATAGTCTTGATGGTGATGGTGATAATGGTGGTGATAATGATTCTGGTGATGGTGTTGATAATGATTCTGGTGACAATGAAGGTGGTGATGATTGTGACGGTGTTGGTGGTAATGATGATGGCAGTGGTGATGATACTGATGGTGTTGATGGTAACGACAATGATGGCAGTTATCATTTATTGAGACTTAATCATGTGCCACTCATTCTGCTAAGACCTTTGTATACATCATCTCCTTGAATCCTCACTATGATCCTCTGAGGATACTATTGTCATCCCCACTGCAGATGAAGAAATTGATAGTCAAGAAATTAAGTTCCTTACTCAAGGTTACACAGTAAGTAGCAGAGACGATTCAAACCCAAGGCTGTATGATTCCAAAGCCTATGCTTCAGAATGTCTATCAGAGTAAAGTTAAGACACACTGGAATTTGGGTGGGGTCAAGAAATCATTGATGTTTTTCTGGGAAGACCTTATGATACAAGTTGAGTCCCCTCGCTTTACAGATGGGTAAACTGAGGACCAGAGAGGGGCAGTGACTTGCCCATAGTCAAAGGCCTAGAAAGTTGCAGAGTTGAGTCTGGAACTCAGGACTTTCAGAGGCCATTCCTATGTTCTAGTGCCTAGAACAGTGCCAGGCATATAATAGGCACTCAATGAACATGTGGGAAATGATTAGAAGCCCAGAGAGGAACTAAAGTCACATGGAATGCTGCTGATACAATAAGAACCAACATAGCTGTCAAGGCTCTTGGCTCCCATTCCCAAGGAATTTCCACCACACCTAAAAGCTTCCCTGGCCATTAAGTACGTGTTCTAGGAGGGACGGTATGATTTAGAGTTCTCTATTGGGAAATGAAAATGGCTACTACCCACTAAATGCCTAGACACCTACCATGTGTCAAGCTCTATAATAAGTACTTTACAGTTATTATCTCCAGTCTCCACAACTACGTGAGGTAGGTGCTCTTATTGTCCATTTTCAGATGAGAAGACAGGTTCAACCAGGTGACGTGAAATCCCTAAGCTCACATAGGGAGAGGCAGGGGCAGGGATGCAAACCCTGGTGTGTCTGACCCCAGAGCCTGTGTTTTCACCACCCTGTCAGTTTTTCTCAAACTGTGCACCCCAAAGGCCCCTGTGGGAGTGAAGGGGAGGCCTGAGTTGACCCCACCTTGGTTTCAAGTAGAGCAATTGTAATTTTAACTGTTTTATATACTGGGCATGTGCTCAAGCCTTCATTGAAGAAAGGGCTTTGCAGCAAAATTTAAAAATAATAAGAGCTGAAACCAGAGCTCTGTACTCTTCCTGGTGACCAGCCATCTAGGGACCAGTTTCACCTTCTCAGGGAACCTTGCCCCACCCTCTCCACCTCCCTGGTCACCCTCCCTCTGTCCTGAGAGCTCCTGGAAAGGATGCTGCTCACAGAACCAGCTGTTGTCATAAGCTCAGGCAGCCTCGTGGCACTGCAGCAGGGAGATACCTCCGAACCAGGCTCCCAAGGCTGAGCCTGGCCAGGCCCTGATTCTCCCAGAGGCTTTGTTAGAAGATGGAGCACTGCGAAGAGATGCCTCAGGGCCCCGGCCTCAGCAAGCTGCCATGTCCTGCCCTTGTTCTGTTGAGGCCATAGGTAGCCCATTACAACGCTCCATCACCCCCAGGAAGAGCAGGATGATGATGCTGCTGATAACTACAACAATAAAAGCTGCCCACTATGTCCTGGGAGATTCGTGTGCATCATGTTATTATTTTATCCTCACAAGCATCCAGTATGTTAGGATGGTTATAATTTTATTTCCAGTGGTCAAATGAGAAAACTGAGGCTCAGATGCCTAAAGCCACTAGCCCAAAGCTACTTCAAAAGTGGTGCGATTGAGATTTGAACCAATACCCTCTGAGCCTGTAACCATTGCGCTAGATGGCATATTTCTAATTATAATAGTCACTCCCATTTTAGTGCCTATTATTCAACGGAAACCCTGGTGGTGTAGTGGTTAAGAGCTACCAAAGGGTCAGCAATTACAATCCACCAGGCGCCCCTTGGAAACTCTATGGGGCAGTTCTACTCTGTATAGGGTCACTATGAGTTGGAATCAAATTGATGGCAACAGGTTATTATTCACCAGGAAAGGAGCCCTGGTTGCAAAGAGGTTAAGCTCTCAGCTGCTAACTGAAAGGTCAATGGTTTGAACCTACCAGCCTCTCCATGGAGAAAGATGTGGTGATCTGCTTCCAAAAAATTATAGCCTTGGAAACCCTATGGGTCAGTTCTACTTTGTCCTACAGGGTTGCTATGAATCATAACTGACTGGATGGCAACAGGTTTGGTGTTTCAGGTTTATTATTCACCAGGTGCTATATTTTATCACCCCAGTGTCCCTAATGACTTAGAACAGTACTATAAAGTTGTTACAGTATTTACCCACTTTACCAAAAAAAAAAAAAACCTGTTGCCATCAAGTTAATTCCGACTCATAGCAACCCCACAGGACAGAGTAGAACTGCCCCATAGAGTTTCCAAGTAGCAGCTGGTGGATTTGAACTGCCAACCTTTTGGTTAGCAGCCATAGTTCTTAATAATTCCACCACCGGGGCACCTTACCTGTCTTAGAGGTGGGTAAGTTAGACGTGGAGAGGACTAGTGACTTATCCAAGGTTAACACAGTGAGGAAGGGGGGTGTAGGATGTGAATCTCAATAGTTAGTCTCAGGGCTCCCTGTGCACTACTGTCTCCCAGGGAGATGGGTGCTGAGACAGCCCAGAAGGAAAGAATGTTCCCATTTCACTCAGTAAGTGTGGCAAACAGAATAATGACCCTCAAACATGTCCATGTCCTAATCCCCAGAACCTGTGAATATGTATGTTACCTTAGACAGTATAGTAAGGAGCTTTGCAGATGTGACTAAGTCAAGGACCTTAGGATCAGAAGATTATCCTGGATTACCTGTGTGGGCCCAATGTAACATAAAGGTCCTTCGAAGGGAAAGACAGAGGTAGAATGGTCAGAGTGTGAGAAGGAGATGCAACAATGGAAGCACAGATGAAAGAAAATAGAAACAGAGCGATTTGAAGATGCCACACCACTGGCCTTGAAGACAGAGAAAGAGGCCACAAGCCAAAGAATGCAGACGACCTCTGTTGTCGTATGCCCTTGAATTGATTCTGACCCCTAGAGCCCACATGACAGAGTAGAACTGCTCCCATAGGGTTTCTGAGGCCGTAATCTTTATGGAAGCAGATTGCCAGGTCTCCTCTCCTGCAAAGCAAAGCAGCTGGTGGGTTCAAACTGCTGAACTTTTTTTTTATTTTTGGGGATGAACACTTTTTTTAATTGTACTTTAGATGAAGGTTTACAGAACAAACTAGTTTCTCATCAGACAGTTAGTACACATATCGTTTTATGACACTGGTTAACAACCCCACGATATGTCAACACTCTCCCTTTTCAACCTTGGGTTCCCTTTTACCAGCTTTCCTGTTCCTTCCTGTCTTCTAGTCCTTACCCCTGGGCTGGAGTGCCCTTTTAGTCTTGTTTTGTTTTATGGACATGTCTAATCTTTGGCTGAAGGTTGAACCTTGGGAGTGGCTTCATTACTGAGCTAAAAGAGTATCTGGGGGCCATGCTCTCGGGGTTTCTCCAGTCTCTGTCAGATAAGTAAGTCTGGTCTTTTTTTTGTGAGTTAGAATTTTGTTCTACACTTTCCCCAGCTCTGTCTGGGACCCTCTATTGTGATCCCTGTCAGAGCACTCAGTGGTGTAGCTGAGCATCACCTAGTTATACTTGACCCAGCCTGGTGGAGGCCATGGTAGATGTGGTACATTAATCCTTTGGACTAATCTTACCCCTGTATCTCTAGTTTTCTTCATTCTCCCTCGCTCTCTATGGGATGAGACCAGTGTTGTATCTTAGATGGCCACTCACAGGCTTTTAAGACCTCAGATGCTATTCACCAAAGTAGAATGTACAACGTTTTCTTTATAAGCTATGTTATGCCAATTGAGCTAGATGTTCCCCAAGACCACGGTCCCCATAGCCCTTAGCTCAGCAATTCGGCCCCTCAGGGAGTTTGGATATGTCTATGGAGCTCCCATGACTTTGCCTTGAACAAGTTGTGCTGGTTCCCCAGCACTGTGTACTATCCTACCCTTCACCAAAGTCACCACTTATCTATTGTCTATCTAGTGTTTTTCCATCCTCACTCCTTCCCTCCCTCACAACCATCAAAGACTGTTTCTTTTTGCATATAAACCTTTTCATGAGTTTTTATAGTATTGGTCTCATAAAATATTTGTCCTTTTGTGATTGACTTATTTCACTCAGCATAATGCCCTCCAGATTCATTCATGTTGTGAGATGTTTCTCAGATTCATCATTGTTCTTTATCATTGCATAGTATTCCATTGTGTGTACGTACCATAGTTTGTTTATCCATTCATCCGTTGATGGGCATCTAGGTTGTTTCTATCTTTTTGTTATTGTGAACAATGCTGCAGTGAACATGGGTGTGCATATGTCTATTTATGTGATGGCTCTTATTTTTCTAGGATATATTCCTAAGAGTGGGATTGCTGGATGATATGGTATTTCTATTTCTAGCTTTGTAAGGAAGCACCACATCGTTTTCCAAAATGGTTGTATCATTTTGCATTCCCACCAGCAGTGCATGAGAGTTCCGATCTCCTTGCAGCCTCTCCAACATTTGTTACTTCCTGTTTTTTGTTTTTTTTACCAGTAATGCAGGGGTGAGATGGTATCTCACTGATGTTTTAATTTGCATTTCTCTAATGGCTAGTGGTCAAGAGCAACTCCTCATGTGTCTGTTGGCTGCTTGAATATCTTCTTTGATGAAGTGTCTGTACATTTCTTTTGCCCATTTTTTAATTGGGTTATTTGTCTGTTTCTTGTAGATTTTAGAGATCAGGCCTTTGTCTGATTTGTAGTAGCCAAAAATTTTTTCCCAGTCTGTAGGTTCTCTTTTTACTTTTTTGGTGAAGTCTTTTGATGAGCATTAAGCATTTAATTTTTAGAAGATCCCAGTTATCTAGCTTATCTTCTGGAGTTTATGTGTTGTTGGTTATGGTTCGTATCCTGTTAATGCCATGTATTAGGGCCTCTAGCGTTGACCCTATTTTTTCTTCTATGAACTTTATATAGTTTTTGGCTTTATATTTAGGTCTTTGGTCCATTTTGAATTAGTTTTTGTATATGGCGTGAGATATGGGTACTGTTTCATTTTTTTGCAGATAGGCACCCAGTTTTGCCAGCACCATTTGTTAAAAAGACTGTCTTTTCCCCATTTGATGGACTTTGGGCCCTTGTCGAAGACCAGGTGACCGTAGATGGATAGATTTACATCTGCGTTCTTAATTCTGTTCCATTGGTCAATGTGTCTGTCATTGTACCAGCACCAGGCTGGCAAACTGCCGAACTTTTGGTTAGCAGCTGAGCACTTAACCACTGAGCCACCTCTAGAAGCTATAAAAGCAGTAGTAAACTGATTCTCCCCCAGAACCACCAGAATAAGCACTACCCTGTTGCCACCTTGGTTTTAGGGGTTCTGACCTCTGAAATGGTAAGATAATAAATTTGTGCTATTTTAAGCCACTAAGTTTACATCAATTTGTTACAGCAGCAGTAGGAAACTCATACAGCAAGTCTGCCAGAGGACCCTACGGTGAAAATCCTAGAGTAGCTCAACCTTAGGAATCATGACTGAGCTCCCTCTTGGCCAAAGGGCCCAATACTTCAATCATATTACAGCATGTTCTGAATAATGCGGCGTGTGTGTGTGCGTGCACACATGTGCACACACCTGCACACAAGTTCCTGCGGAGGGAGCCCTGCGAGGCAAAGGGCTCAGGCTCAAAGCTTTAGCCTGACCACCAGGCTCTGCTGCTGGATGGCACTGCCAGCGATCTCCTGGCCTTATTCGCTCCCTCCTCCTCCTTTTTTGAAAGCCTCCAGGGAAACACTATCATCAGGAACACAAAAGTGAAGAAATGTCACAGGGCAGCTTTCCAGGAGCACAACTCATCACAGGGGATCAGTCAAAGAAAAAAAACAAGTAAATGGAGCAGAGAGACAGGAGAGCAAGAGAGAAAGAATTGCTGAGTCCCTGAGATTGGCCTGCGTACTCTGACAGATGCCTCCCCACTGGAAAAGGGGCAAGTCTTGGGAAAGCCTATTAGCCCCTTTAGGAGAAAATAGGGTAATTACAGAGAAGATGCAGCAGCACTTGGTGAGACAAGCTTTTAAGTCAAGTCAACAAATATTATTTATTAATCAGTCAATTCGGCGTTATATCAGGCAAGGTACTGCAAGGGGAAAGAAAACTTGGACTTGCTGTCTGGTGGTCTTGATTCTTGGCTCCACCACTCACCAGCTCTGTGACCTTGGGCATGTCACTTGCATGCTCTGAGGTTCAGTTTCCACAACTGTAAAATGGGGCTACGATACCTGACTCCCACCTACCCAGGATGTTTCATTGAGCTAATGGATGTGAAGAAATGCTATATACTCTAAATAACTAATAACAGTTACAATTTATTAAGCACCTACTCTGTGCTGGGTCCTTAACTAGACTCCTTTTTCACCCTCAAGGAATCTAGTTAAGCACCCAGCCCAAAACTGCTTTAGGTGCTAGAGACTGAGACAGTATAATGAAAAGGTTAGCGGCTAGATTTTAGAGCAAGGCTGCCAGGGTTTAAATTTGGCTCTATCACATACAAACTGTGTGACCTTGGCAAAGCTACTAAGCCTCTCTGTATCCCAGTTTCCCCATCTGTAAAGTGGGGATAATAATAGCACCTCCTCATACGGCTGTCATTACGATCATATAAGCTAATATCTGCCAAAACACTTAGGACAGTAAACACGGGGCAAGGAGAGTGTAGGGCGAGGAACAACAGCTTGAGAAAAACGCTCAGATGTCCTCACGCCCACCGAGGCATTGAGGATGGAGGGGGCTGACATTTGCTGGAGGAACCTACATTTTCAAAAAAAGCAGTTAAACTCTGATGGAAAAGGAATGACTCCCTGATGAGACATTCCAGGAACTGTGGCTGGAGGTGGGGAGTCATGAGCAGGAGAGCTGTTTCAGGTTAGATCTTTCAAGGCACTCCTTCAAGAACCTCTCAAAGCCCCTGTCTGGCTTTTCCCTGGACATGAGTGAACCAGATCCCTTGTCGCTGCTGAACAGATACCTGTCAAAGTCTCCCAGTACTTAGCTTGTATAGGGGAGGGAGCAGAGGGGAAGCCGGCTACTCAGTTAGTGGCTTAGACGTTCACCAAACACCTAGGAGAATGACTGACAGAAACCTGGCTTCAAGTCCAGCCTCTTCCATTCATTGGCTATGTGACCTTGGGCAAGTCACTTCACCTCACTGAGCCTCAGTATCCTCACCTATAAAATGAAGGTAACAGTAATACCTACTTCTTTAGTTTATTGAGATAATTCAATGTGATAAAATACCTAAAGCACTTGGAATATGTTATGAATTGAATTGTGCCCATCCCCAAAAGATATGTTGAAGTCCTTAATCCTGGTATCTATGAATGTGACCTTGTTTGGAAATAGGTCTTTCTGCAATGGTTAAGCACTTGACTGCTAACCATAAAGTAGGCAGTTTCAACCACCCAGTGGCTCAGCTGGAGAAAGACCTGGCAATCTGTTCCCGTAAAGACTACAGCCTAGAAAACCATATGGGACAGTTCTACTCTGTCACATGGGGTCGCTACCAGTTGGAAATTGACTCAACAGCACCTAACAATAACGTCAGTTAAGGTAACATGAGGTCATACCAGAGTAGGGTGAGTATAACCGAGCCTGAGTGACGTCCTCATAAAAGAGTAGAAGGGAGGCAGAGAGATAGAGGAAGAATGGCCATGTGAAGATGCATCTCAAGCCAAGGAACATCTGGGGCTACCAAAGCCTGGGAGAGACTAGAAAGGCTCTTCCCCTAGGGACTTTGGAGGGAGTACGGCCTGGCTGACGTCCTGATCTGGAATTCCACTCTCCCGAACTGTGAGACAATAGATTTATGCCCTTTTAATCCACCTAGTGTGTGGTATTAGTATTAAACCTACTGCCGTTGAGTCAATTTCGACCCATAGCGACCCTATAGGACAGAGTAGAACTGCCCCATAGGGTTTCCAAGGAGCGCCTGGTGGATTTGAACTGCTGACCTTTTGGTTAGCAGCCAAGCTCTTAACCACTATGCCACCAGTGCTCCGATATTAGTATTAGTTAATACAATATAGTATGTAAAGTATTTGGCACTTAGTAAGTGCTCAACACATCAGCTATTATTATTATTATCCCCGTTTTACTACTGTTGTTATCATTACCCTCTGCCAGATACTGGGGGTACTGAAATAACTAAGACTCCATCCCTCCACCCTACAGGCCAACAGGAAAGACAGAGAAGAGCCCCAAATTATAAAATAGTGTAATTAGTGCTATTCGAGAGCTGAGGGAGGCACACTAGCACCCACTTATTTCTGTTGTGTTGCGGGGGTGAGGCTGCACAAGGCTGCACCCCACAGGAGACCAGGGAGTTGGGGGTGGGGCAGTGGGGGCCATGCCTCTCCATGCCCTGAGCACTTCTTCCTCCCTACTCTGGGACATGCCCAACATCTGGGGGACGTCTTTCCTCCAAGGAGATTTTCAACATCACACTTATGTAATCCTAACATGACATGACAGATACCCAGCAGGCCTGAAAATGGGAGAGACTTGTGCTCCCCATGAGTCCCACTTGCCCAAGCAGGGAGACATAGCAAAGGCTGCAGAACCCAGGAGAGACTATGTCCCAGGCAGCACACGAGCAGTCAGACTAGCTGCTGGCTAGTGCCCAGGACGGGCACTCGTGTGGGGACAAAGACCTTTTCACACATGGTAGGTGGTCATGTAAACTGGCAGGGCCTTTCTGCAGGGCGATCTAGCACTATGTGTCCCCAAAACCTTAAAAATTATATGTACCTACCCTTGGACCCATGAGACTCCCTGTAGGAATTTAACCTAAGAAAATAATTAGATGTATGTACAAAGACTATCATTGCTATTGAAAACAACCTAAATGTCCAATGGTAGGGAGGGCATCACTTAAATAAATTGTGGGGAAAATGAAACAGCCCCACGCCATGATAGTGTTGGTGCGACTCTGAAACGGTGTACTTTCCATATTAAAAAAAGAAAAGAAAAAGGTTACAAAAGGTATTATGGTTTGACCCCATTCATATATATATATATGTATATATATTTAAAAAATATATATATATAAATATATATATATATAGTCCCTAAAAAAAAAAAAAACACCTGTTGTCATCGAGTTGACTCAGACTCATAGTGACCCTATAAGACAGAACAGAACTGCCCCCACAGGGTTTCAAAAGCTGTAAATCTTTACTGAAGCAGATTGCCACATCTTTCTCCCATGGAGCAGCTGGAGGGATCAAATTGCCAATCTTTTTGGTTAACGGTCCAACATTTAACCACTGTGCCACCAGGGCTCCTTATATTGTCCCTAGGAAGAGAGAAATGCCTAAAAGGCCTTCCACATGAACATCCTATTTCTCCTTCAAGATCCCGACCAGTCATTCATTTATTAACTCAACAAACATACTGAGGGCTGACTTATATGTCAGGTGCTAGGGATACAGAAGGAAGCAAGACAGATATCCTTCTTGCTCTTGCCAAGTTTAGGGGTTCAAAGGTCACTTCCCCCAGGGAGACCTCCCTGATTACACTCATCCAGATTGGAGTCCTCTTTACTGATCCCTGGTAGTACCTCCAGAATTTATGAAGGATGACAGCAATTTCCCAAGATCTTGGCTAAGCTCTTTACATATGGGATCTTGTTTAATATTTACAACAACCCTATAGATACTAAGGGTGATTCCCATTTCTCAGATGAGAAATCAGGGGCTCAGAGAGGGTAAGACATTTGTACAAACTCACAAATTAGTAAGTTACCAAACAGGGGCTCAGCCCACATCTGCTTGATGTCAGAGCCCATGCTCTTAAGTACTGCGTTCATGTTGAACAAACACTGAAAGTTCTGCAGGGCCAGGAACAGGGTACCTGTCAGCTGTCCCCAAGAGCCTTTCCCAACTCTTCCCAACATGGTTGGACTCTCCTCTTTTCTACCCCAAATGTACAGAATGTAGGCTCCACAACAGCCTGTCTCTTTCCATTTTGATCCCCGGTGTACATGTATGTGGGGGCAGAGCATCTGACTACCCTAAATCACATGTTTACTTATCATAAATGCAATATGTTAGTAGTTCATGAAATTCTGCAAGGGGCACCACATCTTTTGGATGCTGCTCTCTGAATGGATTTAGGAGAACCCGGGCTACATTATCATCCCAAGTAAACGCCAGAAACTCTGGGTATATCAAGACATCAGCTCCTTAAGAACAAGAGACAAAGTCTGTCTTGTGTACCTAAGACAATGTCTGGCACTGAGCAAATACCAAACAGTTTATGAATGAATAATTAAATGAATGAATAGATAGATGAATGATTAGATGGATGGATGATTAAATGAACAAATGGATGGATGGATCAATGGATGGCTGGCTGGATGGAAAGGTAGTTGAGTGGGCGAGCGGATGGATGGACGGATGAGGGGATGGGTGGATGGGTGGGTGGATGAGTGTATGGGTGTATGGGTGGATGGATGGATGGCTAGGTAGGTAGGCAGGCAGACAGGTAGGCAGGTAGATAGAGATGGATGGATGGATGGACAGACAGATGGAGAGACGGATGGATGGATGGGTAGCGAGGTAGACAGAGGGATGGAGGGATGGAGGGATGGAGGGATGGAGGGATGGAGGGATGGAGGGATGGAGGGATGGAGGGATGGAGGGATGGAGGGATGGATGGATGGATGGATGGATGGATGGATGGATGGATGGATGGATGGATGGATGGGTAGGGAGGTAGACAGAGGGATGGATGGATGGATGGACGGGTGGACAGACGGATGGATGGGTAGAGAGACAGAGTCTACATCCCTTGGTATAAGTTCCATGAGATCAGAGACCTAATGGTCTGTCCACAGCTATATCCCCAGAGCCTAGAACAGTGTCTAATATGTAACAGATGCTCAATAAATATTTGTTGGATGACTAGATGAATCCAAGGGGTATGAAATTTAGCCAGACCTCCTATAATTTGGAAGAAAGTCAGAAACCAAGGTTGCTCCCTGTCTCTGTGCAGCCACAGAATATTTATTTGCTTTGCTTCTCTGTCTCTCTTTTTAAACCTGGAATGATTTCAGATTTATAGAAAAGCTGCAAAGATAGTACAAATTTCCATATACTCTTCACTCTGCTTGCCCTAATGTTAACATCTTATATTACCATGGTACATTTGTCAAAACTAAGAAATGAGCATGGATATGATACTCTCAACTAAACGTCTGACTTCCTTTGGATTTCACCGGTTTTTCCACTGATGTAGTTCTGTTCTAGGATCTCATCCAGGACACCACATCACATTTAATTGTCCTCTGTCCTTAGTCTCCTCCAAATCTGGGGCTGTTCCTCATCTCAGTCTTTCCTTGTTTTTCACGACCTGACACTTTTGGATGTGTCATGGATTGAATTGTGTCCCCGCAAAATACGCGTATCATTTTGGTTGGCCATGACTTCCAGTGTTGTGTGATAGTCCACCATTTTGTCATCTGATGTGATTTTCCTATGTGTTGTAAACCTTACCTCTTTGACGTTAGTGAGGCAGGAGAGGCAGCAGTTATGTTAATGAGGCAGGGCTCGATCTACAAGATTGGATTGCGTCTTGAGCCAATTTCTTTTGAGATATAAAAAAGAGAAGCGAGTAGACAGACAGGTGGACCTCATACCACCAAGAAAGTAGCGCCGGGCACAAAGCGTATCCCTTAGGCCCGGTGTTCCTATGCAGAGAAGCTCCTAGATCAGGGGAAGATTGAGAGAATAAACTTCTGTTTGTTAAAGCCATCCACTTGTGGTATTTCTCTTACAGCAGCACTAGATGACTAAGACAATACGGGTCAGATATTTTGTAGAATGTCCCCCAATTTGGGTGTGCCTGATGATTCTCATGATTAGATTGGAGTTACAGCTTTTTAGGAAGAAGTGAAGAGGTGAAGTGCCCTTCTCATCACATCACGTCGGAGGGTACATGACATTCAACATGACTATGTCTCTTTTCTCAGCCACTTTCCTCAGACTTGCACATGGCCCAAATCTTCTTGGCCCAACAATTCCATTGCCTCCATTATGTGACTGTGTACTCTGTGGCTCAGCCCAGGCTTTGGGTTTATCCAACTAGCCAGGTCCATAGGACAGAGTGAGGGGTCAGCAGCACAGACAGAGAGAACTGGAGGAGGGCAAATTCGCTTAGGAGGGGCATGGTGGGCAGGGAGGCAACGCTCAAGATACAAGTCCGAGCTTTCCACTGACTAATGAAGCAGCCTTGGACAAATCAAAACCTCTCCTGCCTCACCTTTCCCATCTGTAAAATGGGAGGGGATGATGACAATATTACTTGTATCACAGGGAATGAACTAATCTAAGAGCTATGAAAGGACCTTCAAAACCGTGAGCCACTTTATAATCATGAGCTATTATCTGTGGCAGCCACAAGAAGGTGCCTGCAGAATTTCGGATACAGGGAGAATAACTGATTGAGGGCCCCAGCTTCTGCGCTCTTAGAGCCATCAGTATAAATGAGGCCATGCTTCCCATTGGCTGCTCCCAGCCAATAACTGCGTGCAGCAGGGATGCGAAACCGGGCCTGTTCCTGGAAGATGCAGGACTCCTCTGACAGCCAGCTTCAGCTGGAGGACTCCTTAATGCCTTGCTGAACCTTCTTCGGTCTGCACAGGAGTCTAGAATGCTCCTGCCCAACCTTTGCTCCTAGCCTTCCTCAGCTCCCTCCCTATTTGCTCCCACAGGTAGTTCCCCTAACTAAGCCCTTACATGGTTAGTCTAATCCTGGCATCTGCTTCCTAGAGAACCCAAGCTGGCACATTATCCCATAGGACATCTATTACCTTTGACCGGTCAGCACCCATTTTCCTGCTCCCTATTGTCCTCCGGGTAAATCCTCCTTTCCCCTACAGCTGGTCAATGAGATTTGGGTGGCGCTGGGACCTCCCTCTACTCCAGAGAATGGCACATGCCCAGGCTTGGCCACTCATCTATTTCATCCCCCTGGTCACAGCGATCAGTACAGAGAAGGGCATGTGGCATGATGCGAGGCAGTCTGGAACTTTCATTGGTGCTCTTAGGAAGGAAGCATACATCTTTTCACTGGGGTTGCTAAGCTGGTAGACTATAAGCCTGGAGTTGCCTGTTGCCCTCCAGCCTGAAATGTCTGCAGAAGAGAGATACTGAAGTCTATGCAGAAGAGAAAAAGATGTGAAAAACTGATTCCTGTTGACATTATTTGAGTACCTGAATCGAGCCATGCCTGAAGCTCATGCACTTTTCCATAATGTCAGTCAATATATTCTTCCTTCTTTTTTTTGCTTGAGCTTATTTGAGTTGAATGTTCCAAGTAAAAAAGATTAATTCACAATTTTCCTGACATTGTTTCTGAAAATAAGGGCAAGAGGTAGTGGCTTCTGGAGAGGAGCTATAGAGCCAACAGTAAACGTCAAGGATGGGCAAAATGGATTCTTTTAAATCTACGTGTGAACTACTTTTAGGGTGTCAGAAAGATTAAAGAGAAGAAGAAGAAACCAAAGAAGCAGCAGTGGGAGCCAGTTTGGCTTTAGGCTGCTTTTTAAAGAAAGCAAGCATCTCCACAATTAGGATTCCAAATATAATCCCTCTCTCATTCCACAGAACGCAGTACCTAGACAGCTACTCCTAAAAATAAGAGAAACTAAAATCTGTCTGTTTTATGATGAATCACAAACACATTTCATCTCTGGCTCTTCTTCTGTTTGAGAAGGGAACTCAAAAGGTGTCTCCCTTCTTTTAAAAAATTAAGATTCAACGGAGATTTCTATCAATAAATTCATTCTGATCTCCCTAAATGTGGATTCTTTTTACAGGTGCTGCTACTTCCCATTTGAAAGAGAAGCTAATGTCAGGCCCATAATAGCAATCACTGCTGAGGTTTATCCTACATGGTAAAAAGCATCTTGATGATTCTTTGCTTGGCAGTAAGCAGGAGCCTCAACAAAGCCAAGACTCACTGATGCCTTTTCTCCTAACTCAACATTAAGGGCACCCATCCTCCTGAGGCATTGTAAGCAGGGCTCCAGAATATAGCAAAATTGCAACCTGTTTGGCATTTCTGACTCAAGGCTCAATCTCTCGCTTTTGGAAATAAAAATAAATAGCAAACTATTAACACCAGGCTGCCAGTATCATCAATGAACATGAGGAGACTAAACTTCACTAGGCAATTAATTCCCCTTTCCTGGGTAAATGCAGATGGCAAATGGAGGCTCTGGCTCATGCCAGGACCCTTCTGCCCCCATTTCAGATGTGTCTCCATCGCTGGCAAGGCTTTGATGGCGGAAGGCAAAGGCACCTACATGTTCTTTAAATAGATCTCCACTCTGGCTGCCTTGACAGCTAATGGCCAAAGGATGCTAACACACAGTGGCATCTGTGTTCACAAAATCAAGGAAGTTTTCCATCAACTGACTTGCTCCTTTATTAAGAGGCAAAGCAATCAGGCATGCAGGAGCAAAGCTCACTAGGGGATCTGAACTGCCAAACTGCACTGAGCAGATGCCCAGGGATAAGGAGGACTCAAATCAGCAATGATAGTAATAACATTAGTGATTACAACAGCAGCAGCAATGGCTAATATTTACAGAGTGCCTCCTGCAAGCCACGCTCAAAATCACTGCTCTATATGCATGATCTCACTGAATTCTCACAATAATTCTCAGAGGTAGGTGCTAATATTAGCTCTGCATGGCTAGATGAGTGTGGTAGATTGGTTGCAAAAATGGCCCTAATTCTCCCTTTCTCTGTACCCATGCCCCTTGCAATGTGACTATGTATTGCAATGTGATTTTGCAGCTCTGTCCATCAAGAGATGGAGTCTATTTCTCCACTACTTAAACCAGGAGTGGACTTGTGACTAGCTTTGGCCAAGAGAATGCTATGAACCTGGACTTCACGCTTCTGCTTTCTCTCTTGAGCTCCTGTCTCTATCATAATAATAGGCCCAAGCTAGCCTGCTGGAAGAAGAGAAGCCACATGAGACAGAACTGGAACATCCTAGGCCAGCCAGCTCCCAGAGACCTGCAACTCATGAGCAAACCCAGCCCAGATCAGCCAAGCCCTGCCCAGATCAGCCAAGCCCTGCCCAGATCAGCACTGCTGCTCAGCCGACCCACAGACTAGTGAGTGTTAATAAATGTTTACTGTTACACGCCACTGAAGTTTTGTGGTTGTTTCTTACACAGCATTATTGTAGCAATAGGTAACAGATAAAATGAGGAAACTAAGTCATAAATAGATTAAAGTGAGTTACTAGCAAATTGCTTAGCACATAGTAGGAATTCAATAAATACTAAACGAATGAATGAATGAGTAGGAAACCAAGTCCAGTCTGTTGGACCCCACAGTCTGAACCTTTGACCAACAAGATATACTAGGATGCTCAGTTCTACCCTAATGCGTGTTTTCTTCCCTTTGAAACCACCCAGCACTGTGCCTGCCTCAATAAATGCTCTTTCCTTTCCTTTCTCACCCATCCTTGATTTCACCCCAGCAGATTTAACTCAATCCCTGCTTTATTGCAAAGTCCCTAAAGAAAAGGAGAAGTATAAGTAGTGGTAAAAGATGTGTTTGATATAATTATTATCCATTCCTGGGAAAAGCTTATGTTTAAGTTCAAACTTTTTCTGTTCTTCTGTGTTAGATATAGCTGGATTCTACCCTCTCCCCCAGTCTTTCATCTCTATATTTTAACTGGCAAATTTAAGTCATTTACATTTATTATGATTACTGATACATGTAAATTTCATTTGACCATCTTATTTTATGCGTTCTGTTTACCCTGGTTTCTCAGTAGTCCTCCTCACTGCTTTTCCTATTTGCTATGCACTGTCCCCTACCACTGCTAC
This sequence comes from Loxodonta africana, assembly GCF_030014295.1. Taxonomy (NCBI): domain Eukaryota; kingdom Metazoa; phylum Chordata; class Mammalia; order Proboscidea; family Elephantidae; genus Loxodonta; species Loxodonta africana. The sequence continues at coordinate 10,885,630 of NC_087360.1, read as the reverse complement.
TTTGGAAGTTACATTCTCCATTTTTTCAATGTTACCCACAACTTTTTACCATGCTTATGTGATTTAATCTAAAATTAATCAATTTCTATATCCTTCTCCAAAACAATATAAAGACGTTAAAGAGTTTAATTCTGATCCTTCTCTACTGTCTTAAACATCTAGTATTGTTTTATTCTCTCCCCTAAAATAGTCACCCTTGTGTCCCCAGGGCCTAGTATAGTGCCTGTCACACTGTTGTTGTTGTGTGCCGTTGAGTCAATTCCAGCTCATAGCGACCCTATAGGACAGAGCAGAACTGCCCCATAGGGTTTCTAAGGAGCAGCTGGTGAATTCAAACTGCCAACCTTTAGGTTAACAGCTGAGCTCCTAACCACTGTGCCACCAGAGCTCCACTGTCATACTGCATCTGCACAGTATACACTTGAATTGTTGTTCTTGGGTGCTGCCAATTTTTGACACATAGAGATCGTGTGTAACAGAGGAGAACTTTCCCATAGGGTTTTCTAGGCTGTAATCTTTACAGAAACAGATAGCCAGGTCTGTCCTCCTCGGAGCCACTGGGTGGGTTTGAACTGCCAACCTTTCAGTTAGCAGCTGAGAACTTAACTGTGGTACCACCAGGGCTCCTACTTGTTGAATAAATGGATACTCATCATTTGCTTATTAACACACTTTAAACATATGACATGTTCTTCCATACAATTTTATATTCTTCAAAGGATGTTCACATCCACCAACCCAAAGCTTTCAAGGAAGCAGTGGCTATACTATGAGGACATGAGGCTGAGAAGCTCAGGGTCTTTGAAGGGCCACAAACCAGAGAGTGGGCAACGCTGGGGGCGAACCCAATTGCCCAGACTCTCAACCCAGTGCTCTCAACAGTCTACAGGACATCGGCAGCTGGATGAGGTTTAGAGCTTCCTCTTATAAATATTTCATTAAAATTTAATTGTCGTAACAAATTGGGTGTCTTTGAGTCTGAGAACTTGTCTCTAATGAGTTCTTCTCTGTTACTCCAAACTCTTTGCCCTTATTAAAAATTTTAATGCAGAGTATATCTGTGCGTGTGTCTCTGTCTCTTTCACACACACACACACACACACACACACACAATGTGGCTAGTCCCTTTGTCAGGGCATGCTTTGTACATATTCCTGGTATCTTTCCTATCCTTGGTTCCTTTCTTTACAAAGTAAATTTGTTAGTTAATTTTTCCTTTCTAGCATCCTTAGCCATGTCCCTCCACCTCTTCTTTCACTGTGGCCTGGTAGTGATGTGGGAAAGGAAATGATTCTATTTGCTGACACCAGGAAATGAAGGGAGGCTCTGTGGAATGCTGAATATCAATATTAACCTACAAAAAAAAGAACACCCCCTACCTTATATAAAGAGCTTTAATCTCTCTCTTCAGGGGATTAAAACATTTCAAAGTGGCAAATGAAAACTCATTTAATCTCTCCATTCAAATATCTGCCATCAGCCTATAGGTTATTAAAAAAAAAAAAAAAAGATGACAGTGCTGAAAGTGAGAAAAAAATAAACTAAATTGGTACTAGAAATCAAAATTTCAAAAGCTGGGGTCAGGCCTCATAATGGAAAAGAAGAAGGAGATCTTTTCCACACCAGGGAACCAATTCCACTGTCTTTAAATTCTACTTCTTTTTTCTTCTACAAAGCCCCTTCCCTCAACAAAAGGTCTTATTCATTTTCTCCTCGTATCAAAATTTCTGTACAGCCTAGCTAGGAGAACGATGTCCCAAATGACAATACTAATACCAACAGCTTACTGTGCACCAGTCACTAGTCTAAGCACTTGACATGTTATATAACACATCCAATGCTCACACAACTCTATGCGCTGGTCATTATAATTATTCCTATTTTACAGATAAGGGAACTGAAGCACAGAGAGGTAAAGTTACCTGGAGAGTAGAAGAGCCAGGATTTAAGTACAGGGACGCTGGCTCTGGCACCTATGTTCTTAACCACTCTACTCCACAACCCCTCAAGGTCACACCAGTATTTTCCCCTGAGATTGTGTTAAAGCAGATATGCTTTAAGGGGCAGGAGGATGCATAAAAGACCTTAAATAGTGGGTGCCTCTGGCAATGATGACTAGAAGAGTTGAAAAGAAGATTTCAAAGGACAGCTTGAGAAGACAGGGTAAAGTATTATCATGAAATGTGCAAAGACCTGGAGTTAGAAAACCAAAAGGGAAGAACATGCTCAGCGTTTCTCAAGCTGAAAGAACTAAAGAAAAAAATTCAAGCCCTGCGTTGCAATACTGAAGAATTTTATGGGCAAGAGACTGAACAACGTACAGAGCATCAAGGGAAGATGAAAGGAATACACAGAATCACTGTACCACAAAGAACTGGTCAACATTCAATTATTTCAGGAGGTAGCATACGGTCAAGAATGGATGGTCCTGAAGGCATTGGTGAAAAACAAGGCTCCAGGAATTGACAGAGCCTTTTTCAACAAATGTTCAGATGTTTCAACAAATGGATGCAATGCTACAGGTGCTCAAGGATCTACGCCAAGAAATCTGGAAGACAGTTACCTGGCTAACCGACTGGAAGAGACCCATATTTATGCCTATTCCCAAAAAAGGTGACCCAACCAAATGCAGAAGTTATCAAACAATATCATTAATATTACGTGTAAGTAAAATTTTGCTGAAGATCATTCAAAAGTAGTTGCAGAAGTACATCGACAGGGAACTGCCAGAAATTCAAGCTGGATTCAGAAGAGAACGTGGAATGATGGTGTCCCAGTTGAAAAGTGTGAGCATTTGGCTCTCAGGAGAGGGGTAAGCATGCCTCTTGGGGACAGGAAAGCTCTGTGCCTCCTTGTCCCAGAGTGGAGATGTCAGCTCAGGGGATAAGAGATTGGGAATTCAAGAAATAAAGAAGGGACCTCCTACCACCAAGAATGAAGAACCAGGAGGGAAGCATATCCTTTGGACACGGGGTCCCTGAGCTAAGAAACTCCTAGACCAGGGCAAGACTGATGACAAGGACCTTCCCCCAGAGCCAACAGAAAGTCTTCCCCTGGAGCTGGCACCTTGAATTTGGACTTCTAGCCTCCTAAACTGTGAGAAAATAAATTTCTCTTTGCTAAAGCCATCTATTTGTGGTATTTCTGTTATAGCAGCACTAGATAGCTAAGACAGAGGAATATCATTGCTGATGTCAGGTGGATTGGGTAAAAGCAGTGAATACCAGACAGGTGTTTGCTGTGTTTTAGTGACTATGCCAAGGCATTTGACTGTGTGAATCATAACAAATCATGGATAACATTGCAAAGAATGGGAGTTCCAGAACACTTACTTGTGCTCTTGAGGAACCTGTACATAGACCAAGAGGCAGTTATTTGAACAGAACAAGGGGATACTGCACTGTTTAAAATCAGGAAAGGTGTGCATCAGAGTTGTATCCTTTCATCATACTTATTTGACCTGTATGCTGAGCAAATAATCTGAGAAGCTGGACTACATGAAGAAGAATGGGGCATCAGGATTGGAGGAAGACTCATTAACAACCTGCGATATGCAGATGATACAACCTTGCTTGCTGAAAGCAAAGAGGACTTGAAGCACTTACTGATGAAGATCAAAGACTATAACCTTCAGTATGGACTACACCTCAACATAAAGAAAACAAAAATCCTCACAACTGGACCAATAAGCAACATCATGATAAACGGAGAAAATACTGACATTGTCAAGGATTTTATTTTATTTGGATCCACAGTCAACGCCCATGGAAGCAGCAGTCCAGAAATCAAATGTGTATTGCATTGGGAAAATCTGCTGCAAAACACCTGTTTAAAGTGTTAAAAAGATATCACTTTGAGGCCTAAGGTGTGCCTGACCCAAGCCATGATATTTTTCAATTGCCTCATATGCATGGGAAAGCTCGACAAAGAATAAGGAAGACTGAAGAAGAATTGATGCCTTTGAAGTATGGTGTTGGTGAAAAACACTGAATATACTATGGACTCCCAGAAGAATGAACAAATATGTCTTGGAAGAAGTTCAGGCAGAATGCTCCTCAGAAGTGAGGATGGTGAGACTTTGCCTCGTGTACTTTGGACATGTTATCAAGAAGGACCAGTCCCTGCAGAAGGACATCAGGTTTGGTAAAGTAGAGGGTCAGTGAAAAAGAAAAATACCTTCAATGAGATGGACTGACACAATGGCAACAATTGTGAGGATGATGCAGGACTGGGCAGTGTTTCGTTTTGTTGTACATAGGGTCACTACGAGTCAGAATCAACACAATGGCACCTAACAGCAAGAGAATTAAGACCTAAGGGCAAGAGAATTATGGAACAGATGTGAGAGGGAGGCTTTAGCCTTATATCCTTTTGTACTCTTTTAATTTTTAACCACGTGTATCTTTTATCTATGCGTATATGCATGTAATTAAAAAAAAGAAACAAAACTGGTTTGACCATCTCAAAAAGGAGAAATACCTGAAATAAAAATAATACCTGAGGGGGAGCCAAGATGGCGGACTAGGCAGACGCTACCTCGGATCCCTCTTACAACAAAGACACGGAAAAACAAGTGAATCGATCACATACATAACAATCTACGAACCCTGAACAACAAACACAGATTTAGAGACGGAGAACGAACTAATACGGGGAAGCAGCGATTGTTTCCAGAGCCTGGAGCCAGCGTACCAGTCAGGTACGGCACAAGCACAGAGAGTGGCTCCACCCCCCTGAACTTACCCCGGGAGGGGGACCAGCCGGTTCCACGGGCGGCGTGGGACGCAGCCGGTAGGAGAAGTCCCCGGGAGGCAGTGACTGGTCTTGGAGCAGAAAGAGCAGCGTCCGAGCCGGGGAACCGTCCCGCAGGGATTTGGACTGGATGCAGGTACGGCATAAACACGGAGAGTTGTTCCACCCCCCTGAACTAACCCCGGGAAGGGGACCAGCCGGGTCGCGTGGGCGGCGTGGGACGCAGCCGGTAGGAGAAGTCCCTGGGAGGCAGCGACTGGTATTGGAGCGGGGAGAACAGCGTCCCAGCCGGAACACTCGGTCACGGCACAAGCACGGGGACCTGCTCCACCCATCTGAACTAACCCCGGGAGGGGGCCCAACTGGTTCTCGGGGGCGCCACGACCACATGGCTGGAGGGACGAGAAGTCCCCGGGAGGCAGCGAATGATTTTGGAGTCGAGAGTGCACCGTCCCAGTAGGGGAGCCTTGACGCTGGGCGTGGGGCTGGAAGCGGAGGATCTGACCGTGACTCCAGCGGGCCACACCCCCCGGGGGCAATCTCCACACAGCCAGCACACATAGGCGACACGCCCCGCGGGAGTCTCAGATATAATAGTCATTCCAAGCAAGACAAGCAACTCTGGCTATATTCTGAGGTGCTACTCTCCTATCTCTCTGTTCCCTCCCCCACCCTCCCCAGGCGGCTTTATTAACATCTGAATAGCCTGAGCCAGAGGGAGAACTCTGATAGGGATCTGACTGCATTTTTTTTTTAGCGGATTTTCTGGAAAAACTAGTTTCCCAGTGATGGCTCGGAGACAACAATCCATATCAAACCACTTAAAGAAGCAGACCATGACAGCTTCTCCAACCCCCCAAACAAAAGAATCAAAATCTTTCCCAAATGAAGATACAATCTTGGAATTCAGATACAGAATATAAAAAACTAATTTACAGAATGCTTAATGATATCACAAATGAAATTAGGATAACTGCAGAAAAAGCCAAGGAACACACTGATAAAACTGTTGAAGAACTCAAAAAGATTATTCAAGAACATACTGGAAAAATTAATAAGTTGCAAGAATCCATAGAGAGACAACATGTAGAAATCCAAAAGATTAACAATAAAATAACAGAATTAGACAACGCACTAGGAACTCAGAGGAGCAGACTTGAGCAATTAGAATGCAGACTGGGACATCTGGAGGACCAGGGAATCGACACCAACATAGCTGAAAAAAAATCAGATAAAAGAATTTAAAAAAATGAAGAAACCCTAAGAATTATGTGGGACTCTATCAAGAAGGATAACCTGCGGGTGATTGGAGTCCCAGAACAGGGAGGGGGGACAGAAAACACAGAGAAAATAGTTGAAGAACTCCTGACACAAAACTTCCCTGACATTATGAAAGACGAAAGGATATCTATCCAAGATGCTCATCGAACCCCATTTAAGATTGTTCCAAAAAGAAAAAACACCAAGACATATTATCATCAAACTCACCAAAACCAAAGATAAACAGAAAATTTTAAAAGCAGCCAGGGAGAAAAGAAAGGTTTCCTTCAAGGGAGAATCAGTAAGAATATGTTCTGACTACTCAGCAGAAACCATGCAGGCAAGAAGGGAATGGGACCACATATACAGAACACTAAAGGAGAAAAACTGCCAGCCAAGGATCATATATCCAGCAAAACTCTCTCTGAAATATGAAGGCGAAATTAAGATATTTACAGACAAACACAAGTTTAGAGAATTTGCAAAAACCAAACTAAAGCTACAAGAAATACTAAAGGATATTGTTTGGTCAGAGAACCAATAATATCAGATATCACCACAACACAAGGTCACAAAACAGAACGTCCTGATATCAACTCAAATAGGGAAATCACAAAAACAAATTAAGATTAATTAAAAAAAAAATACACATAACAGGGAATCATGGAAGTCAATAGGTAAAAGATCACAATAATCAAAAAGAGGGACTAAATACTGGAGGCATTGAACTGCCATATGGAGAGTGATACAAGGCGATATAGAACAATACAAGTTAGGTTTTTACTTAGAAAAATAGGGGTAAATAATAAGGTAACCACAAAAAGGTATAACAACTCTATAACTCAAGATAAAAACCAAGAAAAACGTAACGACTCAACTAACATAAAGTCAAGCACTATGAAAATGAGGATCTCACAATTTACTAAGAAAAATGCCTCAGCACAAAAAAGTATGTGGAAAAATGAAATTGTCAACAACACACATAAAAAGGCATCAAAATGACAGCACTAAAAATTTATTTATCTATAATTACCCTGAATGTAAATGGACTAAATGCACCAATAAAGAGACAGAGAGTCACAGACTGGATAAAGAAACACGATCCATCTATGTGCTGCCTACAAGAGACACACCTTAGACTTAGAGACACAAACAAACTAAAACTCAAAGGATGGAAAAAAATATATCAAGCAAACAATAAGCAAAAAAGAAGAGGAGTAGCAATATTAATTTCTGACAAAATAGACTTTAGACTTAAGTCCACCACAAAGGATAAAGAAGGACACTATATAATGATAAAAGGGACAATTGATCAGGAAGACATAACCATATTAAATATTTACGCACCGAATGACAGGGCTGCAAGATACATAAATCAAATTTCAACAGAATTGAAAAGCGAGATAGATATCTCCACAATTATAGTAGGAGACTTCAACACACCACTTTCGGAGAAGGACAGGACATCCAGTAAGAAGTTCAACAGAGACACGGAAGATCTAATTACAACAATCAACCAACTTGACCTCATTGACTTATACAGAACTCTCCACCCAACTGCTGCAAAGTATACTTTTTTTTCTAGCGCACATGGAACATTCTCTAGAATAGACCACATATTAGGTCATAAAACAAACCTTTGCAGAATCCAAAACATCGAAATATTACAAAGCATCTTCTCAGATCACAAGGCAATAAAACTAGAGATCAATAACAGAAAAACTAAGGAAAAGAAATCAAATACTTGGAAAATGAACAACACCCTTCTGAAAAAAGACTGGGTTATAGAAGACATTAAGGAGGGAATAAGGAAATTCATAGAAAGCAACGAGAATGAAAATACTTCCTATCAAAACCTCTGGGACACAGCAAAAGCAGTGCTCAGAGGCCAATTTATATCGATAAATGCACACATACAAAAAGAAGAAAGAGCCAAAATCAGAGAACTGTCCCTACAACTTGAACAAATAGAAACTGAGCAACAAAAGAATCCATCAGGCACCAGAAGAAAACAAATAATAAAAATTAGAGCTGAACTAAATGAATTAGGGAACAGAAAAACAATTGAAAGAATTAACAAAGCCAAAAGCTGGTTCTTTGAAAAAATTAACAAAATTGATAAACCATTGGCTAGACTGACTAAAGAAATACAGGAAAGGAAACAAATAACCTGAATAAGAAATGAGAAGGACCACATCACAACAGAACCAAATGAAATTAAAAGAATCATTTCAGATTATTATGAAAAATTGTACTCTAACAAATTTGAAAACCTAGAAGAAATGGATGAATTCCTGGAAAAACACTACCTACCTAAACTAACACATTCAGAAGTAGAACAACTAAATAGACCCATAACAAAAAAAGAGATTGAAACGGTAATCAAAAAACTCCCAACAAAAAAAAGCCCTGGCCCGGAGGGCTTCACTGTAGAGTTCTACCAAACTTTCAAAGAAGAGTTAACACCACTACTACTAAAGGTATTCCAAAGCATAGAAAATGACGGAATACTACCCAACTCATTCTATGAAGCCACCATCTCCCTGATACCAAAACCAGGTAAAGACATTACAAAAAAAGAAAATTATAGACCTATATCCCTCATGAACATTGATGCAAAAATCCTCAACAAAATTCTAGCCAATAGAATCCAACAACACATCAAAAAAATAATTCACCCTGATCAAGTGGGATTTATACCAGGTATGCAAGGCTGGTTTAATATCAGAAAAAACATTAATGTAATCCATCACATAAATAAAACAAAAGACAAAAACCACATGATCTTATCAATTGATGCAGAAAAGGCATTTGACAAAGTCCAACACCCATTTATGATAAAAACTCTTACCAAAATAGGAATTGAAGGAAAATTCCTCAACATAATAAAGGGCATCTAAGCCAACAGCCAATATCACTCTAAATGGAGAGAACCTGAAAGCATTTCCCTTGAGAACGGGAACCAGACAAGGATGCCCTTTATCACCGCTCTTATTCAACATCGTGTTGGAAGTCTTAGCCAGGGCAATTAGGCTAGACAAAGAAATAAAAGGTATCCGGATTGGCAAGGAAGAAGTAAAGTTATCACTATTTGCAGATGACATGATTATATACACAGAAAACCCTAAGGAATCCTCCAGAAAACTACTGAAACTAATAGAAGAGTTTGGCAGAGTCTCAGGTTATAAAATAAACATACAAAAATCACTTGGATTCCTCTACATCAACAAAAAGAACACCGAAGAGGAAATAACCAAATTAATACCATTCACAGTAGCCCCCAAGAAGATAAGATACTTAGGAATAAATCTTACCAAGGATGTAAAACACCTATACAAAGAAAACTACAAAGCTCTACTACAAGAAATTCAAAAGGCCATACTTAAGTGGAAAAACATACCCTGCTCATGGATAGGAAGACTTAACATAGTAAAAATGTCTATTCTACCAAAAGCCATCTATACATTTAACGCACTTCCGATCCAAATTCCAATGTCATATTTTAAGGGGATAGACAAACAAATCACCAATTTCATATGGAAGGGAAAGAACCCCCGGATAAGCAAAGCACTACTGAAAAATAAGAAGAAAGTGGGAGGCCTCACCTTACCTGACTTCAGAACCTATTATACAGCCACAGTAGTCAAAACAGCCTGGTATTGGTACAACAACAGACACATAGACCAATGGAACAGAATTGAGAACCCAGACATAGATCCATCCACGTATGAGCAGCTGATATTTGACAAAGGACCAGTGTCAATTAACTGGGGAAAAGATAGCCTTTTTAACAAATGGTGCTGGCATAACTGGATATCCCTTTGCAAAAAAATGAAACAGGACCCATACCTCACACCATGCACAAAAACTAACTCCAAGTGGATCAAAGACCTAAACATAAAGACTAAAACGATAAAGATCATGGAAGAAAAAATTGGGACAACCCTAGGAGCCCTAATACAAGGTATAAACAGAATACAAAACATTACCAAAAATGATGAAGAGAAACCCGATAACTGGGAGCTCCTAAAAATCAAACACCTATGCTCATCTAAAGACTTCTCCAAAAGAGTAAAAAGACCACCTACAGACTGGGAAAGAATTTTCAGCTATGACATCTCCGACCAGCACCTGATCTCTAAAATCTACATGATTCTGTCGAAACTCAACCACAAAAAGACAAACAACCCAATCAAGAAGTGGGCAAAGGATATGAACACACATTTCACTAAAGAAGATATTCAGGCAGCCAACAGATACATGAGAAAATGCTCTCGATCATTAGCCATTAGAGAAATGCAAATTAAAACTACGATGAGATTCCATCTCACACCAGCAAGGCTGGCATTAATCCAAAAAACACAAAATAATAAATGTTGGAGAGGCTGCGGAGAGATTGGAACTCTCATACACTAGCTAGTGGGAATGTAAAATGGTACAACCACTTTGGAAATCTATCTGGCGTTATCTTAAACAGTTAGAAATAGAACTACCATACAACCCAGAAATCCCACTCCTAGGAATATACCCTAGAGATACAAGAGCCTTCATACAAACAGATACATGCACACCCATGTTTATTGCAGCTCTGTTTACAATAGCAAAAAGTTGGAAGCAACCAAGGTGTCCATCAAGGGATGAATGGGTAAATAAATTGTGGTATATTCACACAATGGAATACTATGCATCGATAAAGAATAGTGACGAATCTCTGAAACATTTCATAACATGGAGGAACCTGGAAGGCATTATGCTGAGCGAAATGAGTCAGAGGCAAAAGGACAGATATTGTATAAGACCACTATTATAAGATCTTGAGAAATAGTAAACCTGAGAAGAACACATACTTTTGTGGTTACGAGGAGGGGAGGGAGGGAGGGTGGGAGAGGGTTTTTTACTGATTAATTAGTAGATAAGAACTGCTTTAGGTGAAGGGAAAGACAACACTCAATACATGGAAGGTCAGCTCAATTGGACTGGACCAAAAGCAAGGAAGTTTCCGGGATAAAATGAATGCTTCAAAGGTCAGCGGAGCAAGGGTGGGGGTCTGGGGAACATGGTTTGCGGGGACTTCTAAGTCAATTGGCAAAATAATTCTATTATGAAATCATTCTGCATCCCACTTTGAAATGTGGCGTCTGGGGTCTTAAATGCTAACAAGCGGCCATCTAAGATGCAGCAATTGGTCTCAACCCACCTGGAGCAAAGGAAAACGAAGAACACCAAGGCCACACGACAACTAAGAGCCCAAGAGACAGAAAGGGCCACATGAACCAGAGACCTACATCATCCTGAGACCAGAAGAACTAGTTGGTGCCCGGCCACAATCGATGACTGCCCTGACAGGGAGCACAGCAGAGGACCCCTGATGGAGCAGGAGATCAGTGGGATGCAGACCCCAAATTCTCATAAAAAGACCAAACTTAATGGTCTGACTGAGACTGGAGGAACCCCGGCGGCCATGCTCCCCAGACCTTCAGTTGACACAGGACAGGAACCATCCCCGAAGACAACTCATCAGAAATGAAAGGGACTGGTCAGCGGGTGGGAGAGAGACGCTGATGAAGAGTGAGCTAATTATATCAGGTGGACACTTGAGATTGTGTTGGCAACTCTTGTCTGGAGGGGGGATGTGAGGATAGAGAGAGAGGGAAGCCGGCAAAAGTGTCAAGAAAGGAGAGACTGAAAGGGCTGACTCAAGAGGGGGAGAGCAAGTGGGAGTAGGGAGTGAGATGTATGTAAACTTATATGTGACAGACTGATTGGATTTGTAAACGTTCACTTGAAGCTTAATAAAAGTTATTAAAAAAATAAAATAAAATAATACCTGAAAACAAACTAGTTCAGTAAAAAGAATGTACTCCTCACTTTGATACTTCCCCTACTTCCCATTACCACACTATCTTTGGAGGTTTCTCAAGCAAACGAGTAAAAAAATGGAATCGTGTTCAGTTACATTTTCCGTCAAACTGTGGTTCTTTGAATTGACACAGAACAAAGACTGGACCACGTGGAATCCCAATTATATCCACGTTATACTAAGAAGGAGCTAAAATTTAACTTGTTCGGTTCCCTCCCTTGAAAAATGACAGAATTATGATCCAGCCGCTTGGTTTCTCAGTGTCTACCAGAGAGAGGAGGCCCAAACAAGAATGTCAATTACAGCATGGTTTGTAGTAGAGAAGAAATGAAATAGTCTAAACATTCATCAATAAGAAAATCGCTAAATAAGTAATGCTGCATCCATGTAATGGAATACTATGAAGCTACTTAAAAGTATGAGACAAATATATACATTATGACATGGAAAGAACTGCAACACACGCTGGGTGGAAAAAACAAGTTACAGCACAATATTATAGTATTATGTATAACACTCACTCATAAAACAATACTACGTATTTATAAACAAATGCATAGAAAACAACCTGGAAATACAAACACCTAACAAATAAGAGGATACTTTGGGGCATGGGGAAGTCATGGTTAAAGAGGTTTTAGCCTTATTTGTAAATTCTAATCTTTTATAACAATGTATTTACTTGTGGGATTTAAAATTATTTCAAAAGGTACCCCTAAATGAGGAAGCTGAGACTCAGAGAGAAAAGCCCGGTCCCAGGTCATATGGTCGGGCACGTTCAGAGCTAGTTCTAGAACCCAAGTATCCTGACTCCCAGTCCAAGAGTTCTTTCCACTACCACTTAGTTCTCCATCTTAATTTTGAAGCCAATGAAAATTACATTATCCTATTCAAGAGGGAATAAACCAGGACGTTCAATCCCAGCAGATACCAATGAGGAGATAACGTTTTTATGCGCTAAACGTAACATGCTTAGATCTCAACAAGGTTAGCTAAGACAATTAATTTCAAAGCCTTCCCACTGACAGCTATACCCAAATTAGCTTCCGCATCAGCTTTAGAAAACTAATTTCATTATAGTGAAGAATTCAGTAAGGGGTTCTGGTGTCTTTTAAAGAAAAAGAGAGTTCACTTCAAAGTGAGACAAAACTATTTTCTAGAGCAACTTCATAATTATACCACAAGGATGATGTTTACCTCTAAAACCAACACCCAGCGGGGATGAGCTGGGAGGAAGAAAGAAGTCTCAAAGAAGTGTCAGGTTGAAATCCACAGGGACATCAGTGAGAAGAAAATACAAAGACTAAAAATCTCATAATGTTTATTATCAATAATAGTAAGAGCTAGCATTTATTTATTTAGTCAAAAAATGTTGTTTGAGTGTTGACTGTGCCAGACACTATTCTATGCACTGGGGATACAGCAGTGAACAAGACACACATAAACCCTGCCCTTGTGGAGCTGACATGCTGACAATAAACGTAAGTGTTATGGAGAACAATAATCTGGGAAGATGAATACGGAGTCCCAAGGTAGGAAGTTTCTATTTTAAATACAGTGAGTGGTCAGGGAAGGCTTCACTGAGAAGGTGACATTTGAGGAAAGACATGAAGGAGGCAAAAGAGCAAGCCCAGCAGATATTCAAGGGACATTTGTTTCAGGTGGAAGGAACAGCAAGTACAAAGGTCCTGAGGTAGAGACATGTCCAGCTTATGTTTGAGGAGCAGCAAAGGCCAATGTGGCTGGACCAGAGAGAGCAGGGTTGCGGGGAATCCCAGATGATAGGATGAGAGAGGAAGCAGAAGCCAGATGACGCAGGACCCTGCAGGCCACTGTAATGACTCGGGCTTATGGAGAAACAGGAGCCATGAGAGAGTTTAGAGAGCAAGAGTGACATAAAGTCATGTACCTTTGAATACTCTGATTGGGGAGCAAGGGGAGAGGTGGGGAGACCAGTTAGGAGGTCACTACAATTATCTAGGGGAAAGATGGTTTATCAAATACCTACTGTGAACTATTGACTTTATATGCCATATCTTTTTATTTTTACTTTTTAAATTAGGATACAATTCATATAAAGTTGTTTATGCAACAATTAAAAACTATCTAATTCAGGAATAATTTTATCAGCCCCTAAAGATGCCCTACACCCATTGGTAGTCACTCCCCACTTCCCCCACTCCATCCCCAGCACTAGGCAACCACTCATCTACTTTCTGTCTCTGTGGATTTCCCTCTCCTGCACATTTCATATAATGAAATCATATAGTATGTTGCCTTTTGTGTCTGACTTCTTTCACTTAGCATAAATGTTTTCAAGGTTCATCCATATTATATGATATATCAGTACTTCATTCCTTTTTATGCCTGAATAATATAAATTCCTACAAGAATCCTATGGTAACATACTACTATTATCACGCCCAGTTTTCGAATGAGGAAACTACAGCACAGACAGGTCAAGTAACTTGCCCAAGGACAAGCTAGAAGGTGGAAAAGCTGGGTGTCATGGATTGAACTGTGTTCCCCAAAAACGTGTATCCACTTGGCTAGGCCATGATTCCCAGTATTGTGTGACTGTCCACCATTTTATCATCTGATGCAATTTTCCTATGTGTTGTAAATCCTGCTTCATGTGCAGTTACGTTAATGAGGCAGGACTCAATCCACAAGATTAGGTTGTGTCTTAACCTCTTTTGAGATATAAAAGAGAGAAGCTAGCAAACAGATAGGGGGACCTCATACAACCAAGAAAGTAGTGCCAGGAGCAGAGTGCGTCCTTCGGACTCAGGGTCTCTGCACTGAGTAGGGGAAGATTGATGACAAGCACCTTTCTCCAGAGCTGACAGAGGAAGAAAGCCTTCCCCTGGACCTGGCGCCCTGAATTTAGACTTCTAGCCTACTAGACTGTGAGAGAATACATTTCTGTTTGTTAAAGCCATCCACCGGTGGTATAGCAGCACTAGATAACCAAGACACTGGGATTTGAATTCGGAAGTTTGACTCCAATGCTTGCCCACTTGGCCACTTTGTTAACTGCCTCACTGAATGCTGGAGTCAATAAGGTCCTTAGCCAGTCCCCTCACTGGACTGCATAAACAGAGGCCCTGATTTCATACACAGCCTGGGCAGGGCTATAACGGAAACTCAAATGTTATGACATCCTGCCCAGTGTGGGTATCACTCTAGCATCTTGCATCTCCTGGATGCACTGGCATACCGGGCCCCTCTCATCCTCTGGGCGGTGTCAGATTGGATGGGGGAGAGTGGACCTGCTGGGGGGTGAGAGCAAGCACGGTACAGGACGGGGAGGGGAATGCCAACGGTGTTGGCTTCACCCACAGCAGAACTCAACAAACATCAGTTCCACTCGACAAACATTTATGAAGCACCTAGTCTGTGCTAGCTACTGTGCTGAGTTCTAGGAACAGAAGGCTCAGTAAGATGTGATCCTTACCCTTAAAAAGTTCCCAGGGCAGTTGGGGAAACCACTCTCCCAATGTTATCTAAAAGAGGCTGTGGCGTTCCTGTCTTTGCCATCTTTGCATCACCTAGGATCCTGGCATGGTGCTGGGTGCACAGTATTCTTCCAACAGACATTTGCTGAGGAGCAGCTCTGTACTTGAGATGTCATTCATTCCCCTCCCCAGCCTCTCAGCCCTTTCTTCACGCTCTTTCACTTCAAGCCTTTCTTCAAATGGGCCATTTTACATGCTATCCAATCTTCCAGCCACACCCGTTTGGGAAAGGGGCGGAGGTGCTACCTCACCCATGCAGTTTCATCAGATTTCTGCAGCTGGGGATTTGAATTTCGGATACAAAGACCTGGCTATATTCTACGAGAGGAGTGGCAAATGCTGGGAGTGCTTGATCCAGATCCCCTTGGATACTCTGCCATTTTCCTTCATGTCTGCTGGCTGCCTCTTGGGGCGAGACACAGAGCCTGATACTTCCCCTGGGAATTCCCCTAACCAATGACTGACAGGTGGGGGGGCGGTATGAACAGCCCAGCTCCCTCTCCCCGCCCCCAATAGGGATAACTCTCAGGTGTGACTACCATGTCTCCAGGGCTCCCTCTACAGGATGAAGCCAGGATTACCTTCCTTGCCTAGTACTGTGCTGAACACCGTCATTTTGTTTTATCTTCCATCAGTTGTTGACCGCTTACCACATGCCAGGCGCCGTGATAATGGGCTTTACATATATCACTATATTTATTTCTCCCCTAAACCCTACAAGTGAGCCCTGGTGGCGTGGTGGTTAAGAGCTATGGCTGCTAACCAAAAGGTTGGTGATGTGAATCCACTAGCCGCTCCTTGGAAATCCTATGGGGCAGGTCTACTCCATCCTATGGGGCCACTGTGAGTCAGAACAAACGCTACAAAGTAGCTACTAACCCCATTTTACAAAGGAGGACACTGAGGCCCAAAGAACTTATTGAACTTGCCCAAGGTCACATGCACAACTAGTAAGCAGTGGAGCTGGGATTTAAATCCAGGTCTCTGTCACTGCAATTTGGCTAACTGACACCATTATAAGAAAGACTAGTGGCCAGAGCGGGGTGGGGGGCAATGAGAACAGCCACATTTAAAATTTGAACCTGAGGTGGGGCTCAAGGTATCGTGTGTCATCTCATTCAACGTGGCATTGCAGCTCAGAGCCTCTTGAGGGCTTAGTCAAAGTCTGAGCAAGGCTGCAGTAGCCGCTATGCCCAACAACTCACATCCGTCCGCCAGGCTCGGCCGACTGGTCCAGCCTGATGTGACTCAACACCTGGAAACGTGTGCTTCTTTAAATAGACGCTGCTCTCCACTGGTTCTCAGGGTTGATGGATGACTTACCTGTCATCACAGGCATCCACCGAAGGGAGCCAAGGGGGGCTTCCCGGGGCTTGCAGAGCTGCTGTGGAGCAGGGGACACAGGGGCAGTGGGGAGGGCTGGTGGTGGATGTGTTAAGACTTAAGAGCTTGGTGGGGCGATACACCACCCCAGCAACCATCCGGGGGTGAGCAACTCACTTCTAGCCCCTGACTCTGAGAGGCCAAGGCTCCCCATTTGTCCACACCCATCATCCCAAACTGGCCCCTCCCCACCAGCCCCTGCAGCTGTACTGAGTAACCGTGAAGAACTGTAGGGTGGGCTGGGATCAGGAGGCCTATGTTCACATCCCAGCTTTGCCACCAAAGAGCTGTGCGACCTTGGGCAAGTCCTCGGCTTTCCTAACCTCTCATCCGCCAAGCAATTCTCTCTAATTACAAATGCCCGACAGGAGGCAGAAGATGACCTGACTGCTCCCAGTGGAGGATCAGGCATTCATACTACGGGATGGATGCTACTCAGATGAGAGAGGCAGTTGACATGCACTAAAATGGAATCATGTCCCAGTGAGGTGTGGGACAACGTGCTGTCATCTGTGTGTGTTAAACGATGTCCTGTGTATACCTGTATGCCAGAACACTCAGAGAAAAGCTCTGAAAGGGCACACACACACCCCTGGCAGTAGTGGTGCCTCTGCGGAATGGAGGATTAGAAACATTTTTTACTCTATACTGTTTTGCTTGAATTTTCACTAATGCATGTGTCCAAGAACAATACTCACACACAAATTCGGAAGTAAGAGCAGAGCTGTGGTTGTTGTTGTTGTTAAGGAACTGTTATTCCTAGTCCCTCAGTCCTGTGAAACAGAAAAGTGAATATATAAAGGGTCAGCTGGATAAATTTAGGTAACTACGTCTGTCAAGGAACCTTGGTGGTGTAGCGGTTAAGAGTTTGGCTGCTCACCAAAAGGTCAGCAGTTCGAATCTATTAGCTGCTCGTTGGAAACCCTACGGGGCAGTTCTACTCTGTCTCACAGGGTCGTACGAGTCAGAATCAACTCGACAAGCAAGGTAAACTTCTGTTAAGCACTATAGCCTTTCATGTGACTTTTGAATCACATGACTTAGTAGTCAAGAGTACCAGTTTGGAGTTGAGCAGAAAGGCGTTGAAACCCAGCTCAATCATTTACTACCTTGGATGAGCTACTTAAATACCCAAAGCCTCAGTTCCTTTACCAGCAAAATAGCAGTGGTGATATTCAATAGGGATATTTTAAGAATTAAATGATATAAACAATTCAGCATAGAGTTACCACACAGTAAGTGCTCAATAAATAGTGTGATTTTTCTCTTAAACCTTTCTGACAGCTATACCACAAGCCATTTAAGATCTAGGTGCCACATAATACAATTTTTTTTCTCTGAAGCTTTTTTTTTATGTGTGATATATATACATATATAAATTCTCCATTGTCACATTTTGTACATGTATAGTCCAGTGACTTTAATTACATTCACCATGTTGTATAACAATCACCACTATCTGTTTCCAGATTTTTCCATCACCTTAATAAAAGCTCAGAGCTCCCTAAGCAATACCTCCCCCATCTCCCCCCTCCCACCCATCCCTGTTAACCATGAATAAACTCTGGCTTCTGTAGAACAGGCAAATGTATAGAGACATATACAATCTAGAGAAGCCCCTGCTTCTAGATGTAACTGAGTTTACTTTCCGTCTTTGCCTGGGTTCCCTAGAAAACAGAGTCTGGGGCAAAGCATATGTGCTAACACCGTGTTAGGGAGTGCAATCCCAGGGCAAAGGAGGGTGACCCTGGAAAGGAGGGAGACAAATGAAAGGAAGCGCATTGATAGTGGCGATCATTGTACAACATCATGAATGTAATTACTGTCACTGAATTGTACATGTACGGAATGCTGAAATGGCAAATGTTTTGTATGTATATTTTCACCACAACAAAAAAGATATACTATAATAAAAAAAGGAAGTGCGTCAAGGAGCTGGCCACAGCTTGGAACAGGATGGTTTTTCAGTATCACAGCCATCTTCAGAGAGGCTTCATCTGGGACAAGTGTGAAACGTGGAGAATATCCACCAGCTGCCATCTCCCACTGGTCAAAAGTCCCCACCAGTGGGGTGTCACCTCTCCTGCACTTCTTAGTTTCATATGGGCAGGTACCAACTAGACTCCACAATGCCCCATGCCTCTGGCAACGGGGAAACCCAGGGCAGGAGGGAGAGGTGCACAGCACAGGCACGTGGAGAGCTGCTTCCAGGTCACCTGCACTAGTGACATAAGGGACCAGGGCAGCTGCAGCAGCGGGGGTGACAACAGAGAGAGTGGTGGCCATCGTCTCTGAAACCAGGAGACCAGCCTGAGCTGATGCTAGGGCCACTTTGGCTAGAAAGTAAGGTAGGTGCCTGGTTCATGAAAGGGATGTCAGCTGGATCTGATACACCTTCCATCCAGGGGAAGGCCCAGATTTGCCTCCTTCATTTTCACCGTAGGATGTCAACCTACCACCTTCTTATCTGATGTCTAAAGTACATAGATCCACTCCTGACCACCTGTCATGGATTGAATTGTGTCCCCCCAAAATATCTGTCAACTTGGCTAGGTCATGATTTCCACTATTGTATGGTTGTCTACCATTTTGTCACCTGACGTGATTTCCCTATGTGTTGTAAATCCTATCGCTATGATGTAATGAGATAGATCAGTGGTAGTTATACTGATGAGATCTACAAGATTAGACAGTGTCTTAAGCCAATCTCTTTTGAGATATAAAAGAGAGAAGGCAGCAGAGAGACATAGGGACCTCACACCACCAAGAAAGCAGTGCTGGGAGCAGAGCGCATCCTTTGGATCGGGGGGTTCCTGCACGGAGAAGCTCCTAGTCCAGGGGTAGATTGATGACAAGGACCTTCCTCAAAAGCCGACAGAGGGAGAAAGCCTTCCCCTGGATCTGATGCCCTGAATTTGGACTTCTAGCCTAGCAGACTGTGAGAAAATAAATTTCTCTTTGTTAAAGCCATCCACTTGTGGTATTTCTGTTATAGCAGCACTAGATAACAGAGACGCCACCCAACTTGGGAAACCAGCCTTCTGGAATCTGGGAGAAGGTTCAATCCCACGTTGCTTCACTTGTATCAGGCTGAGAACTGCCACTCCTCTTGATATTCTTAGCTCTGCTTGAGAAGGCTGCTTATTTGGGCTTTGGTACCTCAGCCTCTTTGCAAGCTGTCCATCAGGAGTGGCATTTCAATGTGAGATCCTGGGCTTTTTATCAAAGAGCACAATGAAAAACCACAGCCATGCCAAACATATTCTTGCTTCTGCCAGGTTTTATCAGGGACATTGAAGCATGGTATTCAGTTCTCCCTATTTAAATTCATTTGATTTCATTCATTCATTTATTCAGTAAATATGTATTGATGGAATCGATAAGAGGAAGACAGTCTAATAGGAAAATGGCTAAGGGGTAATGAATAGGCAGTTCACAGAAAAGAAAACACAAATGGCTTGTAAGCATTTAAAAAGATGCTCAATCTCACTCAAATAAGGGAAACACAAATTAAAACTACAGTGGGATACCGTCTTCCACATTAGATTGGCAAAAATCCGAGAGGTTAATAACACACTTTGTCAACAAGAATGTGGGGAGTCAGGTACTCTCAAACACTGCTGGTAGGAGTGTCCCTATGGAGAGTCATTTGACAATATCTGTCAAAGTTATGAATGCACATATTCTTTGGTGCAGCAATCCCCCTTTTGGAAATTTATCCTACAGAGATAAGAAAACAGAGATAGTTGGTACAAAATGATATATGTACAAGGTTATTCATTACAGAATTGTAAAAGCAGAAGATTGGGAACAACCTAGATACCTTTGAATAGGAAACTAGTTAAAGAATGAGGGCATAGCTAACCAATGACATTCTATACAGATAAAAACAAAAATAGAATGTGATATGTCTATATTCACTGATATAGAAAGAGCTCCATGATATGTTGGCAAAAAAGGCACAGAGGAACATAGATATCCCATTCCCACAATAATGCTGCCTTAAAAACCACCCCAACACTTAAAAAAAATCATTGTTCATTCTCATAGTCATGCATCTGAGAGTTGGTTGTGGGTCCACTGATCTCAGCTGGACTCAGCAAGGCGGCTTGGCTTTGGGATCCAAGTTACAGGTTCTCTTTGAGTTAGTCTCATATTGCTAATTCTAGGGCCCAGGATGAAGGGGCAATAGTTAACAAGGGCATGTTCTTCTCATGGTAGATTGTGGAGCAAAAGAGGGCAAGGCCAGTTACACAAGAATATGTCAAGTCTCTCACATCTTATCCACTAACATCTCCTTGGCCAAAACAAGTCACATGGCCAAGCTCAAATCAAGAGATGAAGAACACTCCACCCACCATGAGGCCATAGCAGGAGTGTGGATGTGTAATATCACCACATGGGAGTAAGAATTGGGATAAATTACTCAATCTAATATTACATAAACACATATACATATATTATGCATGTATACACATTCACACAAATATATATGTTATATATACATATGTTGGAAACCCTGGTGGTGTAGTAGTTAAGTGCTACGGCCACTAACCAAAAGATCAGCAGTTCGAATCCACCAGGTGCTCCTTGGAAACTTTATGGGGCAGTTCTACTCTGTCCTGTAGGGTCGCTATGAGTCCGAATCAACTTGACGGCAATGGGTTTGGTTAGTTTTATATATGTATGTTATTGTTGTTAGTTGCCATCAAGTTGATTCCAACTCATGATGACCCCATGCGTATCAGAGTAGAACTGATCCATAGGGTTTTCTTGGTTGTAATCTTAATGGAAGCAGATGGCCAGGACTCTTATTCCATGGTACCGTTGGGTGGATTCGAACTACCAAACTTTAGGTTAGCCATTGAGTGCAAACCATTTCCTCCACCTAGGGACCTTATGGGGCCTTGGTGGTGCAGTGGTTAAGCATTTGGCTGCTAAATAAAAGGTCAGCAGTATATATATATATATATATATATATATATATATATGTGTGTGTGTGTGTGTGTGTGTGTGTATATGATATGTATATGATATATATATTTGATTTTATACATTCATATTTATATTCACATATACATACATATATTCAATTTTACTTATCTTTGCATAAAGATATTCTGGAAGAAATTGTAACAATGGGGAGTTAAGGGGAGGAGAGAATTGGGTGAACAGAGGAGAGGTAAGGAGGCAGGCATTTTACTGCATACCTTTGGTATTTTTTGATCAGATGGATGGTTTATCTGTGCAAAAAATAAATTAAAAGTACGCATTGAGTTCCAAGTGCCAGGCACTGGGTTAGGTGTAGGGACAAATCTATAAATAAGACAGACCTGATTCCTGCCTCCAGGGAGCTAACAGTACAGTCAGTGGTTCTCAATCTTGGCTGTCACCAGAACCACCTGGGTAACTGTTAAAAAATATTGATGTCCAGTTCTACTCCCAGAAACTCTAATGTCATTAGTTTGGGGTCGGACCAGGAATAGGTGTCTTTAGAAGCTCCCAGGTGATTTTACTATGTGAAGGCAGGATTGAGAATAAGTAGCCTAGTAAGCAGAGACAGATTTAAACAGGTAATCACACAATTAATTGATGGTACGTGTGCTAAGTGCTCCAAAGCAAAAATATAGGGAAAGACTTTTTATAGTACTAAGAAAAATTGTGCTTTCCTTAAGTAAATAGATTCTTCCTTCTCTTTGTTATTACAAAGTATAAAACTTGCCACGCATATCTCCCTTTTCACTGTGGCAGCCAGGAAGCACAACGCCAGATTTGAAGCCCAATCAAAGTAACTCCTTGGAACCATGTCGCCTACACATATGTGGTCTTTTTCTGATTTTTGCCTTTACTTATTTTTTCTTTGATCCCAAATCTCTATTTCTACTTTGTCATTGGTTAATAGTTTGTGTTCTTACCAAGGCACCTCAAATCTTTTATAATATTGAGAAATTAAATTAAGATTTTCCCCCTTTCCCGTTGGAGCTGGCAGGGCTATTTGTAAGGTCGGGCACCGAAGGATCATTTCCCACCACCTCCTGCTGCCTGCCAGGTGGGACCTGAAAAAGTGGCCAATTTGAGTTTTCTGCATTAGTCATTTGTCTCCTTGTCTGCTGCCTCTTCCACGAGAACGGCAGCCCCACGAAGGCAGGGGCCGTGTCTGTCATGTTTACCACAGTGAGCCATATTTCAAAATATCCTGCACAGAGCTGGAATTCTATGGATAAATGCCAATCTCAAAGCCACCTCTAGTCAAGGGGATAGGATTTCACCTGGGAACAAAATTTTAAAGATGAGAAAGGAAGCTGAGAGTTCTGTGCCCTGAATTTCTCACACGAGGGTTTCACGTGAAGGCTGAGGTCCCTGGTCAGGGCCATAATGGGGGAGATATGAGCAAGATGGTGCTTGTCTCACTCGTTCCCTCCTGAGAACAGAGATTGCATCTCTTGAACATTGTATGTGAAATATTCTGAATCGATCGGGCTTACACATCAATAACAATCCACCTATGAAAAATTCCCCCACAAGGACACAAAGATAGATGTACAAGGAAATTCACTACAGGGTCTGTAACAGCCCAAAAAATTGGACCCAATCCAAACGGCTATCGGTAGGGGGGGATTGGGAAAACAAATGATCATATAGTCACATGATAGAAATCTACGCAGCTCCTTAAAAAAGTGCTACGGATGGAGAAAGATGTCCAAAACACATGGCTAAGAGAAAAAAGCAAGTTGCAGGAAAGTTTATAAAGTATGAGCCTATGTTTAAAGAAAATATATGTCAGAATCCACCCAACTGCCCATTTAAAAATTTGCACATTTTACTGTATGTAAAGCGTACCTCAATAAAGAAATAAAAACAATACATGTATATATACTGGTTCTTTGATTTAGGAAACAAATTTTTTCATATTATTTTTAAAATTCAGACTTGTCTTTTCATACAGTGCAGGGTTTTATGTATGGCCATTGTTTTGATAAGACAAAAATGTGGCTTAGCATAGGAGAAGTACAGGAGATATATATTAGCATACACACAGAAAATAAACACAGGAGATATGTATATGCATAGAAAATGTCTAAAAATAGACATACTCTGAGTTTAGGAGGGAAACAAAGGGGTGAGGGTGGAAAGTACAGAAACAAAGTAATACATTTCCATAATTGAATTTGTTACTAGGAACACAGATTACTTCAGGAATGAGAAACAAAGGTTCAGGAAAAAATCTTTCTGTGAGCCATACCTTTTGTGAGAAATAATGAAAACCCACCTTTTCCCACCATTTGGGAAAATGAGGAATGTCAGAGGGGCATTTGACAGTTTACAAGGTTGAACTTCATCTGTGTTTTACAAACAGCTTTGTTATTTGCTGTTTTCCAATTATAAAAGTAATGTGTGCTCATTATAAAATTAAACACCTCAACAACATGGAAAGCAGACACTGAATATTACCCATAGTCCCAAACTCTGTCCCCAAAAAGAGGAAATCTTAATGCTGGGGTACCTACACTTACTTATAAAAACAACAGCAGTCCTTATAAACTCTTCTAAAACCTGATTTTGTCCCATTTAATATATGAGTGTGAATCAACTTGATGAAAACGCGTTTGGCTTTGGTTTTTTTAATATACAAAGAACATCTTTGTATGTCAATAATGTTACAATGTATATCATCATTTTAATGACTACAATATATTATATCATATAGCTATACATAACTGGTATAGCAGAGACCCTACTGGTGAACATTTATATTCTTTCCATTTTCTTTGCCAACTTAAACAATAGTACAAAGAAATTCTCGTACATACATGTTTAGGTACTTGTCTGATTATTTACCGAGGATAAGTTCCTAGAAGTCCAATTGGCTAGGTCAAGGAGCTTGCATTTTCTTAAGGGTTTTGATCCATATGACCAAATTTTCTCTCTACTAATCACTAGTGTTTATTGAGCACGGAATTGGGCCAGGTCTTGAGCTTCTTTACCTTCTGAAAAATCCAATGAGGCTGGTTTTACTATTACTTTTCATTTTATCGGCAGGTAAACTGAGGCTCAGTATATAAGCTCTCAGTGTCACAGGGCCAAGAATAAAGCCCAGGTCCATCGGCCCCCAAAGGGCAAGTTCATAACCATAACAGCCTTCTATTAATATGCCTTGGGCCTTACCATTGTAGTGCACACTACAGCCTACTCCACCCTTGCTCCTAGCAGGGAGAAGTACCAGGAAATTAACATCCCCAGGGAGCAGCACCAAACAATGATGATCCAATAAGTGTATAAGTAGCCCAGGTCTCTCACCCTGTAGCTGGGATGACTGGGATGCACACTCTACAGTGGCTTCCAGAGTTCCTCAGTCAGATGAACCTCCAGTTGCCCGGTAACTGGCTTGGTGACTTACCCTTATTTGGTTCCCTTCTCTTCCCCTCTCACTTCCCCACTCTGCTTCCAGTGTTTCCTGGGACCACCTCCCAAATAACCCAATTGCACTTGAATCCCTGACTCAGGGTCTACTTCTGGGAAACCTAAACTAAGACAGTGATGCAACTATGAAGTCCACTACCTTATTCTTTTTGGGCCTTGTCTAGTTTAGGCACATTCTAAAAATATCGAATTGCAGTATGGTGAGGCTAATGATAGACATTCATGCAGGAACTCTCCACGGTGATGAAAGAACAATGTCTACCTCCAAGCTATCTCCTTCACCTTCAGTGTGAAGGAGGAAAGATGTCCCCTTCCTTCAGAAACCACTTTGCATGCACAACCACCTCGACAGTGACCAGACAAGAATGCATTATTAAGCACCCCATAGCGAGACTGTGCTGGAGGTGTGGACATCTGGACTCCTTGGCGAGGCACCTTTAGGAAAAACAGACAGAACTCTAAAGACCGACTCAGGCCACGGTGAATCAGGGTATTCAATATATCTCTTTCTGAGAATCTTTGCTATAAACAAACTATTAGTCTGGTTGAGAGATAAAAAGAAACCTTTCCTCAAAAGATGGCCCGCATTAATTTTTAAGTCTGCTCCTAAAAGATGTAATCGTCCTTTTTTGTGCCTGCTAATGGAATTTCTATGACAATAATTTATTTACTAACTTAATTAATTGCCATATAGCTTTGCATGGCTGGATGCAGCACTGGCAAATGGCTGATTTCTATCAGGAAAAGATGTGCGAGCAGCTTCATTTCAGGGACAAGCCATACACTAAGCAGATTCCTACCTCGGAAATGGCCCTTTTCAAAGAGAGAAACTTCTGGACTTTTTAGAATAGGGCCTGATTTCCCAAGTCTGAGGGTAGGGAGGGAACTGGAAGATCACTGAGTTCAACAGCCTCCTTTTACAGATAACAGAGCTAAAGCTGAGGAATGAGAAATGCTCTGAGATTATTAAATTCGTGCAAGCCAAGGAAAGGGCCCGGGCATCCTGACTCCCAGCTCAGTGCTCATCCCACTATACCCTCTGCCAACTCCCCAGAGCACTGATGAAGTAGCTCAAATATATTTCTGTTCTCAGTAGGCTGGGGCAGGGCTTCTGGATCAAATGAATTAAAGGCAGAGGCAGGGAAAATGCCCAGCTAAGGATGCCCTTGGGAACATATCACTTTATCTCTCCAAGCAAACTCTGGGAAAAACCGAAATTCTGGAGATAGCCAGCAGGTTACTTAGACCAAAAGAATCAAATCTAAATGCCTTTATGAGTCAGGTAGGCAACAAATGGTGACTGGGTGGGAGGTGTGCATAAGGGAAAAGTAGAGACTGGGACAAACATGAGAGCATTTGCCCATCTCAAGCAGCCCAGTGTTCCCAGATCATCTAAACTTTTGTAAGAGAGACTAAAAGCCCAAACTGTTATGTGAAGAAAAAACCATGTCATGTCACATCTTCCAGCTTTTAATTCTTAGCGATTGATACAATTAAAAAAAAAATCTTAAGTGTCCATGCAAGCCAAACAAAACATGTTATCTTCTCCCGAGACATCAGCTTGAAACCTCTGGCTTTGGGTAACAACACTTGATGCTAGATCTATTCACTCAAATGTTCATTCATTTTTTTTAGGTTCTATGGCAATGGTCCCTACATTTTCATATACATTAGAATTACCTAGGAAGCTTAAAAATCCCAGTGCCCAGGCCACACCTCATACCAATTACATCAGACTATCTGGAGGTGGGAACCAGGCATCAGGGTGTTTTAAAGACCCCCAGATGATTCCAATGAGAAGCCCACTTTGGGAACTACTGGTTTATAATGAATCAGGCTGTGTATTGGGTGCTAGGGACACAAAGGTGATCAGGACAAACACACTCTCTGTCCTCAAAGAGCTTACAGCCCAGTGGGGGATTCGAACAGGCAACCAGATGTGGCCGAGGCTGTCAGCTATAGGGACCCAAACCTGCTCTCTCCATCTTCCAGGGCACACAGCGGCTGGACTACATTTCCCAGCCTCCCTTGCAGTTAGATGCAGTCCTGTGTCTGAATTCTGGCTAATAGAATGTGAGCAGAAGTCATGTGGTCACTTCCAGGGGAGGCCATGAAACCCTTCCTGTTGGCACCTCTATCTTATTTAACCCCTCCTGCTGACTGAAACGGAGATAAGAAGAGGAACCTGGAAGTCAGGTGTTGAGGATGGCTGAGCTGCTCTCAGCTGGGGTCCACAAATAACACTGAGGACCACCGATTGACCTGGAACACTCCCTCTGGACTGTTACATATAAGCTAAATTAACTTCCGTAATCCTCATGCCTCTGAATTATCACTGAGGTCTGCCCAACACATGGGACAATTATAGCAAAGGATGATGAGGACAATGACAGAAGTAGTGCCAGATGCTGTAGGGACACAAGATGAGCCTGCAGGGAAGGAATCAGGGAGAGCCTCCTATTTATTCACTTACACATTCATTCAACCAACATTTCCTGAGCACAGCTTATGCACCAGGCACCGTTCTAGACGCAACTGATTAAAGCAGTGAATCAGTTAGTGTCATACAAATCCCATTAAAAGGCCCGTGGAGCCCTCTTCAAAGTGATAAAAAGCAAAGATGTCATGTTGAGGACTAAGGTGCGCCTGACCCAAGCCATGGTATTTTCAATCATTTCGTATGCATGTGCCAGTTTGACAATGAATAAGAAAAACTGAAGAAAAATTGATGCCTTTGAATTACGGTGTAGGTGAAGAATATTGAATATACCACGGACTGCCAGAAAAATGAACAAGTCTGTCTTAGAGAAGTACAGACAGAATGCTACTTTAGAAGCAAGGATGGCAAGACTTCGCCTCACGTACTTTGGACAAGTTATCACAAGGGACCAGTCCCTAGAGATGGACATCATGCTTGGCAAAGCAGAGCGTCAGCAAAAAAGAGGAAGACCCTCGAGAGATGGATTGACACAGTGGCTACAAGGATGGGCTCAAGCATAACAACGATTGTGAGGATGGTACAGAACCAGGCAGTGTTTCACTCTGTTGTACACAGGGTTGCTATGACTTGATGGCACCTAACAACAACAACAGGAGCCCTAGATAGGAGCCCTGGCAGTGCAATGGTTTGGCACTCAGCTGCTAACTGAAAGGTCTGCAGTTTGAGCCCACCCAGCAGTTCTGTGGGAAAAAAGACCTGATGATCTGCTCCTATAAAGATTTCCATGAAGATTACAGCCTAGGAAACCCTATGGGGCAGTTCTACTGTGTTACATGGGGTCACTGCTGGTCAAAAATCAACTCAATGGCACACAACAAAAACACGGAATCACCATGAAGAAGAGATTAAAAAATCTTTAATGTAGTTTATGGTATTTAAAATATAAAGTGACATTGAAGCTTATCTCCTGAAGGATGAATAAAGAAGGCAGAAATTTGAGGAGGGGGCCACAGATATCATTGCTCCAGGGAAGAGGAACAGCATGTGCAAAGACTGTGAGATGGGGGATGGGGCGCTTTGGGAAGCTTCAAGTAACTGAGTCTGGCTGGAGCACAGAGTGGGAGGCTGGGGGCAATGAGAGATAAAACAGAGACACAGAGAGATGGAGCAAGAGATACAGAGATAAAAGGCAAAACTGGTAGCGCAACGGTTAAGTGCTCGGCAGCTAACCAAAAGGTTAGTGCTTCAAACCCACCCAGTGGCTCTGGGAGGGAAAAAGACCTGGCTATCTGCTCCCGTAAAGATTACAGCCTAGAAAACCCTATGGGGTAGTGCTATTCTGTCACATGGAGTCACTATGAGTTGAAACTGACTAGAAGTCACCTAACAACAACACAGAGAAGTAAAAAGACCACTGATTGCCAGGGGCTCGGGGCAAAGGAAGGGATATCTAGGCGGAGCACAGGGCATTTTTAGGGCAGTGAAACTATTCTGCATGATACTGTCATGGTGGACACATGACATCACACATTTGTCAAAACCCATACAACTGTGCAACACAGAGTGAACTTCAATGAATACGATGGATTTTAGTTAACAATAATGTATCAGTATTGGTTCATCAGCTGTAACAAATGTATCACACTAATGCAAGATGTTAATAGTAGGAGAGCTGCGTGCAGGGGGAGAGAGAGCACATGGGAGTTCTCTGTACTTTCTGCACATTATTTCTGTAAACCTAAAGCTGCTCTAAAAAAAGAAAGTCTATTTTTTAAAAAGAGAGAGACAGAGACAGATAGAGAAAGAGACTGAAAGACAGGAACCGGCAGCAACAGAGAGAAAGACAGAGAAAAGGTCAGAGACAGAAGCAGAGAGTCAAAGACAGAAACGGGGAAAGAGAGAGCAGAGAGATCTGACAAAGACTAGGAGACAGACCCTGCAGGGTGGCTGAGGGGAAGACTCCCCCTCCCTAGTCTGCTCTGGCATGGACTTTACACAGACCTTAAAAAAAACAAATTTTTTTTTAATTTTATACTGGAGTCAGGTATCATTTTACTTAACTTGACTCTTTGGTTTGTTGAGAAGGTAAATATTGGCTTTTCCTGAAACTCCCAGCATCTCTCCTACATAAGAAGGGCATCCTTAATTGGTCAGAGAGCAGCCCCATGCTTGACTGGGCCCAGCCCAGCGTGAGGCTCCTTAATTCAACATCTGGGGCTTCCAGGTGAGTGACTGCGCGGGCAGTGAGCACTGCAAGACCCGGATTCTTGGTCCGCACCACCTCTGAGGGGTCTGTACCTCAGTTTCTTCAATTATATAATGAGTGTGTACTTTCCAAGTCTGAAATTCTGTCACAGGGCTTTCCAAAGTTTGAATCATATATTATTCATGAAATTGTCTATCTCCCACAGGAGACCTCAAGGGCAGGTTGTATCTGTCTCATTCACTGATGGACATATAGTATGTGTTCAAGAGTATTAGTTTGTTAAAGGAAGGGAAAAAGGGAAGAAGAGAGGGAGAGAAGGAAGGAAGGGAAGAAAGAAAGAAGGAGAGGAGGGGTGAGGGAGGGAGGAAAGGAGGAAGGAAGGAAAGAAAAGAGGGAGGGAAGGAAAGAAGGGAAGGAGGGAGGAAAGGAAGAAGGAAGAGAGGGAGGGAGGGAAGGAAGGAGGAAGGAGGAAAGGAAGGGAGAGAGGAAAGGAAGAAGGAAGCAAAGAAGGAAGGAAGGAAGAGAGGGAGAGAAGGAGGGAGAAAAGGAGGAAGGAAGGTAAGGAGGAAGGAAGGAGGGAGGGACGTGATGAAGATTAACTTCATCAGGAATGGGCGCTAAAGGAAGGAGGGGACAGCAATGGGACGAAGGGGCAGCATGTGCCTCCTCCTGTGATGCCCTGAGAAGAACGCAGCATCACTTCTGTGTAATTCCTGCCAAAAATGCACAACCTGAATCTAATCATGAGAAACTGTCAGGAAAACCCAAATCGAGGGACATTCTGCACATAACAGGCCTGAACGCTTCAAAGATGTCAAAGTCAAGAAAGCGAAGAAAGGTTGAGATGCTGTCGAGACTAAAGAGACAGAATAACTCAATGCAATGTGGAATCCTGAATTGGATTCTGGACAGAGAATAAAAAAGATATTACTGGGACAACTGGCAAAATCTGAAAGTGGACAGTGGATTAGATAAAAATGTTACAGAGATGTTAAGTTTCCTGATTTTGGAAACTGGACTGTGGTTATGTAAGAGAATGTTCTTTTTCATGGAATATGCACACAGAGGTATTTAGGGGAAAAAATACTGGCAGAAGAGTTTAAACATCAAAATAAAGGGTAACAGTTGGTCCAGAGTTGAGGGAACTATGTTCAATCTCAGCTCAGCTATTCTCTGGCTGTATTACCTTGAGCGAGCTATCTAATTCTCTGAGCCT
The DNA here is from genome assembly GCF_030014295.1 of Loxodonta africana. Lineage (NCBI taxonomy): Eukaryota > Metazoa > Chordata > Mammalia > Proboscidea > Elephantidae > Loxodonta > Loxodonta africana. Next base: position 10,854,574 of record NC_087360.1, on the reverse strand, counting down.
CGGTTTCCTTATTTGTAGAATGGGGCTGCTCGTGGTGCATTTCCACATGGAATTACTGCAAAGATTTGATGAGATAACCCACTACAAAGCCTAAGAACAGCTTCTGTCACATATGGAGTCTCGGAGTTGGGTGAGTTCCTGAAGTCTTCCAACCCAACCTTCCTTCCAAATAGGGGTCTTTCTGGGAAACATTCTCCAAGAAAAGAAGCAGGATTTTAAATACCACTGAGAGGGTGTTTCCAGGGCCTTTAGTCTAACACTTTTGTTTTACAAATGGGGAAACTGAAGCCTTAGAGTGGTCAAGTGGCTTGCCAAGTTCAGTCTGACTCATCAAAGATTTAATTAACACCTACTATGCACAAGACCACAGCACTGTGGGGGTTACAAAGATAATCAGCCTAGAAGACTCGGTGTGAGAGAGTGTGCGTGCAGTTATTATAAAGTGGTGATGAATGCAAACCAGATGGACATCTTTCCTACATCTCCCCGTGAAACCTCACCAGTCTCCAAATCTGCTCTTTTAAAATTCCCATTTCCATGTCTTTGCTCAAAGCCTTGTTGTCTTTCTGGAATGGCATGCGCTCCCTCGTTTCTCTCTATAAATCTTGTCATGCTCTTAACACCTTCCATGGCTCCCTACTGCCCTTGGGATAAATTCCAAACTCTTTTTCAAGACGTACTTCAGCCTAACTACTCAGAACAGCCCTGTGAACAGACTGACAAGCCGCAAAAATTTATTGGGCACCTATTATGTGTGAGCCCCTGCAAGGGTGCTGGAAGGATCCAAAGAAGAGCTTGTTGCCTTTAGTGCTGACAGTTTATAATTTAGCCAACAACTGTGTCCCAATCATTCCAGGAGCTAGAATAAAAATATAGATTCCCAGACACTGGCCTGGACTTTGTAACTCTGAATCTTAGGGGTAGAGTGACTGGGAATTTTCATTTTAAACAATTCTGATGCCCGTTAATGTTAGAGGACTCCTCGTGTAGAATCTGCTGCAATGGGAGAGTCAGATAGGACTGGATTTAAGTCCCAGCTGTGTGGCCTTAGGTGGGTAACTTAACATTGCTGAAATGAGGTTCTTTGTTAGGTAAATACTGTTCCTGACATCACAACTGTTGTGAGGATCAAGGGAGTAGTGCTGTGGCATGATAAGTGTGTATTAGTTTCCTGTTACTGCTATAACAAACTACCACAAACTTGGTGACTTAACACAATGCAAATACATTATCTTACAGTCATAGAAGTAAGAAATCTGAAATGGTTCTTAATGGGCTAAAATCAAGGTTTTGACAGGCTGCATTCCATTTGGAAGCTGTAGGAAAGAATCTGTTTCCTTGCCTTTTCCAGCTCCTAGTTGCTGTTGTTGTTAGCTGCCACTGAGTTGGCCCTCAACTCACGGCAACCCCATGTACAACCAGATCAGACGGTTGCGATTCACACGGTTGTCATTGGTTGATTTTTCAGAAGTAGATCGCCAAGCCCCAAAAAGAAAAGCAATTGATGAGAAAGTCTCAGTAGTAGGACTGGCTAAGGTAATTTGCAGTGTTGAATATTCAACTTTACATTGTTTTCTCTTCTGCCTTGAGCCATGGTCCAGCTCAGCCATCCCCAGACTTTAATAAAATCTGCTACACCCAACTCACCGATATTGCTGACACTTTGAGGAATAGGAGAGAGGTGCTGTGTTCAAAACAAGGCAAAGAGAGCAGTTTCAAGGAGTAAAACAACACATGAGGTCATTTAGAACGCCAAACAAGAAGTGGATAGGAGTGTAAAAGCCCTCTGAGAATTCTCATATATTTTCAAAAAGACACTGGACTTCCCATAATAAATGGAATGGGAGCTAGGACCATTTTGATTTCGATTTTAAAGTGACACGTGGCCCTGGAAGTATGGAAGAATGTGAAACATCCAAATGGCATTTGTAGGTGGCACTTTCAAACTTTGAACCTTAGCACTAATGGTCAAAGCCTTACAATCATAACACGAAACAGAGGTATGTCTGAATGTCTTCTGAAATTGGGTCTAATTACATAGTGTGAGACCGTCAGCAGAAAGGCTAAAATTGGCCAACAATCTGATATGTTGACATCTGGCATCAGTAACTGAAGCTTCTACGAAAGACAGCTTTATAAGATGAGCTTATATTTCGTGATGACACACAAGCTTTCAGAAGCCCCAACAAATCCTGAAAGTTCAACATTTTCTCTGCATCTACCGGGCTATGCATTAAAAAAAAAAAAATTTTTTTTTTTTTTTTTTTTTAGGATTGAGAAAAGATGCTGGCTCCTCTGCTCCTTGAGGTAGAAAAGGGAAGGAAGAGAGAGAGGCAGAAGCTGTTAGGCTGAGCCCCCAATCTTAGTCCCTGGAATGTGTTTTTCTGGTGATGCTCATTAATATGCATACCCAGAAAAGTAAAGCACAAAAAGGCTCTGTGGCTAACTACAGAATTAATTATGCTGCTTAAATTGTTGCGGGAAACTCATGCCTAGGATCTCCAAGCTGGGAAAACCATTTTTATTACATGCTGGAAACTGAACCAAAGGTTTTACTAAAATGATCTCATTTAATCCTCACAAATACCTTGGGTGGTAGGTAGTACTATTATTATCCACATTTTACAGATGAGGAAATCAAAGAGCAGAGAAATGAAGTCATTTAGGTAGTATCTCGGTCAGGGTTAATGAAGAAATGAGAAACCATTCCAAGTATTTACAACAGAGAGAATTTAATGCAGGGGATTAGTTATATAGGTGATAAGGTTGCTAAAAGGTCAATAACACAACCCAGTGCCATCGACAGAGGATGGTAAAACCACCTGGAGAGTAGGAACGGCAGAAAGCTATTATTATCCTTAGGTTGAAAGGATGGAGGGAGAAATGGTGTTCCTGCAGCCCAGTTGCCAGGCTCATCTGGTAAAAACTGGAACCATGAAACAGTCAATGAAGCTGTCCAAAGCAGAGAGAGAGGGGGAGAAATACCCTCATCCCACCTTCCAGTCTAACACCAGTATCTCCCACTGGTCAAACCCAACAGGAAGCCAGTCAACGAGGTGACCTAGGAAATGCAGCTGGTGGAGGAGAGCCCCCCCCTCCAACCCCATGTTAAGGACAGAACAGAGGACAGGCAAATAGGCCCAGGACCAGGACAGTCAGTAAGCGGCTTACTGAATTTGAACCCAGGTCTGAATCTAAAGCCCAGTAAAACACAGCTCCTTTCATGGAAGAGCACAGTAACCAACTCTAAATCTCTTCAGGGTGGAGCCTGTAGCCCCATGTAGAAACAGGGGAGGCTGAGAGAATTCAAGCGACCTTCCCAGGTTCTGGGGAGTGCTCCCTGTTAAGGGCAGACAAAAGGGAGTCACTTGCAGGCCTGAGTTCCAACCCTGGCTTACTTCACGGCTCATTGGTGTGACTTTAAACAAACTACTTCACCTCTCTGAGCCTCAGTTTTCTCATCTGGAAAAAAGATGACTGAAATACACATCTTGCAAAGTTTATTTAAAATCTAGGAAGCATTTGGCTCACAGTAGGTGCTCAAAAAATGAACCTAATTATTACCACCTCCATCAATAACATTATGTAACTCCGAGATTTCTCATTTTACTCCCAGAATCATCATTTTGCTTCCACGCTGGGTACCCTCATGAGGAAACAGGTTTGGCAGAGAAGAAATAGGGATTTCTCAGTCATGTCTACAAAGCTGTCCTGGGCATTCACTCTGAGACCCCTATGCTGTCAAGTGAACCTGTTCGAGTTCACTAACAGTTATGAGCTGCTTCTGGAAAGAATACCCAGGGATGCTGTGGATTCTGTTTATTCTGACTTCTCCTTAACGCGTGCATTTACCTCATGCTGGGTCCCTACTTTGCTTTCCTTAGAGAACTGTTCATTAGGGAAAAAAAAAAGAGAGAGAGAGAGAGAAAACCAACCACCTAAGCAAACAAACTCAACTCACAGAGCTTGTAAATCTGTTATGAAGCTTCGGTTTGGAAGGCATCAAGGAAATGCAAGCCATCGTTAGGATTATTAAACATATGGATACAGGCACACATTCAGCACGAAACGGGCTGAGCTGCTCTGCTTTGGTGGGATGGGTTTAATTTGCTCAGCGTGCAACTATCCAGGTGAATCACTGGTTCCTTTTGATTGGGCTGGAGGTAGTATGACTCCTCAGCCAACTCCACCACCCACTTCCACGAGGAACTCTTTTCTCCCCCTCTACGCGCGTGCAGTGTAAATAGTGAATGCACTCCACTGTTAACAAAATGTTGGTGGTTTGAGTCCACCCAAAGGTGCCTCAAAAGAAAGCCTTGGCAATCTACTTCCAAAAGCTCAGCCACTGAAAACCCTATGGAGCATAGTTCTGATACACATGGGGTCACCATGAGTCAGAACTGACCGGACAGCAACTGGTTTGGAGGGCATTGGTGGTCGGTAGTAGAATTCTTGCCTTCCACGTGGGAGACTTGGGCTCAATTCCTGGTCAGTGCATGTCATGCGCAACCACCCCCTGTCTGTCAGTGGAGGCTTGCGTGAACAGGTTTCAGTGGAGCTTCCAGACTCTGACGGACTGGAAAGAAAGGCCTGGTGATCTACCTCTGAAAAATCAGCCAGTGAAAACCCTATGGATGATAATGGTTCACACAGAATCTGGAAGCATTTTGTTCCATTGGACATGGAGTTGCCATAAGGAGGGGGCCAACTCGACGGCAGCTAACAACGACGACAACAGGCATGCAGTTGAGGAGGCAGAAAGTGGATTCATCCAAGGAGTGCTACATAAAGTGTGGTCTAGAAAATGCTTACTCTCAATTTCTGTACTTGTCTCATCACAAACAGTTGGTGGACCAGCACTGGTCCACGGACCACACTTTGAGAAGCACTGATCTAAGGCATTGTGGATGTGGATCTGTGCTCTGTCTCTCTCCATCTGTTGCATTCCCCAAGGGCAGCTTGTCATGTTGGCTTCTCTGGGACCTGGCACTAATATTTTGGAGAGGTTTTCAGTATCAGTGACCCAGGTACAATGAGGGGGGCGGTGTAGGTTAGTAGCAAATTCAACTCTGAGGGCCATGGAAACTAAACTGAGCTATTCTTCATATCAGTGACCCCATGGTCTACCGCCCCCTGCAGAACTTCATACCTAATGGAGATCCCAAGGGTCACTGAGGCAGAGGTTTCATATTCTGGGTACACAGCAATCTATTTCTACATGGGCGACGATTCTAAAGCTCAGTGAATGGCATGATTGACTAGTCATGTCTCCCTGGGATTGAAATGAGATGTGGACAGCGAGCAGTTAGCAGGTTAGAATGGAGAGATAACCTTATATGAAGGACTGAGGGAAGGCAGGCAAGACCAGGCAGCAAGGCCATGAAGCCACCCTGGTTCCTCGTGCTATCTCAGCCCCAGCTTCTAGTTAAGCCTAAATCCTGGCACCTAATCTGGCATTGTACCAAAAAGAACTGGTGGACGTTCAGTCATTTCAGGAGGCTCCAGGAATTGACGGAATACCAACTGAGATGTTTCCACAAACGGATGCAATGCTGGAAGCGCTCACTTGTCTATGCCAAGAAATTTGGAAGTTCCCTGAGCTACCTGGCCTACCAACTGGAAATGACCCATACTTGTACACATTCCAAAGAAAGGTGATCCAACATAATGCAGAAATTATCAAACAATATCATTAATACTACACATAACTAAAATTTTGCTAAAGATCCTTCAAAACCAGTTTCAGCACTACAATGACAGGGAACTACCAGAAATTCAAGCCGATTCAGAAGAGGACACAGAACGAGGGCTATCATTTCTGATGTCAGATGAATCTTGGCTGAAAGCAGAGAATATCTGAAAGATGTTTACCTGTGTTTCATTGACTATGCAACGGCATTCGACTGTGTGGATCGTAACAAATTATGGATAACTTTGCAAAGAACGGGAATTCCAGAACACTTCATTGTGCTCACGAGAAACATGTACATAGACCAAGAGGCAGTCAGTTAAACAGAACAAGTGAACATTGCATGGTTTAAAATCAGGAAAGGCGTGTGTCAGGGCTGTATTCTTTCACCATACTTATTCAATACGTATGTTAATCAAATAATCCTAGAAGCTGGAGTACATGAAAATAAAACATGGCATCAGGATTGGAGGAAGACTCATTAACAACCTGTGATATACAGATGACACAATCTTCCTTGCTGAAAGTGAAGAGGACTTGAAGCACTTACCAGTGAAGATCAAAGATTACAGCCTTCAGTATGGATTATACCTTAACATAAAAAAAATCCTCACAACTGGATCAATAAGCAGCATCATGATGTTGTTGTAGTTAGGCGCTGTCAAGTCGGTTCCGACTCATTGCAACCCCATGTGCAGCACAACAAAACATTGCCCAGTCCTGTGCCAGTCTCACAATCATTGCTATGTTTGAGCCCACTGTTGCAGCCACTGTGTTGATCCATCTCACTGAGGGTCTTCCTTTTTTTTGATGACCCTCTACCGTACCAAGCATGATGTCCTTTCCCAGTGATCAGTCCCTCCTGATACATGGCCAAAGCACGTGAAATGAAGTCTTGCCATCCTCACTTCTAAGGAACATTCTGGCTGTACTTCTTCCAAGACAGATTTGTTCATTCTTATTTTCTCTTAAATGGAGAAAATATTGAAGTTGTCAAGGATTTTACTTTACTTGGGTCTATAATCAATGTCCATGGAAGCTGCAGTTAAGAAATCAAATGACATATTGCATCAGGCAAATCTGCTGCAAAAGACCTCTTTAAAGTGTTAAAAAGCAAAGATGTCACTTTGAGAACTAAGGTGCATCTGACCCAAGCCATGGTATTTTCAATCACCTCATACGCATGCAAAAGCTGGACAATGAATAAGGAAGACCAAAGAAGAATTGATGCATTTGAAATATGGTGTTGGCAAAGAATATTGAATACCACAGACTGCCAGAAGAATGAGCAAATCTGTCTTGGAAGAAGTACAGCCGGAATACTTCTTAGAGGGGAAGATGGTGAGACATCGTCTCATGTACTTTGAACATATTATCAGAAGGTACCAATCCCGAAGAAGGAAACCATGCTTGGCAAGGGAGAGGGTCAGCGTAAAAGAGGAAGACCCTCAACAAGATGGACTGACACAGTGGCTGCAACAATGGGCTCAAACATAGCAACAATATTGAGGATGGTGCAGGACCAGGCAGTGTTTCGTTTTGCTGTACGCAGGGTCACTACAAGTCAGAACTGACCTGACAGCACCTAACAGTCTCTGGCAGGACCAATTGTTAATGGTCGTTCTCATTCAAGACTCTGCCAGACAGATTCAAAAAGCAATTAGCGAGGTGGAGCCAAGATGCCGGAATAGACAGACGCCTCCATTGAGCCCTCTTTACAACAAAGACCCGAAAAAACAAGTGAAACGAGTATATTTGTGACAAGCTGGGAGCCCTGAGCATCAAAGGCAAGCTTAGACAACGAACTGAGGGGCAGGGGAAGGAAGAGACCATTCAGAAGCGGAGAGGAGTTGCCGGGCCTGAATCGCTGGGAGCCCTCAGGCACCATTCCCGAGCTGGGGCAGTGGCAGCGGTGGCAGCGGTGGCAGCGGGCTGGTCCTAGCGTTCAGCCGCAGTTTCCTCAGGGAGAAGCAGCCAGACACACAGCCCACTCACACCTCAGGAACCTGAGGAGAATGGCGCTCTCGGCAAAAGCTAAGTACTTATGTATATTTTACCACGCACCCCCCGCCAAGCCGGCTTCAGTGGCTGAACCCCTGGGCCTGAGATAAATGCTGGTGAGCACCTAGAGCCATCCTCCCAACCGTGGGTAAGGAAAAAATTTGCAATTGGTGGGAAAAGATAATTTGCTAGCTCCATCAACCGGGGGAGCTCAGGACAGAAGTGGCTCCTGTCCAGGCATAAACCGTCCATGGACCTTGAGCACCTTTCCCTTCTGCATGGACCTGTGTGGGCCTATTTCGGGAGAATACGCCCTTGTAGGCAAACTCCAACCATTTCAGCTGTGCGGTGGAGAGGTGGGTATTTGACGTTTGACATTGCTTTGCCTATTAAACAAGGTCCTCACCTACCCACATCAGGGACCTAAGGACTGGTAGCTCCAGTCAGGTCACCCAGCCACCCGCCACAGGGGTCCAAACGTAACTGGTACCTCCCAGTCCTTACAACCAAAAACTTTGGGTGCCCATGGTCCCTCTGCAGAACCCACCCACCAGCATGCTCTAGGGAACAGAGACGTGTTTTCCTCAGAGACACTTGGGCGTCAGTTCTCAACCCCCTGCCTTGTTCAGAGCGTGACCTCCTGCTGCAATCAGATACCGGTATATACGCCAATCATCCCTGCCCCTCTAAGACTGTAGGACAGAGCCTGTACCACACACTTGATATCAGCTACCTGGAAACCTGAGCTGAATTCACACAAGAAAACTGAATGGACTCCTAGACTGATATGCATGATAACAGCTCTAGCCAGCGGGGGACAGGACACCAGAGCTCCAAAGGCGAGAATAATCAAGCTAGCTCATTCAAGCAACCCATACAGGTATACCAAAACAAAACAAATCAAGTAGCTATGACACAGTAAGCAAGCATAAACTGATACAATAACTTATAGACGGCTCGGAGACAACAGTCAGTATCAAGTCACATAAAGAAACAGACCATGATCACCTCAACAGGCTCTCAAAACAAAGAATCCAGGGATCTTCTAGATGCAAGTGCATTCCTAGAATTACCAGATGCAGAATACAAAAGTTTAATATACAGAGCCCTACAAGACATCAAGAAGGAAATGAGGCAATACGCAGAACAAGCCAAGGTACACACAGATAAAGCAACTGAAGAAATTAGAAAGATTATTCAGGAACATAATGAAAAGTTTAATAAGCTGGAAAAATCCATAGACAGACAGCAATCAGAAATTCAGAAGATTAACAATAAAATTACAGAATTAGATAACTTAATAGAAAGAGGAGCAGAATTGAGTAAGTAGAAGCCAGAATTTCTGAACTCGAAGATAAATCACTTGGCACTAATATATTTGAAGAAAAATCAGATAAAAGAATTTTAAAAAAGTGAAGAAACCTTAAGAATCATGTGGGACTCTATCAAGAGAAATAACCCACGAGTGATTGCAGTACCAGAACAGGGAGGGATAAGAGAAAATTGTTGAAGAATTGTTGGCAGAAAACTTCCCTGATATTGTGAAAGATGAGGAGATATCTATTCAAGATGCTCATCGAACTCCACATAAGGTAGATCTTAAAAGAAAGTCACCAAGACATATTATAATCAAGCTTGCCAAAACCAAAGATAAAGAGACAATTATAAGAGCAGCGAAAGATAAAAGAAAAGTCACCTACAAAGGAGAACCAATAAGAATAAGCTCAGACTACTCGGCAGAAACCATGCAGGCAAGAAGGCAATGGGATGACATATTTAAAAAAATTGAAAGAAAAAAAAATTGCCTGCCAAGAGTCATATATCCATCAAAACTGTCTCTTAAATATGAAGGTGAAATTAAGACATTTCCAGATAAACACAAGTTGAGAAAATTCGTAAAAACCAAACCAAAACTACAAGAAATACTAAAGGGAGTTCTTTGGTTAGAAAATCAATAATATCAGGTATCGACCCAAGACTAGAACACTGGGCAGAGCAACCAGAAGTCAACCCAGACAGGGAAATCAAAAAAACAAAGCGAGATTAAAAAAAAAAAAAAAAAGCTTAACACAGTGTAACGGCGATGTTATTATATAAAAGAAGACAACATTAAAATAATAAAGAGGGACTAAGAAATGTAATCATACACCTTCCATATGGAGAGGACGACACGGTGATACAAAGAAATAAAAGTTAATTTTAAATTTAGAAAAATAGGGGTACATAATAAGGTAACCACAAAGGAGACAAACTATCCTACTCATCAAAATAAAATACAAGGGAAAAACACAGACTCAGGAGAAACAAAATCAACAACAACAAATATGAGGAAAGGACAATATATAAAGAAAATCTACTCAGCACATAAAATCAAGTAGGAAAAAGAAACTGTCAACACACAAAAAAAAGACATCAAAATGACAGCACTAAGTTCATACCTATCCATAATTACCTTGAATGTAAATGGACTAAATGCACCAATAAACAGAGTGGCAGAATGGATTAAAAAACAAGATCCATCTATATGCTGCCTACAAGAGACACACCTTCGACTTAGAGACACAAACTAAAACTCAAAGGATGGAAAAAAACGTATCAAGCAAACAACAATCAAAAAAGAGCAGGGGTGGCAATATTAATTTCTGACAAAATAGACTTTAAAGTTAAATCCATCAGAAAGGATAAGGAAGGACACTATATAATGATTAAACGGACAATACAGCAAGAAGATATAACCATATTAAATATTTATGCACCAAATGACAGGGCTGCAAGATACATAAAACAAACTCTATCAGCATTGAGAAGTGAGATAGACAGCTCCACAACAATAGTAGGAGACTTCAACACACCACTTTCAGTGAAGGACAGGACATCCAGAAAGAAGCTCAATAAAGACATGGAAGATCTAAATGCCACAATCAACCAACTTGACCTCGTAAACATATACAGAACACTCCACCCAACAGCAGCCAACTATACTTTCTTTTCTAGTGCACATGGAACATTCTCTAGAATAGACCACATATTAGGTCATAAAGCAAGCCTTAGCAGAATCCAAAACACTGAAATATTACAAAGCATCTTCTCTGACCATAAGGCCATAAAAGTGGAAATCAATAACAGGAAAAGCAGGGAAAAGAAATCAAACACTTGGAAACTGAACAATACCCTGCTCAAAAAAGACTGGATTATAGAAGATATTAAGGATGGAATAAAGAAATTCAGAGAATCCAATGAGAATGAAAACACTCCTATCAGAACCTTTGGAACACAGCAAAAGTGGTGCTCAGAGGCCAATTTAAATCGATAAATGCACACATCCAAAAAGAAGAAAGGGCCAAAATCAAAGAATTATCCCTACAACTTGAACAAATAGAAAGCGAGCAACAAAAGAAACCCATAGGCACCAGAATAAAACAAATAATAAAAATTAGAGCTGAACTAAATGAAATAGAAAACAGAAAAACAATTGAAAGAATTAACAAGACCAAAAGCTGTTTTTCTGAAAAACTCAACAAAATTGATAAACCACTGGCCAAACTGACAAAAGAAAAACAGGAGAGGAAGCAAATAACCCGAATAAGAAATGAGATGGGTGATATTACAACAGACCCAACTGAAATTAAAAGAATCGTATCAGATTACTATGAAAAACTATACTCAAACAAATTTGAAAACCTAGAAGAAATGGATGAATTCCTAGAAACACACTACCTATCTAAACTAACACAAACAGAGGTAGAACAACTAAATAGACCCAGAACAAAAGAAGAGATTGAATAGGTAATCGAAAAACTCCCAACAAAAAAAAACCCTGGGCCGGACGGCTTCACTGCAGAGTTCTACCAAACTTTCAGAGATGAGTTAACACCACTACTACTAAAGGTATTTTAGAGCATAGAAAAGGACGGAACACTACCAGACTCATTCTATGAAGCCACCATATCCCTGATACAAAAACCAGGTAAAGACACCACAGGAAAAGAAAATTATAGACCTATATCCGTCATGAACGTAGATGCAAAAATCCTCAACAAAATTCTAGCCAATAGAATTCAAGAACGTATCAAAAAAATAATTCACCACGACCAAGTGGGATTCATACCAGCTATGCAGGGATGGTTCAACATTAGAAAAACAATTAATGTAATCCACCACATAAATAAAACAAAACACAAGAATCACGTGATTTTATCAATTGATGCAGAAAAGGCATTTGACAAAGTTCAACACTCATTCATGATAAAAACTCTCACCAAAATAGGAATAGAAGGAAAATTTCTCAACATAACAAAGGGCATTTATACAAAGCCAACAGCCAACATCACCCTAAATGGAGAAAGCCTGAAAACATTCCCATTGAGATCGGAAACCAGACAAGGATGCCCTTTATCACCACTCTTATTCAACATTGTGCTGGAAGTCCTAGCCAAAGCAATTAGGCTAGATAAAGAAATAAAGGGCATCCAGATTGGCAAGGAAGAAGTAAAAGTATCTCTATTTGCAGATGACATGATCTTATACACAGAAAACCCTAAGGAATCCTCCAGAAAACTACTGAAACTAGTAGAAGAGTTCAGCAGAGTATTGGGATACAAGATAAACATACAAAAATCAGTTGGATTCCTCTACACCAACAAAAAGAACATCGAACAGGAAATCACCAAATCAATGCCGTTTACAGTAGCCCCCAAGAAGATAAAATACTTAGGAATAAATCTTACCAGAGATGTAAAAGACTTATACAAAGAAAACTACAGTACACTTCTGCAAGAAACCAAAAGAGACTAACATAAGTGGAAGTACATACCTTGCTCGTGGATTGTAAGACTTAACATTATAAAAATGTCTTTCCTACCAAAAGCGATGTATACATTTAATGCAATTCTGATCCAAATCCCAAGGACATTCTTTAATGAGATGGAGAAACAAATCACCAACTTCATATGGAAGGGAAAGAGGGCCCGGATAAACAAGGCATTACTGAAAAAGAAGAACAAAGTGGGAGGCCTTCCTTTACCTGACTTTAGAACCGCTTATACCACCACAGCAGTCAAAACAGCCTGGTACTGGTACAACAACAGATACATAGACCAATGGAAAAGAATTGAGAATCCAGACATAAATCCATCCACATATGAGCAGCTGATATTTGACAAAGGCCCCAAAATAGCTAAATGGGGAAAAGACAGTCTTTTTAACAAATGGTGCTGGCATAACTGGACATCCATCTGCAAAAAAATGAAACAAGACCCATACCTCATTCCATGCACAAAAACTAACTCAAAATGGATCAAAGACCTAAATATAAAATCTAAAACGATAAAGATCATGGAAGAAAAACTAGGGACAATGTTAGGAGCCCTAATACATGGCATAAACAGTATACAAAACATTACTAACAATACAGAAGAAAAACTAGATAACTGGGAGCTTCTAAAAATCAAACACCTATGCTCATCCAAAGACTTCACCAAAAGAGTAAAAAGACTACCTAAAGACTGGGAAAAAGTTTTTAGGTATGACATTTCTGATCAGCGCCTGATCTCTAAAATCTATATGATACTGCAAAAACTCAACTGCAAAAAGACAAATAACCCAATTAAAAAATGGGCAAAAGATATGAATAGACACTTCACTAAAGAAGACATTCAGGTAGCTAACAGATGTATGAGGAAATGTTCACGATCATTAGCCATTAGAGAAATGCAGATCAAAACTACAATGAGATTTCATCTCACTCCAACAAGGCTGGCATTAATCCAAAAAACACAAAAGAAGAAATCTTGGAGACGCTGTGGAGAGACTGGAACACTTCTACACTTCTGGTGGGAATGTCAAATGGTACAACCACTTTGGAAGTCGATTTGGCACTTCCTCCAAAAGTTAGAAATAGAACTACCATACGATCCAGCAATCCCACTCCTTGGAATATATCCTAGAGAAATAAGAGCCTTTACACGAACAGATATATGCACACCCATGTTCATTGCAGCACTGTTTACAATAGCAAAAAGATGGAAGCAACCAAGGTGCCCATCAATGGATGAATAGATAAATAAATTATGGTATATTCACACAATGGAATACTACATATCGATAAAGAACAGTGAGGAATCTGTGAAACATTTCATAACATGTAGGAACCTGGAAGGCATTATGCTGAGTGAAATTAGTCAGTTGCAAAAGGACAAATATTGTATAAGACCACTATTATAAGAACCTGAGAAATAGTTTAAACTGAGAAGAAAACATTCTTTTGTGGTTACAAGAGGGGAGAAGGAGGGAGGGTGGAAGAGGGGCATTCACTAATTAGATAGCAGATAAGAACTTTAGGTGAAGGGAAAGACAGCACACAATACGGGGGAGGTCAGCACAATTGGACTAAACCAAAAGCAAAGAAGTTTGCTGAATAAACTGAATGCTTCGAAGGCCAGCGTAGCAGAGGCAGGGGTCTGGGGATCATGGTTTCAGGGGACAGCTAAGTCAACTGGCATAATAAAATCTATTAAGAAAACACTCTGCATCCTACTTTGAAGAGTGGCGTCTGGGGTCTTAAATGCTAGCAAGCAGCCACCTAAGATGCATCAATTGGTCTCAACACACCTGGATCAAAGGAGAATGAAGAACACCAAGGCCACAAGGTAATTACGAGCCCAAGAGACAGAAAGGGCCACATGAACTAGTGACTACATCATCCTGAGACAAGAAGAACTAGATGGTGCCTGGCTACAACCGATGACTGCCCTGACAGGGAACACAACAGAGAACCCCTGAGGGAGCAGGAGAGCAGTGGGTTGCAGACCTCAATTTCTCATAAAAACACCAGACTTAATGGTCTGACTGAGGCTAGAAGGATCCCGGTGGTCATGGCCCCCACACCTTCTGTTGGCCCAGGAGAGGATCCATTCCCGAAGCCAACTCTTCGGACATGGATTGGACTGGACAATGGGTTGGAGAGGGATGCTGGTGAGAAGTGAGCTTCTTGGATCAGGTGGACACTTGAGACTATGTTGGCATCTCCTGCCTGGAGGGTAGATGAGAGGGTAGAGGGGGTTAGAAGCTGGTGAAATGGACACGAAAAGAGAGAGTGGAGGGAGAGAGTGGGCTGTCTCATTAGGGGGAGAGTAATTGGGAATGTGTATCAAGGTGTATATGGGTTTTTGTGTGAGAGACTGACTTGATTTGTAAACTTTCACTTAAAGCACGATAAAAATTATTTAAAAAAAAAAGCACTTAGCATCCGCTGACAAGGCCATGACAAAGGCGTGCCCTCTCTGTGAAATCATAGCTCCACCAGGAAAGCACAGTTTCCCAAACCCCAGCCCCAAAGACATTTCTACGCATTTTTATCTGGAAAAGAATTTTTCACCTCTCAGTTTAACTCAGGAGGTAAGAAAACCCAGTGCCGTCGAGTCAATTCTGACTCAGAGCGACCCTATAGGACAGGGTAGAACTGCCCCATAGAGTTTCCAAGGAGCGCCTGGTGGATTTGAACTGCCGGCACTTTGGTTAACAGCCGTAGCCCTTAATCACTACTCCACTAGGGTTTCTCAGGAGGTAAGAAGACAGTCAATTTGAGTTCTCCTCAGAGGCTCTCAGGAACACAAGAAGTTTGTAAGGTTCTGTCCCCAACACCTCTCCATTCCTTTTTCCCTTTGTTTCTATGGACTTTGTCTGCAAAGTGGTTTAGGGTCTCATTGGAACACTGGTCAGCCTGACAGCCTCCCCTAGGCCATGGAGGGCCTTCATGTCTCAGCCAATCAGGCTGTTCGCCATTTTGCCATATGTCCAGATAATCGATACTGTGCTCTCAAATCTTGTTTTCTCCTTGGGCAATTTTCCTGAGGGCCTTTATTTATTGCCAGGGCTGCAATTGGGTGATCAGGGTAGGGCTTCCAGATAGAGAGCTCTGACTCATATTTGCTGTGAGACTCAGGCAAGGGACCTTTCCCATTTGGGCCTCATTTTCATCATCTGTATAATGGGAATAATGAGGTACTTAATTCAAAGAGTTGTGTAAGGATACACAGAGATCACGCGTGTAGTAAACTACTTAGTACAGCGGTTGACATGTAACTAGTAGTAGATTAATAATAGCCACTTTTAGGACTAAGGTGTGCCTGACCCAAGCCATGGTAGTTTCAATTGCCTCGTATACATCTGAAAGCTGGACAGTGAATAAGGAAAACTGAAGAAGAATTAATGCATTTGAGTTATAGTGATGGTGAAGAATGAACAAATCTGTCTTGGAAGAAGTTTAGCAAGAATGCTCCTTAGAAGTGAGGATGGCGAGACTTTATCTCACTTACTTTAGACATGTCAGTAGGGACTAATCCCTGGAAAAGGACATCCTGCTTGGTAAGGTAGAGGGTCAGCAGAAAAGAGGAAGACCCTCAAAGAGATGGACTGACACAATGGCTGCAACAACGGGCTCATTCATAGCAACGATTGTGAGGATGGCATAAGAATAGGCGATGTTTCGTCCCATTGTACACAGGGTCGCCATGAGTCAGAACCGACTCAACGGCACCTAATAACAACAATTTAATAGAACGATGTTATTATTGTTACCAGAGCAACCTAATGTGACGTGACCTTTCACACTCTCCTATTCCTTGCTGAAATTCTGAATCCACAACAGAAAAAGAGGGAAGAGGACGAAAAGTTGTCCACATCCTTCTAACGTGTCTGCTGTCTGCCATGCTTACTATGTGCTGGGTCCCTGCTTGCAGAGACACTCTGCTTTAATCTTCATGTGGCAGCTGTGAAGTTGCACTGCTCTGCTCGTTCTTCAAGAATGAACTTCCTGTTTATCTATGAGGAGCACCTTCTGGATCCACCAGGGCACTGGAGCCAGGGGACCAGGGTTTAGCCATTTCTGCCCAACATGGGATTCCTAATGCGTGATCTTTACTTGGGAGCCCCCACATTGTGCTGGCCAAGACTTTCCAAGATCTGAATCATGGTCTGAAGGCTTCCCCTGCCCAATCCTGCTTTCTACCCTTTTATCTTTCACAGGCATCAACCTCTATAAGCCTCCTGTACCCCTAACTCTACCTTGGAAAAGAACCCAACTGACACACCCCACAAAACCTTTGATGCTACACGTGTGTGTGCATCTGTGTGTTTGAGCGTGATGGAATATTCTCGTCTGCTCATCATAAGAGGTAAAGTCTGTGAGAATTTCAGCAGAGATAAGGTCCTCATCTAAAATGTGAGATACCTGAGATCAATAGAGGTATCTCCAGTCCTGGCACAGTGCCTGGCACAATGCAGGAGCTACTCAATATATATTTGTTGAACAAATGACTAAACCAATAGATGCAATGCAGTGTTCAGCTAGGGTAGCGCTCTGCATCTTACAGAAGAGATACCATTCAGAAATCTCCTTTTAACCCAGACCTAGTAATAACAACAGCAGCCACATCTACTGGGAGTTGGGGTGGCTGTGGGAGTGCACCATCCAGATCCCCTTTTAAGGACGAACGTGCTAACCCAGCTGCTATGGTGCTGAAGGCAGACAAACATCAGCTGCAGCCTCTCGTGACAGCCTGGACTGCAGAACTGCCTCATCCAAGGTTACCATGACTGAACGCTGGAGTATATAAAGGCCCAGCCATCTTGGTCAGATCTTAGGACACCTCTGAAGAGTTATTCTGGCTCCAGAGCTCCTTGTGGGGTCAGCTGAAGTGACCATTAAGCCCACATTGCAGCTCCACCTCTCTCTCTTCCCACTCCTCTCCTTTCTCCTCCCTCCACTGGTGCTGAATCCAAGGACACTCCATAATAAACCTCCTGCATGCTCATCTCTGTCTCAGGGTCTGCTTCCCAAGGAAGCCAGCCTATTCCAAGGGTTAATTCTAAGAGCATTTACATGCATTAACCCATTTCATTCTCACCACAACTATGTGGGGGAGAAATCATTAAGTCCACATTAGAGATGGCAAATCTGAGTTTCAAAGAGGTCACACTTCTAGCAAATGGAGATCTGGGATTCAACCCCAGTGAGTCAGACTTCAAAGCCTCAGATTTTAAATCTTTGGAAGTGTACGTTTCTACCCTCCAACTGCAAACCGATTATCAAAATCAAGCCCAAGTTCCACAACAAGTGAAAGAAAGAATGACCATATGATCCAGCAATTCCACTCCTGGGTGTATACCCAAAAGACTTGAAAGCAGGGACTCAAACAGATACTTGTACACCAGTGTTCGCTGCAGCACTGTTCACAAAGAACCAAAAGGTACAAACAACCAAGTATCCATCAATGGATGAATGGATGAACAAAATATGGTACATACACACACTAGAATATTACTCAACCATAAAGAGAAATCAAGTTTGGATACATGCTATGACATGTGTGAACCTTGAAAACATTTTGCTGAGTGAAATTAGCCAAACACAAAAGAACAAGGATTACATGATGCCAGGTATACAAAATATCTACAATAGGCTAATGCACAGAGACAGAGGTTGATTAGTGGTTACCGGGGGCTGGAGGCAATGGGGAGTTATAGCTTAAGGGGCACTGACTTTCTATTTGGGGTGATGTAAAACTTCCGGAAATAGACAGTGGTGACGGCCGCACAACATGGGGAATGTGATTAATATGACTGAATTGCACAATTAAAAACGGCTGAAATGGCAACATTTTTGTTATATATATTTTGGCACACAAAAAAATGTTTTTTAAAAGAAAAAAAAAAAAAGTTGAGCCCAGCTCTAAGTAGCCCAGGCAATAACCAAAGCTGTATAACTCCCCAAAAGCCAGAACCCAGCTTTCCTCTTGCAATGTCATACTGAGGGGCCTCCGAGGGACCCACCATGAGCCAAGAACAGCAATCAGATAACACTAAAGGTCGTGTTGCTAAAATCACTTATTTGAGATGGGGAGATCAGCAAAAAGGTCATCTTGAAAGGAGTCTTTGCTGAGCTGATAATGAGTTTAAAAGGATGTTTAATCAATCACATTTATCTGATAGAAGCCCGAACTTTAGAAATGAGTTTGAGATGTTTCATGGCCCACTGGAAGCCTGTCAAAATAATCCAGTAAACCCACATAATAGACAGCTTCTCTATGGATTTTTTGGACTTTGTTTTTTTACTATCTCACTGGGCAAGAAAAAGGGAGAGAGGAAAAGAATACAAGGATGCTGCCCATTTGATTGAAATATCTGCTGTCTTTGGGACCAAAAGAAAACCTCTCCCCATAATTAAATGTCGTTTTTCTAGAAGACTTAATTAGAAAAACTTCAAGGGAGGAATCCCCCAAACGGGTATGCTAAACTAGAAGGGAGGGAGGGGAGGTGGTACATACCACACAGACCAGGAGAAACCCAAGAGACTGTCGACAGAAGAGAGATTGGGAAAAGGGAATATAAAAAACTCTATTCTAGATTCACCATTTGTTATGAAGTCTTCAAAAGACAACCACAGGTGATTAAGCTTCTAGAAGACAGCCATTTCCTCCAAATTTAATAGGAATAGAAAGCTGGACATTTATTGAAGCTCAAATTTTTGTTGCTGTCACGTGCTGTTGAGTAGGTTCCAACTCATAGCGACCCCGTGTACAACAGAACAAAACACTGCCCGGTCCTGCGCCATCTTCACAATCATTGCTATGTTTGCTCCCATTGTTGCAGCCACTGTGTCAGTCCATCTCGAATGGGTCTTCCTCTTTTTCACTGACCGTCTACCTTACCAAGCATGATGTCCTCCTCCAGGGACTGGTCCCTCCTGATAACATTACCCTCCCTTCTAAGGAGCATTCTGGATGTACTTCTTCCAAGACAGATTTGTTCATTCTTCTGGCGGTCCATGGTATATTCAATATTCTTCGCCAACATCATAATTCAAATGCACCAATTCTTCTTTGATCTTCCTTATTCACTGTCCAGCTTTTGCATGCAGATGAGGTGATTGAAAATAACATGGCTTGCGTCAGGCACATCTTAGTCCTCAAAATGACATCTTTGCTTTTCAACACTTTAAAGAGGTCTTTTGCAGCAGATTTTCCCAATGCAATATGTCATTTGATTTCTTGACTGCTGCTACCATGGGTATTGATTGTGGGTCCAAGTAAATGAATCCTTGACAACTTCAATATTTTCTCAAACTGTACATATATTTTGTACTTGATTGGCATTTTTTAGGATGCATTGGGAGATGGAGAAAATAACTGTCACTATCTAACTGCCTAAGAGGCACTGAATTTTTAGAAAGTGATGAAAACTCACACATGCATTCACTGGCATCTCTCTCTCTCTCTGTCGCACACACACACACATATTCTCTCTATATATATATAAAATGAAATGAACCATAGAACATAGAACTTTTCTCCCTGCAAAGTGAAAACCACTTCATCATTTCCCGACCCTCAATATTTAGCATCTCAAAACACAACCCGGAGCTGCTCTTACAGAGGATTAACGACAGGCCAGGATCCACTGTGGAACACTGCTTAACTGTTTTCTTGTAGGAAACCGCAAAGACTTTTCATAGCACTGCAGTGCAAGCCTTCCTGTTCAGCATATCACCAGGGGGTTGTAGCAGCTACAGACCCAGCAGATTGGAGTGATTCAGCACCCCAGTGTGTCCAGTAAAACTGTCCCTACAACTGACTGGCCTCATTTCCCAGTGTGCTTTTCTCTCGGTGCCGGAAACCCTTTTCTCGGCTCTCCTTTCCTTCTTCAGTGGCATGGGAGTGAGAATGGCCAGGGGATAGTCAGATTCTGCTTCCACCGGGATTGGCTTCCGGCAGACTGTCATGTATGAAAGGCTGTGCCAGGTACACTCATACGTTGCCCATGCATTATGCTCAGGCTGATATTACCCCTGCCATAAGAGATACAATGGCACAATATCTAGGTTTGCTTGAAAACACTTCAGCAAAAATAAACCAAGAAATAAGGGAAAGGTGAAGCAACTGTGGTCACACGTTGATAATTGTTAAAACTGGACGATGGGTGTGTGGGCTTGTATATATGTACTATCTCTCTGCTTTTTGGTTGGTTTACAATTGTCAGTGGATCCCGGTAGCTCGCATCTGACCACATGTCCATCCCTGAGCCAGTCGTTGAGGCCAGAGCATATATAAGCCTCCAGCTGGCCACACCTGAGCCAAGGAGGCAGCCAATGTCACCGGAAGCATCACCAGGAGAAAAATCAAAGTGCTGCTGCTGGAGGAAAGGTGAAGGGATGCTGGGAGCAAAAACACCAGGAGTCTAGCACTTCTCACACTGCCTCAGCCAAGCATGGCAGTGGCTTTGAGGAACCTGACGGGGCCTCTTTATTACTCAGCATCACAAAACATCTTTCCTTTCTCCCTTCTTCTCCCTTCATCATCTGTCTAGGAAGTCAAAAAAGTGGTATGATGAGGCCATGGAAAGAGTGCCCCTTGAAAGCAGAAGATGCATTTATGTATCAAAAAAGATATTTATTGCTCACCTTTTTTTTATTATATGCCAGGCACTGTGCTGGGGACACACTGGGGACATGGCAGTGAACAACTATAACAACAACAAAAACAGAAAAATTCTCTTACAGGTTGGTGACTTTGAACAAGCACTTAAAATCTCTGAGCCCCAGCTTTCTCATCTGTAAATGGGAATAAAAAAAAAAAAACCACATATATATATATCAGGGTTGTCAGAGAAAATAAGAGAAGTAAGATAACATGAAAGAATTCAACAAATTGTAAAGTTATTATTATTTCTCCTTCTCTACCTCTCCCTCCTCCATCTTGAGTCTCACAATCTTCCTCTTGGTGTCTAGTAAGTGCTCCTCAGCATTTGCATCAGTGAGGTTAGCTTTAGCTGCATATTAACAGATGACCAAAATAATTAGGGCTCAAACAAGACAGTCAGGTTATATATCTCTTGTGTAAAATAAATCCAGAGGTAGAGAGTCCAGGACTATTGTGGTAGTCCTATAAAATCAACAACAACACAAGCTCCTTCTATCTTTCTTCTCTGGCTACCCTTAGCATGTGACTTTCATCCTCAGGATTGCTTCATGGTCACAAAATGGCTGCTGGAGCTCCATCCATAATATCCACATCCCAGGCAGGAAGGACTGAAGAAAAGGAAATGTCCAGAGGGCTCCTGTCTCCCATTTGGCTCATGCTCCTTTAAAGACTTTTCCCAGAAGCACCACCCATCACTTTCACTTACATTTCACTGGCCATTCCTATCCACAAGGGAAGTTGAGAAGTACAATTTTTTAACTGAGTGTATTGCTGCCCAAACAATACAGAAGTCTCTTTCTGATTAAGAAGTGAAGAATGGATATGGATATTAGACAATGAGCAGAGTATTCCACAGAAGGTACAAATGCCAGAAATCGTATTTTCAACTTTATTAAACCACTTACTTATATAGTCTTTTTATAGTCTGAATTCTTCATCCCTGAGCTAGAATTTCTTTTTGGTCCATGCATATTTGGTCCCACTTGAGGACCAGGAGCACCATCTCTGGAGAGCTATGCATCCCCTTCTAGAGGAGATGGTTCCTGTAACCGATTGTCATGTCTTCTCCAAGTGAGAGACAATAGGAGGTAGGAGAGCTTGCCATAAAGAAATCCAAGCATAGTCTGGGGTCTTAAACGCTAGCAAACAGCCATCTAAGATGCATCAATTGGTCTCAACCCATCTGAATCAAAGGAGAATGAAAAACACCAAGGACACAAGGTAATTATGAGCCCAAGAGACAGAAAGGGCCACACGAACCAACGACTACATCATCCTGAGACCAGAAGAACTAGATGGTGCCTGGCTACAACCGATGACTGCCCTGACAGGGAACACAACAGAGAACCCCTGAGGGAGCAGGAGAGCAGTGGGATGCAGACCCCAAATTCTCATAAAAAGACCAGACTTAATGGTCTGACTGAGACTAGAGGGATCCTGGTGGTCATGGCCCCCAGACTCTCTGTTGCCCCAGGACAGGAACCATTCCCGAAGCCAACTCTTCAGACATGGATTGGACTGGACAACGGGTTGGAGAGGGATGCTGGTGAGGAGTGAGCTTCTTGGATCAGGTGGACACTTGAGACTATGTTGGCATCTCCTGCCTGGAGGGGAGATGAGAGGGTGGAGGGGGTTAGAAGCTGGTGAAATGAACAGGAAAAGAGAGGGTAGAGGGAGACAGTGGGCTGTCTCATTAAGTGGAGAGTAATTGGGAGTATGTAGCAAGGTGTATATAAGTTTTTATGTGAGAGACTGACTTGATTTGTAAACTTTCACTTAAAGCACAATAAAAATCATAAAAAAGAAAGAAATCCAAGCATAATGAGCAAAAATTCTCTAAATCAGCCTCAAATTCATTTCTAGGGCAAGGATTCTTCTGGTCTATAAACAAGGGAAAGGGGGACAGGAAGAGCTCTCTGGGTCTTCCATCCCTGACATACTACAGCTACTTTGTCAAGTCTATTTGTGAGATCATCACACATGCAGATAGATTTTTATTTCGAAAGAGTTTGGAAAAAGGGAGACTCACCACTGTTTTTAAAAATCCATTTCAATTCCACTTAATAAGAGCTTTTTTTTTTTCCTTCTTTTCTTTTGTTAATGGAACTTGGAAATGCGTGAGAATTGGAGACATAAACTCCTGGATGAAAAGTATTAAAAGCTCTACTTCCCAGCTGCCGTATCATCTCCATTTCATTGGGTCATATGTAATTTGGGATTACAACATCTAATATGGCCATATCTCGAATGCAATTACTGTTCCTGTGGCTGGGTTCCATGAGTATGCATTACTGAGATTAGCAGCTCTTGCCAACGAGCTGAAATATCTAAATAAGGTAGACCACCACTAGAAAAAAAAATTCATTATCTAATTTTATTATTCATTTATACTGCAAAAGCTATTTTAGCATGGCAGGCTACTTCAATTTTTTATAAAAGGATATCATTTTGCTTACAATTGTTAGCCCAACAAATTTAAAATATTTAACTATAACAAATACATTAATGTTTTCTAATATATTCCTTGGAGTCTAGTACAGTCTCAATCTGCTCTCCCATCTGTTTCTCTCTCTGAAATATTGCTATCCTGAGCGACTGCTATTGTTTATTTTCCTGCTGATCAATTTGAAGTTTAACACTCTCTCTATTCCAAGGGTCACATCCTTTAAGATCATCCACTGTGACCCAAGTGGGCACATCAGGAGACTCAGAGACTCCTTCCTTCAGGGCACTGAAGTTCCAGTAAGAGCAATGAGGCAGTAATTTTCCTGGTGCTTAATGGCAAGACTAGATGCCTAGTCCATATCCATACCCTGCAGAGTTTATTCCACTATTCAGAGCTTTTGTTTTCAGCTACGATTTCTTAAGCCCTTGCTACATGCCAGAAACTATGCCAAGTGGCTTGTATGTATCATTTCATTTCATCTTCACAACAACCCCAAGGTGTGGGTATCGTTCTTACACTCATTTGACAGATGGAGGAGAAACCAAAGCTCAGAGGGGCTAAGCCATTTGCTCAAGTCATAATTAGAAAATGGTAGAGCAGGGGTTCAAATCCAGGTCTATGTAACTCCATAACCCAATCTCCACACATGGTGTTAGATTAAACTATTGCCCACAGCTCTTCACCCTATCCTGCTGCTGAAAGGATGCCCTTTGCCATGTAACTTTACAGTTACTCTCATAAAAGATGGAGTGTACTTCTCTGGCCCCTGACTTTTGGCACGGCCATGTGAATAGCTTTGGCAATGGGATGTGTACAGATATGACACAAGCATGGGCTTAAAAACGTGCTTGAGGAGTTGGGCTTGCCCTCATGAAATTCTGCCACTGCCAAGGAAAGAACACGCCTCTGATGGCCTGCCAGTCCCAGGAGAAAGATGAGAGACATGGAACAGAGCTACCCCAGCCAACCGGCAAACCTGTGAGTAAGAACTAAATGTTTGTTGTATGCTACTGAGATTTTGAGGTTGTTTGTTATACAGCTATAGCTAACTGATACAAACACAAAATTTTACTGTCTCTTGAGTATCAGAGATCTTCATTGCAACTGGGAGGGAAATCCTGTTCTTTTAATTCAGCATTAACCACTATGAAGCTATACAGCCACCAACATGTAGGGGACATCACCTGCCTGCCACAGTCTGATGTCCTAATACTTGTTGGCCTCGTGTCATTCATCATTATGTTCAGATGCTTGGCTTGATTAGTTCACATGAAACCTTTGAGTCTGACATTGAACTCTGCAGAATTTAATCACTTCATCCAGAAATCCCCAAAGACACACACACACACCCTGCACCTACACATACAGCTCTCCCTCCTTCACTCAAGCGGGTAGTTGGCAATCTTCAACTTCAACCTGTTTCTCTGCCACTGAAAAAATATTCAGGAAACAAGCTGAGGGAGGAATGAGCCTGAAATATGTTATGGGGACAGTAATTCTGACATTTCCTTTATTCAGAGAGTCTTTTGGTGCAATGAGGAAAAGGCAGAAGAGGAAAAAGCTCCAGACTCAAGGGGAAGTTGCTTCAGGGCAGAAAGCAGATGATGCATAAGGGAAAAACCAACGAAGAAAGAAAGATAAACAAGGTAGTGATCAGATTCCGCAACTAGGATGCTAAAAGATTCTCAGTGTCCTTGGTGCCAGGGAAGTGCTCAATTCAAGTTATACAGGAATCGAAGGTGCTGTTTTACACAAGTTCTGGAGCAATTTCGACCATAGCTTCTATCAGCCGGACAAGATGGGCAATCCCTTCTCAAACATATTGGTCAGCTGCTTCCATTTTCCCTGTTATAACATCCTACCCAACAGTCATAATGTATCCATCAAGGGACCCTAATTTATTGCATGACATTCTTGCATGCAGACCATTTGATCCCAAAGAGTACTTCATTCATTCTACAAACCTTTATTGAGTGTCTGCCACACGCTGGAGCTACAATGGTAAACCAGACAGATATGAACAAGACAGACATGATCTCTGCCCTCAGAGAGTTTCCTGTCTAGTGCAGGAGACAATTAGACAAGCTATTGGTGTAGAATGTGATGCATGCTATTATCAGAGAGTTAATGATGCTCTAGAAGCAAGAAGGAAGTGTCAGGCTGGGTTCCTCCAGAGCAGACCATGAGATATTTATTTAGGAGGTGATCCCAGGAAACAGTAGTAGAAAAATGGGGAAATGAGACAGAAAAGGGAAGGCAGCCAACAAAGGGCCCATTAGCAAACTACCCACCAGAAATTAATTCTGCCAGAGAACTCGAGCAGTCAGTGTAGAACTCACCTCAGAGCTTTTCTGTCTAAGGGCTGAGGGAGCTGGGGTATTTATACACGAACCCCCACATTCATTTGTTGAGGATTCCTCCCAGAGGGCTTTAATTCTCCAGCACTAGTCTGCTGCAGGTTTGGAAAGGTGAGTTCTGGTAGCCAAAAAGAGGCCTGAGGCAAAGAAATGAAGGACTTGGTGGTTGGAAGTTGGGCTAGTGTGTGCTGAGGTAGAAATGACGAGGCATTACGGGGGAGGCACCAGCAGCGTATGCTACAGGAGGAAACAGGCCAGGCTTGGGGGTTCAGAGGAGGTGATGTCTAAGTGAAGCTTAAATAATGAGCAAGAGTTAGCCAAAGAGAAGAAGAAATATGAAGGAAAGAATGTTCCAGAAAGAACAAACAATTGTACACAAAGGCCTAAGGGTGCAAAAGAGCATGGAGGCCTTAAGGGCTGAAGGAGATCAGTATGGTTGGGGTGGAGGCAATAAGGGGGATAATGATGAGATAAGGCTAGATATGAAAACAGAAACCAGGTTATATAGAGCCAAGTAAGGTATACCCAATGATGTCAAGTCGATTCCGACTCATAGCAACCCTATAGGACAGAGTAGAACTACCCCATAGAGTTTCCAAGGAGCACGCGGAGGATTCAAACTGCTGACCCTTTGGTTAGCAGCTGTAGCACTTAACGACTTTGCCACCAGGGTTTCCAATTAAGGTATATTAATAGTATAATTTATATTATAAGTAAGGTATATTAATAATACAATATAAATTATGAGTCACTGCTTACTCTGTTCTGGGCACTGCCTAGGTACCATGTATGTACTATTTAATTTAATCCCACAACAACTACTGTACCTATGAGACAGGTACAATTAATATCGCCATTGTATATCCGAAGGAACTGAAGCACAGAGAAGTTACTTATCCAAAGTCACATAGTAAGAGAGTGGCAGATCTGGAACTCTAACCCAGCCACACAAAGGTTTTAAAAGTAGTGGGGGAGGTGACAATGTGCTCATATGTCTATCATGTGAAGAATGGACCAGAAAGTGGCAAAAGTGGAGGCAGGTTTGAGAAAATCGGGGTAGGCATATGGGCTGTGGAGGAGATGGTGTTGAGAAAACCACTCCTCGTCCAACCAAAGATTTGAGCCTGAGGATTACTCAAGCACAGTGGCTTTTCTGAGAGGACTCAGTGTTAATGCATCTAGGGTCTTATTCTTACCCATCTTCCTATTCTATGCCCACAAAGAAGAAAAAGTTCACAATCCTCAGGAACCTCGATGGCAGCATATCCTCTTCGTTGGTCTGACCACTCTGTTCTTAGAAAAGTCCTTTGTGCCTACACAGTCATCCCTTAGTTATTTCACAATGTTACCCAAAACTAGATAGATTTAATCCGCCCAAAAGATCAGGTTACTTCATTGTAATCCAAAGACTCCAACCAGCCTATCCCAGTTATCTAAGCAGGAAATGCCCTACACTGGTCACAGGGAGGACTGCATATGAGAGAGGGGACAGAGCAGGGCTTGTTAACTTCTATTGACATTTAGGGATGATAATTCTTTATTGTGGGGAGCTGTCCTGTGCCTTGTAGGATATTTATCAGCATCCCTGTACCCAAGAGATGCCAGTAGCACCACCACTCCCAGTTGTGACAACCAAAAATGACATTACCGAACGACCCTTAGGGGGCAAAACTGCCTCCAGTTGAGAACCGCTGGGATAGAACATTACAAATTTGTCTCCAACTGTGGAAAACAATCTCCAAGATGAAACCTTACCAACATCAAGGCAGAACCAAAAAATTCTATGTACAGAATGAAACCAAAAATCTTTGGCAGATTCTTACTTCAAGGAGAGCAAATATATGGTACAGACAGATCTGCAAATCACTGGGTTATGCCCATGGTAGACATCGCCAATCAAATGATGCCCGTCATGGATTGAATTGTGTCCCCCCAAAATACGTGTCAACTTGATTAGGCCATGATGCCCAGTATTGTATGGTTGTCCTACATTTTGAGATTGTGATTTTATGTTAAAGGGGATTAAGGTGGGATTGTAACACCCTTACTAAGGTCACATCCCTGATCCAATGTAAAGGGAATTTCCCTGGAGTGTGGCCTGCACCACCTTTTATCTTACAAGAGATAAAAGGAAAGGGAAGCAAGCAGAGAATTGGGGACCTCATATCACCAAGAAAGCAGTGCCGGGAGCAGAGTGCATCCTTTGGACCCAGGGTTCCTGCGCCGGGAAGCAACCAGGCCAACGGAAGACTAATAACAAGGACATTCCTCCAGAGCCAACAGCGAAAGCCCTTCCCTGAAGCCGACGCCCTGAATTTGGATTTGTAGCCTATTTAGACTGTGAGAGAATAAACTTCCGCTTGTTGAAGCCACCCACTTGTGGTATTTCTGTTACAGCAGCACTAGATTACTAAGACACTGCCGTCTTTCCTTCTAAGCCTGAGTAAGACCTCTATCTTTCTCTGTGTGGCACTGCAGGCAGCCATTACCAATCAACTGAAGTTGGCACATGAGAATCACATGTTCTATTCTATTGCTCTTTGCCATCCCTGCACTGAAGAACATTGTTAGAGAAAGGTCTCCAATTTCTTTCTGCCCCGACACAGCTAAAAGATGCAACCTATACCCCTCAGCACTGCACAATGGCAGCAGCTCTTTACTTCTCAACTGAGGTAGGGGGCACACACCCTCCTACGAAAAGGCATCAGTATTTCAGGGAGGGTGGGGATGCGTGCATGTGTAATGGAACCTCTTCCTCACCTAATTTTTTTTTTTTAATTGAACTTTAGATGAAGGTTTACGGAACAAACTTGTTTCTCATCAAACAGTTAGTACATACATTGTTCTATGACATTGGTTAACAACCCCACAACATGTCAACACTCTCCCTTCTCTACCCTGGGTTCCCTATTACCAGCTTTCCTGTTCCCTCCTGCCTTCCTGTCCCTGACCCAAGGCTGGTGCGCCCCTTTAGTCTTGTTTTGTTCCATGGGCCTGTTCAATCTTTGACTGAAGAGTGAACCTCAGGAGTGACCGCACTACTGGGTAGAAGGGGTGTCTGGGGGCCATACTCTCAGGGTTTCTCCAGTCTCTGTCAGGCCAGCAAGTCTGGTCTTTCTTTTTGAGTTAGAATTTTGTTCTACATTTTTCTCCAGCTCTGTTCGGGACTCTCTATTATGATCCCTGTCAGAGCAGTTAGTGGTGGTAGCCAGGCACCACCTAGTTGTACTAGACTCAGTCTAGTGGAGGCTGTGGTAGATGCGGTCCATTAGTTCTTCCTCAACTAATTCTGATAGCCGTGATCCTTTCCCCTTTCCCACTGGGAATCACTGTTTTATATATATATAAATTATAGACATAGTTTCTTAAGAAGAAAAATGTCTTTCCTTCTTTACATTTGTCTTTTAAGAAAACATGAGAATGTTGCTTATTCACGGAGGCCTTAGTACACTCAATTTTCTTTAATAATCTAAATATAGATTTCAGTAGTTTTTAAGATAATGCAACCGGAATCCTGGCTGTTCAGTTTGAATAGGTCAGCATATACTACTATGGGCTAATTGAAGGCAGATCTTTCTCCAGCTCTGGGCTAGAATAAAGTTCTTTCTCACAGCATTCCTCCCTCTGAAAAGCTAAGAGTTACATTAGCCAGGCACAGATGGGAGGAAAAAAAAAAAATCCCCTTTCCTGTTACCTGAATGGGTAGCTGAGACGAAGTGCTCAATTTTATGGTGAGAATCTATGCTGGTGCACAATTCTGTAAAATGAATTGTGCTTGAAGGAGAAAGGTCATGCTTAAAAGCAGGCCCAAAATGCCTTCCAAAATGATAATACTGCACATCTATTAGAATGACTAAAAACAAAACAAAAAAACATGACTGTCAAGGGCTAGCGTGGATATGGAGCAACTGGAACTCTCATACGTTACTAGAAGAAATGCAAAATGGTACAGATACCCTGGAAAACAGTTTGACAATTACTTATAAAGTAAAATGTACATTTACCATTCAACACAGCAATCCCACTCCTAGGTATTTACCCAAACAAAATGAAAACCTATGTTCACAAAAAAACCTGTACGTGAATTTTTTTTTTTGCAGCTTTATCCATAATTGCCCAAAACTGGAAACAACCAAACTGTCCCTCAACCGAAGAATGGTTAAACAAACTGTGGTACATCCATACAGTAGAATACCAGTGAACAATAAACAGGAATGAACTGCATAACTAAACATCTCATGGGATTGGTTTTCTGAGTTTGAAGGATTAAGACCATAGTCTCGTGGGCTGTCTCAGTCAATTGACATAATATAGTCCATAAAGTTATGTTCTACATCCTAGTTTGGTAAGCAGTGCTTGAGGTCTTAAAAGCTTGTGAGAGGCCATCTAAGATACAACAATTGGTCTCTACTTATCCAGAGCAAAAGAGAAAGAAGGAAACCAAAGACTCAAAAAGATACTAATACACAGGACAAATAGTCTACAAACAGTCTTCTCGTCTATACTGACACGAGAAGAACTAGATGGTGCCCAGCTACCACTACCAACCAATCTGATCAGGGCCACAATAGATGGATTCTGATAGAAAGGGAGAAAAATGGGGAACAGAACCTCAAATTCCTAAAAAAAAAAGACCTACTGGACTGGTTGAGACTGTAGGACTCCCTGAGACTACTGCCCTGAGATACTCTTCAAACCTTGAACTGAAACTAACCCCCCGAGGTCACCTTGTAACTAAATAACAAAGTGGCTTAAAAAAAAATAATGAATATCACCCATAAGTACTGTGTCCCTTTAGAAAAAAAAATCACCTATATGAGACCAAAGAGTCAACAAATCAGTTTAAAATAAAAATAAGAATATAAGCGGGCAGGGAAACTGGGTTAATGGAAACAGAACAACCAGAACTGAAACAATAAGAATGGTCCTGCATTGTGAAGAATAAAACCAATGTCACAGAACAGCTTGTATAGAACCTGCTGAATGGGAACCTAAACTGCTGTATAAACCTTCACTGAAAACACAATAAAATGTTATTTAAAAAAAAAAAAAGGAAGGAACTACCGATAGGAGCAACAACTAGTATGAATGGTAAACGTATTATCCTAAATGAAAGAAGCTAAAACCAGCAGCAGTAAGTGCCTTGATGAAAATAAAACAATGTGATGTGACAGACAAAGAGGGACTTGGGGACTAATCTATATAAAAAAAAAAAAAAAATCTATATAGAGTGGTCAAAAAGGGCTCCCAGAGAAGGTAACATTTAAAGGAGACCTGAATGATGAGAAGGAGCGAGTCATGTGAAGATGTGAGAAAGCATTTCTAGATAGAAGGATCAGCCAGTGCAAAGGCCCCAAGGCAGGAGCAAACCTGACAAGCTTTAAATTGAGAGCTAAGGCCACTGTGGTAAAAGAGGGAGGGAGAGAGAGTAATTCATGAAACATTCATTAAATAGTACAAACACTAAGAATTATGAGTGAAACCAGTGAGGATTAGATTCATCAGAGAAGACTTCCTGGAGGAGGTGAGATTTAAGCTAGATAGAGCAGGAGGAGGATTTGAATCAGTAAGAAGTAATTTTAGAAATGGAGAAAGAAAAGTGAGCAAAGTATGGAAGCAAAAATGGACCTGCTATATTTTAAATGGATATGTGGATGGCAGATAAATGGCATACATTCCATTACTTTCCACTTCCTTACCCATGGCAGACATTGCTAATCAAGCACAGCACATTTCCTATAGAGTTGAGTGTGGCTTCAAATCCTCACCCATCCATCACTTCCAACCAAGTGGCATATAAGGCAAAACCTTTGAGTCATCCCTGAGTTACTTTAAAGATGCCCTTATTGTCCAAGAAAAGATAGAAGGAGAAAGTCTCACACTTTAAAATAACATAATTGGACTTTTATATTTTCTCACAAGGAATTCAATCAAGAGCCTCTTATTCAGCAACATGCAGATGCCCATCTCCCTGAAGCCCTGCACAACACAGGGACGTACACCCAACACTAAAACAAGACTTTGCCCTTTCTGTTCTCCTGTTGGCCTGCAATGGTGAGGCTTATGCAAGCTGAATTCGTCTGATCAGAGCCAGCTTCGGCTCCTACTCACCAAGTCCTTCTTCATAACACTAGTGGGTTCTCACATCTCCCTGTGTGTAACAGCTCTCGCCTCACAGAAGATGATCTAAATTATTTTCTTTGACATTTAAGGCCCTGTCTCAAGATGGACTGCCGTGCCTGAGAGACCGAATTTCCAGGCACAAGCACACTCCTAGGTTACAGCTGCCCCCAGGGGTCCAAAGTGCTGGGGCTGCTCGGGCCCTGTCTAGCCATTTGGGCCCCTTGAGAGGGGGCACAGTTGGACAGGACCTTAATGTTAGTGATATTGGCTAAGCACTTGCTAGGTGGCAGAGCCTGTGCCAAGTGCTCAACATACCAACCTTTCTCAATCTTTGTATTAAACCCATGAGGAAGTCACTCTTATTATCCCCATTTTACAAATGAGAAAACTGAGGCACACAGGAAGGTTAGGCAACTTGCCTACAGTCACTTGAAAAATGCCAGGGATTGAAAGCAGGTCTCAGCAACTAAAGCCAGCTGTCCTGCCTCACTAACTGGACTCTTATTTCTCATCTACATCCCCTACATCATTCTATTAAAAAGAAAAAAGAAAGTTGCCATCTTCGACTCATGGTGACCCCGTGAGGGTCAGAATAGAATTGTGTTCCATAGTGGTTTCAACAGCTGATTTTTCAGAAGTAGACAGTTAGGCCTTTCTTCCAAGTTGCCTCTGGGTGGACCTCCAACCTTCTGATTAGCAGTCAAGTACGTTAACCATTTTCACTACCCAGGGGCTCCATCCCATGACAGCTTAATTCAAAACAAAGGACAAAACTGATTTTAACTCTGGTCACTTGAGTTCTTTCAAATTGGGTGCCTGTCTCCTTTAATATATTCATGCAACAAATATTTATTGAACATCTACCATATGCCAGGCACTGCCAGTTGGCGGGATTTTTTTCTGACTTTTTACCAGGAAATTCTCTTCCTGCAAAAATATGACTCCCAAACTGGTGATGTGGCTCCATTGTTTTTGTTAGCCTGCATTTTTTTTCTGCAAAACTTCTGGATTCTTTTTCAGTACAAATATTTTTTCCAAAAATATGGACTGAAACAAGCCTGCGTTGATAACGGGGCAGAGATTGTAAAAAAAAAAAAAAAAGAAAAGAAAGAAAGAAAGAAATGTGCTTCCTTTCCATGCACTGTTCATTTTACTGCAAATCCTTTCAGCTTCTTGATTTTTGAAAATAACATGAAACTAGAGCTACACTGCTCAACGTGAATGAATCTCAACCATGACGCTGGTGAGAAAAGCTGGTTGCAGAAGGATGGGTGTACTCTGATGCCATTTAAATAATGTGCAAAAGAATATATTTTTGTCTGGGGATAAATACATCAGAAAAATATAAACACATGGCTGTGAGTTATAAGCACTGACTCGAGGGGGTAAGTTAACCCCTGATGGGGGGATGAAAGGCATGCGATTGGGGAGGGAACTCCAACTGTCTTAGAAGTGCAGTATTTCGTAAGCTTGATGGTGAGTGTGCGGAGGTCCATTATATTATTCTTTACACCTTTTTTTGTACCCTTGAATATTCTACACATTTATAACAATTTAAGAATATACACCCGGATAAACTAGGTGGTTTCTATTAGGCTGGACCATAAGAAATTGCTGCCATTTAACCATTTTTGACCTAAATGGGAGCAATTTCATATGTTCATTTGCAGAATACAAAGCTACAATTTGTCCAAACCAAGTCACCCAAATTCAGCCTTTCTAATAAACCTCAGTTATGCATAATTAAGAGTTGACAACGGTGCTCTGGGTCGATCGTGTACGTATGTATACGTGTGTTTCCGGAACTCTAACCACAGGTTGCAGGGGACATAACTAAAACTAGTCCAGGAGCTAAGATGGGCAGAGTATGGGGAAAGAGAAATTGCAGTAAAAGTGGACAAAGAGCATTTGCCCAGCCACCATGTGGATTCTCACTCATCTGGCCTGCACTGGGCAACAGAGCCCACACAGCGAGGTGCCTAGACTAAACGTCCATTCTCATTTCCCAACAACCTGAAGTCCAGTGAGACAAATTCATGGCCATTAAAACCACAAGAGGGTCTTTATTGGAAGTATAAAACAGACCACTCATTTTTAAGGTACTTGAATAGATTTCCATTATCTTATACCAAAAAAAACAAAGTCTATTTATGTCAAGTAATGGAACTCACTCCAAGAACAGAGGAAGAATGAGAAAACTATATCGCATTGCTATTATTTCACTCTCTTTTCAATTCTTTTCAACTGAGAGTTGTCCGCAAAGAGATGTGCTCCTTTTTTTCCCTTCTCAAGACTTCTAGAGAAGAAACAAACAAAAAAACTTTTAGCAGAGATGAGGAGAGAGGCCTGAGATTGCAGCACAAACCATCAAAGCAAACTATTTGTATATATGGCAATTTGGGTTTTCAAACTTGAGCAAGCATAAGAAACATACCCAGAGCTTATTAGAAATGCAAATTCCTGTCCCCGCCCAGGTTCTGACTCAGTAGCTCCAGCCGTGAGGCCCAGAACTGTGTGTTTGTAACAAGCATCCCGGGTGAGTGAGGTGAGGGCGTCCGCAGACCTCTCCAGGGGAGAATCATTGCGGTAGGAGGGCTTGGGCACCAAAAAACGGATCTGAATTCCCCCAAACACCGCTGCTCAAAGAGTGGTGCCGCTGCCTGTCTAGAGTTCATTCTGAGCTTAAGAAAGCATTTGAATATATATTGCATTTGCCAGCCTACAGAATTGTTTTCATTCACTTATTCCCTGGACAAATATTTATTGAACACCAACTATGTGCCAGGCGCTGTGTTAGTTACAAGAGATTCACGTTCAAGGTGGAAGAGGAGGAAGGGAGGGTGAAAAGGAAAAGAAGGGGAGGGAGGAAAGGGGAAGGGATGGAGAGGAAGAAGGGAGGGAAGGGAAGAAGAAGGATGTTTAGTAAAGAAGGAAGGAGGGAGGAAAGGTTAAAAAAAACAGATAAGCAGAGAGAAAAGAGGCAAGGGAAACAAAAGGGTTTTAAAAATCACTAGGCAGCCCACTGTGGAGGTATAGTATGCAATTTATAATGACTACTTTACATATCTTTCTGTGAATATACCTGGATCCTTTTTATTTTTTCTTGAAGATGGAAGGTCCAGGTATGTGTTACCTGTAACTGGAGAATATGCACACTACAGACGATAGCCAGGCCTTTCTTCCTAATCTGTCTTAGTCTGGAAGCTCTAATGAAACATATTGCGCATCACAGCAACTATGCAAGCCTCCACTATCAGACAAGTGGTAGTTGTGCTTGAGGTGTATTGGCCAGGAATCGAACCCAGGTCTCCCGCATGGAAGGTGAGAATTCTACCACTGAACTACCACTGCCCTCTCTGGTTCCCTTAAAAAAAAAAAATAATAAATACTTCTATTTCCATGTCAGGGTCTTGTCCCTTGGACTGCTTGATATTTCCTGAAAGTTGTGAAGATTAGATACTCAGAAGTTCATCTATCAATAGAGTCTTTTAGGTATAAACAGAACTACCCCCAAGCACAGATGTGCCAACCTGTTCTCCACTATAGAAGGCACTGGCTATCACCTGGAGAGTGTTCCTTTGGGCTCATAAGCAAATGAACCCACAACTCCACTCCTTCACTGCCCTCCACCCCTACTGGGCCTGACACAGTACTGGCTCTCCATGAACACTTGCTCATTGGATAGATCTAGTCACACCCCTTTGATTAATGACCAGCAGCCCGCCATCTTTGAGGCTAATTCCAGTGCTGGCCCCATTTCTCCTCTCAGCAGCCCTGGAGATACTGCCATCCGCCTGGGCAGCCCAATGAGGTTATGTGCCCCTGGAAGACTATACTATTATACATCTGGACTATACCTGGGAAAGAAGAATAAATAAAGTTAGGACTGTCTGCACTTCTTCTTGAATATATAAAATCTCCTTCTGCTATGTAAGTGTCCCCAAAGACCTGGTTACATTCTGGGCTTTCAAATGCCCAATAATGTAACCAAGGTGAATATCACAATTGCTACAATTTATTAAGTGCCAATTACATGCCAGGCACAGAGCTAAGCAATATACATAGATTCTCATTTATCCTGAGAAGCGCTCTCTTAGTGGTTAAAACCACAGGCTTTGAAGTCAGACAGATCTGAGTTTAAATCCTAGATCTGCAGCCTCCTGGGTAACCTTGAACAAGTGACTTAAATCCTCCTAGGCCTATTTCCTCACCTGTAAAGTAAAAGGATTGCTGTGAGGAGTCAACGGCAGAATGGATCTAAATCAATTGTTACCGTCACCCTTTAGGTAACTGTATTAATGATGATATTTGAGGAGTGGGGGAGAAAGTTCAGTTCAGAGAGGCTGACTAACTTACCTAAAGTCACACAGCTAATCAGTGAAGGTGGAGGATTCAAAGCCAGGTTGAGCTCATTTTCAAATGCTTTTTGGCACAAAAAGACTCTCTTCAAACATCTCATGACTCTGAGCATTCACCTCCCACCTTCTGTACAGCCCCACTCAGAGGAAGCTCAAAGGAACCCACAGGGTGCCAGAGAATACCGTTTGAGAATTCCTCCACACTCCACTGTCTCCTGGGGATGCAAAGCCCTCACAGAGTATCAGCGACATAGGACATGGCCTGTTGGCTTCCTCCAGCTTCTCAGGAGGAGCCAGCTGCCGCAGCTTCTCTAAGTCAGGAAGCACGTCTGCTTCAAGCTGGTCCGCCATAAATTTTGTGCTCCCTGAAGGCCTCTAAACTTGTGCACGAGAAAGCTTAGGTCTGGCTCTGCTCAGATCTCAGGAGGAGAGGGCATCTTCCAGCCTACAATCCCTGATTTCTCCTTCCATGAAACTGAACGCCTCAAAGTTATTTTTGAAGATTTTCTTTCACTAAAAAGTAAACCAAGAAGCTGGCAAGGTCCCATGGCCCCAGCCTTCCGCTCCAACTTCATCTCAGTGCTCTGCTCCAGGACAGTCTTTTCTCCACAGGAGCCAGACTCCTTCCCACCTGGGGCCTGCCCAGCTGCTCTCCAGATAAAAGTTGTCTCTGTGTGCCATGGAGTCAATTCCGACTCACAGCAACTCTATAGGACAGAGTGGAGCTGCCCCATAGGGTTTCCTAGGCTCTAATCTTTACAGGAGCAGATCGCCGGGTCTTTTCTCCCTTGGAGCAGTTGATGAGTTTGAACCACCAACCTTTCAGTTAGCAGCCAAGCACTGAACCATTGTGTCACCAGGACTCCCTCCAGATGGAAAGGGTGGGTATTATTATTTGCGGCTATTCAGCTCTCCTTCACCTGGCTTAAGCTATTCTGATTTATCTTCTGCTGCTTGCAAACGAGAATCCTGAGTGAGACACTCTGGAACAGTCACCCACTGTCTTCACCTAGCTAAACTTCTACTAGTCATTCAAGGGTCAGTGTAAATGCCACCTCCCAAAGGGGCTCCCCGTGCACAGCCACCACCCAGGGACGGATTTAAACAGGTGAAATTGTGCACTACAGATGTTAAGTAAGCACAAGTAAGCCCGTGTATACTTTGCTTACTGGTTAATCCACCCGTCACCACCCGTCTGAGCTGTTGATGGAAGCTTGTGTGTTGCTATGATGCTGAACAGGTTTCAGCAGGACCTTCAGAGTAAGATGGACTAGGAAGAAAGACCTGGCCATCTACTTCTGAAAATCAGCCAATGAAAATCCTATGGATCACAACAGTCTGATCCACAACTGATCATGGGGATGGCATAGGACAGGGTAGCATTTCCTTCTACTGTGCACAGGGTCACCACAAGTCGGGGGTTGACTCAACGGTAGCTAACAACAAAAAAAGCCCTTCTCACTGGACTAGGATAAGTCCCTGACTTGGGAAGGTTTTTCCCAGAAGTAGACCCGAAGATTAGGATACGAGCACCTGTAGTTTATATGGGAGGTGATCCCAGCAAGCATCAGTAAGGAAGCGGGGAGGTGGGGAGGGAAGGGAAGAAAGCCAGCAAATGAGGCGTTCACAACAAGGTTCCCTCTGTGGGCACCTGGTGCTGTGAGAGTCTTCATGTGGCTTCTGTCAAGAAAGTGGAAAGGAATACAAGCACAGCATAATGCTGAAACCGAGCCAGCTCATCCGCATCCAACAGCAATTTCTGTCCTCTAAACTCTTCCAGACGTGCAGGCAGCTTCGTTGGTATTCACATGGCAGCCGTGCTTGCTAAAGCGTCCAGCATCTGTCCCGGGTGGAGTCCCCTAACTCCTTCTCCTTTGCTCTTAATCCCAGCAATGGGAGAGGGGGAGCTCATTTCTGATACTTTCCCTGCAGTTCATGTATGCATAGCCCAAATTAGTTGAAATCATAATTGCAGGAATTCAGACCCTGATGCACGTTTCTGGGTGGACACCGTCAAAATAGGAAATGTGAAGACAGGCCCCTGCTTCTGGTAGCTGCCGACAATCCTTGGCATTCCTGGGCTTGTAGACACATCACTCCACTCTCTGCCTCTGTCTTCACATGGCCTTCCCCTCTGTGTCCCTGTGCCTCAAATATCCTCCCTGCTTTCTCTTATAAGGACACCAGTCGTTGGATTGAAGGCCCCATAGTGTTTCCAAGCTGTAATCTTTATGGAAGCAGACTGCCACATCTTTCTCCTGCAAAGCAGCTGGTGGGCTCAAACTGCCAACGTTTAGGTTAGCAGCCAAGTGCTTAACCACAGCTCCACCAGGGCTCTTTTGTCTATGGATTAGGATTATCCAATTTAGCAAATACAAAAACAGGACATACAACAACAATTGTGAGCCCTAATGTAAACTATGAATTTTACTTGATAACGTATCAACATTGGCTCATTGACGGTAACAAACGTACCACAGGGGTGGCCAGATGTTAACAACAGGAGAAACTGTGTGCAAGAGAAGGGGGGTTATCAGGGTTATGGGGACTCTCTGTACTTCCTGCACAATTGTTCTATAAACCTAAAACTGCTCCAAAAAAATAAAGTCATAAAAGAAAGGAACACACACAGAACACCCAGTTGCATTTGAATTTCTGATGAACAATGAATACATTTTTATGTAAGTATGTCCCATGCAATATTTGGGACATACTTATACTAAAAAACTATTCATTGTGTATCTGAAATTCAAATGTAACTAGGAGTCTTGTATTTTATCTGACAACTCTACTGTCGATTTCATTTCCAGGCTGCATAGAAAATTTCTAACAAACTGCTAAAAGGTGTGAGAACTCGGATCGAAGGAAGAAACAGATGGAGTAACTTCTGATGGTGCTAGGCATTTTCCATACTGTCCCTCATTCAACCTTCATACAGACTTTTTCTTAAGCCCTATGGGTTGGCATTATCTCCCATTTTACAGGTAAAGAAATTGAGGCTGGGAAAGATCAAGTAGTTTGTCTTAAACCTAAATTGTCTATGAAAGCTTCATGGAAAGAAAGACCATTTCAAGCAAAAAGAATGAGTAAAAGAAGAGAATCCAGGAGTATGAATGGCTTGCCCTGGGGATACTGAGTGTAGGAAAGAGGCCACATCCCCAACCCCACCCAGAGAGGCCTGGCCTGATCTGAGGACTCACCAGACCCCAGGATGTTGCCTGGGCCTTTTACCAGTGGACTGGTTCACTGTTCTCAGATCACTCGCTCTTGTGGTGTAGTGCTCTCTCACTCTCGATCCTTTTGGGTTGGTGGACTCAGGGGCTTGCCTGTTAGGGAAGGCCAGCCATCTTACATGCTCTCTCTCTCTCTGTCTGCCCCTCTGTCTCTCTCTCTTCCCCTCTCCCTCTCTCTCACCTCTCCCTTTCCCATGCTGCAGCACAATCATCTTGGCTTGGTGGTTGGTGGTAAGACTAGCATTTGGAGCAAAGAACTGGTCCTGCTTGGACCTTGAGACTAAGTCACTTGCCTCAGAGAAATATGCATGGAGGTATGGAGCACTGGCCAGTAAATAACCAAATGGAACTTTGATTTCCCACTTGCCACCACCCCCTGTATGCATAAAACCTCAGCCAGGAGACAGAGTGGCTGGGCCAGTCAGGATTCAGGCACTCTCTGGGTCCTCCCACCAAATTCTACCAAACAAGAGAAATAATGCCCAGCAATACTGCACAGTCAGTCAGAGATAAGGGTTACTTTGGTGAATGAGCGGGAGTGTTGGGGAGGATGATGGCAGAGAGCCACGGAATAACAGTGCAGGCAGAGAAGAGCCACTTAAGTGTCTGAACAAGGCAGCGGCAGGGCTGAGAGGGGCCAAGATGCTAACAAAAGCGTGTTGCCCAGCTGATGAAACATTTTCAGCTTCAGGAGGAATTTTCCTGTAAGAGTGTGCAGGGTGGATGGCATACCAGCTAGCAGGCCACTGCAGGAGTCTGGACCTGCAATCAACAAATATTTACTGGGCATCTTCTAATTGCTGAGGAGTGGTGCCAAGCACTATTCCAATGCTGAGGGATGCAGCGAAGACCAAGGCAGACATACTCCCTATCCTCCCGGGGCTCACATTCCAGTGGGGAGACAATTAGCAATAAACAAGTAAATCAGTAAGACCATGTCATCTGGCAGTCTGTGCTCTGATGTCGGGGGGCATCATTAGAGAAGATGGTCAGGGGCGGTGTCTCGGGCTTGGGTTGAGAGCTGAGAGATCAGAAGGAATCAGCCATCCAAAGACCTGGGAGGAGAGCATTCGAAACAAAGGAAACAGCAAATGAAAGGGAGAAAAGACAGGCTACGTGGCTGCAGCAGGGCAAGTGATGGGGAGAGGGGAAAGGCTGACTCACGTACGGTCTTGTAAGTCACGGTAAGAAACATGAATTTTATCCCAAATGCAAGGGCACGTCATTGGATAAAGTAATGAGTGATGGCAGCAGGGAGGAAAGGTCATAGAGGTCCTTCAAAAGTGGAGAAGTTGGGGCTTTATACCACATGGGAGGTGAAGGACATAAGAGAAGTTTAAGTCAAAGTGACCCCATGTCTTCCAGTCAGACTGATGGCTGTGTCATCTCGTACTCTCTGCCTCTGATGTTAAAACCAATATAAAGTCAAGGTTAATACCATGAAACCGGTCACAGAACCACTGTAAGTACAAACCTCAAGTTCCTTAATAAAATGTGGACGGCAGATTCAAAAGTTAATCCCTGTACAAATATTGTATGATCCCACTTCCATGAAACAGGCAAATGTATCGAGACCAAAGCTTATTAGCGGTTACCATGGATGGGAGAGAGGGGGAAAGGGGCATTATTGCTTAGGGGGCACTGAGTTTCTGTTAAGGGTGGTAGAATAATCTGGAAAAGGATAGTAGTGATGGTTGCACAACGTAATGAATATAATCAATGTCACTGAATTGTACATGTAAAAGTTGTTGAACTGGCAAACGTTTTGTTATATATACATATGTATTTTTTTTTACTACAATAAAAAATTTCTTAAAAGTTGATCCCTGTGCAGATGGAGTTTAGCACTTATTTTCAAACTCTGAGCAGAGTCAAAAACCACATTGCTTTATCTTTTCTGAACAGGCAAAGGAATATCCTGCATTAGACACATGAACGGAAGCCAAACATAATGGTGTCCAAAGTTCTCCTGGTCTTGTCATTACCAAACTCTGGTTGAAAGATGAGAGATCAGAAGGAACCAGCCATGCAAAGACCTGCGGGGACAGCATTATTTATGTTTTGCAATATATTCTGGGCTTTTCACCAAAGTGAACTCTCCTGTCCGACTGCTCAGTATTGTTGGGCATTGTTTCTCATGTTTGGTAGAACTCAAATGACTCCACCTCAGCCTCAGGGGCAGGAAGGGGACACAACAATACCTGAATGGGTGGACACACTCAGCACATCAACCTGTCCTCATGCTCTACAAAACCAACTAGTGACCAAAGGTTGTGGTTAACGGAGAACATGGTAGCCCAGACTGAAGAAACAGTAGGATAGAAACAAACTGCAGCAAAGAGGTTGCAGATGGAAAAGCAGGTTAAAGTGTGACCAGGGAACACCACTAACCTCCCTATTATTTCCTTCCAACTCAGATTCAATTGGCAATTCTATCCACCTGGTGAAAGTGTGCAATAGAAAGTGAGATAATGTGGCATGGCTTTGAAAGGAAGCATCAACTCAAAGCCAAACCCATTGCTGTCAAGTCAATTTCGACTCACAGCGACTCTATAGGACAAGGTAGAACTGCCCCATAGGGTTTCCAAGGCTGTAAATCTTTACGGAAGCAGACTGCCCGATCTTTCTCCCACAGAGCGCCTGGTGGTTCGAGCCATCGATCTTTTGGTTAGAAACCGAGCACTTAACCACTGTGCCACCACGGCTCCTCAAAGGAGGCGCAGAGGCATTTGAAATCAGACAACTTGGTGTTCAAACCCAGGCTTTGTCACTTGCTGCATGACCTTAACCAAGCCTCTTTTGTCTTGCACTGGTGGCGCAATGGTTAAGCGTTCGGCTGCTAACCAAAAGGTCGTTGTTCAAATCCTCCACCTGCTCCTTGGAAACCCTATGGAGCAGTTCTACTCCATCCTACAGGGTCACTATGAGTCAGAATTGACGGCAGTGGGATAGGCACATGTGGCTATTGAGCCCTTAAAATATGGTTGATCTGTCAAAGACGTGCAGTAAGGGCAAAATATATACCGGCTTTTGAAGACTCTGTATGAAAAATGGAATGTAAACTAGCTAGTAATAATTTCATATTGATTACATGTTTAAATGATAATATTTTTGATATATCATGTTAAAAATTATTTTTAAAATTTCATCTGTTTCTTTTTACATTTTTTAATGGGGCTACTTGACAATTCAAAATTACGTATGCCTTAACCTTGCTGAACCTCCTTCTCACCTCTAAAATGAAAAGATGGCGCCCACCAATTGAAAGTGTTTTGAGAATTAAATGAGATAGTGTATTTAAAGCAGAATACCTGGAGCTCAGTAAGCAGGCAGAAATGGAATCTACTCTATTACTCTTTTTAGCTATCAGGCAAAAATCCTTAAATTTAATCTTTAAAACAGCCCTTTA
Organism: Loxodonta africana; assembly: GCF_030014295.1. NCBI lineage: Eukaryota > Metazoa > Chordata > Mammalia > Proboscidea > Elephantidae > Loxodonta > Loxodonta africana. The sequence goes on along the minus strand of NC_087360.1, from coordinate 10,811,483 downwards.
AGGCAGGTAAAATTAGTCCTATTTTATGGGTAAAGACACTAAGGATAAAAAAATAAATAAGGAAACATAATTTGTCCAAAGTTACATAGTATTTGACTAAGTCAGGATTCACAAGAAAACAATTACAGATGTTAAAAATAATAGGGTTAAAAAACATTATGAGGTATACAAGGTATAGGACTTTTTTTTTTAACATTATATCGTGCTTTTGGTGAAAGTTTACACAGCAAATTAGTTTCCCATTCAATAATTCAAACATATATTGTTCCAGTTAACATTGGTTGCGGTCCCCATAATGTGTCAGCACTTTCCCCATTTTCACGCCGGTTCCCCTTTTCCATTTGTCTGGTTTCCCTGCCCTTCCTTGACTTTTCATCTTTGCATTTGGGCCGATGTTGTCCTTTTGGTTTCATATAGTTAATTGTTCTAAGGAGCACAGTCTTCACATGCTATTGTTTGTTTTACAGGACGGTCTATCATTTAGCTGAAAGGCAACCTCCGGGAGTGATTTCAGTTCCAAGTTAGAAGGGTGTCTTAGGGCAATAGCCTCAGGGGATCCTCCAGTCTCTATCAGACAAGTAACTCTGGTCTTTTTTTTTACGAATTTGAATTTTGGTCTACATTTTTATCCCATTCTAACCAGGACCTTCTATTATGATCCTGGTCAGAGCAGTCAGTAGTGGTAGATGGGTACCATCTAGTTTTTCTGGTCTCAGGCTAGAGAAGGCTGTGGTTTGCATGGGCCATTAGTCCTGTGGGCTGATTGCTTCCTTGAATCTTTGGTTTTCTTCACCCTCCTTTGCTCCAGATGGGAAGAGACCAATAGTTGTATCTTAGATGGCCACTCACAAACTTTTAAGATCCCAGATGCTACTCAAACTAGGATGTAAGACATTATCTTTATGAGCTATGTTATGCCAATTGGCCTAGATGTCCCCTCAACACTGTGGTCCTTAGCCCTCAAGTCCAGTAACTCAGCGCCTGAGGAGTTTGGTTATGTCTAAGAAGTTTCCGTAACTATGCCCCCATATGCCCTATTATGCGTATGAAAATACATGCAGCACATACAAATATGTATACCTATATATGGAGCCCTGGTGGCGCAGCTGTTAAGAGCTACGGCTGCTAACCAAAAGGTCAGCAGTTGGAATCCATCAGCTGTTTGGAAACCCTATGGGGCAGTTCTACTCTATCCTATAGGCTCACTCTAAGTCAGAATCTACCCAACAGCAATGGGTTTGGTTTTGGGTTCTGGATACCTCCATGTACACTCAAGTGAACTCCCGTACGACCTCTCACACCTATTTAGCATATCTACCTATGTATCCACTCACAAATTATTATTTGTTATTACTGTTGTTGCAGGATTGTATATGTTATACTATTTGCCACAGTTGTCCTTTATCCTTGCGTACCTCTAAGTGTCTTCTTTTGCCTTGGTCACATTGTGCTGACTTCCCCCATGTTGTGTACTTCCTTTCCCTTCACCAGAAGTAATACATGTTTACAATCTACTTAGTGATTCTGCCTCCCTCCCTCACCCTTCCCTGGTAACTATCAAAGCATGATTCTTTCTGTGTGTAAACCTACTCTTGACTTTTTATAATCGTGGTCTCCTACAATATTTGTCCTTTTGTGATTGACTTACTTCACTCAGCATAATGTCCTCCAGATTCATCCATATTGTGAGATGTTTTGCAGATTCATCATCATTATTCTTTATCATCATATAGCATTCCATTGTATGTACATACCAGTTTGTTTACCCATTCTTCTGTAATGGACACTTAGGTGGTTTCCATCTTTTTGCTGTTGTGAATAATGCTGCAATGAACATGGGTATGCATGTCTATTCATGTCACAGCTCTTATTTCTCTAGGATATACACCTAGAAGTGGGATCGCTGGATGATATGTTGTTTCTATTTCTAGCTTTTCAAGGATGTGCCATATCGTTTTCCCCAGTGGTTGTACAGGGTATAGCACCTTTTGACACGGAAAGATGTTCATAATGGTTTTAAGTAAAAGAAAAGCAAGTTCTAATGTGCTCAGTAGGATCACATTCTATAGGTATACACATGCATTGTGATAAATGACTTCACCCCTCTCCTATTTCCCCCTCCTCAATCATCCCCAAGGGATTCATCGACTTCTTGACAATGAAAGATGTTCATGATATTTTAGCCCTGTGCTCCAGCCCAGCTTACCAAAGAGAGCAGCACTGGGGTTTCAGCACAAGCCCAGCTCATGACTAAATGGTACCTTCTTCCCATCTGCGTACACCTATGTCCCCTTGGGACCTTGGAAGAAAAGGAGTGGCTGAACCAAGGCTGGATTTAGATGCTCCTGGGTCCCCTAACCAGATACCATCTAAAGCATCCTGAGCTCACAATGGCCCCTAACATGCATAGAAGAAATCTAGAAAGATATATTTCAAACTACTAAAAAAAAAGATACATCTTGGGAGTAAGATTATGAACGGTTTGTACTATCTTTTTATGCTTAACCATATCTGCTAACTTTTCTACAAATATAATATTTGTGACTTGAACAGCAAAAATAAATAAAATAGCAAGGATGCTACTTTTGTCCTATTCAGTAGGACCATCCCCTTGTGTTCTAAGTGCTTCTCATATTCTTGGAAGAAAACTGAAATATTCTAAAAGAAAACAGTCCCTCCTCACTTTCCAGAAAGGCACAGGTCTCATCTTTTACAAAAAGCATGACATCTGTGATTTAAAATCTGGGCTTCTCCATACTCTAAGTGTTCACAGAACAGAACATAACCTTCTCCCCAAAAACCCTGACCTTTCAGCTCCATGTTTTATGACTTTATTTGCTTTTACAGCTCTGTTGTAAAGATGTTTATTTTCAGCAACAAGAGTGATCAATTCTCCGCCCTTCTCCCCCTGCCTGCCTTCTCCCAGTCCCAAAGTGCCTTTGAAAGGCCCAGGGTGGAAACCAGCCTGGTCTAAAGGTGGACGTGCTGCCCGAGTTTAAAAGACCATTTTATTTTCTTAGCTTTGTCCTGCCTGATTTTCAAATTGGAGTAAAAAATGAAGCTAATGGCTGTCTGGCCCAAAGTAGTGCAGGTTTCCATCTTGCAACTGAAAATCATGAAATGTCCCTATGAAAAGCCAAAACTCCCAATCAGAGCTTACAAACCAGCAGACCACATGGCTGAATTTGGCACCCACGAGTGTTTTATTTAGCTTCTAGTGTATATAGCCTGCATAGTGCTTTAAATTGGAATCAGTTGCCAAGATTTACAAATCCAGGGATTTTACTCTAAAATCCAGGTTGCCAGCTTCTCCTGAAAAATATGGCAGCTCTGGGCCCATACAGCCACTTGGCAGCCTCAGCTTGGAGCAAAGTAACAGGGCATGGGCTCTGTCTTAGGCTGGGTTCTCTAGAGAAGCAAAACCAGTAAAGTGTATAAATATATAGACAGAGAGATTTATATCAAGGAAACAGCTCATGTGATTGTAAAGGCTGGAACATCCCAAGTCTGTGGATCAGGATAGAGGCGTCTCTCAATTTACCTAGCCACAGGGGCTGGCGAACCCAACACCAGCAGGTTGGAGAGCAGGGCTCCTGCTCACAGGCTGTGAGATCCACGAATCTCAAGATTGGCAGGCAAGGCCGCAAAGCTTCTTCTGATTCACGTAGCTGCGGGGCCTGGAGAACCCAAGATCGGCAGGTCGAAGGGCAGGGCTTCTGCTCACAGGTTGTGAAGATCAACAAATCCTGAGATCCGCAGATAAGCTGATAGCTCAAGTCCCAAGAACTGGAGGTTAGATAAAGAGGAGGTAGCCACAAGATCCAGAGCGAGCAAAAAGCCAGAACGTCTGCTTATATTCGGGTGTAGGCCATGCTTCCAAGGAAACTCCCCTTCAACTGATTGGCTACTCACAGCAGATTCCATCATGGGAGTGACCATATATAAACACTGAGAATCATGGCCCAGCCAAGTGGACACGCAATCTTAACCATCACAGACTCCACTGTTAGCCACAATCCCTACCACTCCCTACTGTCTCCCAAGACCAAGTTTCCACTGACATTTATCTTCTTATACCTGAATCACTTTACTCATTTAGGTGGCCTGCCAGGCTTGTATAGACATCTGAGTTTACAACTTCTCATCTGTCTGAGCCAAATAGAACACATTCAGAAACACAGTTTTATTTGCTCTTACAAAATTGCATTTATGCTTCTAGATGTGTGAAGAAAGGAAAGTTGTGTGGAGTGAATGGTAAAGAATCAGACAGGGTGTACAAAGGCTTAAAATTTTAGTCCTTATTCAACCATTTGCTAGCTGGGGGCCCTTGAATAAAATATATCCTCTCTCTGGGGCTCAGCTTCTCCACTTGTAAATTTTAAATTAATGAACATTTACAAGCATTCCTACATTCAAGGCATTAAGCTAGGAAGGCAGCCTCAGTGAGTCTGACTCAATGGCAATTGGTTTGGAGGATTGCCTGGATGGCACTAATGACTAAGCACTCGGCTACTACCGTATATTTACGCAAATAACGCACACATGTTTGTTTGCCAACCATACTCTCCCCCTGCAAGGTATTTTCATAAGCACTGCTATGCCAATTTCTTTTTTTAACATGTTGCAGTAACAGAAAGATTGGTGGTTCGAATCCACCAAGAGGTACCTCGGAAGAAAGGCCTGATGAAATACTCCTGAAAGAGCACAACCACTGAAAACCAATGGAGTAATTTTACTCTGAAACAAATGGGGTCTCCATGAGTCACAACTGACTGGAAGGCAACTGGGTTTTTTTTGTTTGTTTGTTTAATGCTAGGAAGGAATGGAAAGATGGATTACATGTTGGAGCTGTGCTGACTTCAAAGCATGGCTATAAATGCTTTGACAGTTTTCCAACAAAAGAAGGGGTTTATGTCTCCTCCCCTTGAATCTGTGAGGGCTTGTGAATGTTTTGACCAATGGCAGAAAGAATCTATTTAATTCTAAGGCTAGGTCATAAAAGCCATGAGGCTTTCACGTTGTTCATTGGAACACTCATTCTTGGAGCTCAGAACCATCACATGAGAGTCTGTGATGGTTGAGATTGTGTGTCAACTTGGCTGGGCCATGATTCTCAGTGTTTTGGCAGTTGTATGTTGTGATCACTTCCCTGTCGAAATTTGATATATGATCACCCCCATGATGGAATCTGCTGAGTGGTACCGGCAGGGTTGGGGCCTGTGGTGGCTCACCACCCCCTTAGCCTTCATCTCTCTGCCTTTGGCCACCTACATCCTTCCTGCTCACCTTGCAAACGCTGCTGGCTTGTTCTGGATCCAGCAGCTGTCTTTTGTCTGACCTCTGGCTCTTGGGACTTGAGCTAGTAGCTTATCTATTCATCTTGGGATTTGCCGGTTTTCACAGCCTACAAGCAAGAGTCCTGCTCCCCAACCTGGTTTGCCAGCCCCTGAAGCTACATGACTCACGAGGAACCTTGCGGTTTTGCCTGCCGACCTTAGGGATTCCTCGACCTGTCACAGCCTGTGAGTGGGAGCCCTGCTCTCTGACCTGCTCATCTTGAGTTCCCCAGCTTCTGCAGCCCCATGAATTGGGAAAGGACTCTATCCTGATCCAAGGACTTGGGGCGTTCCAACCCTACAACTGCATGATCTGTTTCCTTGATATAAATCTCTACATATATATTTATATGCTTTACCAGCTCTGCTTCTTTAGAGAACCCGGCCTAAGACAGAATCCAATCCCCTGAGACCTCCATGCTGTGAAAAAGCCTAGCTACACGGTGTGGCCACTTGTAGGTGCCCTGATCAACAGCTGAGCCCAGCATGTGAGTCATTCCAGCCCAGGCACCAGACACGTGAAGGAAGAAATCTCCAGATAACTCCAGCCCTCAGCCATTCAAGTCACCCACCAGCTGAGCCCTCAAACATCATGAAGTAGAGCCAAGCAACCTCTGCTGTGCTCTGTTTGAATTCCTGACTCACAAAAACTGTGAGCATAATAAAAACAGTTGTCATTTTATGCCACTTAAGCTCTGGGGCAATTTATTACAGAGCAATAGATAACCCAAACAGGAACTTAAAATTTTGTGGCGCATAATTATCATAGCTAATATTTACTGGGCACTTTTTTAAGTGCCAGACACTTTGATAAGCTCCTTTAAAGCATCTATTACCCCACGTAATTTTCACAACAATCCTAGCACATAGCTTCTATTACGTGCCTCATTTTCCAACAATTACATTGAAGCAAAAAAGGCTAAGTAACTGACCTGAGGTCACGAAACCTGTAAGTGGCAAAACCAGATATGGTATCCAAGCACTTCAATTCTAGTGCCCCCCCCCCCACCCTTGTACCGTCTTCCTCTGAGATGCCACAAACAGTAAAGTGTGTGCCTTGGGTCACTAGGGATTTGGTGGCATGAACTAAAGTGGCCAACCATAAGCATAAAGTTTTTTTTGAAGTTGCATATTTTATTTAAAAAAGACTTAAGAACTTCACATGTTGTGCCCCACAAAACAATTGCTTGCCATCAGATAAAACCGAGGTTCTGGGAAAATGCTCCATGCTTAATCTTTGGTTCTGGTTAGCCCCGGCCCAATACCATGCTCCCCTGTGAGTCTGCGAACCCCAATTTGAAAGCATGGGCCCAAACTGTAGAGCTCACTGAAATATCAGGACGGATGAAGTAGGTGATGGAAATGCAGCCAATGAGCCTGTGAGCAAAGAGAAAGGGCAATTAATTCTAACCGGGAAAGGTCATAAAGGAGGTGGGCATTTCAGCCATGCCTTGGAGGGTGAAGTGGCATTTCAGCAGGTGGAGAACGCTTGTTGGAAAAAGCATAACAAATGCCCAGGGGCATGGGCATCCATGGTATGTCTGTGACTACGAAAGGATCTGCAGTGGCCTGGAATATGAGGGGTGGGAGGATGGAACCAAAGGTCAGATAGAAAAAGTAGCCTTGCCTTATAGCCTATAAAGTAGCAGTGTTTTCCAGTGGCTAAGGCCATGGGTTTCAGATTTGAACAACCTAAAATCTAATCCCAGCTCTGCCACTAATTTTCTGTGTGACCCTGGACAAGTGGCTAAACATCTCTGAGCTTCCAGTTCCTCATCTGTAGGATTGGATAGAGATGCTGTATCTAAACAGTGTACATATACTTAGTAGCTGCTAATTATTAAATGGTCACCACCATTATTACAGTTTGCACTCGAATGCTAACCTAAAGGTTGGTGGTTTGAACCCACCCAGTGGTACTGTGGAAAAAAAGGCCTGGTGATCTGCTTCTGTTAAGATTACAGCCAAGAAAACTCTATGGAGCAGTTCTACTCTGTAACACATGGGATCAGCATGAGTCTGAATCAACTCAACAGCAATGAGGGAGGACTACTGACATTATGAAACTGATGCTACATGGGAGCGGGCTTTGGGAAATCTAAAGTCCTTTGCCCATTCGAAGCATTTTTTATTAATAATGTCAAAGGAACAGAAAGGTAATGTATTAAGGCACTGAAACTTACAGGCTTCTTTGTTACAGCACCTGATATAGTTCTGACTAACGCAAACAGCATTTGTGGAACAAGAGAACAAAAAGGATGAGGGAGAAAGTGTGACTAGATGAGCAGGGTCTAGTGCTCACAAAATCTTCCAAGCCAGGCTGAGAATGGCAGTATTGATCCTGAACAGGGAGCCACTCTTTAAAAGTTTTAGTTAGGAGAGAAGCGTAATCAGATGTGTATTTTTAAAGGCCAGTTTTTTTCTGATTACCGAATGTTAGCCTTTGTTGTCTCCCAGCGGTGGGATGCTAGGTTATTTTCTTTTACCGTCCTCTTTGAACCTTTCTGTACCGCTTCAATATCTTGTGATTAATACATATCATCTTGCAAAAAAAAAAAAGGCATTATTCAATAAAAGTCAAAGTACAAAGGAATCACTCTCTGCAATGTAAGGAGCCCTGGTGGTGCAGTGGTTAAGCGCTCAGCTGCTAACCGAAAAGTTGGAGGTTCAAGCCTGCCAGCTGCTCCACAGGAAGATGTGGTGCTGATCTGCTTCTGTAAGATTACAGCCTTGGAAACCCTATGGGGCAGTTCTACTCTGTCCTATAGGGTTGCTATGAGTCGGCATCGACTCGGCAGCAACAAGTATCGCAATGGGGACAATGGGCTAGAGAGGGCAGTTAGAAGGGTAGGAAGCATTCAGGGAGAGATGGTGGTGGCTTAGAGTCGGGCTATGGCAGAAGTGTGGAAAGAGGTCGGCATAAAAGGTCATTGAAGCCACTGGAGGGTTTAGGCATGGGAGTGATACATTCTGATTTTTGATTTTAAGCTTTCCGGCTGTAATGGGCTGTGGGTGGAGAATGGATTGCAGGGGCAAGACTGAAGCAGAGAAACCTGTAACAATACCACTAAAGTCAGCCCGACCTGGAGGCTGGGGAGCTCTCTAGAAAGCAGAGTGGGCGCGGCTTGGAGATTGATTGGAAGTGAGAAGGGGTGAGGGAGAAAGAGGTGACAGGGATGACATTGGGTTTCTGGCCTGGCCAGAAACAAGAGACGGAGGTGTTGACTAAGATTCAGGGCCCCAGAGGAGGAAGAGGTTTGCAGGGGAGGGTAGTGGTTCAGTTAGAGACCCAGCCCCAGAGCTGGCAGGAGCAGACTGAAAGGAACTTGGAAGAATCTCTTCTTCGCCCTTGGGGCAGGGGTGGGGGGGCAGGAGGGGAGTAGGCATTTCTTGTCACACCAAATACCATGCACTTGGGAGCAAGGCTAGAAGCCTGCCTTGACTTAAGAAAAAGGATAAGGAGAAAGAAAAGTGGAGGAGGAGTGGGAGGATGGAGAGGAAGGGAAAAAGGTGAAGCTGAAGAAGGAGGAAAAAGAGGAAGAAGAAGCAAAACCAAATGGGCTACGAGCCTAAAAAATCCAACATGAAGCACATTCCACCTTCATTTCATTTGCAGGTGATGGTGCAGGAAATTGACTGAGCTGGGGTGGGAAGTGACCATTGAGGGTGAAACTCGAAAGCCAGTGGAGAACAAAAGGGGAGCTATCAACACCCCAGTACTGTGTTTTGGTCTTAACAAGAAACAATTTAAATGAAGTCCTATGGGAAAGGGGAGGTGGTGGGAAGAGGTGAGGACTCATTATCAAGGGAGGATTGAGAAAGGCAGTGGAGTGGGAATGGTAAGAACAGAGATGGTGGAGCCAGACTGGGTTCAAATCCCAGTTCTGCTGCTTGCAAGCTGTGTAACCTGGGGCAGGTGGCTTGAACTCTCTGGACCTTGGTGTTCTAATCTGTAAAGCGAGGGTGATAATATTGTACCTATCTCTTCGGGTGGCTGGGAGGATGACATGAGGCAGTGTGTGCAAAGCCCTTAGCACAGCACTTGGCACATGGTAAGTGCACAACAAAAATTCATGGCTAAATGAATAAGCAGTGCCTGCCACTGCTGTTAATAGCTGGGGGCACTTTTTTCCAACCACCTAAACCCTGCAGGGGGAAATTTTCCACCCTGCAGCCACAACCAAAGCCAAGTATATTAGTTTCCTAAACCAAACCAAAACCAAACCCAGTGCCGTCAAGTCGATTCCAACTCATAGCGACCCTATAGGACAGAGTAGAACTGCCCCATGGAGTTTCCAAGGAGCGCCTGGTGGATTCAAACTGCCGACCCTTTGGTTAGCAGCTATAGTACTTAACCACTACGTCACCAGGGTTTCCTAGTTTCCTAGGACTGTCATAATAAAGTACCACAAAGTAGGTGGCTTTAAGCAACAGAAATGTACTGTCTCACAGTTCTGGAGCTTGGAAGTCTGAGATCAGGGTATCGGCTGTGTTTATTCCTTCTGAGGTTTTGAGGGAGAACCTGTCCTGAGTCTCTCTCCCAGCTTCTCATAGCTCCAGGCATTTCTTAGCTTACAGTGGCTGCTTTACTTGGTGCCCTTCCTCTGTCTCTCTGTCTGTGTCTCCTCTCTTTCATAAGGACACCACTCAGAAGCAATTAGAACCCATCCTACTCTGGTATGACCTCATGTTAACTGACAGCATCTTCAAAGATCCTTTTTCCAAACAAGTCATGTTCACGGGTGGGGCAGGGGAGTGTGTGTTAGGACTTCAACATATATTCGGGTAGGCAGGGGACACAATTTAACCCATAACATTGACCACGTTACTCAACCAAAACCCTCTAATAAAAATTAAATTCAAAGTACAACTGTTGGTCTCTACTTGTCCGGAGCAAAAAAGAAAGAAGGCAACTAAAGTCTCAAGGAAGAAGCAAGTCTACAGGACAAATAGTCTACATGAACCACAGCCTCATCTACCCTGAGACCAGAAGAACTAGACGGTGCTTGACTACCATTATCCACCGTTCTAATCTGGGCCACAATAGATGGACCCTGACAGAATGGGAGAATATGTTGAACAGAACCACAAACTCCTTAAAAAAAAAAAGACTTCCTAGACTGATTGAGACTGGAGAACTCCCCGAGACTACTACCCTGAGATACTCTTCAAACTCTGAACCAAAACTAACCCCTGAGGTAACCTTATAGCTAAATAACAAATTGGCTCAAAAAATAATGTGAGTATTGTGCTCCTTTAAAAAATCACCTACACGAGACCAAAAGGTCAACAATTACTTAAAAGCAAAGGTGAGAATGTAAGGGGGCAGGGAAACTAGATTAACAAAAATGGAACAACCAGAACAGAAATAATGAGAATGTTCGCGCACTGTGAACAATGTAACCAACGTCACTTAACAATTTGGATTGAAATCGTTGAATGGAAGCCGAAACTACTGTGTATACCTTCACCGAAAACATGGTATTATTTTTTTTAAATTAAATCCAAACTTCTAACAACAGGCTTGGAAGCCCTGCATGATTGGGCCCTTGCCCCACCCCCACCCCGCCTCACCTGATCCCCCCCTTCCCCGTTCACTTCCCTGCACCCCCACAGCATCCTGCGCCACCATCTCCCAACTTAGCTCTTTGCCCAGGCTGTGCCCTTCACCTGGGACAACCTCCCCTGCTCTTCACTTGCCTGCTGTCCCATTGTCCTACCCATGTCGGCTGAAATGTCCCAGGCTTCCCACTGTCAGTCTCTATCAAACGCTCTTTTGGTTTCCTCCAGGACACAGCACATTCCTTGTTGCCTATTTGTTTAAGTGGTTTCTGTCCAACTCTCCACTCCCACTAACTGTGAGCTTCGGGAGGCGGGACCACGTCTGTTTCACCCTCGCCCTTGTATTCCAAGTCCCTGGTGTTTAACAAGTGGATGAATGCCAGCCTCGCTAAGGGAACTTCTCACCATAATTTGGCTTCCCGTGAAGCTCTGTCCTCCCAGATAGAAGGGGGCCTGTCACAGCAGGGCGAACGCGTTCCAGCCTGCAGGAGAGAAGCCAGGCTTCACCATGGAAATTAAGTTAGCATCCTGATGTTTGCAAAAGAAGAAAAAAAGAAAATGGAAGTGGAGCAGCTTGCTGCCCAGGGAAGGAAAAGAAAAGAACAAAAAGAAATAGTAGAAGAATATTGTTATTGTTTTTGTTGTTGGGTGCCGTCAAGTCAGTACTGACTCTTAGCAACACCAAGTGACCCCCAAGTAGAACTGCCCCATAGGGTTTTCTTGGCTGTAATCTTTATGCAAGCAGATCACTAGGCCTTTCTTCCAAGGTACTGCTGTGTGGGTTCAAATTGCCAACCTTTTGGTTAGCAGCCAAGTGCTTTACCTTTGTGCCACCAGGGGTCCTTTGAAGAAGATCAGAGGACCAGACTGCAGACTCCTTACCATGGGCTTCAGGCTCTAGCTAAGCTGCCACACAGAACTGGGATCTGCCTTCTTCCTTGAGTAGATGTGAGCTCTGAAGGGGAGGCATGACGACGCTGTGTTCTCTGCATCTCTAAGCACTGTGCTCTAAGCACAGTGCCTGACACAGCGTCGACACCCGAGTATTACTTGTAGAAAGGCTATTCAATCTTATATCTTTCTTCCCTACTTCCCAGCCTGTTCTGCAGAACAATTGGCTGTCTCCAGATCCATACAGATTTTAACAGGAGATGATGCCAGACCTAGAGGAATGAAGGTGTTTGTCCTGTTAGCCCTTTGTGGGCATTGATTTTTTGTGCTGATGATGGTGACAACATTTATTTTGTTATCTCAGGATTGCGGGCAAGCAGAATGGACAAAGGCTGTAGACATCCAAGGCAGGTAAGTTTCCAAGATCCTGTCCTATTGCTCTTATAAGTGCACTTGTATTTTCAATTTCTAGTTCTGGGTCCTGAACTTAGAAAAAACTCAAGTACAGACTTTATCACCTGTAGAGAAAACCTGGTGCTTGGGTTTGTTTAATTAGTAACAGTAACAATGGCTGCCACGTATAGCTACTTGACTGTGTGCCAGGCCTCGTGCTAAGTATCTTGCATACATCATATCTTAGCCAGGACTCTGAGAAGTGGTTATTATTTTTATTCCCATTTTACAGAAGAAGAAACTGAGGCTCAGGGGGATTAAGCAGCCTGTGCAAAATCGGAGAAAATGGCAGATCCCGAGCCTATGTAAGACCGAAGGCAGTACTCTCATGTGAGGCCCGACTGTGCTTGCTTAGGTTTGGTTTGGTTTTCATCGTTATCCTTGGGAAGAGGTGGGCTGTGACCCCCACCCCCCAACACACATTCATAAGCCAGGCCTGCTTCACAGGAGGGCTGTGATAGGTCAGTGTCCAGAAATCGTGGGGTTACTTTGCTAGGAGTCATTCTGCTTTTTCCAACTGCTTGACTTCCTGGGCGCTTCAGCAGAGTGGGACTGCCCTTTTATGAACAAGGTCCTATCAAAGAAAATCAGATCTCACTGTGGCCAGCAGTAATAACTGAGCTAGAGGCCTCCACGCAGGAGAGGAAGAAAGGCCCAGGCCAGCAGGGAGCATCTACCTCAGCAGGGCAGAGGAGCTACTGCCACCTTCTCCCCGCCTTCATCCTTTTCTCTCCTCCCTAATATCCTCATGTTCTTTCCAGCTGCCCCTGTTTCTGTCCAAGCTCGCCACTGACACCAGGATGTCTCCTCTGGTATATCCACGGAGCAGTTCTTTTCCCCCAGCCATCATCAACACCACCGATGGTGTTCTCTCCCAAGAAGACAGGCCTGGCGTTCCCCAAGCCATTAGAGCACCTGAATAATTGACCACCCCCAGAAAAAGGGCCTTCCCCCTGCACCACTTCCTCCCACACCTCCAAATTTACTCCAAAGAGCTCCTGTCAGCAGACAGGAGGGAATAAAGTGGCATTTGAAAGGAAGGTCCAGCTGCATCCTTATTGGCATCCAAAGTGATTACTTGGAGCCTGAATCAAATCTTGAAGTCAAATAAAGTCCACCAAAATGCTGGTTTCACCTGAGAGTTTAGCCCTGCTGGGGAGAGAAGCAGGGAAGAGACTTTGTGAGAAAGGCAGAGGCAGGCTTGGAGAGTCGACAACTCAGCCAAGAATCCTTGCGCTAAAAGCATTGATGGCTATGAAGGAAAAACCAGGAAAAAACACACAGCCTTGGTGAAGCTGTAGTAAGGCAAGTCAGTAGGATAAGGAATTTGATTTGTAAAATTAACAGGCCCTCTGAGTTGGCCTTGAAGCCGTTTTTCAGCACCATGCTCTGTGTCACAGAGGGCCCCACCTACTCTATACTTTCCAGATTCCTTGCTAACTGACTTAAGGATTGGTCCAGCCAATGGGAGGCATTAGTAGAGGTCAGAGGGCAGGAGGAAGGGAGAAGTCAGGGAATTTCTCCCTCCTTTTTTGTCCCCCAGGCGCTCCTTGGAAACCCTGTGGGGCGGTTCTACTCTGTCCTGTAGGATCGCTGTGAGTCAGAATTGATTGGACGGCAACGGGTTCGGTTGGTTTTGTCTGCCTCAGTCAGGCAGCTTCTCTGGAAGGAGTTAATCTCCTCTACAGCTTTAACAACTGCTTGGCGCATTTGCCCTTGTCCCAGGTCCTACCAAGAGATCTCAGCTTCCGACTCTGTTAACACCCCCTCCCTTCTCTTTCCCCCGAGCCTAGGGTGGTGGTGGCTTCCTGTAGTTGCTAACGTTTAGGTTTCCTCACCATCCCCTGTGTAACCAAATTCTGGTTTAATTCTGTTTTTCTAGTTGAACCCTGACTGATACAACCCCAATACTGACTGATACCACCATGAAGATGTAAGATTTTCAGGAATGCAATTTTTCACAGAAAGTAATGTAAGCCTGCACCAACAGTTCAACCTTTCAGATGTATGCAAAGCCTCCTAGTGTCCAGGATTCAAAAAAAAAAAAGCTTTCCAGCCAAACTTTTTCCCTGTTCAGGGTAATAATGTGAAAATAAAAAGAATGGGTTTTGGAATCAAGTTGATCTGTATTTGAGCCCCAGCTTGGCCTTTTATCAGCTGAAGGACCCTGAACAGGTCACTTAACCCCCTTGAGCCTCAGTTTTCTTACCTGCAAGGACAGAACAGTATCTGTATTTTACATGATTGCCCTGTAAATGCAGAGAGCAAGTTCCTTGCACCGAGTTGACTATTCCATAAATGCTGCTTTTCTTCGTTTTAATCAAGGATCCAAAGGGGAAAATAAAGCACGGAATTTCAAATTTTCATGAAATTCAGGCTTTCTGGAGCCATTGAGGCTAGATAAACCCCCAAAACTACTGCCTTGAGATAATCTTTAAACCTTAAACCAAAAACATCCCAGAAGTCCTATTTAAACCAAACAATAGTTTAACTAGCAAAGAATGTCTGCTTTGAGCATGGCACTCTTTTAGGATCTCTTTACATGGGATCAAATTGACAACAGCAACTCGAAAGATCAGACAGGAAACTTAGGGAGCTGTAAGTTTATGTTAAGGAACCCTGGTGGCACAGTGGTTAAGTGCTCAGCTGCTAACTGAAAGGTTGGCAGTACAAACCCACCAGCCGCTCTGCAGAAGAAAAATGTGGTACTCTGCTTCCATAAAGATTACAGCCTTGGAAACCCTATGGGGTAGTTCTACTCTATCATACGAGTCACGTGAGTCAGAATTGACTCGACAGCAACAGGTTTTAAGTTTATGTGAATGGGGGAGGAACAACTCCAAAAAGGAAGATGAGAATAGTTACACAACTTGAAGAATGTAATCAATGTCACCGAAATATACATGTAGAAATTGTTGAACTGGTAAAGGTTCTGCTGTATATATTCTTGGGTTTATATATTCTCAACAACAACAAATAAAATAAGATGTTTTTTAAAATGTTGGTTCCCTTGACCTGCATCAAGTTTGCAGTTGCCACAAGCACATTCTGTGGGTGTGTAGTCAGCCTCGAACACTTGCTTTCACATTTTTGGTCTCTCGTGAACTTTCAAGAAACACAAAAGAATGCCCTCAGCCCCTCCGAAAAACCATGGTATGTCTCGTTAAAATTTAGAGATGTGTCATCAGAAAAAGAAAAAAATTATCTCCGGTTGAGGGAAGTAGCAAGTTCCGGGCCGAATGAACTTTTGACACATGAAACCTGCCCAGTGTGGTTTTAGCTCTGACAGAGACGAAAGAGGGATTTGGTTAAGACACTTCTGCAAACGCCATCCCTTTGGGGCCGGGGAGAGATTCCTACTGTTTCACAGGTTTGGAAGCTGCCCCATGGGACGTTACTGTTCAGGATTCTTTAGTCTGTGAGGATTGCTGCAACAAAACTGAAAAGCCAGCTCTGACTTTCTCTCGTGATGTTTAAAATAGACCAAGGAAGTAAAGCCTCAAGCGAGAATGTAGATGGGTTCTTTCTTTTTTTTTCCAAACAAACCCCTGCTTATAGCTTCTATTGCCCATCAGATAAGGGATTATCCAGCTGCTTTTTGTACCTCGTTTGCAGCAGCTTCTTAAGGAAAAAAACTCAGATATCTGATCCTCAGGAGTGTGGGATGAAAACTCTTATCCCGATATCTTGATGGATTCCTGGGAAAGGTCAGAGATAACAAATCTATACAGTCTCTACCTCCTGGGAGGCTTGGGGTAACTCAGGATACTTGAATCAATCCTTCACTCAGCTGTGTCAGGGGCCCCTTTAGACAGAAATTAATCCAGAGGGTGGCAGAACCCAAACCCCCACCACTTAGAGCTGTTGCAAATCCAACAAAAGAGATTTCCTGGATTATCAGACACCTACATGTACCACGCAATGCACCAAAACTCATTAAATGTGCAAGAGGCAAGTAGTGACATGAAGGGGTGATGACACATGGAGCTAGAAGGCCTTGGCTCAGATCTCAGCGACTCCTCTTTTTCACTAAGCAGTTGTTTGCAAGTCTCTTGCCTCTGGGTCTCTGAGCTGAGTTTTCTCAGGTGCTATATAGAAACAGTAATACTCCTAACAACAATAATAATTGCTGGTCTATCTCCTTCACAGCATTACTGTAAATACCAAAGGAGAGAATGGAGAGAAAGTGTTCGGTAATAACAATTGTTGAAATGTATTGTCTGAGATTGAGTTTTTCCAGAAGGAAAGCCTGAGACAAGGATGGGAAGGCAGGTGTTTTCTTTGGGAGGTAACCCCAGGAAGCACCTGTAAGGGATAGGAGGTAAGACACGGAAGGGAAAGAAGCCAGGAAAAGGCACGTAATGAGCTGTGGGCAAGTCGAGCTAACTCCTGCTGGGGAACTCTGGAAGATGGTGCAGAACATACCTCAAAGAAACCCCAACCAAGGAGCGTGTGAGCTGGATATTTACTAACTACCCGTCTGTCATTGCTGAGGGCGGACTGTGGAAGTACTGACTCTCTTGTACTTCTAGCTGGCCTGATGTTTGGGCAACTGGGGCTTAATCCTAACCCTACTGAGGAATCGTGGGAGCCAGTGTGGAATATGCATCTTAGCTGGGATGCCTGGGACTGGGGATTTTCTTGGGATGGAGGAGTCTCATTGTTAAAACTGGGACAGTCCTGGGCACACGGGGAGAGCTGGTCACCCTTGAGCTAATTCCTGTGGGCTGCTTCCAGGGACATTAACTCTATGGCACTTCCAGCTTGCCTTGAGGACAGAAAGACATACCCGCAAAGTCAGACAAAAGCCAACAGGCAGACAGTCACAGGTGTTTGCAGTAAATAGCCTTCACAGTGTAAGGTGAGTGCTGAGAGGATGCTGGGAGGACAGTGACAGTACCTGTTGCATGCTGTGAGCCAAGCACTGTTCTGAGCACTGTACACGTATTTCATTTAATCTCACCATAATTCTGTGAGGGTAGGATTATTCTCCTCACTTTACATATGAGGCAACTGAGGCACAGAAAATAACCCAATGAGGCAGCAGCAGAATTGGTTTCAAAGCCCCAGTCTGTAGGCCTCCAAAGACTGTGTCTTATACTCTGTACTACCTGGTAATTTGTAAAGTGCCTCTCACTCCCATGCTACAGGTCTGAGTTGTGAAAATTCTTCATAAAGCTCTAATCTGCCTAGGGAAAATGCAAAAGGGAACACAGACATTGTTCCTCAATATCCATTCTCCCCTTCTTCCTTTGGCGACAGATTCCTTGAATTTTAACTGGGTATATGGTCAACCAAACTAAATATTACCTTTCTCTTGCAGCTAGCTGTAGCCATGAGGATAAATTCTGAACAATGAGATGTGAGTAAAAGTGGGGAATTTTTTAGTGTTTCTTTTAAAGGGAAGAGACATACCTCCACTTCCCCTTCTTTCCTACTGGAATGCACATGTAATGGCAGGAACTGTAGTAGGCATTTTAGACCATGAAATGATAACCACGAGTTGAGCATGACAAAACAACAAAATACAAGATAACTGGGACCCTACTGACTGAAGAAAAACTACATCAGCCCTGGATTACCTTCCCAGACTTTTACTGAGAAATAAACAAACTTTAATCTTATTATGGCAGCCAAATGTACATCCAAACTAATACAGTCAGAGTGGAATTTCCCCCTGCCAATTGTTTCCACGTCCATTTCTCAAAGTTGGACACAACCACCCACTACCTTTTTAATCTTCTAATCATTAAAGTAAATGACTCATGGCCTGGTGGCTCAGAAATTAGAACAGCGTCTTAATACCAAGATTTTTTTTAATGAGCTAGACTTGAGCATCTCCCCCCTGAGGTTGATAAATTGCACTCATGGCCCCAGTTCATGTCCTTCCTGTATCCATATCCTCTGCAATGTGACTTTGAAGCGCCTCGCATCAAGAGGTGGGGCCTATTTATCCACCCCTTAAATCCCTTAAACCTTGGCTGGCCTGTGACTTGCTTGGCCAACAGAATGTGGTGAAAGTGACGGTGAGCCAGTTCCAAGCCTATACCGCAAGGGGCACTGTGTGCTTCTACACTCTCTCTCTCTCTCTTTCAGGACCTATTACCATGAGAACAAGGTTGGAATGGAGAATTAAAAACTAGTTGAAACAGAGCTGATTCATCCCAGCCAAGGTCATCCTAAATCATCTAGACCCCAGCTGACTACCGGGTGACCACAGACAGATGAGGGAACCCAGCCAAAATCAGATGAACCCAGCCCAGGCCAGGAAAAAACCACTCGGCTGAGCCCAGCTTAAATTGCCAACCTGCAGATTCATGAGCTAAATAAATGGTATTTGTTTTAAGCCACTGAATTCTTGGGTGGTTTCTTACACAGTAATCACTAACCCTCTTCCTCTATGCGCTGTTCAAGAGTTCAGAAGCAAAGAGCTGAAAGCTCTGGGTTCCCTGTTGATGGATAAATAAGTATAAGCTCTTGAAAAGCATTCCTGGAAATATCTATCAACACCCTTTAATTCAGCAATTGCATTTTGAGCATCAATCCTACAGAATATTTGTGCATGTACTAAAAGATATATAATCAAAGATGAACATGACAACATTGTTTATAATGACAAAACACTGGAAACAACCAAAACATTCACCAGTTGGAGACTGGTTAAATAAATGAAACTATATCCATGCCAGGCAATACTACGCGTCCATGAAAAAGAATGAAGTAGACCCTTATGGACTGACACAGAAAAGTGTTCAGGATATATCAGTGAAGCAAACAAGCTGCAGAACAATATGCATAGTAGGATCCATTTACATAAATGATGGATGTTGAACCCATGTGTAGACATTCTAGAAAAATATGTTTATAGGAACATGTTTAAAAAATGGAAGTAGACCAAGCAAACTCTCAGTGCCGGTGACTGGCTTTGTGAAGTTTGACATGAGGCTCTTTCACTTTTTACTCTATTTCTTTGTGACTTGAGTTTATTTTTAAAAATGGGTATTACCTTTGTAATTGGAAAAAAAAAAAAGATCAGAGGGAAAACTTTTAAGCATCAATGGCCCAAATGGGCTGGTGTCAATGCACTTAGCAGGCTTTTTGGCCAATATTCCTTTGACTACAAGCCAGCTTTGTTCTTAAGTGTTATTTTCAGGGCCAGTGTGAGCTCATATAGGTTTTTGTGCAAATTAAGAAAAGAACTCCCTTCCTCCAGCTCCACCCCAGGTGGTAAGCAGGCTGTAGACTGGACTTCAAAACCCCACTTACCCCTCATTCTTAAGCAGTGCCCACCCACTGCCATCCAGTCAATTCTGACTCACAGCGACCCCGCGGGGTTTCCAAGGCTGTAAATCTCTGTGGACGCAGACTGCCACATCCTCTCCCACAGAGCAGCTGATGGTTTCATACCACTGACCTTTTGGTTAGGAATTGATTGCTTTAACCACTGCGCCACCAGGGCTCCTTTAAGCAGTGCACAACTGCATAACCATAGCCAGAAACTCTGATTATCATTGATGTACTGCTGACTTTGTTGAATTTAGATGGAGTTGGGATTTGAGATCCAGAGAAGAAGGATAAAGAGTCTTATTTACTTTTCATTGCTCAGAAAGCTACTGGGAAGAAAAATATCTGCATATAAAATCATGTTGGTATTCTGCTTTGGGCCCAAGAGAATAAAAGCCATAAGGATTTCTGAGAGTGTGAAATCAGGGCAGCGGTAAGGATGTTGCACTTCTAATTCATTCTCTGCCCAAGCCTACCTGCTTTAAAAAATGAACCAGTAGGAAACCCAGTTGACAGAGCAGTCAAATTAGGGGGTAGCTGAAGCATCGCTGGTCACTTTAAGGGCTCTCAGTAGATCATTATCTACCTGTTAGAGAGGCAGTCTTAAAGATAAGTCTATTATTCATTCCACAAACATTTTTCGTGGATCACCTGTGTGCCAAGTATTATGCTGGGTGCATGGAATGAATAAGACAATTGGGCTGCTGCCATTATACATCTTATGGTCTGGGCCAAGAAGAGAGATACTTATTAAGTAATCACACAAATGTATAATTACAGTATGTGATGAGTGAATGAAGCCACGGAAGTGTGTAATGGGGCGATGATCTGGTTTGGGGGAATCAGGGAAGGCTTCCTGGAGGAAGGGACATTTAAGCTGAGGTCTGAAGAATGTATAGGGCTTAACTAGGCAAAGGGAGGAAGGGAAGGCTTACCATCCATTCATTCCACAACACGTTTTAAGTTCTTACTCAGGCCAAGCACTGTTCCAACAGGCAGCCCCAGAATAAGATAAGAGGAAGGCAGGAGAGTGAGGACAGAGTCTTTATCTCCAGTTCCTTCCTTGCAAAGTTGCCTCAGCCTGGCTGTGTCCCCGATCTCAGTGATCCTCCAAGGTGGCCTGCTCTGCACAATTCTTTCCTTCCAGGTTTCAGGTTTCTTCCTTCACTCATATCAAGGACAATAACAGCACTTCTGCTTCTAGCCCAGGTCCCTGCATTATCCCTCAGGCTTCCCTTCGTCCCATCACCCCTTTTCCATGGGTCTCTTTATAAGTAACCCTTATTAAATTTTCCTGATTTGAGTGTGCTTTGCTTAGTGGTGAGACCCTGACAGATACAGAGAGAAATCACAAATAACTCCTGGATTTCCTGCCTGAGGAACCAGGTGAAGAGTGATACAATTTGCAGAGACAAGGACTTGAAAAAGACGATCCAGGGTGGGAGGGGAAATCAAAAGCTATTTTGTTGACATGTTATTTGAGCTTCCTAATAGACATCCAAGTGAAGATGTTGCGGTAACATCTAAGTACATGTAAAATTCTGCATTGCAGGGCAGAGGTTGGGGTTGGATACACAAATCTGGGAATTGCCCATATGTCAGTGGTATTTAGAACCTTAAGAGTGGAAGAGATCACCTAGGAAGGGAGGCAGGTAAGGCAGAGAAGGAACAGCATGTGCAAAGGCCCTGTGACAGAAGGGAGACAGGCTCTCTGCTTTCAAGGAACTTAGGAAAAAACCTATGTGGCTGGAGCAGAGAGTCATGGAGTAGCTTGGGATAAGGCTGCAGAGGCCCGTGGTGAGGATTCAGGTCCTCATCTTAAGAGCCTTGGGAGGGATCGAAACGTTTTAGGTAGAGGAATGACATGATCAGGTCAGCATTTATAGAAGATGATGCCAGCTGATGTCTGGAGAATGGGCTGAGGTTAAGTCCCTGCTGACTAGAAATGAATCATAAATGAAGATAAAGCACATCTGAACGTAATATGACAATGATACTAATATTTGAGTTCCAGGAAGGTAGTTTACAGTTTTCCTTTGTTTCTGGGCAAAAAAGATGTGGTAGAGGGCAGTAGTGGAAGACATTTAGGGGCAGAGCCCTCCCCTCTCCCGTTTAAAAAGCCTACCATGTGGTGCTGGCATCTCTCCTTCCCTCCTCCTCAGCCCCGCAAGCTCCCTGACTCAAGCGTCTCTTCACAACCCTATAGCCACCGCTTCCCCACTCAGTCCCCTTTGATGAAAAAGAAGCTTGCGTTTGAAAAAGGTCCTCCTGCCTCTTACCCTCCAAGTTCCAAGTATGAAGAGGGAAGCTAGAGCATCTCAGTTTTCAGACCCCTCACTGCCTGTGTGGACCGCAGCAGTGAAGCAGGAGCAGTTTCAGGGCAGGCCCACATCAACTCGACGTGTCAGAGCCTGGAGGCACAGGCTGGTTCCAAAGGCAGGGAGACACGGTGGTGATGAGGGCTGAAGACTAGCCAGGGGAGAAAATCTAGAATGTGGTTACTAATCTAGTGGATAAAACACGAGCCTAACAGGCAAGGCTTTCAGACATATTCCCCACTGCCCTGAACCATTAACAGCAAAGAAAAAAAAACACATAGCTATCAAGTTCCGTTTCTGCTTAAACAATGGCAAGATAATCCCCCATCCGTGACCTACATTGTGATTGCAGCCATGGCTGAATCTGCAGAACCTGACTCCCAGCTCAGGTAAATGCAAGACATTAGAGTCGCCAGATGTATCCACGCTGGTTCCAAGTCAGTATCGAGGTGCCTGGTGTCCTGGTCTTGAACCTGATGCTTTTGACTCTAATTTCATTTAGTTTCACCTTACCAGGAAGTCGCTTTGTGCTTTTACAGTTACTGCACCCCCAACTGAGAGGAGCCCTGGTGGCACAGTGGTTAAGCGCTAGGCTGCTAACCGAAAGGTCGGCCATTTGAACCCACCAGCTGTTCTGCAGGAGAAAGATGTGGCAGTCGGCTTCCATAAAGATTATAGCCTAGGAAGCCCTATGGGGTCATTCTATTCTGTCCTATAGGGTTGCAGTGAGTTGGAATCAACCTGATGGCAATGGGTTTGGCACCCTCTATGAAGGCCACATGTGGCTCAAGAAGGTCTTGATCGCCTCACTTTCAGTAAATCTAATGTATTTAAAGTATTATCCTCATTCTATAGGTGAGAATACTGAGGCACAGGGAAGTTAAGTGATTTGTCCGGTTCTAGTTTTTTTTTAGTAAATAGAAGAGCTAGGAATCAAACCTGAGCAGTCTGAATCCTATGGATCAGTTGGAAAATATGGCCTTTTTGACACATGAGGTCCAAGAATTCGGGTAGTTTAGAAAGTTTCTAAGACCCCTTTCATTGCTGACATTCCCGGTGTATAGTAGTCATAAGGAGCCATTTACCTTTCTCACGTGGGCAGAGGCATTATTTACTCCTGGATTCTAAGTTTGAGGCCATCAGAGCCTGAGAGGTGGACTTGGGTGAAGACAGTTCATTTGGGAGGTGATTCTGCAAATCAGGATTGAGAGAGTGGGGAAAATGAGACAGGGAAGGAGGAAATGCCAGCAAAGTTGTGTTAGTAAGCTATGGCAACTGGAGCTCAGTCTTGCTGGGGAACCTCAAGGAATCATGTACAATACATGTCACATTGTGTCCCTTTGCAAGAGTTTCTGGAGTACTTACTACCAACTCTTGTCCCTCACTGATTGAGCATTACTCCTGGGGGTGTTAACTCCCAGCCCTTCTGACCTGTGCATGGACTGAATGGCCTGCAGTAAGGAAGAGAGCTCTGAGGCAAACAAGCAGATAAGCACTGGAGCTGGGATGTTTACAGGGGTGTGGAGCTGTCCATCACAGTGGTGCTGAGATCAGGTGCACAGAGCAGATGTACACCAGAGCACAAAAAAGTATCTGCTACAGAGACCAACAGGCAATCTGTCTTGCTACCATCAATCCAAAACTGAAAGATGTCCTCCCCTGATGCTGGTTTATGCATCTCTGTCTTGTCCTTGTAATGACGACAAGAATAATTCACTTAAACCCAAACTCTCACAGCACCAGTAGAGCAGCAACAACTGCCCGGTTAAATCCTCTGGGCCTCTATTAAATTATATGAAGGAGTTTTTTCAGCTACCACACCCCGAAGACATATTCCCCACATTTCATATCTACTTCTATCTACTTGGGTAACTAGGAAGATCCCTTACTGGTCTCCCTGCCTCCAGTCTTTCTCGTTCATCATTCTACAGCCAAATGCTGCTTTCTGGAGAGAATCTGACCAGCCATCTCCTGCTTAAATCGTCCCAAATACCCCTAATATGTCCACACTGTCTTCATCACAATCCAAACTCCATGTCATGGCATACAAAGCCCTACTTTCTTCCTTCATGTCTGGCCTCTACCGTTTCCTACCTGCAACCCCATTTATTCCCAACCTCTCCACTATGCTCCATGCTTAAACCTCTTGAACTTCCAGCATTTCCCTTATACCTCCCTGCCTTTGCACATTCTGTTCCCTCTGCCTGGAATATTTCTACCTCCCCATAGATCTCCTTATGTCCTTCAAGGCTTAGCTCAAGAATTATTTCCTTTGGGAACTACTGGTTTTGACTTCTCAGAATATGCCCCCTGCCCACACACACTTCTTTCTCCATCCACACCCAACCAAGGAGTGGGTCTTTGACCCAAGCCTAGCCAATCACTCATTGAGAGTCTGCCAGCTTCTGAACAAAATGGGTTGTTAAGTACAGACATGTGACCCAAGCTTGGCCAATCACAGGCCTTGGTTGGGATTTTCTGTTAAAACTAGTGAGGAAGACAACCTCTTGTCCCTGGGCTCATGATGCTGGAAAGATAGGACTCTGGGCTGTTGGAAGCTGTATTTCCAGTCATGTGGAAGAAGAAATGAGTCTGTAATAGGCAACAATGAAGCCAAAACACTGAGGGGTGTATTGGTCTGGATTCTTCACTGCAAGTGGCAGAAGCGCAACTTTTAAATTTTAAAGCCTTACTCAGTAAATAAATAAATTTTTTTTTTTTTTTTGCTCACATTACTAGGAAATCTAGGAGTATGTGCTCAACTCAGCTCAGGGACTGCTGGATCCAGAAGCTTAACCAATTCTCATTCTCTCTCTCTTCCCGCCCCCCACCCTACCCCATGCCTGCCTTCATCCCGCATGATGGCCGGCCGTACCATTCTTCTAGCTTAACAACCTTGGTGGAAAGCATATTTCTCTCTTTTGTCATCAAATTGATCAGTCTCATGGAAGTCTCTGATTGGGCTAGCCGGGGTCATGTGCCCATCCCTGTAGCTAGGGCTTCAGGAAGAATGAAGTATCATGGTTGGAAACCATCAGAACACAGAGAAGGAGCTGGCAAACTGTGGGCCACAAGTCAAATCTTGTCTGCCATCTGTTTTTGTAAATAAAGTTTTATTGGAACACAATCATGTCAGTCCATTTATGTATTGTCTACAGGTGCTTTTGTGCTACAATGGCAGAGTGCAGTAGTTATGACAGAAACCATGTGACCTGTAAAACCTAAAATAGTCACCATCTGGCCCTTTACAGAAAATGTTTGCTGACCCCTGCCATAGAAAATGGAAGAGAAGTAAATTTTCCCTTTGCTTTGAGCAAAAACCAGCACTGCTTCTTCTTGACTGTGTAACCTTAGGCATGTCACAACCTCCTTCATCCTCAGATTCCTCATCTATGAGATGGAAGTAACAATACAGGGTGCGTGGGTGGGTGGGTGGGTGGATGGGTGGATGGGTGGCTATACAGTCAGATCTCATGCTAAAACTTCTTTGTCCAGCATCGTATTCCTTTGGAGTGAGATTCAATTGGAGAAATGATTAATCTGGAATACACCAAATGGGACACATGTCAGACAGATGCTCCACTACAATAAATAAAAGACTTAATACAGAGGCAAGCACACAGCAAGCACTAATACAGGGTAGACAAAAAAAAAAAAAAATTAATGGAAACTCAAAGAAAGCAAGGATGCCCCACTGAATGAGGGCAGAGTAAATAATTTTGTGAAGATACAGAAGGACTTTCAGACGTCTTGTCCTCCCTCTTCCCTACTGAGATCCCGGTGCAATTATGTCTCAGTCAGAAGAAAGCAATTTTGTCCCCATTCTGTAGAGAGGACAGGATGGTTCTTGCTTTGGTGTCCAAACACTTCACGACATTCAGGTACAGCTGCAGGTGGCCAGCTACCCAGAATGCCCAGGTTGCCTGTTTGTGGAGAGGTTGGGGAGGAGTTTGTTCAGAGCTGCTGTGGGAACAAAATGTTTTCATTTTAATCAGCTGAGTGCTTCCAAAATCACTCTCCCTTAATTGCTCACAGCACACCCACTTTTAACAGAACATTCTGAAGGCTGGACAGAGAGACAAAACTCTGAACACCACACCTGCTTCCTGGCAAAAGCCTCTTACTCTTTCTGGGACTCAGCTGCCTCATCTGTAAAATGGGAAGACAACTCTTCACTTCTATGAAGATCTCTTTCATGGGTATAAACCAACAACTTTCCCCTTTTGAATTAAACACACTATTTCCTGAAACTTAAACAGTAATCCCAGAAGCCAGTTTACAACCACTTACACATGGGGTCACCATGAGCCAGAATTGACTCAATAGCAACTAACCATGAGCCGGGTTCTCTGCCAGGTACTCTACATGCATTTCTCCCATGGACTGCACATACCCACCTGAGAAATCAGGTGCTGCAATTATCTCCTTTTTCAGGTGGAGAAACTGAGGCTCATCAAGTTGCTGAGCCTTGCCCAAGGTCAGTAAATCTGTGACAGATCTATGATTTGAACTGGGATCTGTCTGACTTTACATCCCACATTCCTAACCATTTTATACTTGAGGAAACTGAGGCAGGTGCCTGAGGTCTTAGCCTGCTCCCAGCCACCAGTCTATATTCCAGAACAGTGGGTACAGCATGAGCCTGAGGTTCAGGGAAAATGGAACTCATAAAAAAGAACCAAAAGGAGATGATAGAACAGAAAAATATAATAACCGAAACAAAAAGCTTACCGGTTGGACTCAAGAGTAGAATGGAGATAAGAGAGGACAGAATCAGTGTACTCGAGGATAGTTCAATAGAATTTACTCAGTCCAATTAATCGGTATAATACACTAAAAAAAGTGAACTACACTAAAAGAAGTTTCGTTTCTTTGCTGAGCTTTTTTCAAGATGAAGCATACTTCACAGTATCTGGGGTCTTAAAAGCTTGTGAGTCACCATCTAAGACACAACTATGGGTCTCTACTCACCAAGAGCAAAACAGTAAGAAGGTAACCAAAAGCTCAGAGAAGAAACAAGTCTTCTGGAGCCACAACCTCATCCACACTGAGACCAGAAGAACAAGATGGTACCTGACTACCACCACTGACCGTTCTGACTGAGGTCACAATAGTTGGCCCCACATAGAATGGGAGAAATACGTGGAGCAGAACTCAAATTCTTATTTAAAAAAAAAGCAGACAAGCTGGAACAGTAGAGGACAGAGACAGACTATCACTCTGAGACACTCTTTAAACCTAGAACCAAGCCTACGCCCTGAAATCACCTTTCAGCAAAATAGCAGAGTGGCACACAAAATAAAGGCTATTACCCAGAAAATTGGTATTTTACTTAAAAACCAACAGTATCAGACCAAAAAGGTCGACAGTTACTCAAAAGCAAATACGAGATGATAAGGGGCAGGGAAACCAGAGTACCGGAAAGGGAGCAAACAAAACACAATTAAAGAGCATGCTGACACATGTCACTGAACAATGCGTGTGGGACCTGCCAAATGGGAACCTAACTTGTTGTATAAAATATTATTAAAAATAAATAAAAGATGACACACTCTACATAGCACCATATCGCCTTTTAATTTTAGAGAAAAAGTATGGCTGATGAGATCAACAGTGAGTTACAGTTACCCAAACCCATGTCCCTTGAAACGTGGTGTTTGAGAACTGACTGGAAAATCCTAGGCGAATCTACTAGCCACACGGCATCCACCAGGACACAAGGCAAGTAATGTCCCATCCTGACACAGAGAGATGCTGTCACAAAGCTCCCAAATGATAGCAAGTTCTAAGCTACTCCTTCTAAGATACTTCAAAATGGGTCCCAGGCCAAACTTCTCAGACCCTAGAGAACAGATTCTTTACACCAGTTTGGGGAGACTCATTCTTGACTTTCCCTACAATGTGACTGCTTACAGAAGGCAGTAACTTGATCCCAGATGGGGACAAGATGTTTTTCATTCAATTGGTAGGGAAGGGGAAGAACAGAGGGAAGACCTTATATGGAAATACGATATACATAGATGGAGAAATATACACAGATGTAAGCAGGTGCATATGTATGCACATATATATTTCCTACATCTGTTCATTTAGAGGGCCTGGGAACATCAACATCCCAATAGCAATGAGCACACTTAGTGCCCAGATATTGTTTTCTACAAACCATTCTCTACTAAAAAGAGCCTGGGGCTTCTTGGAGAAATGGCTGATTCTAGGGCTGGGGCAGGAAAAGCACAAGATGAACCTGAAATATCTTGTACCAGAAAGCAAAGATGTGCTCAAAGGGTTATAGAAATATGTCAAAAGGACATAGGAGCCAGTTTCCTACTGGCCAAACTGGGGACAATGATAGTAACAGATTATATGCTTAAATCTGTATTTCTTTCTCTATCTGTATATATCATATATCCACATAAGGGCTTCCCTTTGTTCTTCTCCTTCCCTACCAATTGAGTGAAAAAATCTGTCCCCATCTGGGATCAAGTTACTATCTTCTGTAATTTTATATCACTGCCAGGTATAAAATAGGCAGTGATGAGTCCACACAGATAAAAATATATATATAAATATGAATATGTGGATATGCTGTTGTTGTTAGGTGCCGTTGAGTCAGTTCTAACTCATAGCAACCGTATGCATGACAGAACAAAACGCTGCCCGGTCCTGGGCCATCCTTATAATCCTTGTTATGGTTGGGCTCATTTTGCAGCCACTGTGTCAATCCACCTCATTGAGGGTCTTCCTCTTTTCCGCCAACCCTGTGCTTTGCCAAGCATGATGTTCTTCTCCAGGGACTGATCCCTCCTGACAACATGTCCAAAGTATGTAAGACGCAGTTTGTCGTACTCTGCTGGAAGCTATGCCACCGGTATTCAGATACCACCAGGGTCATCCATGGAGGATAGTTTTCAACTGAGCTTCCAGGCTAAGACAGACTAGGGGAAGGACCCAGCAGTCTATTTCTGAAAAGCATTAGCCAGTGAAAACCTTATGAATAGTGGATATGTAGATATGCAAATTTAAAAAACAGAAAGTTAGGTAAAAAATGGGATATTTACATAGTCTCAAAGTACCACCCCAAAATATACATATTCATTACAAAAGGGGATGGAGTAACTTTACTTGGACAAACCTGGCAGGCACTACCTTAATCAAGTAGTCAAAGTGAACATCATCACCTCCACCAGACTGAGTCCAGCACAATTAGATGGTGCCAGCTACCACAACAGACTACTCTGGCAGGGATCATAATAGAGAGTCCCGGACAGAGCTGGAGAAAAACGTAAAACAAATTTCTAACTCACAAACAAAAAAAAGACCAGACTTACTGGTCTGACAGAAACTAGAGAAACACCGAGAGTATGGCCCCGGGACACCCTTTTAACTCAGTACTTAAGTCACTCCTGAGGCTCACCCTTCAGCCAAAGAATAGACAGGCCCATAAAACAAACAGTAATACACGTAGCTCAACCACATACACGAGACTAAATGGACACACCAGCCTGGGGACAAGGATGAGAAGCCAGGAGGAGACAGGAAAGCTGGATGGATGGAATGGGGAACCCAAGGTCGAGAAAAGTGAAGTGTTGACACGTCACAGGGTGGGCAACCAATGTCACCAAACAATATGTGTATTAATTGTTTAATGAGAAACTAATTTGTTCTGTAAACTTTTACCTAAATCACAATTTTATTTAAAAAAAAAAAAAGTGAACATCATCAGTAAAAAAAAAAGTGAACATCATCAGTGATCAGACAACTCAAAATTGTGTCCCCACCCAACAGGATACAAGAACACAGCATCACTTCTGAGACACTCCTACTAAAGAAGCAAAACCTGACTTTAATTATCAGAAAATGTCAGAAAAACCCAAACTGAGGGACACTCTACAGAAAACTAGCCTGTAATTTTCAAAAGTGTCAGGGATATGAAAGTCAAGGGAAGGCTGAGAAGCTGTCCCAGATGAAGGAGACCGAAGAGGCATGATAAGTCTACGTGATGTCTAACTCGGAACTGGATCCTGGATCCTTTTGCTTTCTTGATTTTGTGGTTAGGTAGGAGGACACCCTTGTTTGTAGAAAACGCACACTAAAGTATTCCTGGGTGATTGATAGGGCAGCAAGCGTCAACTTACACTGGAATGATTCAGGGGGGGAAATGTTTTTGGTATTGTACTCCCAGCTTTTCTGTAAACTTGTGATTGTTTCAAAATTCTTCTTAAAATATTCTAAAAAAGTATCCATCTAGTAGATGTGAAAATATGGGTAAAGTGCTAAGAACAGTGCCCGACATAAAGGAAGTTCTCAGTCGACGTTAGCTGTTATCATTATCAGCATCTTCCTCTCTCTCCTCCAAACCCAAGGAGATGGACCAGGAAGTGCAAGCAGGTGGAGGTCAGTTAATCTGACAATCTGGGCACCAGCCCAGCAGCAACCATTATCTACCAACGAATTGATCTCGCCCCACGAAATCAAACACTTAGCAGCCATTCCTACGGATGCAGCAAAACATTTGTTTTCTTTAGAACATTTTAGTAACTACGAGCCATGTAATCTATCCGCAAATCCCATTGGC
This sequence comes from Loxodonta africana, assembly GCF_030014295.1. Lineage (NCBI taxonomy): Eukaryota > Metazoa > Chordata > Mammalia > Proboscidea > Elephantidae > Loxodonta > Loxodonta africana. Next base: position 10,781,064 of record NC_087360.1, on the reverse strand, counting down.
TCTAGCCTCCAAAATAGACCCAGAATCCAAACGCTTCTCATTACCCCCACGGTGAACACCTGGGCACGAACCCTCGTCCTCTCTCACCTGCATCATTGTAACTGCCTCCTAGTTGTTCTCCCTGCTTTTGCCTTTGTCCCCTGCAGACTACTCTCAACACAGTGGCCAGAGTGATCCTGCTTTTTAAAAAATGAAAGTCAGATCCTGTCACTGCTCTGGTCAAAATGTTCCTACTTGGCTCAGAATGGAAGCCAATGACCTCATGGTGGCCTATGAAGCCCTACACGGTCTGCCCCCCATAATCTTGTCTCCTCCCAGGCCCCCTCACTCACTCTGCCCCAGCCACAGTGTTTCCTGAGCACACAAGGAAGGCTCCTATCTTAAGGCTTCTGCACAGCAAACGATGAGTATCAAAAGCAGAAAGAATTTGAGGGATGAGAAAATGGAGGCTCAGGGAAGGAATGCTGCTTTTTCAAAGTCACACAGCTAATAGGCAGCTGGCTCCTTTGACTCTTCAACTACCCGAGGGATGTTGTTTCTTCCACCAGAACAAGGATAATGCAAACTGTCAAACCTCACAGTGCACTTGACGATTTTAAGGTAGAGAAGAAGGAAGTCTCCTGGCCTGTTTGGATGGTGTGGTGGTCATGGAAGGGCACAGCTAAGAGCTCCCTGCTGCAAGGAGTGTGACTGGCTGACAGCTTCCAGCTGCTGTACCTCCAAGATCTCCCGGCATTCACGCCTAAACCACACCCTCCACTAGCTGCCCCCAGCCAAGGGCTGAACATGGCATGGGTGGGAGAGCTGGGCTCCTCCTGCGCAATGTTGGAACACGTAATCCTTGCTCTGGACTCCTCATTGGCCAGGCTGAAATTTTCTCAAGCTCCTCCTGCCCAAGCCACCTTCCTTCCTCCTCCCTTGTCACAGGCACTAGGCCTGTTGTTCCCTCTCTCTTTTATCCTTCACAAGTACTCACCTCCATAACTCTCTACTAATATCTACTTCCTGGAGGATCTGAGCTGGCACAGATGGATTCTCCAATGGAAACTTGATCCATCCAACAGGCTTGTAAAGGATTCTGGGTAATTATGGTCAGTTGAATAATGACTCCCAAAGATGTCCAAATCCTACTCTCTGAAACCTGTGACTATGCTACCTTACCTGGCAAGTAGGGCTTTGCAGATGTGATTAAGTTAAGGATCTTGATATGGGGAGATTATCTGGGATTATCTGGGTGGGACTCATGGAATCACTATACTGGCTTGATGATGCAGCAAAGAAGTTAACTGTTTTTTGTTTGTTTTTAAGAAAAATCCTGCAGATTGGAAGCTTCACAAGGGCAAGAATCACATCTATTTTAGGGTCCTTGTAAGAGGGAGGGGAACCCTGGTGACACACTTCTTAAGATCTACAGCTGCTCACCAAAGGTCGGCAGTTCAAATTCACCAGCCACTCTTTGGAAACCATACAGGACAGTTGTACTCTGTCCTATAGTGTTAGATTGACTTGATAGCAACAGGTTTGGTTTGTTTTTGGTTATGAGAGGGAGGAAGGAGCCCTGGTGGTACAACGCCTAAGCAGTCACCTGCCAAGTGCAAGTTACACTCCCATAAAGATTACAGCCTAGGAAGCCCTATGGGGTAGTTCTACGCTGTCCCATAGGGTCGCTATGAGTCGGAATTGACTCAACAGCACAGAACAACAACATAAAACGGATGCAGAAGGGTCAGAGAAGGAAATATGATGATGGAAGCAGAGGTCAGAGAGAGAGACAGAAAGACTGATTTGAAGATGCTACACTACTGGATTTAAAGACAGAGAAAGGGGTCACAAGCCAAGGAGTGTAGGCAGCCTCTGTTGTTGATGTGGTATGCCGTCAAGTCAATTCCTCTTTACGGAGCAGACTGGAAGGTGTTTTCTCCCATGGAGCTGCTGGGTGGGTTTGAACCGCCAACCTTTCAGTTAGTCGCCATGCACTTAACCATGGCATCACCAGGGCTCCTCAGCCAGCCTCTAGAAGCTGAAAAATGCAAGGAACAGATTTCCTCCCCAGAAGCCTCCAGAAGGAACCAATCCTGCTGACACCTTGATTTTAGCCCTGTATGACTCATTTTGAACTTCTGACTTCCAGGAATGTAAGAGGATAAATGTGGATTGTTTAAAACCACTAACTTTGTGGTGATTTCTTACAGCAACAGAAGGAAATCAATACTGAAGTATAAGTGGACTTGCCGGACTGTCACATGACCTTAAACCAAGGCCCCCAATCCTATGATGCCCTATCCTTAAGGCATCCTTAAATAGGCCATATTTCAGTGATGCTGCTGTTCAAAACATATCATATTGTGATTAAAGTGTTTGTTTTAGCCCTCTCAGACAGATGAATAAGTGCCTCTGGCAGGGTGGATGAAAGTGCTCATGATTTGTTTGGGTTATTTGTGGCCATCGGGCCCCCAGAGAGTGATGTATCCGCTTACACTTCCAGAGTGAAGGCCAGGGTGCAGTCCTGGCTTCACATCCTGACTCTGCCATGATTTATTAGCTGGGAGACCTTAAACAAGTCATCTGTCACTCCTGAGCCTCCATTTCTTTCCCAGAATAATGGGGGGCTGATCACACCTGACTCAACAGTTCCTGCAAGTGTAAGCAAGGTTGTAGAGGGGCTAAAAGAGTGACCAGCACCTAACAAAGGCCAAGAAAAGTCTCAATGGGAGAAGCAGTCTCTAGAATACTCATTAGTTTGGTTCACTCATTCCACAAATAGATATCTAGATTCTGCCACGTGCCAGGCCACCCTCCAGCACGGGACAGTGTGGTTATTTTTCTATAAGGGCCAGATGGTAAATGTTTTAGGCTTTGTTAAAGATGAGCAAAGGCAGGGTCAGAGAGCTGACATGACCCTACAGGCACACAGCTGGTAAACTGCCCAATGAGATTTCAGCCCACATCCGCCCAGCTATAAAATTGGGGACCCTCGATCACTCGGTTCAGAAGCCCCACATGTTTTACTCATGAGTTCTCTGATTTTCCAGGGAAATAGCCAGTAATTGTTTTTTGGATCTTTCCACCTCTAGAATATCAAATAAAAATGAAATTTAATTCTGAATCCCTGCTGAGATCCCTGGCTGTGCTGGCTCCCTGCATGTGCTTTTAAAGCACTGTGGGCTCATCTTGTGAGTCTGGAGAAAAAAACCTATGCCTTGCTCATGCTCCGCTCTTAGTTTCCCGAAGACATTCTGTGCTGGCACAAAGCACAGGAAGTGCAGACCCTGAGGTTTCAGGGAGTCCTTCCCATTCGCCACCTCCACTCCCAGCCCACCACGCAGACTAGTGTAGACTCTTTAGTCTTCACACACAGACTTCTAAAAGAGCTATCTACCTGATCACCTAGCCTCCCATCTCTCCTGGTCCTGCATTCATTCATCATTTTGGCAAATATTTGCTGAGCACCAACTACATGCCCAGCCTGGTGCTGGGCTTCAGGGAGGGAGTGGTGGCCAAGAAGGAGAGTATCCTCTGCCTTTACAGAGTGTTCTGTCCAGAATGCTGTTGTTGCCGTTAGATGTCACTAAGTTGATTTTGACTCATGGTGACCCCACGTTACAGAGCTGAACTGCCCCATAGGGTTTCCTAGGCTGTAATCTTTATGGTAGCAGATCACCAGGTCTTTCTCCTGTGGACACTGCGTGGGTTTCAATCTCCAAACTTTTGGTTAGCTGCCGAGTGCTTAACCCTTGCACCACTAGGGCCCCCTATCCAGAAGGCAGACCAATATTGAATGGGAAAATTACAAGTGTGAAGAGTCTCAACGAGAAATTATGAGCAACTGTGGCACGGTGGTTAAGAGCTCAGTTGCTAACCAAAAGGTTGGCAGTTCAAATTCACAAGCCACTCCTTAGAAACCCTATGGGGCAGTTCTACTCTGTCCTATAGGGTCATTACGAGTCAGAATCGACTTGACAGCAATGGTTTTCTTTGGGGTGAAAGTGGGAAGGAGCCCTGGTGGCACAGTGGTTAAGTGCCGGACTGCTAACCAAAAGGTCAGCAGTTTGAACCCACCAGCCACTCCACAGGAGAGAGATGTGGCAGTCTTAGAGATTTAGAGCCTTGGAAACCCTATGGGGAAGTTCTGCTGTGTCCAGTAGGGTCACTATCAGTTGGAATAGCCTCAGCAGCAGTTGGTTTGGTTGGGTTCGGTGAGAGTGGGAGGGGGAAGGGCGAACTAATCTAGTGAATTAAAAAAACACGATTTCTTCTTGTCTGTCCTTTGCCACCCTTTCTCCTTTCCAATGTCTGCATCCCTTGACAGCAAATTATACTACATTTGCCTACTCTCATCGAGGAACTGTTGTGGTTGTTGGGTGCCGTAGAGCAGATTTTGGCTCATAGTGGCCCCATGTGACAGACTAGACCGGCCCCACAGGGTTTTCCTCACTGTAATCTTTATGGAAGCAGGTCGCCGGGTCTTTTTTCCCATGGAGCCACTGGGTGGGTTCAAACGGTCAACCTTTCGGTTATTAGCCGAGTGCTTAACCATTGCACCACCGTCGGAGAATTAAATGTCCCAAATAAGTGAATCTGCCAGGTACTCGAGCTGCACTCCTCCAAGGGAAAGGAATCTGGCGTTTCCTGTGCACGTACTATGTATCCTTGTTCTGGAAACATTCACATTCACTCCTGGAGTCACTGTGACTTGAGATAATAAATTTTCCTTACTGTTCGGGCAGTGATATCAGCATTTTCTGTCACAACAGAGGCATCCTATCGGAGACAGCTATCATTTCTTGAGCACTTACTATGTGCTACTGGGCTAAGTGTTGTATGTTCATTATCACATGTGACCCGCACAGCATCCCACGAGGCACACACAGTGTTTAACCTCTTTTTATAGATGAGGAAACTGAAGCTCAGAGGCAATACGAAAACTGCTCAGGGTCCCACAGCCAGTGGCAAGGCTGGGATTTGGACCTGGGGTAGAAGCCCATGTGTTTAACCACTTCTATAGAACTGCCTCCCATGACTGTCCTCAGGCTATCTGTGCCCTTCCCCCTCCACTCAAAGCCCCATTCATCTCTACAAACTGATTCTGAGAGCAACTGTCACACCCAGGAACTTAGGAATCAGACTCACTGGATGCAACTGCAATCTTTAAACAATTCTGGGAAGATACGTAACAGCCGTCCTGTGAAATCCAGACCAGATGTGGTTTACGCCCCCCACCCCCCGAGCATGCCAATTCAAGTCGCAGCTGGAGCGGAGAGAGGAAATTTGCAGAGGAAAGCTCTCTCTACTTTGAAACACCCTACACCTGACTTCCTAAAAGCGAGATTCCGATTTTGTCCAAGCACTGCTTGCAGAATTTTTCCCAGTGGTGAAAACAGTCTTAAAGCACAGTTCAAGTGCTTTGCTTGAGTGTTTAAAGCACATCTTTCAGAGAACAACAAGGTCTCCCGGAGATAAACTAAGCAGTTCCGTGAAGTGCCTGCATGATCTATACTCAGAGGGTCTAGAAAAAGCCACAGAGATCAGGGCGTTGTTGCACAAAACCAGAGAAACAAGCAGATGTTTAATGAGACCAAGCGGAATACTTCCAAAGAGAGGTAGAAAATCATACACGCCGATGTTGGAAAATAGGACCCTTCCTTGTGGGGTCTGAAGAATCAGAGGTGGTAAAATACACCATGTGATATTCAGATAAATGACACCTTGTGGTTTGATGTAGCAATGATCATTTCAAGCTCTGGATCTTTCGGAAACTTCATTTCTGTAACTCCACGCTCGACTTATTAAACACGGTAAATACTCAGCTTAAAAGCCAAAAGGTTGGCAGTTCAAACCCACCCAGTGGCTCTGCAGGAGAAAGGCCTGGCAATCTGCTTCCATAAAGGTAACATCCAAGTAAATCCTATGGGGCAGTTATGCTCTGTCACACAGGGTCATGATGAACCAGAAACTACTCAATGTCACCCAAGAACAACAACAGGCTATTTGTATTCATGTTTGTCTTAGGCTGGGTTTTCTCAGAAGCAAACCCTTAGATGAGGATTTGGGGGCAAGTGGTTTATTTGGGAAGCGATCTCAGGAAACACAGGTTGGGGAGGTGGGAAGTGAGACAGGGAAGGGAAAGAAGCAACAAAGGGTGCATTATTGAGCCTGTTACCACTGTGGGCAATTGGAGTTCAGTCCTGCTAGGGAACTCTGGGAGACGGCATAGAACACAAGCCTGAGTCAGCCCATCTGAAGGACAAGGAAGCTGGGGTATTTATCCCCCAATACCCACCTCTGGTTGACTGAGGGCTACTTCTGAAGACATCTTCTCCCTGGCACTTCCAACCTGCTCTGCACATGGGTGAAGAGAAAGCCCTCAGGTCGAGGGTCACAGGTGTATGCCATCCAATGAGTACCTAGGGAATATGAATGGGGCAGCAACAGTCTCTGCTCCCGTAGCCAACACTTGCTGAGCATCTACTCTATGCTAAGTACTTTCGCATGTTAGGTCACTCTTCTCCTCTCTTGAACACCACAAAATATCCTCAAATCACCATTTCCAACAGCTTTTTCCCAGCCTTCACTCATCCTCATTTTTGACTGCCACGTAGGTGAGGCTGATAGCAACAAAAAACTTGAAGGAGTGGAAGAGAAACTCTAATTCTACTAGGGTAGACACCTAAAACTATGATGTTACCCTGAATAGCTGGGGCTACTTTTAAGATGGGTTTCATTACACTCAGTAGGGACCAGGGATGCTGTCCAACATCCTAAAATGCACTAGATAGCCTCCACACTAAAGGAATATCTGACCCAAAATGTTAATACTGCCAAGGTTGAAAAACCTCGTACTAGAGGATCTCGAGGCACAGACAGGTTGGGTAACATGGCAAAACTCACACAACTTGTTAGTGTGATTGAACTGCGTCTCCCAAAAATGTCTGTCAACTTGGCTAGGCCATGATTTCCAGTATTGTGTGACTGTCCACCATTTTGTTGTCTGATAAGATTTTCCTATGTATTGTAAATTCTCTCTTTATGATGTTAATGAGAAGGGATAGGTGCCAGTTATGTTAATGAGACAGGACTCAATCTAAAGGATCGGGTTGTATCTTGAGCCAATCTCTTCTGAGATATAACAGACAGAAACAAGCAGAGAGACACGGGGACCTCATATCACCAAGAAAGCAGTGCCAGGAGAATAGCGCATCCTTTGGACCTGGGGTCCCTGCATTGAGAAGTTCCTAGACCAGGGGAAGATTAATGACGAGGACCTTCCTCCAGAGCCAACGGAGAGAGAAAGCCATCCCCTGGAGCTGATGCTCTGAATTCAGACTTCTAGCCTACTAGACTGAGAAAATAAATGTTTCTTTGTTAAACCCATCGCTTGTGGTATTTCTGTTATGGCAGCCCTAGATAACTAAGACAGTGGTCCAGGTGAGATCTGAACCTAGGCAGCCCGACTCTGTGATCTGTACACCTAACCACCATGTTGTACCCAATATGCAGGTGAGGATGGAGAGGATCAGGAAGGTTAGATCACCCACCCAAAGTTCTACAATAAATTGGTAGCAAGGATGGAAGCACAACCCATGTATCTTGGTTCCTAATTCATTAACTCTCCCCCACCATGACTGCCATAATTTCCTAGCCAGTAACCCTTCATGCCAGCCCTGGTGGCTCAGTGATTAAGCGTACGGCTGCTAACCAAAAGGGTTGGCAGTTTGAATCCACCAGGTGCTCTTTGGAAACTCTACGGGGCAGTTCTACCGTATCCTATTGGGTCACTATGAGTCGGAATTGACTCGATGGCAATGGGTTTGGTTTTTTGGTTTTACTGCCAATACAGAAATTTAACTCATATTAGGTTAAACTGAAATTAAGCATTTGCATGTTTGTGTTATATTCCAAATAGAGTTTAAAGTGTTTTGTTCATCCATTCATTCAGCCAGCATTTACCACCAACTTTCTATGTGCCTGCCTCTTCCTGTGCAGTGGAGGTACAGAGACAAAACATAATTTCTGCCACGTGGGGCTTAAAATCCAGCTAAACACTCATTTCAGCTTAAAATTCTATTATTCTAGGCTATTTGTGGATTCCTGGTGGCGCAACGGTTAAGTGCTTGGCTGCTAACGAAATGGTCAGTGGTTCAAACCCACCGGTGGCTCTGCAGCAGAAAGGGCTAGTGTTTTGCTTCTGTAAAGATTACAGTCCAGAAAACCTTACGGGGCAGTTCTACTCTGTCCTATGGATTCACTGGGATTCGGAATTGACTCAACAGCACACAACAACAACAATGTAGTCACAAATCTCCACACTTTCTAACACCTCTCTGAGGTCAAGAATCCAAAGTCCACATTCAACCGCAGCACCATCTAACACGCCTCTCTGATCCAGGTAGCATAAAGCCCCCCATTCAAAGCCTTAACTAGAAAGGTGAGTTAGTTATGCTCACGAGAGTAAAGCAAGCAAACACCCAGAGATTCTTCCTGCCTAGCTTTGAATTCAATAAAGCCAAGACGCAAATTGGTTGCAAGAGGCAGAAATTAAATGCTGACCTTTTCAAAATTTGCTTTCTCCAATGCAGATGTTAGCTTACGGCTGCAACCAGACATTTATCACGCCTGATTAGTAGATTTATGGTCAAGCCATTCCAAAAGCACAAAAATGGAAACACGACCTAATTCAACTGTGCGCAGCCTTCTTTCTTAACCAAGCTCCTTCGTGTTTGGCGGTTCGATGTGACCCAGCCACTTTCCACGCCCCAGCACACAAATGTCCCCTTAAGAATGACTGCATTTACACCGCAGTTATTTTTGTCACCATCTCTGCTGTGGAGAGGGTGCTGAAGAGGGGGAAAGAGCTGGCGAAGAAAAGGAGAGGACAAAATCCAGAGCGTTGAAGAGAGAACACAGACAACAGGATTTCCACTTGTGTTCGTCATTTTTCATGCCCCTCCACTCCATCTACCTGAGAGGATTTCGGAAAGTTACTGAGTTTTGCACAGGGTATTAAATTCCATAGGCACAATCCCCCGCATCCGCACAACTTGCCCGCACTCAGGTTTCTTTGACAGTTGGTTCAATCAAAATTTAGTGAACTAAGCATCTATTGCTCTGAACTGAAATATTACTTAATTCAAAACTAGTTATTGGGTACTGAGTGTCCCAGAGTAACTGTTCTCTTCCGCCCTTCTAAAAACAAGGGAAGAAAATGAAAGGGAAGGAGACAAACAAGGGGAGAGGGAGAAGAGAGAGAATGGAGAGGAGAGGTGCAATTAATGAGCACCTAGTCATCAGAGGCTGTGTGGTGCAGTGCTTAAGGGCTACTCACGAGAGGCTGTGTCATGCAGTGGTTAAGGTCTTTGACTCCAATGTCAGCCAAAGCTGCATTTTGACCCTGGCCCCACTATTCCTCAGCTGTGTGAACCCTGATGCATTCCCTAACCTCACTGAGCTTCCATTTCCTCTTTCAGCAAATGGAGATAATTAATGACACCTGCTTGATTTGTTGTGCTGCTTCCATCGTCTACCTGGCATATTAGTCTGTACCCAACAACTGGTAGATGCAACCACTATTACTAAGCACCATGCTGAGAGCTTCTACAAGTCATTCTCACCTCAGCCCGCAACATGGGTTTTAGTCCAACGTGTACAGATCAGAATATGGGGCTGGAGTGGATGCTCAGGCTTTAGCCCTTCAGAGTCCTCTGGCCATCTCCTGCCTCCAACATCTGCATCTTTGTGGGGCTCTTCACAGAACCACAGAGGTCCTCTCTGACCATGCAAGCAAAAGCTGGCAATTCCACACCATTAACCCGCCCACCCCCACCCAGGAGGTAGCCCTCATCCAACCACTCCCTTGCCCCCTCTGGGGGCAGCTAAGGATGCACCTGTGTTGCCCATTTTCCTGTCCCTTTCCTGTATCGCCCCTCACTCTGCACGTGAATCCTTGTCTCACTCTGTTTCTCACAGAACCTAAAGGGAAACTTAAGCTCAGAGAGGTTGAGGCAACTGCCCCAGGCCACACAGCTATTAAATAGAGGAGGGGGAGATGACCTAGATCTGGTTCATTCCCTAAAGATAATGTTCACTTACCATATGGTCTCCCTAGAGCTAATGATAGCTAAGTACTTAGCGGAGGGAGAGAGTTACCAATCAGGGCCATTTTTCCTGGGCATCACATTAAATGGAAGAGGACAACAACCCTGGCCATATTCTCCTTCTCCTTATTACACCAATGAAAGGTTACACTTTCTCTAACATCTCTGATTTCCTCATCTCAACACAGGGCAACGTGGCAACATTCAACATCATCTTCTACCTCAAAACACTTCAGTAAATGCTTAATGAAGTCTTTCCAGAGGACCAGCCCTGAAAACACTGATCCCATGAGATGTGGTGTAAAAAAAATAGTTCTGGGGTGAAATAAATTAGGGCAATTCTGGATTTGCTAGCCCCGTCTTGGAGCCTGGCAACATCATTAGCGTATTAAAAGCTCTGAGAAGTTCTGCAGTAAGCTACCCTATTTAACCCAATGTTTTCCAGACGTTTTTTGACCCTGAAACCCTTTTGCATTATCAATTATCAAGATCCATTTAGAAATTAGTGTTGCACGAAATAGTTTGGCAACCACTAGATTAGGGATTGATTATAGATGGGAGCCTTCATCTTATTTATCGTGTAGGATTTCATTAACTTTGATGGCCATCTAATTAGGATTAGTGGATAAGATATGCATGGGTTTAAGCACTACATTTTGTGCCAAGAAGCTACCACCAGCTAGATCCACCCAAGAAATGTTATGGTACCAATCGGCAGGTACTACCTATATTTCAAGATGCTACTGGCAGCTGTCTTACCACCACAGGGACAGCCTACCTGTGAATGGGGTCCACACAAAGTAAGCAGAATCTAAAAATGGAAAAAGTGGATGCTGCTGACTTCAGTTCACACCTGGATCAAGCCACACCTGAAGCCTCATACACTCTTTTAGTTTTGTGAGTTTTTTGGCTTATGCCAGTTTGGGTTGGATTTTTTTTTTTTTTTAGTAACATATAAAATAATTCTGACTAATTCAGCAAGAACATGAATAAAAAATATTACGATGTATTCATCCTATAAAATATTATGCCACTGAAAAGAATTAGGTATATTTGTACCTCTTGACCTGGAAATATGTCCATGATAGCTATCAAGTAAAAAAAAAAAGCAAATTGTATTTCACATTCACTAGAGATTGCTATAATCGAAAAGACAGACAATAACAAGTGTTGGCAATAATATGGAGAAATGAGAAGCTCCATTTATTGCTGGTGGGAATGTAAAATGGCACAGCCACTTTGGGAAACAATTTGGGAGTTCCTCAAATGCTAAACACAGAATTACCATATGACCTAGCAATTCTACTCCTAAGTATATATCCAAGAGAGTTAAAAATATGTGTTCACATAAAAACTTGGCAGCATTATTCGTAATAGCCAAAAAGTGGAAACAATCCAAATGTATGATGACTGTATGACCAAAATGTGATATATCCGTACAATGAAATATTATCCATTCATAAAAAGATGTTATGATACATGCTGCAACACAGACGGGCCTTGAAAAAATTATGCTAAGTGAAAGAAGCCAGACACAAAACGTCACATGCTGTATGACTCCACCTATATGGAATATCCAGAATAAGCATATTTTAGTCTGGGCATGAGTTTCTTTTAAGGGAATGAAAACATTCTAAAATTAGACTGTAGTGACAGCTGCACAACCTTGTGAATATACTAAAAAGCATTAAATCATATAGTTTAACTGGGTGAATTGTATAATGTGTTAATTATGAGTCTGTATGTTTTTATGTTATAAGATGGAGAATATTTACTTCCCCAGAATTCCTCTTGAGATGAACAATGTATTTGCAAAGAAGAACATTTTGATGAATGTCATGAAGGGGGTGGGACACCAAAGCACAACCAAACAACTAGCCATGGTCCCTAAACTGCCTTCCAAGGGGTGGGTCCTGTTAACTGAGGATCCTGTGTTAGGTGTAGCCCTGTGATGAGCTGGGTATACAAAGGTCGAGGGGAGCCTGGGCACAGAGGAATTGCTCTGCATAACAGGAGGAGGGGGACTTAGAAACTGTAGGGGAGATTTCGGAGAAGAGGAGGAGCAGACAAGGCAGGAGAGAAGAGACTGACAGGGAGAAGACCCAGCAGTGGCAGGGCCAAGGGAGGGGCTTGAAGCACCCAGCTGCTAACTGAAAGGTTGGAGGTTGAAATCTACCCAGAGGTACCTTGGAAGAAAGGCCTGGAGATGGACTTCTGAAAAATCACCCATTGAAAACTCTATGGAGCACAGTTCTATTCTGACATACATGAGGTCACCATGAGTCAGAGTCAACTTGACGGAAGCTGGTTTTAAACTCCATATTGTTCACTAGGACTTTTGTGCAAGAAGAGGATTCTTTCGAGAGAACTCAAAGACTTACTAGATTCTGCCTCTGGGTTGGTGAGGGGAAAACCACAAAATCATGCCAATACTTGGAAGCTGACACCTGGACATGTACATACATACATATGCAAATACAGAAAAACCTCCGAAAGGATAAATGCCACACCATTAACAGCAGCTACCTCTAGAGGTGGGCTTGAGAACGAGGAGCAAGGAGACTTTCATTTGTTTGTTTTACATACTTCTGCATTGTTTGGATTTATCACCATGAGCATGAATGATTTTGTCATTTTTAAGAGGTGAAAAAGACAGCTCAAGTGTCGCCTCCTCCAGGAAGCCTTTCAGGCAGAGGTAAAGGCTCTTTCTCAACGTTCCAATTAAATCTTGTTCATTGGCCTAGTTCAGCACTTGCCACACGACAGAATTAGCTGTTCTAGGAGCCCTGGAGGGGAGAGGCTGTTTATTTTGTCTGATATTTAATGTATAAAAGGAACGCAGTACATATCTGAGGAATGAATGAGTGAATGAAGTTTAGCAATGCCCACTGGCAACAATGAATCCCACCAGCCTTTGCCCAAGCTCATCCTATTGAGACTGGCTGAATGACACAGGGGCCATTTGGGGATGCTGGGCCACCTGCAGGTGCCCAAGATTAACTACACCCCTGCCAACACCTCAGCAGTGTGGATCTGCAAGTCTTAATTACATGCAGGGGATCAGCAGGACTGCTCCTTTGCTCACTCTGGCCCCAGAGCCTCGAGTGCTTTCTTTGCCCCTTTTCTCTTCTATTCCTGATGCCTCCAGCTCCCTAAGGAAAAAGGGACAAAGACGGAGAAGCGCTTCAGACCGGGAGGGAGAAACGGCTTGGCTGCAGGGTGCTCTTCTACCTCCACCTTCAGACCTCAGGGCTCGTGAGGGAAGAAAATGCCTCCTTCATTTTTAGGAAATGGCTTGGCCAGGGGTGGTGGTGGGTCGCTGGGTCCTCGCCCAGAGTGGAGATCTGCATTACTACTGCCTCTCAAATCCACCCCAGGACCACGGGATGTTTCTGATAAGGTCTGTTCTCCCAGCTGAGCTGAGAGGAACTAGAGCCATGTTTGTCTCCTGCCAAGAGGCTGCAGCCTCCCCAGTTCCAACTCTTGGACAACCCATCATTTGACTACTGGTTTTAGGGCATGTGGCAGAGATTAACTCACCTCTATGCAACACTCCAGAAACCCTGGTGGTGTAGTGGTTAAGTGCTACAGCTGCTAACCAAAAGGTCGGCAGTTCAAATCCACCAGGCGCTCCCTGGAAACTCTATGGGGCAGTTCTACTCTGTCCTATAGGCTCACTATGAGTTGGAATTGACTCAGTGGCAATGGGTACGCAACACTCTGAAGGAAACCTGGTGGCACAAATGGTTAAGCGCTCGGCTGTTCATCAAAAGTTTGATGGTTCAAATCCACCCAGCAGCTCCACAGGAGAAAGACCACATGAAAAACCGTATGGGAAAAAAGAAAGAAAACCATATGGGGCAGTTCTCTGTCACATGAGGTCACTATGAGTCAAAATCAATTCCATGGCACCCAACACCACCACCGATATGCATCACTCTGGGTGAATAATTAAGAAACCAAGGGAGAAAAGGAAGGAGCATGTTTCGTGAGCTCAATTGAAGTGCAGGCCTGGGTTCAAATCCCAGGTTTGCCACTTACCAGCTATGTGACTCTGAACAAATTGCTTAACTTCTCTGAGCTTCAGAGATAGCATCTATTAAAAAAATAACTCCTCCACCACTTTTTGACCAGGCCTAGTGCCTGGAAATTTTCCCCTCCGTTCCAATGTCTTGAATTAAGGCATTATCATCTCTGGGAAGCCTCTGGTAAAATGCAAAACCCTCTTGAAAAGCCTCCAACAGCCATGAACATCTGAGGATGGAGCTGTTTATATCAGAGATAAACACACCCATTGCTTAGCATGGTCCTAGGGTTGCTATGAGTCGGAATCGACTCGATGGCAGCAGGTTTGGTTGGATGACGGAGACAATGGACGGGTAAGTTTTTTTTTTTTTATTTAACCAAATAAAATTTATTGAAGGAATGAATCATAGGAGAGCATGCGTTCAGCTTGGCTCTAACGGTATGCTCTGCATTACAGGCAAAACAGATATTTAACAAGTAGAGTGAGTACAGATAACAATTTCACATTTAAGCCATGACAGGAAAGGAGGTGAGATTTACAAGGATGGCAATTAACTGTGAAGCTTTCTTTACATTAGTTTCTAGACTAACACAAATCTCTCATACTTGATACAGTTTACCTAAAGCAATATTTCTAAAATAAAAAGTATAAACAATTTTGACATGGAAGTTTAGTGATATATTTGCATCTAGGCCAACTTAATTGGAATCTTTGGATCAGAACTATTAAAACAAGAAGAACCAAAGCCATTGCCATAGAGTCGATTCCAACTCATAGTGACCCTACAGGTTAGGAAAGTGTAAATAAACTCTGCTTACTTAGCTGAGAGAAAAGAGGTAATGCCTGGGAGCTTGCTGGAGAACTTCTTAAGGTAGTTAGACAGCGTGTTTATCTACAGGTTCTAATAATTTAACAACTCAGTGCAGTGTTTTCTCAGGCCAGTTGTGGGAACACTCTTAACAAGCACAACTGAGCTTTATTTTTCAAACGGCAAACTTTAACAGAAGCCTAATGGTTATCAGCAGTGTAGAAGTAAAACCCTCAGTTTAATTTCTAAATGGAGTGCTTAATTTTAGTTCTGAAATCTCCTCAGACCTACTGGTACCTCAAAAAAAAATTTTTTTAATTACTCTCTCCCTAATGACACAGCCCACACTCTCCCTCCCCTCTTTCTTTTCATGTCCATTTCGCTAGCTTCTAACCTCTTGCACCCTCTCATCTCCCCTCCAGGCAGGAGATGCTAACATGGTCTCAAGTGTCCACCTGATCCAAGAAGCTCACTCCTCACCAGCATCCCTCTCCAACCCGTTGTCCAGTCCAATCCATGTCTGAAGAATTGGCTTTGGGAATGGTTCCTGTCCTGGGCCAACAGAAGGTGTGGGGGCCATGACCACTGGGGTCCTTCTAGTCTCTGTCAGACCATTAAGTCTGGTCTTATGAGAATTTGGGATCTGCATCCCACTGCTCTCCTGCTCCCTCAGGGGTTCTCTGTCGTGTTCCCTGTCAGGGCAGTCATCGGTTGTAGCCGGGCACCATCTAGTTCTTCTGGTCTTAGGATGATGTAGTTGCTGGTTCATGTGGCCCTTTCTCTTTGGCTCATAATCGCCTTGTGTCCCTGGCGTGCTTCATTCTCTGGACAGGTAAGTTTTGATTGGAGAAAAGGAAAAGGAAGAAGTTTCCAGAAGTTGATGCCAAAGGAAGGGAGAAGAGGGTTGATGTCATAGAGGGTCCCGGGGACAGAATCCAAGCCTCAGTTCCCCTGCCTCTAAAACAACAGGGACTATACAGTAAACCTCAGTGAGCACTTACCAGCTGTGAGGCATCATGCTAAGAGCTTCACAGATTCTTCCTTCATGTTTATAAAAACTCTATTTTACAGATGATGAAACCAAGGCCCAGGGAAGGTAAGAAACTTACTCGAGGTCACACTGCCTATAAGTGGGGGAGCCAGGATTAAAATTCCAGGGCTTTTAGTTGACAACAATAAATATCTTTTGGCTCTTTGGGGGAGGAGGGATCCTTGAATGTGGTTGGGGAGTGGAGGGCATGGCAAAAGGAGGGAGGAAGGTACAAAAAGAAGTCACCGAGGGCCAAGATGGCTGACTAGGTAGACGCTACCTTGGATCCCTCTTGCAACAAAGACTCAGAAAACCAAGTGAATCGATCACATACATGACAATCTACGAACCCTGAACAACAAACACAGATTTAAAGAGTTGACCTGAGTGACAGAGACGGAGAACGAACAACTACGGGGAAGCAGCGACTGTTTTTGGAGCCTGGAGCCAGCGTCCCAGTCAGGTTACCTTGGCATCGGGCTTAGGACTTGGCGCAGGGGAGCTGAACACAAAATCTTGTGATGGCGCAAACACGGGGCGCAGCCCTACCCCCCTGAACTGACCCCGGGAGGGGGCCCAGCCGGTCCGCGTGGGTGATGTGGCGACACGGCTGGTGGGAGGAGAAGTCCCCGAGAGGCAGTGACTGGTTTTGGAGCCAGGAGTGCAGCATCCCAGCCAGGGAACCTTGGCACCGGGCTTTGGACTGGGCACAGGGGAGCTGAACATGGCATCCGGTCATGGCGCAAACACGGGGCGCAGCCCTACTCCCCTGAACTAACCCCGGGAGGGGGCCCGGCCAGTCCATGGAGGCAGCGCGGCGACGCGGCTGGCGGGACAAGAAGTCCCCGGGAGGCAGCAACTGATTTTGGAGCCGGGAGTGCAGCGTCCCAGCAGGGGAACCTTGATGCTGGGCTTTGGACTGGCAGCGGAGGATCTGACGACGGCTTCAGCAGACCAGACCCTCAGGGGCAATCTCCACACAGCCACCACACATAGGCGACACGCCCCTCAGGAATCTCAGATAAAATAGTCATCCCAAGCAAGATAAGCAACTTTGGCTATATTCTGGGGTGCTACTCTCTCCTGTTTTTCTGAACCCTCCCCTCCCCTTCCCAGGCAGCTTCATTAACATTGGAATTTCCTGAGCCAGAGGGAGAACAGCTCTGGCTCCGCAGCTTTGCTTTTCCCTTTTTTTTTTTTTGGTCTTTTCCTAACCCATTCTTCCGGCCTGAGAGAAGCAACCACAAAAAACCCAGGGACCAAAAATCCTTCCCTAGATGGACTAAAAACACAGAACCAGCTCCAGCCAAGCATATATGATCCAAATCTCGGGCTTTCATCCTTACAGGGAACAAGGTGGCTGTTATAATGCAAAGGCAGTTCTGATAGGGATTTGACTGCATTTTTTTTTTTAGCGGATTTACTGGAAAAACAAGTTTCCCGGGTCTGATATCTCTGCTTATTCAACAGAGCCCTAACTGACCCACAACAGGGAGCTGAGGGCTGAAGCTCCCCCCAGACCACCTAGCCTCTTGCCTTAGGGGTCTAAGGAGGGTGACACCTACCAATCAGTAGAGGTACTTGCATTGGGGACCTAAGGTACAGCTGCAGAGCCCTCCCACCAAGGTGCTTTAGGAATAGAGACACACCTACCTCACTGACACTTGGGGGAAGCCTGTCAGCATCTTGCCCCCCCTGGAGTGTGAACCCCACCTGCTAATAGAATCTGGTGCACACAACTATCACCACTACTTCTCAAGGTGGATAGGTGTTAGGGTGCAGCACACACTTGATGACCCAAAATCAGATTCTACTGAAGAATAGTGAATAGACTTAGGCATATATATCTGGCAACAGCCCAAACCAGCTGATAATAGGTCATAAGTAAGTCAAGGGCTACAACAATCAAGACAGCACAATCTAGTAGCCCATCCACGTATACTGAAAGAAAACAAAACAAAATAAGACTCAGTGAGCAAATATAGAATAAACCACTACAATATCTTAGTGATGGCTCAGAGACAGCAGTAGATATCAAACCACATAAAGAAGCAGACCATGACAGCTTCTACAACCCCCCAAACAAAAGAATCAAAATATTTCCCAAATGAATTATCAGATACAGAATATAAAAAACTAATTTACAGAATGCTTCAAAACATCAGGGATGACCTCAGAAATGAAATAAGGCAAACTGCAGAAAAAGCCAAGGAACACACTGATAAAACAGTTGAAGAACTCAAAAAGATTATTCAAGAACATAGTGGAAAAATTAATAAGTTGCAAGAATCCATAGAGAGACAGCATGCAGAAATCCAAAAGATTAACAATAAAATTACAGAATTAGACAACGCAATAGGAAGTCAGAGGGGCAGACTCGAGCAATTAGAATGCAGAGTGGGAAATCTGGAGGACCAGGGAATTAACACCAACATAGCTGAAAAAAAATCAGATAAAAGAATTTAAAAAAATGAAGAAACCCTAAGAATCATGTGGGACTCTATCAAGAAGAATAACTTGCGTGTGATTGGAGTCCCAGAACAGGGAGGGAGGACAGAAAACACAGAGAAAATAGTTGAAAATCTGCTGACAGAAAACTTCCCTGACATCATGAAAGACGAAAGGATAACTATCCAAGATGCTCATCGAACCCCATTTAAGATTGATCCAAAAAGAAAAACACCAAGACATATTATCATCAAACTTGCCAAAACCAAAGATAAAGAGAAAATTTTAAAAGCAGCCAGGGAGAAAAGAAAGGTCTCCTTCAAGGGAGAATCAATAAGAATAAGTTCAGACTACTCAGTAGAAACCATGCAGGCAAGAAGGCAATGGGATGACATGTACAGAGCACTGAAGGAGAAAAACTGCCAGCTGAGGATCATATATCCAGCAAAACTCTCTCTGAAATATGAAGGAGAAATTAAGATATTTACAGATAAACACAAGCTTAGAGAATTTGCAAAAACCAAACCAAAGCTACAAGAAATACTAAAGGAAATTGTTTGGTCAGAAAACCAATAATACCAGATACCAGCACAACACAAGGTCACAGAACAGAACATCCTGATATCAACTCAAATAGGGAAATCACAAAAACAAATTAAGATTAATTAAAAAAAAAAATGCTCAAAACAGGGAATCATTGACGTAAATATGTAAAAGATCACAATAATCAAAAAGAGGGACTAAATACAGGTGGCACAGAACTGCCACATGGAGAGGGATACAAGGCAATATAAGACAAAACAAGTTAGGTTTTTACTTAGAAAAACAGGGGTAAATATTAAGGTAACCACAAAGAGGTATAACAACTCCATAACTCAAAATAAAAGCCAAGAAAAACGTAATGACTCAACAAACATAAAGTCAAATACTATGAAAATGAGGATCTCACAATTTACAAAGAAAAACGTCTCAGCACAAAAAAGTAAGTGGAAAAATGAAATTGTCAACAACACACATAAAAAGGCATCAAAATGACAACACTAAACACTTACTTATCTATAATTACGCTGAATGTAAATGGACTAAATGCACCAATAAAGAGACAGAGAGTCTCAGACTGGATAAAGAAACACGATCCATCTATATGCTGCCTACAAGAGACACACCTTAGACTTAGAGACGCAAATAAACTAAAACTCAAAGGATGGAAAAAAATATATCATGCAAACAATAAGCAAAAAAGAAGAGGAGTAGCAATGTTAATTTCGGACAAAATAGACTTTAAACTTAAATCCACCACAAAGGATAAAGGACACTACATAATGATAAAAGGGACGATTGATCAGGAAGATATAACCATATTAAATATTTATGCACCCAATGACAGGGCTGCAAAATACATAAATCAAATTTTAACAGAACTGAAAAGTGAGATAGACACCTCCACAATTATAGTAGGAGACTTCAACACACCACTTTCGGAGAAGGACAGGACATCCAGTAAAAAGCTCAATAGAGACACGGAAGACCTAATTACAACAATCAACCAACTTGACCTCATTGACTTATACAGAACTCTCCACCCAACTGCTGCAAAGTATACTTTTTTTTCTAGCGCACATGGAACATTCTCTAGAATAGACCACATATTAGGTCATAAAACAAACCTTTGCAGAATCCAAAACATCGAAATATTACAAAGCATCTTCTCAGACCACAAGGCCATAAAAGTAGAAATCAATAACAGAAAAACTAGGGAAAAGAAATCAAATACTTGGAAACTGAACAATACCCTGCTGAAAAAAGACTGGGTTATAGAAGACATTAAGGAGGGAATAAGGAAAATCATAGAATGCAACGAGAATGAAAATACTTCCTATCAAAACCTCTGGGACACAGCAAAAGCAGCGCTCAGAGGCCAATTTATATCGATAAATGCACACATACAAAAAGAAGAAAGAGCCAAAATCAGAGAACTGTCCCTACAACTTGAACAAATAGAAACTGAGCAACAAAACAATCCATCAGGCAGCAGAAGAAAACAAATAATAAAAATTAGAGCTGAACTAAATGAATTAGAGAACAGAAAAACAATTGAAAGAATTAACAAAGCCAAAAGCTGGTTCTTTGAAAAAATTAACAAAATTGATAAACCAGTGGCTAGACTGACTAAAGAAATACAGGAAAGGAAACAAATAACCCGAATAAGAAACGAGAAGGGCCACATCACAACAGACCCAACTGAAATTAAAATCGTATCAGATTATTACGAAAAATTGTACTCTAACAAATTCGCAAACCTAGAAGAAATGGATGAATTCCTGGAAAAACACTACCTACCTAAACTAACACATTCAGAAGTAGAAAAACTAAATAGACCCATAACAAAAAAAGAGACTGAAACGATAATCAAAAAACTCCCAACAAAAAAAAGCCCTGGCCCGGACGGTTTCACTGCAGAGTTCTACCAAACTTTCGGAGAAGAGTTAACACCACTACTACTAAAGGTATTTCAAAGCATAGAAAATGACGGAATACTATCCAACTCATTCTATGAAGCCACCATCTCCCTGATACCAAAACCAGGTAAAGACATTACAAAAAAAGAAAATTACAGACCTATATTCCTCATGAATATGGATGCAAAAATCCTCAACAAAATTCTAGCCAATAGAATTCAACAACATATCAAAAAAATAATTCACCACGATCAAGTGGGATTTATACCAGGTATGCAAGGCTGGTTTAATATTAGAAAAACCATTAATGTAATCCACCACATAAATAAAACAAAAGACAAAAACCACATGATCTTATCAATTGATGCAGAAAAGGCATCTGACAAAGTCCAACACCCATTTATGATAAAAACTCTCAGCAAAATAGGAATTGAAGGAAAATTCCTCAACATAATAAAGGGCACCTATGCAAAGCCAACAGCCAACATCACTCTAAATGGAGAGAGCCTGAAAGCATTTCCCTTGAGAACGGGAACCAGACAAGGATGCCCTTTATCACCGCTCTTATTCAACATTGTGCTAGAAGTCCTAGTCAGAGCAATTAGGCTAGACAAACAAATAAAGGGCATCCGGATTGGCAAAGAGGAAGTAAAATTATCTCTATTTGCGGATGACATGATCTTATACACAGAAAACCCTAAGGAATCCTCCAGAAAACTACTGAAACTAATAGAAGAGTTTGGCAGAGTCTCAGGTTATAAGATAAACATACAAAAATCACTTGGATTCCTCCTCATCAACAAAAAGAACATCGAAGAGGAAATCACCAAATCAATACCATTCACAGTAGCCCCCAAGAAGATAAAATACTTAGGAATAAATCTTACCAAGGATGTAAAACACCTATACAAAGAAAACTACAAAGCTCTACTACAAGAAATTCAAAAGGACATACTTAAGTGGAAAAACGTACCTTGCTCATGGATAGGAAGACTTAACATAGTAAAAATGTCTATTCTACCAAAAGCCATCTATACATACAATGCACTTCCGATCCAAATTCCAATGTCACTTTTTAAGGTGATAGAGAAACAAATCACCAACTTCATACGGAAGGGAAAGAAGCCTCGGATAAGCAAAGCATTACTGAAAAAGAAGAAGAAAGTGGGAGGCCTCACTCTACCTGATTTCAGAACCTATTATACAGCCACAGTAGTCAAAACAGCCTGGTACTGCTACAACAACAGGCACATAGACCAATGGAACAGAATTGAGAACCCAGATATAAATCCATCCACATATGAGCAGCTGATATTTGACAAAGGCCCAGTGTCAGTTAATTGGGGAAAAGATAGTCTTTTTAACAAATGGTGCTGGCATAACTGGATATCCATCTGCAAAAAAATGAAACAGGACCCATACCTCACACCAAGCACAAAAACTAACTCCAAGTGGATCAAAAACCTAAACATAAAGACTAAAACGATAAAGATCATGGAAGAAAAAACAGGGACAACCTTAGGAGCCCTAATACAAGGCATAAACAGAATACAAAATATTACTAAAAATGACGAAGAGAAACCAGATAACTGGGAGCTCCTAAAAATCAAACACCTATGCTCATCTAAAGACTTCACCAAAAGGGTAAAAAGACCACCTACGGACTGGGAAAGAATTTTCAGCTATGACATCTCCGACCAGCGCCTGATCTTTAAAATCTATATGATTCTGTCAAAACTCAACCACAAAAAGACAAACAACCCAATCAAGAAGTGGGCAAAGGATATGAACACACACTTCACTAAAGAAGATATTCAGGCAGCTAACAGATACATGAGAAAATGCTCTCAATCATTAGCCATTAGAGAAATGCAAATTAAAACTACGATGAGATTCCATCTCACTCCAACAAGGCTGGCATTAATCCAAAAAACACAAAATAATAAACGTTGGAGAGGCTGCGGAGAGATTGGAACTCTTATACACTGCTGGTGGGAATGTAAAATGGTACAACCACTTTGGAAATCGATCTGGCGTTATCTTAAACAGTTAGAAATAGAACTACCATACAACCCAGAAATCCCACTCCTCGGAATATACCCTAGAGAAATAAGAGCCTTCACACAAACAGATATATGCACACCCATGTTTATTGCAGCTCTGTTTACAACAGCAAAAAGCTGGAAGCAACCAAGGTGTCCATCAATGCATGAATGGGTAAATAAATTGTGGTATATCCATACAATGGAATACTACGCATCGTTAAAGAACAGTGACGAATCTGTGAAACATTTCATAACATGGAGGAACCTGGAAGGCATTATGCTGAGCAAAATTAGAGGCAAAAGGACAAATATTGTATAAGACCACTATTATAAGATCCTGAGAAATAGTATAAACTGAGAAGAACACATACTTTTGTGGTTACGAGGGGGAGAGGGAGGGAGGGTGGGAGAGGGTTTTTTACTGATTAATTAGTAGATAAGAACTGCTTTAGGTGAAGGGAAGGATTGTACTCTACATGGAAGGTCAGCTCAACTGGACTGGACCAAAAGCAAAGAAGTTTCCGGGATAAACTGAATGCTTCAAAGGTCAGTGGAGCAAGGGCGGGGGTTTGGGGACTATGGCTTAAGGGGACTTCTAAGTCAATTGGCAAAACAATTCTATTATGAAAACATTCTGCATCCCACTTTGAAATGTGGCGTCTGGGGTCTTAAATGCTAACAAGCGGCCATCTAAGATGCATCAATTGGTCTCAACCCACCTGAATCAAAGGAGAATGAAGAACACCAAGGTCACATGATAACTAAGAGCCCAAGAGACAGAAAGGGCCACATGAACCAGAGACCTACATCATCCTGAGACCGGAAGAACTAGTTGGTGCCCGGCCACAATCTATGACTGCCCTGACAGGGAGCACAACAGAGAACCCCTCAGGGAGCAGGAGATCAGTGGGATGCAGACCCCAAATTCTCACAAAAAGACCATACTTAATGGTGACTGAGACTAGAGGAATCCCAGTGGTCATGGTCCCCAAACCCTCTGTTGGCCCAGGACAGGAACCATTCCCGAAGACAACTCATCAGACATGAAAGGGACTGGACAGTGGGTGGGAGAGAGATGCTGATGAAGAGTGAGCTAATTATATCAGGTGGACACTTGAGACTGTGTTGGCATCGCCTGTCTGGAGGGGGATGGGAGGATGGAGAGAGTTGGAAGCTCGCAAAATTGTCAGGAAAGGAGAGACTGGAAGGGCTGACTCATTAGGGGGAGAGTAAGTGGGAGTATGGAGTAAGGTGTATATAAACTCATATGTGACAGTCTGACTTGATTTGTAAAGGTTCACTTGAAGCTCAATAAAAGTTAATAAAAAAAAAAAAGTCACCGATTAACAGGTCCCAGCTACTCCCCAATTTCTCCCGCACCTGCCACGACCTGCAGCCTAAGATGTCTCTCGGAGTCACAGGAATTAGCATCCTGGTTTGAGTGGGTCCCCAACAAGAGCTGGCTGGCAGGGACATGCTTCCCTCCTTCGCTCCCACAGGTTCCAATTGGCCCAATGCTCCCCCAAAAAAACTGTTGCCATGGAGACCACTTCTCTGAGTGGCCAGAGCCAGGGAGCTGGGGCTGAGTGGCAGGATGCTGGGGGAAAGGGTTGGCAGTGGGTCTGGCGAGTGAGCACTCGAGGCCCTGGGGAGGTGGTACCAGGGTCTACCAGATGGCTGGGGGCAAGAGGCTTGTCCATCTCTATAGGACAGGTCCTTCGTTAGTTGTGCTGGAGTCTGTAAAACCCTCCTCAAAGCTACTGAGCTTCTACCAAAAAAGCCCAAAGCATACATGGAAGCATAACATTTCTGTCTTTAATCAGTCTTTAGATATTTGTGCAGTACTGTCATGGACTGAATTGTGTCCCCCCAAAAATATGTGTCAATTTAGCTAGGCCATGATACCCAGTATTGTGTGATTGGCCACCATTTTGTCATCTGAGGTAATTTTCCTATGTCTTATAAATCCTACCTCTATGATGTTAAAGAGGCAGGATCAGAGGCAGTTATGTTAATGGGGCAGGACTCACTCTACAGGATTAGATTGCATCTTGAGTCAATCTCTTTTGAGATATAAAAGAGGGAAGCGAGCAGAGAGGAGAGGGACTTTATATCACCAAGGATGAAGAGCCGGGAAAGGAGCACATATTTGGGACCTGGCGTCCCTGTGCTGAGAAACTTCTAGGCCCAGGGGAAGATTGATGACAAGGACTTTCCCTCTCAGAGCCAACACAGAGGGAAAGCATTCCCCTGGAGCTGGCACTCTGAATTTGAGCTTCTAGCCTTCTAAATCAAAATCCAAAACCAAACCCAGTGCCGTTGAGTTGATTTGGACTCATAGCGACCCTATAGGACGGAGTAGAACTGCCCCATAGAGTTTCCAAGGAGCGCCCGGTGGATTCGAACTGCTGACCCTTTAGTTAGCAGCCGTAGCACTTAACCACTACACCACCAGGGTTTCCTCTAGCCTTCTAGCCTCCTGGTGTTTCTATTATAGCAGCACTAGATAACTAAGAGAAGCACCTACTATGCTACTATGTGCCAGATACTATGCAGGGATTGGGATCTAATTATAAGGATGCACAGACACCCTGAAACTCATCCTCGAGTCCCCTATTTTGGGTACCTGGACCCCAGCTGGAGAACCCCCAATATGGAGGATATGGATTAGCTCAACAAGAAGTTGTTCCTGGGTTGTTTTTAATTTTAGGGTTCTTTAATTGCCATACTTACTTTCATATTAGAATTAATAACAATAAAAGCCAACATCTGAGCAGCATATACTATGTGCCAAGTACAATCTTATATATATCCACTCCTTTCGCCCTCACCATCAGGCTATGATGTGGACATGGTTCTTATTATCTCCATTTCACAGGTGAGGAAACTGAGGCTCAGAGAGGTTCACTCACTAGCCCAAGGACAAACAGTTGGTGTATTAGTTGCCTATTGCTGCTGTGAAAAACACAGTGGCTTCAAACAACACAAGTTTATTATCTTACAGTTCTGCAAGTCAGAAGTCCAAAATGGGTCTCACTGAGCTAAAATCAAGGTGTTGGCAGGGCTGCATTCCTCCCGGAGGCTCTGGGGGAGAATCTGTTTTCTTGCCTTTTCCAGCTTTTAGAGACTTGCCTGCATTCCCTGGCTCAGAGCCCTTTCTCCACCTTCAAAGCCAGCAGCGTAGCATCTTCCAATCTCTCTGACTCTGACCCTGCTGCCTCCCTCTTATAAGGTCCCTGTGGTCATACTGGGCCCACCCAGATAATCCAGGGTAATCTCTCTATCTCAGGATCCTTGATCACATCTGCAAAGTCCCTCTTCCCATATAAGGTAACGTATTCACAGGTTCCAGGGACCAGGACGTGGACATGGAGGGGCGGGGGCATTATTCAGCTGAACTCAGCTGATAAGTGGTAGAGCCAGGATCCAAACCCCCAGGTTCATCTGCCTTCAGAGTCCGTTCTCTGATACATGAAGGCAGAAAGATAGATCATTTCTGACACCTTAGTCCCAGAGAATGGGTGACCTGGGCTCTGTGGTCAGTACATTGGAGGAATTCCATAAAGCCAGGCCCCAGCTGAAGTCAGCAAGGTGGCCAGCTTCCAGGATTAGTACCCTCAATCCAGCGTAACAAGGCTTCAATCTCCACAATGATTCCTACCAGTCCTATGACCTTGGGCATACACTTTGTCCTCTCTGAGTCTCAGTTTCCCCATCTGTAAAGTGGGCATAATTAGATCCACCTAATAGGGCTGTTGCATAGGTTAAATAAGGTTATACAGAGAAAGGGTTTAACACAGCACCTGGCACAGGGTTAGAATTCAACAGATAGGAGTTGCTGTTGATTGAAAAGTAGAACTTGATCACCTGCCAGCTCTTCTTGATTAATCTCCTTTATACTCTGGATGCTCTCCTTAGATCTCACCTTAAAGATCCTGGAGTTTAAAAACTAAACTCTTTCCTAGGACACAAACATGGAGTCCTGGCAGTACAACAGTTAGGCACTTGTCTGCTAACCAAAAGGTTGGCGGTTTGAACCTACCCAGCAGCTCTACAACAGAAAGAGCTGGTGACCTGCTTCCATAAAGGTTACAGCCCAGAAAACCCTACGGGGCAGTTCTACTCGGACACATGGGGTCGCTATGAGTCAGAACTGACTTGACGGCAATGGGTAATATAATATAGCAACTTCCAGATAGGGAAAAATTATAAGATTCCCAGGGAATTGTTAGGCTGGTGTGCATTCTCAGAACCAGGGTAGCAGTACACTTAACCTCAATCACGCTGGGAGAACCTCTCAAAAGCTAGGTACGTAATGTAGAAAATAAAAAGCACACAGGCTCGGTTCGGTGCTGGAAGTGTACTAAAGTCTGTAATTAAAAGCCCCCTGGAGTATTTCCAAAAGAATAGCCCGTCCTCCAAAAAAATATTTTGACAGGCTGGGCTAAATTATTAAATAGACGTGGCTCCTTATTTAAGCAGAGCGTGGGTTGGCAAGAGGCTGTTTTGTTCCCACTTTATTTCTTCGCTGAAGTCTTTATAGTTAGGAATTCATCACAGTTCCAGGAATGCCACACTGCAGAGCAGGGGAAAATGCTGAAGCGACAGCCACGGTCCTGGCAGGTGCACCCATATTTGACAAATGCTTCCACCACTAGCCACAGGCGCATCCATTTAACTTAAGGAGTAGAAGGGACAGTTACCCAACTGCACGCTGCTAATTTCACAGAGGGAACTCTCATTATTTTTCCTTTTTACCCCTTCCTGGACAGAATAATGCCAATTACAGAAGAATACTTCTATTTGCTAGAACTAAATATTCAAGTAAATAATAATAACGATAATCCCAATTGATTAGGATAGGAAGTGCAAGGGTCCAGACAGGGTAAACACATTTACAGACAAGTCGCTAGAACGATTCCCAGAAAGCAGAACTCTTACACCTTTCCTGGGGTGGTAAAAAGAGTGCTCAGCTGTTCTGTATCCAGATTGTGGTGGTGGTAACAGGACCACATGCATCTGGCTAAACTCACAGAACTGTGGGACCATGGGACCAGATCTATCATGTAGAAATGAAAAGGCGTAACTGCAGGTGATCAACAACAAACTAAAAAAGTAAGAAAGAATGAATGCTCCCGTTCAGGCTAGAACTGGTCCAGGGAAGTGTTTTGCTTCCTAAAAGGCTTAATTCGCTCCTTCATTGAAGGAGAATTTAGTGAGCACCTACTATGTTCAAGGCACTGTTCTAGGCGCTGGAAAACGGCAGTGAATGAGAGGGCAGAATCTCTGTCCTCGAGGAATTTACGTTCAAGTGGGGAGAGACAAGCTGCAAGCAAGACAGTAAATACACAAAATTATTTCAGACAAGTCCAAGGGCTATGAAGAAGATCAAATGGGATGATGGAATGCAGTGGGGCTGGGCAAGAGGCTACTTTAGATAGATCCAGGAGGGCTTCTCGGAGGAGTCCTTTGAACTAGAGGGAAGAGAGGGGGGCCAGCCAGAAAGACTAACAAATGCAAAGGTCTTGAGGTAGGAACAGAAATAAGAACAGTGTGGCTGGGGCCAAGGGAGCCACAGGGTAGACAAGGGCAGGTGGGAGGCACAAGGTAGGAGAGGTGGGCAGGGTCAGATCACTCAGGACTTTGCAGGCTGTAGAGAGACCCTGTCTGGAGGCGAGATGAGAAGGCAGAGGGGCACAGGAGCTGGTTGAACGGACACAGGAAACCAGGTAGAGGGAAGGAGTGTGCTGTCACATTGTGGGCAGAGCAACCAGGGTCACGTAACAATACGTGTTTAGGTTTTTGTATGAGAAACTGACCTGAAATGAAAACTTTCATTTAAAGCACAATTAAAAAAAAGAATTGCATTTTTAATTTTATGTTTTAATTTTAATGTTAAAACCAAGACACAATTCAGCTACTGGAAAACTTTTAAGTTATGTTTAATTTTCAATTTTATGAACTCGAAATACGGATCAAATATTTCTGATGGAAATTTAGCATCCAAATTGAAATGTCTGCACTGTAAAACACATGCCAGATTTTAAAGACTTAGTTTTAAAAAAGAATTGTGTTTCTGTTTTCACCGCTTTTCAAAGCTTACTGTGTATTTAAAATAGAGATTGAAGCCCCTGAAATTGTCAGCTACTTGCCTTTTACAAAATATTTGGATTCCCCAAGTCTTAAGTCCTGGAGTCTTAGAAGCCAGTTCCCCCAAATACGCTAATAAGTTAACATCTCAAATGAAAGCAGAAGTCCCTAATAACTAAACAAATAATTAACCTTGAGGACAAAAGCACAATACATGACTTGGCTAATTTAATGCAATATCTACTAAGAACCTACCACGGCAGCACGCTACTTAACAGTGTGCACTCACTGTTGCTGTGTAACAAACTGGCCCAAGTCTCAGTCGTTCCAACCAATTAATCATTTATTTCTCAAGTACATGCAGACAGCTAATCAAGATTAGGGGGCAGCTCTGCTGCACATGGCTCTTATCCTCTTTGGCTCAGTGGTACCATCACTTCCTCTTCACTTTTTGTGCCAAAGCAAGACATAAGGCTGAACCCAAAGTCAAGGGACAAGGAAATATGGAGTGCCCCAAAAGCTTTAGTGCAGGTTGAAGCTTTGATACCTTCAGAAGTTTGTTGTTGCTATTGTTAGGTGCCATCGAGTCAGTTCCAACTCATAGTGAGGCCATGTAACAGAAAAGAACTAACCCGTAAAATATTCTAGATTGCCAGGTCTTTCTCCCATGGAGCTGCTGGGTGGGTTCTTACTACCAACCTTTCTATAAACTCACAAACGAGTCATTTCAAAGTCACATGGCCAAGGGCATGGATACAAGAAAGAACAAAGAATTAATAAGGTCGGTGATGCAATTTATCATACGAGGATACAGACACAAACATTCAAGGGTTTACAGCCTTGTTGGAGAGTTGGGGTGTGGAAGGACGGATTATGGCATGTGCCATAAAGAAACACAAATAACAAGTGCATGAACACATTATTATGGCCTCCATCTCTGAGAATAGCATGAACCATACAGTATGTTGTTTTATGCCCATCATTTCATTTACGCTACCCAACAACACAATAATGTAGACATCATTATGCCCATTTTACGAATGTTAAAAATGAAGCTCAGAGAGGGAAAATGGCTTTGCCAAGATCACACAGCAAGTGATGGATTCAATCCCAAGTATGTCTGATTACAAAGCCCGTGCTCTTTACCTCCTGACTATATACTGAGTTCTTGATGTTAAATTTAACAGTGATTCAGGGGAGAGACAGGGAATTGAAAGTCTCCCTGGAAGAGAAACCTTTTGTCTATGGATCCTGGAAGTTTGGGATTGATGCTGGTAGGAAGAAAAGAGAAGGGGGGTTGCGAAAGGCATAGAAGATCAAGGGAACAGAATGAATGAACATACAGAGGCAAATTTTAAAATCCCAGGGCATGCGCGGGGAACAGCAAGTCATCCACTTTGGCTCTCCATGAAAGGTAAGGCCAGGTACTGGGCTAAGGAATCTGTATTCAGTGTCATAGTTAATAGGGAGCCACTGAAGGTTTTAGGGCAAGAAAGTGATAACAAAGCAAACTGATTTTCCAGTTAGCCAAAAAACACACTATGTGCCAAGCAAAGATCGGTGCATTTAAAGGACAAGAGACCTGGCCAAAATCACAGCTAGGCATTTAGGGGGAGGAGAAACTGGAGACAGAAGCCAGGAAAAACCTGGTTCACTTATGTTTGGGAATTCACCAAGAGCTACACTCAGGGAACACTTTATTCATCAACAGTGTAGTGAGGACAGTAAAAGGATTCCCTCAGGAGGCTACAGAGTTGCTGCCAACTCTGCAGACACTCAAATTCAGGTAGGTGATTAAAAAGCACTTTTTACAATTGAGTGCTTCTCTTTCTTTTTAGCTGTGCTATTTAGTATGTCTTCAGATTAACAAAACTGTATTAGCCGGTTCCTTGAGCCAACTGGAGGGGAAAGAAATCACTGCTCGTTTTTTCATTTTTTTCATATGCCCTCTTAGATTGAAAAAAGAGAGGTAATTATGTATATATTGCACGATCTCTGCATTTAAAAAACATTCTGAACGATTCTTCTGGCTTCTCTTAATTCTGTGCAACTATTATCTAAAATTATTACAGCTAAGAAAGGCAAGCGGGATGTAACGAAAAGATTTTAAAACGTAGTACGAATATGCTGTATAGGCAAGCTGAGGGTGGTGAACCGTTAGAGCTGGAGGGATCCTCAGAAATGATGTGCTCGTTTTACATATGAAAGTAGCCTGGAGAGGCCAAGCAATGCGTCCAAGATGCACAGTAAGCTGGAGCTTGGTATATTTGGAAACGGAATCTATGAAGGCAGGTGTAAACAGATGTAAGGTACCTCTGAGTGTTAAGTGTTATGTATTATCTTATTTGATCTTCACCACAGCTCTATGAAATAGATATTGTTTTTATTCCCGTTTTACAGGTGAAGTAACTGAGTCTCAAAGAAGTGACGTCATTTTCCCAAGGCTCCACAGCTAGCGAGAATTTGATCCTGAGTCTAGCACAAGCCCATGCTCTTTTCACTAGATTATATACAAAGTAAGGAGCCCTGGTGGCGCAGTGGTTAAGCGTTCAGCTGCTAACCAAAAGGTCGGCGGTTCAAACTCACCAGCCACTACGAGGGAGAAAGATGTGGCAGTCTGCTTCCGTAAAGATTTACAGCCTTGGAAACACTATGGGGCAGTTCTACTCTGTTCTATAGGGTTACTGTGAGTTGGAATTGATTCGATGGCAGTGGGTTTGTGTTCTTCTTTTTATAGAAGCTATTAAGAGTTATACAAAGGATAAATTAAATGTAC
The DNA here is from genome assembly GCF_030014295.1 of Loxodonta africana. Taxonomy (NCBI): domain Eukaryota; kingdom Metazoa; phylum Chordata; class Mammalia; order Proboscidea; family Elephantidae; genus Loxodonta; species Loxodonta africana. The sequence continues at coordinate 10,749,290 of NC_087360.1, read as the reverse complement.
TATTATTATTACAATTATTATTGTTTCATCCAAAAGTCATTCAACAACCTCAATGATGTGGGCAGTCCCCAAGAATCATGAAGAGCCCTCTGACATGTTACAAAATCCATCTGTTCAAGGAAAACCCTCAGCTATTCATTCAGAGCCAAGTGACTCTTGGTTTATGCACAATTCACACTGCGGGTTACCAGGTTTCCCAATTCCAGAGAAGATTCGAATTCCCATTTAGAAGAGGATGCTGCTTTGGTGTGACGGGCAGCAGCTGGGCAGAGACAGAAAGAGAAAAATAAAGCCTGAAAGTAAGATGAAGGCAGATGCCTGGCCCATGCCGGTTGAGGAATATGTGTCAGTTTCCATTCTCATCTTCTCAAGCACACCTGAGAGCATCACTTCAAAATGGGAAGATAACTGACTTTCATCAGGGTGACTCTTGAGTCATTGAGAACAATAGGCTCTTTAAAAAAGCAAAGCGATTTTTAAAAGATAATTCTAGGAGTGACTGCCATCCAAATCAGCCTCAGTGAAACAGTCAAGTTTGCTCAGCATCCTAACATGGTAGTTAAGGACACAATCTTGACTTAGACACCTAGATTCCAGGTATTAGGTCTCTGCCACTTTATCAACTGTGCACCCTTGGGAAAAATCACTTAACCTCTTTGAACCTCAAGTTCTGTACATAAATATAGATGGCCTCAAGGTTGTATGTTTCAGTCATCTGGGGAATTTACTAATTTAGAACTCTTCCTACCTTGGGGTTCTAGATAAAAAGGTCAGCTGTTGAGGAAAGACCAGAGGTAGTTGCCTTGCACATGGGTCCCCTTCTTTCTTCCACAACCAACACACACACACGCACAAACTAGGCAGGATGCTTGGGGTGGGGGGATTATATCAAACCCCCTTTTCCCTTCAAGAGTGCTTTTGCTACTTGTTTTAATAAAGCTTCATTTTTATAAAGATGTTGGGATGGGGGCAGGGAAGCCCCAAACATATCATGATTTAGGATTGGCCCCATGTCTGTAATGACGAGAGCATCCTTCCCTCTCCCCACTAGAAAGAGTCACCAGGCACAGGGGAGTGTTTGGAGGCAGGCAGGTTGAAGCCAGGGAGGGGAGATGGAATTAAGATGCAGGTGAACAAAGCAAAGGCTCCTGTAACATGCAAATTGCAACCTGGCAGCCTGGAAGCCCCATTCTGAGCCAGATGAACCGGAACAGGAGCCTTGTTAGTGAGGAGCTATGAAGACCTGGAGGGGGTGAAGAGGAAGTATGGATTCGGGAGGGTTCAAGAAGCTGGTTTGGGGAAGAGAGACTTAGGCAAGACAACAGGAGCCCCCCCTCAAAGCCCTTTCCCCATGACTGGGATGCAATTTTTTTGTTGTTATTACCTACTTCAGACATGACTCTTGGTGGCACAGTGGTTAAACGCTCAGCGCTAACTGAAAGGTTGGTGGTTCGAACCCACCAGCCACACCACAGGAGAAATATGTGGCAGTCTGCTTCCGTAAAGATTATAGCCTTGGATACCCTATGGGACAGTTCTACTCTGTCCTACAGGGTTGCTGTGAGTCGAAATTGACTCCATGGCAATGGGTCTGGTTTTTGGTTACTTGAGGCCTGTCTTAAAAGGTATATGTACTGTGCTCCTTTAAAAAATAACCTGTATGAGACCAAATGGTCAACATTTACTCTAAAGCAAAGATAAGAAGGCAAGGGGGCAGGGAAACTAGGTAACTGGAAATGGAACCAGAACGAAAACAAGGAGAATGCTGATCAATGTGAAAAATGTAATCAACGTCACTGAACAATCTGTGCAGAAAGTTGATAAATGGGAACCTAATTTGCTAATTTTGAACTGTGGTGTTGAACAAACAGATCTGTCTTAGAAGAAGTACAGCCAGAATGCTCCTTAGAAGCAAGGATGGCTGACTACCTCCCACATACTTTGGACATGTTATCAGGAGGGATCAGACCCTGGAGAAGAACATCATCCTTGGTAGAGTACAGGGTCAGCAGAAAAGAGGCAGACCCTCAACAAGATGGATTAACACAGTGGCTGCAACAATGGGCTCAAGCATAACAACGATTGTGAGCATGGCGCAGCACCAGGCAGTGTTTTGTTCTGTGGTACAAAGGGTCGCTACTAGTCGGAATCGACTCAACAGCACCTAACAACAACAACAATTTGCTGTGTAAACCTTCACCAAAAACACAATAAAAATTTTTTTTTAAAAAAAGGCATCCCAACCCAAAAAAAGGCATAAAGAATAATAAATGTCCCCACCAGCAGATAAGGAAATAAACATGTCCATATCCATACACCTGAAGGCTCTGTGCGCTCCTCGTCAATCACACCTCCCTCTGCCTCTACAGAGGGAACGTCTACCCTGAATTGTTGTTCAGTCTCATGCGTGACTTTGTACTTTTACTACATATATATGTAACATATATAGGAGCCCTGGTGGCACAGTGGTTAAAAACTACAGTGAGCTAGAGCTTCTAACCAAAATGTCAGCAGTTCGAATCCGCCAGCCGCTCCTTGGAAACCCTGTGGAGCAGTTCTACTCTGTCCTATAGGGTCTCTATGAGTTGGAATCAACTCGATGGCTACGGTTCTGATTTTTTGGTTTATATCCCTAATTTTATACAAGGAATCCTTGGATGATGCGAACAGTTAAGCACTAAACCACTAGCCAGAAGGTAGATGGTTTGAACCCACCCAGAGGTGCCTTCGAAGACAGGCCTGACAATCTGCTTCCAAAAGGTCGCAGCCTTGAAAACCCTATGGAGCAGTCCTACTCTGTACTCATGAGGTCCCCATGAGTTGGGATCAACTCCAAGGCAACTAACGACTTAATATAAATGCTTTGCATAATTTTTAACTTTACGTAAATATTCTCCACGTACAGCAGCAGCTTGCCTATATTTCTCTGGACGTTGTGTTTTTTGGAGGATGTAGCCATGTTGGGTCACAAAGCCTGAGCTCATTCATTTCCACTGGCATGAGCAAAACGTATGTATCCACTTTCCTGTTGATAAGGGGCAAGTTTACATCCCCAATCCCAGATACGTTGTGGAAAAGATTATAAAGGAAAAGGGAATTAAATATTGAAGACTCCTGATTTTTTGAGGTCTTCCCATTTGAAATGGGCCAAACATTTTTAATACCTACCTCAAAAAAAAAAAAAAGGACTGCTATAAAGAGAAAAGAATAGGATAATGATAATAAAAGTTAACACGTATCAAGTGCTTAAGGCCCGCCTACCTGCAGGCTAAGAGCTTTGCATTAACTATGTCATTTAATCCTTAGCACAACCTGTTGAAGGAACAGCAAATATTGTCCCCACTTTGCAGATGAGGAAACTGAGGCTCAGACAGTGGGGAAGTAAAATGTACCTGAAAAGGAGCCCTGGCGGTGCAGTGGTTAAGTGCTGGGCTGCTAATCAAAAGGCTGGCAGCTCGAATCCACCTGCCACTCTGCAGGAGAAAGCTGTGGCTGTCTGCTTCTGTAAAGATTACAGCCTTGGAAGCCCTACGGGGCAGTTCTACTCTGTCTTATAGGGTTGCTATGAGTCAAAATCAACTAGCTGGCTATGGGTAACTTGCCTGAGGACACAGTGCTCGTAAGTGGTGCAAGTGGGACGTGAACTCAGATTCCCTGTCTCCCGACACTGACTGTTTAACTTTAGACCCTGTGTTAGGAAAGGACAAGGGGCAAGGTCTGGCCCGCAGTGAGCACTGAGTAAGTGGCAGATATGTATCGGTAATAATGAGCCATTTTAAGCCAGGCCGGATTATCAAACCAGTTGCAGTTGAGTTGATTTCAACTCCTGGCAACCCCATGTGTGTCAGAGTAGAACTGTGGCCCTGAGTTTTCAATGACTGGTTTTTCAGAAGTGGATTGCCAAGCCTTTCTTCCAAGGTGCCTCTGGGTAGACTCAAACCTCCAACCTTTGGGTTACCATTTGTACCACCCAGGGGTTCCTGGATTATCAAAGCTGGCATTTATTATTCAACTCAATGGGGGAGAGTGGCTGGAGGTATACCTGTATTTATATTAAGTGAAAAAAAGGCAGAGAAGGAGGAAGAGAACAGATGACTAAGCAGCTCAACCTTTTCCAAAATCTGATCCTAATTATACCCCTGAGAGTTCCCTAAATCCTCAAACACTGGGAAACTGGACCACCATGATTCAGAAAGATGTGTTATGCAACCCCTTCTTGTTCGGATCAGAATGCAGCCCTTATTGAGCACGTAACGCTGTGCCTGGACACAGCTGAATGTTCTACGGGTATCAACTCACTCAGCCCTCACGGCAGCCCTCGAGGCAGGAACTGTCATTCTCCCTTGGTACACACGAGAAGGCTGAGGTACAAGAGGGTGAAGCCACTTACCTAAAGCCACTGGACAGCTACTGGCAGACACAGAGTGCCTGGCTGTTACCCACTACGCAGGGGGAAGGAGCAGGACAGGTCTGAGCCCAATCTCTCCAATCCCTAGGAAAGTTTAGGAAACACTGTATTCAAATAAATTTCTTTAAAAAACAGGGAGAGGAGAAGGGTGATGGGACGCTAGTCATATCTCACTTCATACATGACTGTATTTATTATGGTATTCCAACAAACAAATTTATTTTTGCAATTAAAACTTTTAAGTTCTATGAGTAATAAGCTCCTATTTTTAAAAAATCATCTATATGAGGCCGAATAATCAAAAATTACTCTAAAGCAAAGATGAGAAGGTAAAGAGGCAGGGAAACTAGATTACTGGAAATGCTATAACCAGACGGAATGAACGAGAAGGATAACACATTGTGAAAAATGTCACCAGTATCACTGAATAACTTGCGTAGAAATTGTTAAATGGGAACATAACTTGCTGTGTAAACTTTCACCTTACATACAATATTATTTTAAAACAAAAACAATTTTTAAGTTCTAAAAAAAATCAAAAAGAGAAAAAAAAAATCAGGTCAACAATTTGAAAAGGTCCGTGATATTCCAAGCTACAACCAACCCATTTATTCGGAGTTCTCCTACAAATCAAGTTCTGATCGGCAGCCTGTGCCAAGGGCACGGCCACTTTTAACCTTTGGGTAGCCTCAGCTTGGAGGTCCTCACCTCAAGTACTGTGAAATATAAGGTATATAGCTATGAGTTGAGTTGTGTTACCATTAACTAGTGGTACGAAATGATGCACATATTAATGTCAATGTTACAGTTTTCTCTTCGTACGTCCTGGGTGGTACAAATGGTTAAGCCCTTGGCTACTAACTGAGAGGTTGGCAGTTGAAATCCATGAAGCACAGTTCTACTCTGAAAAACACATGGGGTCACCACGTGTCAGAACCACCTCCATGGCAACTGTTTTTTTCTTTTTTTTAATATATAGTTAAGGGGCCACAACTTTTTTTCAGGATGCAAATGTTCCCATGTTGTTGTTGTCGTGGAGTCAATTCCAACTCATAGCGACCCCACAGGACAGCGTAAAAATGCCCCATAGGGTTTCCAAGGAGTAGCTGGTGGATTTGAACTGCCAACCTTTTGAGAGCAGCCATAGCTCTTAACTACTGCGCCACTAGGGCTCCAATGTTGTCGTAAGCTGCCATCAAATCTGTCCCCAACTCAAGGCAACACCATGCACAATGAATGGGACGAAACGCTTCTTGGTCCTGCTCTATCCCCTGAGATCAGTTGCAGATCAGATCCTTGTGCTCAATGTGGTCTTCACTGGCTGATTTTCCGAAGCAGATCACCAGGCCTCTCTTCCTAGTCCATCTTAGTCTGGAAGCTCCACTGAAACCTGTTTGGCACCTCAGTAACATGCAAACCTCCGCTGACAGACAGATGATAGATGCACATGAGGTACACTGGCTGGGAATGGAACCTGGGTCTCCTGGGTAGAAGGTGAGAATTCTACCACTCATCCAACCAAAACATCCGCACAGGCCCTGTAGAGCTCAAGAGCACTCAGCTCTGGGCTCCATGGTGCCCAATGGGTAAACCAGCTTTGTCATCTCAGCCACCTGAACAGAAAGTCAACTTCGTCTTGATACACGAACACTCCAACTCAGCCTCATATTCATCCACTTTGGTCCTGATAACGTGTCCCAGCCAACGCAGCAGGCGGTGCGAAAAGGATGCTGACAGCGGAACACCAAGAAGACAAATGATTCATGGCTGCTTCCGTAACACAGAGGTTAATTACTGGCATCTAAAATATCTGAGGGAAAGATGTTACACACCCATATTACCAATTAACCTCACATCCAAAATATCATAAGCCCTGCAATTAATAGAAAACGACTGTCATCCTAATTACAAGGTCTATACAAGAACCTAGCGTTAGGCAAGGAAACTTCTTTTTTAACCTCTTCCTGGTTAAATTAGATTTCTGATTTCTTTGACATCCTTTCAGTAAACTGTATTCAGATTCCACTTCCTCCTTAAGGCCGTGCCCAGAAATAGTGCCTGGGGCTGTTGTGGTAGTAGCAGTTGTTACAGATAAATTTTATTGAGCACGTACTACATGCTAGGCACAGTGCCAAGCACTTTGGGTATATTATCCCCTTCTCCTGCCCACTTCACTTATTCCTGGTCCCTACCTGGTGCAATTTTTAGCTTTCAGTCTCTAAAACTGGTCTTAGTCTGAGAAGCTGAGTTTTGCCAAATACTCCTCAAAAGGGGAAGTCTCTCTAGACTCACACCAGCCAAACTTACAAGAGAGCAATGTATAAATTGGAGTGCCAATTTATTGAGCTCTGTTGACAATGAGAAGCACTTAGGGGACAAAAACTTATCTTCTCCACTCAGCACATTTTCTTCCTGTTACAGTTCTACACGGGAAGCCATAGCTCACAGGACTGGTGCCCCCATCAGAATTCCTCACACACTGACTTGACAGTTTCTGTAAATACCGGTGATTCTTTACCAGGACTTCCTCGGGCTGCCAAAGTGTGCTCAGCCATTATGTGGGACAACACAGAAGACTGGAGGGAGCTGCAAGATAAATACGCCCTCATCTCTTAAGTGAGACAATTTGGAGAGTGTTCTACCCAGTGCCCCAGAGGTCCTCTGCAGGACTGAACCCCACACGCCCTCAGCAAAAGCCTGCTCATTACTGCCCCTTATGCTGGCTGATTTCTCCTCCTTGTCTCACTCCTCTACTCTCTACTAGTATTTCTTAGAATCATCTAATAAATAAGTTCCTTGCACTCAAATCATTGTCTCAGGGTTTGCTTCCAGGGAACCTAGCCTAAGACTGAAGTTACTGGTGATCCCAGAATCGCAGAGTCAGCTGGGCAATCATGGCTGAGGTTGTAGTCCCTCCATTCGGGGAATCTGCCTGATGCATGGGCCAAGTACTGTTGTCTGTAGGTCTAGGAGCTCTCTTTTCAGGGCAGTTCTAGACTCACCCACTGACCACCCTGGCCTCCTTGGACTCCCTTCTATCGATTCTCAGTTAACACAGCCTCTTTCCAGAGGACAATCCAATTGATCAGATTTTCATGCTTTTAATTACAATCCTAGTCCAAGCAACTTCCTGAAGCAGGGGGGAGTTTCTGTGCATCCCAAACTCATCAATCACGCACATACTCACAGCGCATACCCTTTTTTAAACAGACTTTTAATTACACAGGTAATACATTAAAACATTCTCCTTTGTATAAGAATTAAAACACAACAGAGAAGGCTAAGGTCCCTCTTGGGTACCACCTCTCCCCATGAATCCTACTCCCTTCTCCTCATCCCCAAAAGTAACCACTGTGGTCGGTTTGGTGTGTATAGTTCCAGGCTATTCCCTACTAATCTACACAAATACGTTAATCACGGAAAAAGTATAAGGGAGAGGTTAACATAAGTGGTATAGGCTACACTATCAACAAACAATAGAAAAAGTCAATTTAAAATGTACCAGAAAGTGACGTCAAATTAGATCCTGAGAAGGAAGAAGAGGGTAACTTGTTAAAGAAATAATTATGAAATACTAACGTCAAAAGGAGTTCTTTGGTGGTGCAAACAGTTAAGCACTTAACTACTAACTGAAATGTCAGTGGTGCAAACCCATCCCTAGGTGCCTCGGGAGAAAGGCCTGGAGATCTGCTTCTGAAAGCTCACAACCTTGAAAACAGTACGGAGCGTAGCTCTACTATTCAGCATTTGAGGTTGCCGTGAGTTGGAATCGATTCAGTGGCAACTGGTTTTTGTTTTTTGTTTTTGTTTTTTTTTTTGAGGCAAAAGGAACTCATTTAATCCAGCACCCTCCTTCTACAAATGGGAACACGGGGATTCCGAGGTAAAATTACTTGTCCAAGGTCACATAGCTAATTAGCGGTGAGACTAAGTTAAGAAGCCAGGTTTTCTGACTCCTTTTTATTCATTCAACAAATGCACGCTGAACACCTACTATGTGTCAGGCACTATACTAGGTGCTGGAGGTACAGCACTGAGCAACACGAACGCAAGACCTACCCTCCGAGACTTAAAGTCTAATGGAAAGTGATAGGTGTTATGGCGGGAAGTACCAGAAGTTAGGAGAACATATAACAGTGAGCACTAACCTAGTCTGGTGATCAAAGAAGGCTTCCCTGAGAAGGTAGCATTAAAGTTTAAGACCTAAAGACAACTGAAAAGATGATAGGAGGGAATCTGGCAGAACCATGTATTAAGTAACTCCATGACCCTGTAATGGATTGAATTGTGTTCCCCCAAAATGTGTCAGCTTGCTTAGGCTGTGTGTGGTTGTCCTCCATTTTGTGATTTTCCTATGTGTTATAAATCATAATCTCTGCCTCTGTTAAAAGGATTAGGGTAGAATGCAATACTCTTGCTCTGGTCACCTCCCTGATCCAATGTACAGGGAGTTTCCCTGGGGTGTGGCCTGCACTACCTTTTATCCTACACGAGATAAAAGGAAAGGGAAGCAAGCAAAGAGCTAGGGACCCCACGCCACCAAGAAAGCAGCACCAGGAGCAGAGTGTGTCCTTTGGACATGGGGTCCCCGCGCCTGAGAAGCTCCTCGGCCAGGGGAAGATTGAGGACAAGGACCTTCCTCCAGAGCCAAAAGGGAGAGAAAGCCTTCCCCAGGAGGCAACGCCCTGAATTTGGACTTGTAACCTGCTAGGCTGTGAGAAAATAAATTTCTCTGTGTTAAAGCCATCCACTTGTGGTATTTCTGTTATGGCAGCACTAGATGACTAAGACAAACCCTTAGGAAATTTTTATTTCTTAATCTCCCTGGACCTCATTTTCCTCACAATGATTGACACAATAGACGGCAGTCAAAAAATGTTAGTTTCCCTTTCTTCCCCTAGAAGGACTCCTTCCAATCTAACATGCCATCTCATGAGGAAAAAGGAGTTGGGTATATGTATAGACTGGAAACACAAACAATTTTTGTCCGTTTATTCGTCCTATAATTTATGGAGCACTGGCTATTTGTCAAAAGCTATTCTAGACGTGGAAGTGTAGTCCCTACTCATCTATTCTAATAGAGAATGTATTAGTCAGGTTAGGTTAGATTATGCTGCAGTAACAAACACACCAAAATCTTAGTGGCTTAACAGAACCAAAGTTTACTCCTCCCTCACACAGTCTGCCTTGGGTTCAGCTAACTTGGAAATCCAGGCCAAAATGATACTCTGATTGCACATTTTCAACATGAGGCCTTCGCAACCCACACAGCAGAAAAAAGCACACAGAGAATTTGCACCACTTTGCTATGATTAGTCCTGGAAGTGACATATACATACATATACATACATATACATGTGTGTGTATTTATATATCCCTTCTGCTCACAGCCCATTGGCTGGAGCTAGTCACATGACCCACAAAACTGCAAGGGGTCTGGGAATATCAAGGAGCACAAGGGCTATTTGATGAGTATTACTGTCTGTGCCACAAGGGAGACACACACATGCACAATATACACACACAAAAAAATAAGGATATAATTACAATTGTGATATGTGCCAGGAAGAGTCTAACTCTGGGTAACCCGGTGGAGACTCCTGAATTAAGACTTCAGAACGCAGCAGGCACACACATAAAACAACAGATAAAAAGAAATAAGTGACAGTGCATCACAGGCCTGAGTTCTCAACACCAGGTGAGGAGTGTTGCCGAGTTATCTGTCCCTGAGGACTGGCAGCATCCAAGCGATGATTTCATTTCTAAGTACAAATCAGCAAAAACAACGTGGAGCACTGAAATCCAGCTACACAATTCCCACACCACCTATAAAAACAGACCGATGTGACACACAACCCAGAATTTATTTAATGGGTCCTGTTCTGAGTGCAAAAAGTTCAGCACCTCACAGTCTGTTCCTAACTGGCACCAAGTTTCAGTGCAAATAAAATAAAATTCGCCAGGGGTCTCAAACTCAAAGGCCTATGGGGACCACTAACTAAGTGGTCCTGTGGGACCAGGGCAAACAAAGGGGCACGTGCCCATTTAAAGGGGCAGTTGCACCTTTCAAAAAAAAGTCAAATCCATTGCCGTCGAGTTGATTCCGACTCATAGCAGACCCTACAGGACAGAGTAGATCTGCCCCATAGAGTTTCCAAGGAGCAACTGGTGGATTTGAACCGCTGACCTTTTGATTGGCATCCACAGCACTTAACCACTACGCCACTAGTTGCACCTTAAAAAAATTAGCAACCCCCTAATTATTGCTACCTGGGGATTATTTTTAAATTTCTACAAGAAGTTGAAAATTGAAACTTTACGTGAAATACCTTCATTTTTAAAGGTGGGAATTAAATTATTAAAAACACTCTTTGAGTTGAACAAAACATATCTGCTGTCCAAATTCATCCATTAGCCCTGCCAACTGTAATCACTACTCTAATGTAATGCCAATGTTTTACGCCTGGGGAAACTGAGGTATAATCCCCCTTCTCACCAGAGGGGTGTAGAATCTTTGAGCAGCTGGACAAAGTAACCAATGTCCACAGGGACAATAAACAGAAACCCGAAGGGCTGAAGCAGCAGGGACCCTCTTCCCAAGCCAGGACACCTCCCTGTAGAGAATGACAAAGGCAGACCCAAAGATGTTCACTGCAGTGGTATTTATCACAGGTAGAAACCAGGAGGTCTTTGACGTTCAACAACAGGGGAATGATTAAATAAATTAGAGAGGGAGCACAGTGGTTGAAAGGGCAGCCTGGAGACTCCAGGGTCTAGAGTGAGACTGTTTGAATTTAAATCACCACTTGCAAATTGTGTGATCTTGAGTAAGTTACTTAACCCCTCTGAGCCTTAACTTTTCCATCTGTAAAAAAGGACTAAGAAGCATCAAATGTGAAAATTATCCGAGATGATAGATGTAAGGCTTGACTACAAAGCAGACATTTTGCCTAGGCTGTGTAAACTCTGTGAGGGAAGGGACTACATCAGTCTGTAGTTAGTTAATTGTATTGCATCAATGTTAATTTCCTGGTTTCAATAATTGTACTGTGTTTGTGCAAGATGTTAAAATACGGTAGGGAATGCAGGAGAAATGGCCTTTCCAGGTTGGCCTGGTCAAATTACTTAAAAAAAAAAAAAAAAAAAAGGTTGCTGTCAACTCCAGCTCATGGTGACCCCATGTGTGCTCCATAGGGTTTTCAATGGCTGATTTTTGGAAGCAGGTCAGCAGGCCTTTCTTCCGAGGTACCTCTGGGCTTGAACCTCCAACCTTCTGGTTAGCAGCTAAGCCCCTTAACTGTTTGCACCACTCAGGGACTCCAGCTGAATGTTCCTGCAGCCCCTGTACCACTCCCCCAACGACGTATCACACTCTGGTATCACTGCCAATTACCTGTCTGTCTACCCAGACCCCACAATTTCTTGGTGATGTTGCGGGGAGGGGGTCTGAATTCACCTCTACAGATGCAGACCTCACACAACAGAAAGGATCTCAACTGAGCCTCTGAAAAGTCAAAGCGCAGCTGCTGAGAGTGGTGGGGAGACAGAAAGAGCGAGGCAGGAGGACCCTACAGGGTCTAAATGGTGCATTCAAGCACCGAGCTTCTCTCAGAATCCAACTTTACCAACGCTCACAGTCTGCCCCATTTAATGGTGTGTGTAAAAGGACCGTTTTCATTTGTTTGGCAAATATTTATTGAGCAACTTCTTTGTGCCTAGCAATAAAAGGGCATGGCAGAAGTCACAGAGGCCCAGAATCTCACTTCTATAAAGCTCAGTTCTCTCAAAGAACCCTGTCTCAACCTCCTCAATGCACCCGGCACTGAGCTGGGGGAGGCAGGGACTACAGAACCCTGAAAGACACCATCCCTGACCTCAAGAAGATTATAATCTAGAATCAGGAAGAGAATACCTTGTAATAAGGGCTCAAGACTAAAACAATGGTTTGAAGAAGATGTGAAGGAAGAACAAACCTTCAACATTCATTGAGGGCTTACTGTGAGAGAGGCTTTCTGCTGAGGCCCTTACGCTGGCCCTCTTAGCCTTTGGCTCAGCCACACCATGCACCACACATTCGTTCAACATGTATGCATTAAATACTACTGGGTACCAGATACTGCTCGAGATCCCAGCAATTCAGCAGTGACAAAAGCAGACAAACTCTGCCATCATGCAGATGACCTTCTATTGAAGGAAACAAACAGTCAAAATATAAGTACACGATATAAAGTCAGGAAGTAATAAACGATATAAAGAAAAATAAAGTGTAAGGGAATGGGGGTCTCTGCAATGCAGCATTTGTACAAAAACCTGAATCAAATAAGAAAGCCAACCGTGCAAGTATCTGGGAGACAAACACTCCAGGCAGAGGGAGAGCAAGTATAAAATCCTGTGCGGTAGGTGCTATTGTTGCCATTTTACAGGAGACGGAACTAAGACTCAGAGATGTTAAGTCATTTATCAATGGTCATACAACTCAGAAGCGACCGAACTGAGATTTGAACCCAAGTCTGACTCCAAAGTTCATGATCTTTGTCACTCCCAGAAGTATCAAAAGTATTGACTATGAATATGTCTTTGCATGATGCACTAGCTATATCTTAAAAATACAGATAAATAATACTGTTATGATCACTATTTCTAAATATTTTTGTAATTTCAGGTTGAATTCTTCTTTGATCCAAGAGTGGGATAAATGAGGCTTTCAATGTCCAGAAGTCATAAGGTTTTGTTGTTGTTGTAGTTTCCTCAAGCGAAATAGAGATTAAGTCAAATTGAGGGGAGATGAAATAACAATTCATAACATTTATGTTGCATTTACAGTTGACAAAGCAATTTTATTCTTTGGTTTTCAGAATGCTATGAGATGAGCTAGGCAAGGAAGACAGCCTTCCCATTCTACAAAGCTCAGAAATGTGAAGTCTTAACCCAGAAAGACATAGCTAACAAGTGGCTGGAACAGCTTTACACTACACCCTGTTGCCTCTCCATGAAGGATCTGCCGGGAGGAATTTGATGCTAGGCTCTTGAAATATCTGAGAGGTAGTATCATGTGGTAGTAAGCAGCAGGATTCTGAAATCATCCACTCTGGGTTCAAATCCTCACTCTCCCACTTACAAGTGGTAAATGCCTTCGACTTCCCTAACTGTAAAATAAGGATTTTCCTCATAGGATTATTGTGAGGATTAAATGAAAGGATGGCTGCCATTATACTTAAAATAAAATTCAAATACCTTATCATATACAAGGCCTCATAAGAGGTCATGGGCAAGGCCCTACATGACCTGGTCTCTACCTATGTCTCTGACCACCCTCTCCCAGATCACCAGCCTCATCATCTACTTGATCTTGGAATACATAAAGCTCATACCATTCTCATAGCCTTTGACCTTACCAATCCCTCTACCTAGAACACTGTCCACGCAAATCTTCCCAGGGCTAACTCCCTCAGTGCATTCAGACCTTTGCTCAAATGCCTTTTCAGAGAGGCTTTCCTTGTCCTTTTTTCTTTTTTAAAAAAACATTTGCCATGTCAACATTCTTCACATGTACAATTCAGTGACATTGTGTTCATCATGTTAGGCAACCATCACCATTATCCATCTCCAAATTTTTCCATCACCTTTAACAGAAGCTCAGTAACCCCTAAGCAATGAACCCCCTTCTGCCTGTCCCTTGTAACCACTGATAAACTTTGGTCTCTACACACTTGCCTATTCTCAATATTTCATCTAAGTGGAATCATACAATATTTGTCCTTTTGTGACTGACTTAGTTTGCTCAGCATGATGTTTTCAAGGTTCATCCACATCCGAGTTTGCTTTATAACTGAATGATATTCCATTTTATGTATGTACTGCATTTTGTTTATCCATTCATCCATTGTTGCTGAACATTTAGATTGTTTTAGGAACACATTTGCCCTCTGGCTTCTCTGTGCACTTCCCCCTGGTTATATTTGCCTTCAAAACACCACAACCTGCAATTATCTCATTTATTTATTGGTTAACTTACTTATTGTCTGCCTCCTCTGCAGGAATAAAAACTCCATAAGGGCTGGAATTTGGTTTACCTTACTCATTACTTTGTTGCCAGTACCTCAAGCTGTTAATCAATAAATCGCCACTATTATCACAAGGGTGGAGGGGAACAAAGGCTGAACAAGCAGGGCGCTGAGCCCCTCACCCCCTCACTTCAACTAAGGCAGCTTAACCTTTATATGACACGTACCCACCAACTGCTCTGAGGGAGAAAGATGTGGCATTCTGCTTCATAAAGATACAGCCTTGGAAACCGTGTAGGGCAGTTCTACTGTCCCTATAGAACCGCTATGAGTCAGAATCAACTGGACAGCAACGGGCTTGGTTTTTTGAAGATTAAACGGGGGAACAGATTCACAGTATTTTTTTTTTTTTTTGGAAAGCAACAAAATGGATCAGACTACCAACATCACACCTAGCTTGGTGCACTTACTAAAAAAGCAGGTTCCCTGGCCCCTCCTCGGATTAATTGAATCTTAAAAAAATAAAAAAAAATTTTATTTTTTTATTTTTTTAAGGAGAACTAGGAATCTGCATCTCAGTAACCACTCTAGGCAATTCACAAACAATTTGAAGTTTGAGTTATACTTATTTAGAGGACGCTTGGGCCTTACCGAATCCTGAAATCAGGACTCGAGGTGTGCCAACTCTCTTTTGCCTCGCAAGTGAATCCCCCACCATTTTACCCAATTTGGGATAGTGAGTGCTTCATGAGTTTCGACATGGAGAGATGAGGCCATTCAGGCTTTCACGTGCGAATTATTCCTTAAAAAATATCACTCTGTGGGAAATTATCAAATAAAACTTGGCTGAAACGCATTATTATCACCATCCCTACACACACACCTCAAAGTCTTGCACAATAATTGACCCCTCTGAGCATCTTCAGTTCTGTTTATTCCTTCTGGGAAGAGCCACTTCACACAAAATGAGAAATAGCGAACTTAAAGTTCTATCGTCTGTTAACAACTGCCTGGGTTCTTACCCGCTATGTGGGAACCAAGGGCGTACCACCAGAGGAAAGAATTCTGTCCTTGGATTTCTGAACAACCAATCTGTGATTCACACCTTTGGGGTGTCCAGCACGTCTGCGTGGACCCTGGGGCGCCATCTTTGAACCATGCCACCAGCACTCACCGTTCATTGGATCAGAGGTGGACATGTGATCCTGCCTGGGCCAATCAGATTCTTTCTCCTAGGTAGTGGATGTTAGTTCAGGCACAAGGACGTGAAAACCCGTGGTCTCCTTGGACTAGTTAAACAGCTAACCCGTTTGGCTGCTTACCGGTAGGCCGGAGGCTCGTTCACCCAGAGACGCCTCAGAAGAAAAGCCTGACAGTCTACTTGAGGAAGAATTGAAAACCCTGTGGAACACATTTCTACTGTGACACACAGGGGTCACCATGAGTCGGAGTCCACTGATGGCAACTGGTACTGGTCCTTTGACTGGGAAACGGAGGTACTCCCTTGGGTTCCCGAGGCGTCCAGTACTTTCACACTCAGTTCTCCTTTTGTACCCAAGCTTTAATCCATTTCCAATGAGACCCCAAAATGCGAAGGCTCGGATATTTTCATGTGACAAGACCCAGCAGGTACCTGCTTAGCCTTGGTTTTCCCCATTTTCACCAGCTATGATCTCTCCCTGAATCCACTCCTACCAACCCCGGGTTGATAGAGTCTGAGAGGCGCCTTAAGATGCGGTGCGTTAGCCCGTTAATTTTGTAGATGATAAACTGAAGCACAGAGATGAGACGAGACTGGCTCAAGGCCACACCGTGGTTGAATAACCAGGCTAGAACTTGAACCTGAGTCCCCTACCTCTTAATGCAGAGCTTTCTCTAGACATTAGAGAGACACAAAGGATTATTCCTCCTCCCTTCTTTCCCCTTCTTGATCTCCTTCCTTCTTTCCCTCCTCCTTTTTTTAGTTGCTGGGAGAGTCACTTGGGGAAGGGGTTAAAAGTGGCTAAAAGGTTAAACTGGGATAAGAAAAAACTGAGTGCAAATCCTATTTCCCAGGTAATCTTGAGAAATGAACTTAACCTCTTTCTGCCACAGCTTCCTCTTCTGCAAAATGTGGGAAATAATAGCACAGACCTCAGAGGGGCTATTGTGAGAATGAAATGAGATCATGCACAGTGCCTGGCAGATAGAGTGCATTTAACAGTAACTGCTATTATTGTTGTTGTCATTGTTATTAGCCAGGCAGACAAAAGAAGGGAATGAAAATTAGGTCATGCCTAACGTGAGGCTGCCGGTAAGTGCGGGTTATAATAAATGGTGAAAGGCAGTCACTTCCCAGCTACTTACAGCTCTCTGACACACACACACCCATCCATTGCAGCTGAGTTGATTCTGACTCTTAGGGACCCTATAGGACACAGTAGAACTGCCCCATAAGGCTTCCAACGCGGTAATCTTGATGGAAGCAGACTGCTACATCTTTCTCCTCTAGAGCAGCTGGTGGGTTTGGAGTGCTGACCTTTCAGTTAGCAGTAACCGAGTGCTTAACCACTATACCACCAGAGCTCCTCCTCTGACACACAGTCAACTCAGTTATGCAGAGTAAAGTAAGTTTTGCTTCTGGGTAGAATTCTCAAAGCCACTCAGGTGGTTTCTGGACGATTTTTCTATGTTTTCCCAAGGAATACAAATACAGCCATTGGAGAGTCATAAACACAAGGAAAATCAAAACGTGGAGAAGGATTCATGAACAAAGATGTGTATCACAGCCATAAAAGAGAACAACTGGCATCAACCAAAATGCCCACTGAACAGGTAAGAAATGGTTACCTAAATCGAGATATGGCTGCCAGAGAAATATTACATACGCATCCTTTAGAAATGTTGTTCATAAAGACCTGCAGGGCATAGAGAAATGCTTAGAAAAAATTAGTAAACCAAAATTAAAAAAAAAAAGTGGAGAGAAAAACAAAACTTATGTACAATATAAGCAACCAAGATTTTTTTTTAACTATATATCAAAAAAGAAAAGACTGAAAGGAAATGTACCAAAAGGTTCACAGTGGCTCTTTGGGTGATAGGACTATGGGTAATTTTCATCTGTTCTTTTTTTCCAGATTCTTTAGTGAGTTTGTCCTCATCGTTACAGGAGAAAATGCATATTAAAAAATTAAGCATTTGTTGGTGTGTGTCAAAGAATTTTAGACTTGCAAAAAAAACTTTAGAGCTCATCTTTTTTTTTTTTTTAGTCCAACCCTGTCACTCAACAGATGAAGAAAAGGAAGACCAGAGAGGTTGAATAACTTGTCCAAGGTCACACAGCTGGTAAGCAGCAAAACTAGTATTGAACCCCAGTATCTTGAATGTCAAGGAGACCTGGTGGCGCAGTGGTTAAAGTGCTCGGCTGCTAACCAGAAGGTCGGTCAGCAGTTCATACGCACCAGCTGCTCTGTGGGAGAAAGATGTGGCAGTCTGCTGTCAAAATTATAGCCTTGGAAGCCGTATGGGGCAGTTCTATTCTCTCCTCTAGGGTCACTATGAGTTGGAATCGACTTAACAGCAATGGGTTTATTTTGAATGTCAGTTCATGTTTGGCTCAACCACTGCGGGCAAATGACCCAGGCATGATATAGAGGGGAAGGAAAACTAAACAAAAAGAAAAAGGGAGAAAGGAAAACCTTGACACTCTTACTAAGCTACCTATGATTTTTTTTTCCCCCAGACATTTTGAATTATCTGTAGACCTGCTCATTTCCATAAAGGCTGATAATCTTAATTTTGTCAAGACTCTACAAAACGTTTCCTCTCACTAATACTCCCCAAGGTAAGCAAAATTGCAGGAAGTAACCAAAGAACAATTTTGCCTCCTAATTTAATTACTGCTGTAATTTTTTTTTTTGTTCTTGTCTATTAAAGTGCTCACCAAAAACTTGGATTTAAATGTTCACCCTCAAAGCCAGTGCATAATGCAGCAAACGTAGTATCAAGAAAAGTTAATTTTGAATGTCAGTGTAATTCCTACGGGGGAACGCGCTTCTATAATTTACCTTCCCAATCCATTAGTGCTTTGACAGTATAGTAACTTAGTATTTTAGTCACATCTCACATCTTGTAAACCAATCTGCACAAATTTGCTAATAAAAAGGCTATCTTGACTAAACTACATCAAAGTGCAAACCAGCTACCACCCCTCATCTATCCTTAAATATGAAATTATGTTAGCTAACCCATTGATAACCCATTGCCTTTCAGTCAGTTTTTACTCTTGGAGACCCTATGTGTTACAGAGTATAACTCCTCCATAGGGTTTTCTTGGCTGTAATCTTCACAGAGGCAGGTTGCCAGGCCTGCATGGTGCTAGGTGAACTTGAACTGCCAAACTTTAGGTTAACAACTGAGAGCAAGTAGATGTTAGCTAAGTCCTTGGTTAAAAGCAACCTCATCTGAAGGGGACTATGTCATAGTCATCAAATGTAAAAGAAGGGCTTGGAAGATGGGAAAGATGGGAACTGCAGAAGACAGGAAGAAACAAAGAGATAAAGAGAAAGAAAGAATTTAATGTTAGGTCCAGAGAGAAATGGAGAAATGGAGAGGAACCAGAGACAAAAAAGACAGAGATAGACAAAGAGACATATAGAGGCAAAGAGAGATAAAAACAGGTTAAAAGGCAGACAGAAAGATAGAGACAGACAGAGAAAGAGGTTGTACTTCCTTCAACTCTAATGCCTATGTCGTAACAAACCAAACCATAAATGGCCTGTCACCTAGATTCAGGGTGTTCACCAACTGGAAACTAAAGCAAGGTCAAAATAAAGTGGGTTGAGGATCCTGAGCAAGACAGAAAGAGAATGAGCAACACCTGTCTGGTGGAAATCTAGAATCTCAGGATTCTGTGCCTTGGACATGGAGGCAGAGCCTTCTGGTACATTCTAAGCAGGGTAGTCCTGAATAAAGCATCCATTTTCTACCTTGTGCCCAGACTGTCCTAATAGAGAGTGAGATTGAAATTTCACACAGCTCTGAAGCACTTTAGGTTCTCAAGGCTAATGGCTGCAGATCCAGGAAATGCCAAGTTCAGGGTAACTTTTAAAGCCCATACTTTCTCCACGATCATCTGAAGACATCAGAAGTGGTCATCAGTGCAAATCAAAGCTTTGTTTGCCTTCCTGACTATGCTGGCCTTCACAACCTCAGGATTTGGCCTAGGTTTGCTTTCTGTCAGCTCATATTTAAAAAAAAAAAAAAGATAGCGATAATATCGACAAGTGTTTTTTGAGCACTTAATGTTTGCCAGGCCCTGGGCAGAAACTTTACAAGAATTAGGTTGTTTCATGGTCTCTGTGGCAACTTTTAGATAAGAAAATTGAGACTCAGAGAGATTAGTGTCTTGTCCAAGATAACACTGCTAACAGGTCAAGGAGGCAGAATTTGAACCCACAGCCCAGCTCTTAAGGACAATACCTCTCTTCAAGTCCCTACCATGAAGGTTCGTTTAGTGAGATTGTAGTTCCAAGCAGTCAGGGAAATAGTATCTGAAATTCACCATGCTCCTTCCCTCCACAGGGCTTTGCATATGCTGTTCCTTCTGCCAAGAATGCTCTTCCCTTCCTCCTTCCACCCATCTACTCTATCCCCCACTTTAGCCTTTTAAGTCCTGCTCATTTTTTAGACCTCAGATCATCACTTCTCAGGGACACCTGCCCTGATTTCCTTAACCAGGTCAAATCCTCTCATTATAGTCTCTCCTTCTTGGGTTCATTTATCACAATTGCAGTTTAAACATATTTTTGTGTGATTCTTTGATTAATGTCTGGCTCCCCTTCCTAGTCAGGAATTCTAGGAAGGAGGAACTGCTTCTGTGTTTTGCTCACCTGTGTATCCACACTATCTGGGAGAGCCATATGTGTTTCATTTATTCATTCATTCATTAGTGAGAGAATAAATGAAATAACTAGAAATAAATGTCAAAATCAAGATTAAAAATATGGAGATGGGTAAATTCCATAAGAAACAGCTAGGGGAGTTGAAAGTAGTTGCCTCTGTGGAATGGAATTGAAGGAGAGGAAGCTAATACTTTGTTATAAATATGTTATAAATTCAATTTTAAACTATGTACTTGTATTACTTGTATACAAGAAACCTAATTTGTTTTAAAGATTATAAAAATTAAAAGTAACTACCAGATTTTTTTAAAAAAAAATAAAAATAGAAAAGGAAAGAAGAAGGGAGGGAGAGAAGTTGTTTTCAAAACGGAGAGAGAATCAGGAAAAAAATGTCAGTGAGGAGGCATTCTGGAAAGTTCAAAGGATCCTTTATGCTCACAGTTTACTTCTGAGAAAACAAACCCCTGAGATACTTTGTTAAAAATCACAGTAATTTCCAGAGACTACATCAGCCTGAGACCAGAAGAACTAGACGGTACCCAGCTACAACTGATGACTGCCCTGACAGCGAACACAACAGAGACCCCCTGAGGGAGCAGGAGAACAGTGGGATGCAGACCCCAAATTCTCATAAAATGACCAGACTTAATGGTCTGAGACTAGAAGGACCCTGGTGGTCATGGCCCCCAGACCTTTTGTTAGCTCAAGACAGGAACCATTCCCAAAGCCAACTCTTCAGACAGAGATTGAACTGGACAATGGAATAGAAAAAAGATGCTGGTGAAGAATGAGCTTCTTGGATCAAGTTCGCACTTGAGACTATGTTGGCATCTCCTGTCTGGAGGGGAGATGAGAGGGCAGAGGGGGTCAGAAGGTGGCGGAATGGACACGAAAAGAGAGAATGGAGGGAAGAAGCAGGCTGTCTCATTGGGGGGGAGCAATTAGGAATATATAGCAAGGTATATATAAATTTTTGTATGAGAGACTGACTTGATTTGTAAACTTTCACGTAAAGCACAATAAAAATTAAAAAATCATAGTGGTTTGAGTCTGTGTGTTGGGTAAAGCCTGCCCTGCTGCCCTGGGTGCAGCTGATTGTACCCAGAACTAGTGCGGAACTAAAGGTAACCAATCACAACAGAAAGCGAGAGCGTGAATGAAACCCTGCCCAATAGTAGTGCTGCATGTTGGATGTGGCAAATCCAGCGAATCACAGACTCTCGGGAAATTTAAATACCAGGGCAGGGGTCAGTTCAGACCTTGAGACACACAATGGAACTGGAGCCATCCTCTCTGAACTTTTTGAAATTGTATACAAAATAATGTGCAACAAGTTCTACAGCCTCCACTGGGCTGAATCCAGCACAACTAGATGGTGCCCGGCTACCACCACAGGCTGCCCTGACAGGGATCACAATAGACGTCCCCAACAGAGCTGGAGAAAAATGTAGAACAAAATTCTTATCCACAAAAAAAAAAAACCCAGACTTACTGGAGAGAGACGAGAAACCCTGAGAGCATTGCCTCTGGATTTTAACTTTTGACCCAGTAATGAAGTCGCTCCTGAGGTTCACCCTTCAGCCAAAGATTAGCAGACCCGCAAAACAGAACGGGACTAAAGGGGCACACAGGGCAAAGACAAGAAGGTAGGAGGGAACAGGAAAGCTGGTAATAGGGAACCCAAGGTCGAGAAGGGGAGACTGTTGACATGTCTTGGGGTTGGTAACTAATGTTGCGAAACAGTATGTGTACTAATTGTTTAATGAGAAGATAGTTCTATAAACTTTCATCTAAAGTACAATAATAATGTACGAATTTCCCTGGCTGTATATCTTTCACGGAGCCCTGGTGGCTCAGTGGTTAAGAGCTCAGGTGCTAATGAAAGGTCAGTAGTTTGAATCCACCAGCCACTCGTTAGAAACCCTATATGGGCAGTTCTGCTCTGTCCCATGGGGTCACTGTGAGTCAGAATCAGCTTCATGGCAATGGGTTTGATTTTTCATAGCTTTCATTAGATTGGCAACCCGTAATGAAGAAAAGTTAAGAGCTAGTAGATGAACAAGGTGAAATTTTTGATAATTTTTTTTTAATTGGAAGGTTTCATATAAAGATCTAGATTTCCAACTTCTATCCCACCCCCGCCACCCTGAAATCCTGGTGGCGTAGTAGTTAAGTGCTACTGCTGCTAACCAAAGGGTGGACAGTTCGAATCCACCAGGCGCTCCTTGGAAACTCTATAGGGGCAGTTCTACTCTGTCCTATAGGGTTGCTATGAGTCGGATTCGACTCGACGGCAGTGGGTTTTTATGGGATCCCACCCCCCTACACCAAATGTAGTAGCACAGAGCCTGTAATTTCTTGTGCTAATTGCCTAGAGCTAAATTGCAGTTACTCCCTGTAGATGGACTATGTACTCTCCAATTCATCGTATCCCCACTATGCCTGTACTTTCTTGGCCTAGCCTGCTTTACTTGTTTACAAGTAAGAAGTTGAGTAAGAAGCTGGGTTTGCAACTCCCAGCTGTTGGAAAGTGGCTAGTTCAGACTAAAATGTGAGTGGATGATATATTTGCATTTTTAAATAGGAGTTTATTGAACCCATCAATTCTAATGATGAGATCCATAGGAGAAATGTTTCAGAGGCCCTCTCAGATCTTGCCTACACTCCCCCCTCTCTTCCGCATTTAGGTTGGACCAAAAATCCATTGCCAACTCATAGCCACCCTATAGGACGGAGTAGAACTGCCCCATAGGGTTTACAAGGCTGAAATCTTTATGGAAGCAAACTGCCACATCTTTCTCCCATGAAGTGGCTGGTAGGTTCAAACCGCCAACCTTTCGGTTAGCAGCCAAGCACTTAACCACTGTGCCACGAAGGCTTCTCAGGTTGAACCAAGAACAGAAATCCAGTTCCATGTATTCTACCTCTGAAAGACCTCTAACCCTCTGTAGTCCTTCCCAGATTTCTGTGCATTGAGGTTTTTGGGTTTTGTTTATTTTCCTTTTTTAAGAATCCTGATTAGCTACTGGAAATCCTGGTGGTGTAGTGGTTAAGAGCTACGGCAGCTCATCTAGGATACTCCATAAGTCTCACCCCTTCAGGAGCAAGGAAGAATGAAGAAAACTAAAGATACAAATTAGTCCAAAGGACAAATGGACCACATCTACCACAGCCTCCACCAGACTGAGTCCAGTAAAACTAGATGGTGCCTAGCTACCACCACTGACTGCTCTGACAGGGATCACAATAGAGGGTCCTGAACAGAGCTGGAAAAAAATGTAGAACAAAATTCTAACTCATAAAGAAAGACCAGACTTGTTGGCCTGACAGTGACTGGAGAAACCCTGAGAGTATGGCCCCCAGACACCCTTTCAGGTCAGTAATGAGGTCACTCCTGAGGTTCACCCTTCAGCCAAAGATTGAACAGGCCCATGGAACAAAACAAAACTAAAGGGGCGCACCAGCCCTGGGGCAGGGACTGGAAGGCAGGAGGGAACAGGAAAGCTGGTAATAGGGAACCCAGGGTTGAGAAGGGAGAGTGTTGACATGTTGTGGGGTTGTTAACCAATGTCATAGAAAAATGTGTGTACAAACTGATGAGAAACTGGTTTGTTCTGTAAACCTTCATCCAGAGTACAATTAAAAAAAAAAAAAAAAGAGCAACAGCTGCTAACCAAAAGGTCAGCAGTTGGAATCCACCAGGTGCTCCTTGGAAACCATATGGGGCTGTTCTACTCTGTCCTGTAGGGTCACTATGAGTTGGAATTGACTCAACTGCAACGGGTTTGGGTTTTTTTTTTTTTTTATTAGCTACTGATTATTATAGCTTTGCCTTTAAAAGAGTCTTGGCCCCAAACAAAATGGAAATCAGCAGCTCCCTTTAACGGACTCCTACTTTTGAAAGCTTCTGTTTTCCTCCCCAGCTTAGAGGTAACAATCACAGACAGCCACTATTGCTGGGGTCATGCTGAGAAAAACCCTGATACTTTGCATAATAAAATCCTGCACTGTTTGAAGTTGTCTCCTGCTGGGTCCATTTTCCTAGCTGCTCAGCACCTGCAAAGGGACAAAATGACTTTGAATTGAGGGGTGGCAGTGAGGAAAACAAAGGCATCCAACAGCAGAGTCTGTGATGTTCTTTATGCTACAAGCGTGAGAACAGTGACTTCCACTATAACTCAGAGACGGAGAGAGATTTCTTGCCTGAGGCCAGTGTCTAGAAGACTGAATCTCTCCTTTACTCAATTCCATGTGAGTCAGTACTTCTGGGGCATCACTGTGTGAAACGCAGTATTTCCTGTGTGTGGGGATGCAAAGATGGGAAGATAGAGACACTACGTGCAAGGAACTTGAAGTCTAATAGGAGAGGATCAGACAAAAACACAAAGAATGATAACAAATAGAGCTATTCGACTCTTGTAAGGGACTTCTGATACTTCCAGCCAAGCATTTATTCCTACTTTTTTTTTCTGTAAATACCACCATCCTCCCACTCTCAGTCTGTGTTTAGTCCAGGTAAAGTGACCTCCACTGCCCCGCCTGCCTCCCAAGAGGTAGACCAAGTTCCAGTAACATTGTTTGAGTCCCTGGATCTAGCCATGCCTGAAGCCCTCCCCCTTAGTCTTTCCCAATTTTTGAAGCTATAAGCCTGTTGCCGTGGAGTTGATTCCAACTCTTAGCAACCCTATAGGACAGATTAGATCTGCCCCATAGGGTTTCCTTTTAGACTGAAATCTTTACAGAAGCAGACTGCCACATCTTTCTCCCACAAAGCTGCTGATGGGTTTGAACAATTGACCTTTTGCTTAGCAACAAAGCACCAAGGTTTCAGGGCTCATTTGAATCTAAAGACGCCCTTTTTTGCCTAAACTGGTTTAAGTTATCTCTTTTAACTGAAGAGTCCTAACTAGTATATATACCTCATTTCATCTTCAAAAGAATCCTGTAAGATTTACAAGAGGGAACAGCTCAGGGCCCTGAAGAGGTAAAGCCAGTATGGACACTATTGGTTTTATTGTGTAGTCAAGCCTTCCTAAAGAAAACCCTTTCCTCCACCAGATTACCTGGGGCCAGATCGGAACTTGACGAGTGTTAACATACGACTCAATAGATGAATGCCTGCAGGCAGGAAGACCTACCAGGAAGGAGGCTGATGAAACTCGTCCAGGCAAAGAGGGCTAGAGTAGCACCACTCAAACTTTAACATGCCAATGGGTCAGCTGAGGCCCTGGTGGCACAGTGGTTAAGCATCTGGCTGCTAACCAAAAGGCCAGCAGTTCAGATCCACCAGCTGCTCCTTGAAAACCCTATGGGCAGTTCTAATTGATTTGATGGCAACAGTTTTGGTTTTATGGATCAGCTGGGAAGCTTGTTAAGCTGCAGAGGCTAATTCAGTCTGCCCTATAGGGCGTCTATGAGTTGGAATCTTTTGCGGGGGCGGGGGGGGCCTAAGAATCAGCATATCTCACCTGCTCCCAAGATCCCTGGTTGCTCAGTGCTTCAGTGCTCAACAACTAACCAAAAGTCAGAGGTTTGAACCCATCAGCAGCTCCAAAGGAGAACGATGTGGCAGTCTGCTCATGTAAAGATTGCAGCCTTGGAAACCTTATGGGTAGCTCTGCCACGTCCTGTAGGGTCGCTGTGAGTCCACAGCATGGGGTTGTAGATGCTGCTGGACCAGGCCCACACTTTGAGGAGCCAGGGCTTAGGCTAGGGCCGCGAACAGCCAGAGGTGTCTAGGACAGAGGTGGCAACTGAACACATTTTATTTGGCTCATGTAGTGTTTTAAAAAATTTAAAAACTTTATCATAATTAGTTTCTCTGTTTTAGTGTATGTTTAAAACTTTTTGTTATAAAAACTTTAATTGCCAAAATCTAAAGATGATTTCACTTAATGTTCTGTTTTCTGACTTCTAAAGAAATCGGACATCTGGCCACCCTGAGCCCACAATCCTGCCTGTCAGCCCAGGGTTGAAGTTAAGCAGGGTCTGGCCCCTGATGGCTCTCTGCTGAGCCCCACGGTCCATCCACTCGGCAGGCACCCTGGAGCCACCTTGCCTGGGTCCCCATCCTGTGATGTTGGGTAAGTAACTTTACCCTTCTGTGCCTCAATTTTTCTTATCTGTAAAATGGGAATACATGTATCCCCTGCTTTTCAAAAGTTCACTTTGCACTACTTCTCCTTTATGAAAGACCGACATTAGTACCTGTTTTAGCTAATGAGAGAAATCTGAAGATACTCGCTTTTACGAAAAAGATGAAAAGCGAAAATAGCGGTGTTTGTTTTGCAGCTGATGGTTAAAGAGGCAGCACGCACCCCGACAGCAGAGAGTGGCAGCGTCTCCCCTCATCTCGGGGCCTTCAGGGCTTTCTGCAGCTCCCTGAGGGTGGGAAAGGGCAGCATCATGGGTCTCCAGCCAGCCTCCCTGCTTCATGATCCCCTCCTTTCTCTAGCACACTCCTTCCCCACTGTGCCTCTTTTGTCTACCCTTCTCTCCAGCTGCCCTGCGGGGCATAATCTAGTGTCCAGCCTCCCAGAGAGCCTGGGCAGGCGGCCAGGGACTGTCTCTGCCCCCTCCCTCTAGAAGCCTCCCTAGGTGCCTGTGGCCCAGGCGCCGCAGAGCCAAGACCAGTCACCCCTCTCCTCCAGTGGATGCCATCTGCCTCCTGTCATCTGCTCTCTTTGGGCCTCCATCCCAGGTGCCCGTGAGGGTAGGGTTCAGCCCCTCCTTCCTGGCTTTTTCCCAGGCTCCTCTCCACCTAGCCCAGCCATCCCTGGGCTGCAGGGGGCAGCTCCCAGTCCCTCCTGGAAGGCTGAGATGCTGGACACTCTCATGAGCTGGGAAGGGAGGTAACAGGGAGGGGGGAGGGTGGCACCCTTAACCCGGGAAGGGGATGGCACTCAGGGCCTGTGTCCCAGTTAGGGACTGTCTGTCGTGGCCAAGCTGCTTCTCCAGGAACTACACCACATCTCAGCATCAAGCCATCATAGCTTTGAACTGCGAGTACCTGGGCTTTATCCCCATTTATTTGTCTTATTCCTGCTTTCACTATATGTTAGTGTTATTTTAGGTTTTATGGTATGATTTAATAGGCTATTTTTTGAGTCTGAGAACACTCAAAATTTTTTCCCATATAAATTAATGGTAATTGCTTCTTCATTTTCCGCCATTTCGGCTTACAAAAGGTTTCACAGGAATGCTTTACTTTCAGATAGTGGAGGAAACCTGTAGTAACAAGGAACAAACTCAGGGAGTGGTGGTAAGGATAAAATAATATGTATAAGGCTCTTTAGACAGTGTCTGGCATATAGGTGGGACCAGGTGAGGGCTGGGAATCATTTTTTGTCTGTCTGGTCTTTGGAAGCATCTGAGTTTGCAACCCCTGGTTTAGGACGTGAAATAAAACAGATACTCAGGGTCACTGGGCCCTGAGCACTCCAGTCCTAGATATGTACCCAAAAGAATTGAAGGCAGGGAGTCAGTCAGACACTCGTACACCAGCGTTCAGTGCAGCATTATTCACAACAGCCAAAAGGTGGAAACAACCCAGCTGTCGACCAGCAGAAGACTGGAGAAACAAAATACGGCCAGTCCATACAATGGAATATTATTCAACCACGAAAAGAAATAAGATTCTGACACATGTTACAACATGGGTGAACCTCAAAAACATTACACTGAGTAAAATAAATCAGACACAAAAGGACAAATATTGCATGATTTATATGAAATATCTGGAATATGCAAATGCTCAGAGACAGAAAGTCAATTAGAACCTGAAACCATTGCCATCAAGTCGGTTCTGACTCATAGTGACCCTATAGGGCAAGTAGACCTGCCCCGCAGGGTTTCCAAGGAGCGGCTGTTGCGTTCGAACTTCTGACCTTTTGGTTAGCAACCATAGCACTTAACCACTATGTCACCAGGGCCCCTTATGAAATATCTAGAATAGACAAATGCATGGAGACAGAAAGTCACTTAGAAGTCGGGAGGATGGGGTAAATGCAGAGTTGCTGTTTGCTATGATCCAAAAGTTTTAGAAAGAGATGGTGGTGGCGGCTGCACAACATTGTAAATGTAAGTAATGCCACTGAACTACACACTTAAAAACCATTAAAATAGCAAATGTTAATGTTAATATTTTACTACGATTTTTTTAAATGTAAAAAAGCTATTGTGAGGCCACTTGAAGAAGCTCTCCTACCAGCTGTGGAAACCTTAATCCCTGAAAGATTACATGCCCCGTTAGGAGGGGGTGGGAGGTAAAGTCTGGCCCACACCGACAGGCGCCCACCCTCTCTCAAGTGTCCAGGTGTAGGAACTGCTGAGTATCTCCCACTCTTATTACCAGCTTAAAAAAGGTGCAGCCTGACCAGGCCTGATGAGCGGCCCCTGGTGCCCCTACACATCCCGGGGAGCCCCTGGGGAAGGCGCACATCCAGCACCCTTAGCTACCCCAGGGGAGTGTTAGCCCGGAAGAGGGAAGCGGCTGCAGGCACACGGCCGCCGTGCCCGGAGGGACAGCCCTCACCCCGCGACCACCTGTTTTCTGCTCGCCGGACTCGCACACCCCTGTACTGACCCGCCCCCCACCCCACGTCGATCCCGCGGGTCCCGTGCGTTCTCCCCGCCGCCCAATTCCCTCGTCGCCCCACCCCCAGTTCCAGCTCATCCTCTCGCACCAGCAGCCCCATTTCTGGGGACAGTGTTCTGCGTCCCCCTCCGCGCCCAGACACACCCCCCGACACCCGGCAGGCGCAGGCTGCAGCCCCGGAAGGCAGGACCTGCGGTGCCCGCCCCCTTCCCTGCAGCCGCTGCCTGCGCACCTTACCTGCCCGCAGCCTCGGTGAGTAGGCGGCCCCTCCTCGGCCTCCAGCCGTGTCGCCTCTGCGGCCACTGCCACCGCCGCGGGCAAGGCCACCCGCGCGTGATCCGCGATCACCGGCTTCCCCCCGCGCGCGCGCGCACACACACACACACACGCACTGCCCTTAGATGTGGGAGCAGCGAATGATCCTCACTTACACCCCCAACAGGGAGAAACTCTTAAAGAGTTAATGAGCCCAGTGCAAGGGTTAGGACCGCCACCTCACCCCCTTTCCTTCCTCCA
Source organism: Loxodonta africana (assembly GCF_030014295.1). NCBI lineage: Eukaryota > Metazoa > Chordata > Mammalia > Proboscidea > Elephantidae > Loxodonta > Loxodonta africana. Next base: position 10,719,884 of record NC_087360.1, on the reverse strand, counting down.
CCACCACCACCAAAAGAGAAAGTTGTCTGCAGTTGGGTTTTTCCTGCTGGCAGAACCCATTCACACACCCCTACCTCCCTGTTCATTCATTGGTTTTGCTGTTTCTCAGATATACCATGGTCTTTGCACCCCCAGAGTTTTTGCACTTGCTGGCTGTTACCTATGCCAGGAACACTCATGCCCTCTTCTAAGGGTCCCCAGAGGACAATCAAAGGGACTGGGTTGGGCCAGGGGAGTCAGCCTGAACCGTTGCTTCAAAAGAACTGGGTTTTAGCCACCCAAGATACAATAATTGGGCTCTGCTGGCCTGGAACAGAAGAGAAGGAAATGGACTGCAGGTTTAATAGCCTCCAGGAACTACTGCCTCCTTATCACAAGACCAGAAGAGAGGGATGGTGCCCAGCTACCATTACTGAACATTTTGATCAATGTTCATTTTGATCAGCCCATAGATGGATCCTGATCAAAAGGCAAAGTGTGGAACAGAACTTCAAATTCGTATGGAAACCAGACCTACTAGACCTCTTGAGATCAGGAGAACCCCCAGATCTACTGCCCAGAAATAGGCTTTAAATCTTGAGCCAAAACAATTCCATGAAGCTACTATTAAATTAAACAACAGTTTAGCGCAGTTAATAAAGATTGTTTGCCCTGAGCATTGAGCTGTTATAAGGAATTATCTAGATGAGTTCAAAGTGACAACAGTTAATCTAAAGCACAGATGAGAACTTCAAGGGGCCAAGGATCTAAATGGTGATAAAACCATATGAGTAGAGGTAGTAAGAACAGTGACACAATGTGAAGTACGTGACCAACGTCGTTGAACTGTACATGTAGCAATTGTGAATGGATGTATGTTTAGTTGTGTATACTGCCACCAAATTTTTTTTTTTAATCTGATCCTTTTACCGCAAAAAAAAAAACGGTTTTCATCAGTGGCTCGGATGGTGCCAAAATGACTTTCATTTTACCTTTATGTGACCCAAGTAAAATGGGGTTGTTGTGGGAAGTATTACATGAATTAGTTTATGTAAAGCGCTTAGAACAATGTCTCGCCCATAGTAGGCACTTAATAATGGTAGCTGTTATCATTGCCGACTAGCATTCAGCATGACACGTGTTATGGATTGAATTGTGTCCCCCAAAAACATGTGTTGTAAATGCTAAATTTTATGCCTGTGGTTATAATCCCATTTGGGAATGGGCTGTCTTTGTTATGGTAATGAGACAGGATTAGTGTAGGGTATATCTTGAGTCAACCTCTTTTGAGATATAAAAGAGATTGCTGCAAACAAGCAAGCAAGCAGAGACGGGAGTAAAGAGATACCAAGCCACATAAGATCGCCCAGGAGCAGAAGCTCAAAGAGATAAGGACCTTCCCTCAGAGCCCACAGAGAGAGAAAGCCTTCCCCTAGAGCCGGCACCCTGAATTCAGACTTCTTAAAGCCTCCTAAACTGTGAGAAAATAAATTTCTGTTTGTGAAAGCCACCCACTTGTGGTATTTCTATTATAGCAGCACTAGATAACTAAGATAACACCCAACCAGCCCCAAAGCTGAAATGGAACAGAGCACCTTTGTACTGTCAAAATTATCTCATCCTCAAAAAAAAAATTTTTTTTTTTTAAGATAAAATCCTCTCATTCTCTTTGTCTTTAAGGCAAGTGATATAAACCAGTGGATTGTGGCCACATGTGGCCTATTTGGTTTGGTTTGTTTTGATCAGTGATTTTAGAAAAATGTGAATTAATTGTCAACACTTAAAAACTGAGAAAGCACCTAAATATGGGGATTTCCAATTACTCTTTGAGAAAATCAAAAGTTTGAGTTACACTGAGCCCAGTGTAATGGAGCTAGAGCTATAGAGCAGTGGGGCTCTTTAAAGACATGATTCCTCTCCATTGATCACAGATTCAACTCATTTACAGTGTCTTCCTGGTCCTTGTAGGCCTTACTGAGTTTGTTCTAAGGCCTAATGATGAGTTATTTCCAGTTTCGCCGAGAAGTAGCTATCATCATCCCCGTTTTACAGGTAAGGAAACCGAGGATCAGAGAGGTCTAGTAAATTGTCCAAGGTCACACAGCTAAAAAACCAGAACCGAGATTCAAACCCAGTCTTTGTACCCAAATGCCTTAACATGGTAAGGGGAAGTATAACGGGAAAAAATAGTTCATACCAAACCATCCTTTTCAAAGAAGAATTATTAATAGCACACTTTGAAAGCCAATTTATTGGGATTGCTTAACAAGAGCTTACATTTTTAACTTCATCTAAATTGGAAGTGCCCTCTCCCACACTCATTCCACCTCCTTATTTTTCTCATTTAAGCACTTTGAAAAATTCTAAAGTTTTGATTAAAAAAGCAAATGTTTCTTATTTTGTCCATCCCTAGTTACTGGCAACTGTACTAAGTGTTCTTTCCTTTTCTTCTTTTTAGCTTATTTATATTGTACTCTTTGTAGTTTGTAAATTCCCTCTTACCAGCTGCTTACAAAATCAAAATGTCCTTACGGTTCCGTTTTGAATTAGGGTTCTGCAGTCTTTTGACTTGATAAACACACATATAAGAAGATATGGGTGGGTGTACGTGTCTCTCCAGGTCTCATTGGTGTATTGTTGTCTCTCCAGGTCTCGTCTCAAAATGTATTCATAGATCTTAAACTCAAATACCAGAGTCACTGACAGTTTTTTAATAAGCATGAGTACAGCTTGCACCTAAAAGTTTTAGAAGAGTTTGATCACAACAATTAGCCATACAAATGATTCTAAACCAGCCAGTTGCCGCTGAGTCAGCTCCAGCTCATGTCGACCCCGTGTGTGTCAGAGGAGGACTGTGCTCCATAGGGTTTTCAATGGCTGATTTTTTGGAAGAAGATTGACAGGCCTTTCTTCTGAGGTGCCTTTGTGTGGACTCAAACTTCCAACGTTTTGGTTAGCAGCCAAGTGCGTTAACCATGCACACCACCCAGGGGCTCCATTAATACGGAAAGATCTCCACAATATCTTAATAGATCTAGACATAGACATTGGTGATGGTTGTACAACATTGTAAATGTACTTTACGTGACTGAATGGTACATTTAAAAATGGTTAAAATGGTCAATTTTATGATATGTGTATCTTACCACAACAATAATTTTTTTAATTTTAAAGGGAAAAATTATCCTATATTATTGTCATTATTGCTGGTTATATTTTTTAAAGAATCCTTGTCTTTTAAAGATATGAAATATTTACAGATGAAATTACATGATGTCTGGAATTTTGACAATAATGTGGCTGGACTTTAATGCCCACTCCTGAACCAGTTAGTGAGGCTAGTGGAATGGGAAGCACTGATTGGCTTAGACCTGGGACACATGAAGAAGAAGGGGGGAATTGATGCTATGCAAAGTGACAACAAATGTCTCTGACATGTGTCTGTTTCTCTGCTGAAGACACTTGGGTTGGTAGCAAGAGAAAACTAATACAGCCCGTATCTGACTTCAGGGGACCACAGAGAGAAATTCAGCACCAGTCCAGCCTCTTCCAGAGAAAGCCAATGAAGGGGAGAATTAGTTCAAAAACTCTCCAGTGGCATAATTGTTTGAACATAAGGGTTCTTCGGAAAGTCCCACTACAAGGTTAACTGTGGGTATCTGAAATATTATAGGATAAATTTGATAGTGTATGTGAGTGATAATTCATTGGTGGTTAAGATCAAAGTCTGGAATCAGACAAACCTGGGTTCAAATCCTGGCTCTAGCACTTGACCCTGAGCAAGTGGCCTCTTCTCTTGGAGCCTTACTTTTCCTATGTATGAAATGGGGTTAATAATAACACCCACCTCCTAGAGTTGTGAGGTTTCAGTAAAATAATATATGTGAAGTACCTGGTGCATAATAATCCCTCAATAAATGGCATGTATGGTTGCTGTCATTATTACTAATAATACCATCATTATTACTATTATTACGGCAATAATGATCATAAACATGAAAAACTAAAATGACTCTGATTTTGAATGCAGCAACAACAGCAACAAACATAGGCTTAGGGCTAACCTGTTGACATTTTCGGTGGGGCCATTTTCATCCACCAAAATCTGATGATGGAAAGAAACAAGCACCTGTATGTACCAGGCAGGGGCTGATTAACAAGTAAGCAAGGTATGCACAGGTTTGCTTGTGCATATTTACTAATCTCAGGTAAGTAAGCACAAGTAAGCCCGAGAGTACCTGCTTATTGGGTAATCCATCCCTGCAGGCACCAAGCTCAGCAATGAAAAGGAAGGGACTACTGATACATGCAGCAACGTAGATAATCTCAAAAACTCTATGCTGAGCAAAAGAAGCCAGACACAAAAGAGTCCATACTGTATGATCCCATTTATATGAAATTCTACGAATCTATTTTTTTTTTTTATAATGATAGAAGGCAATGGTTCAGTGGTAGAATTCTCTTCTTCCGTGCCGAAGACTGGGTTCAGTTCGTGGCCGGTGCACCTTAAGTGGACACTTGCGGGTTGCTAGGATGCTGAACAGGTTTCAGCGGAGCTTCCAGACTAAGACAGGCTAATAAGTAAGGCCTGGCAATCTACTTCCAAAAAATCAGCCAACAGAAGCCCTGTGGATCACAATGGTCCCATCTCTTTGAGCATGGGGTTGCTATGAGTCAGAAGCCAGCTCAACAGCAGCTATCAACAAAACAATAACAACATAGTGACAGAAAGCAGATCAGTGGTTATTTGGGGCTGGGAGTTGCTGATTAATGACAAAGGAGAATGAGGAACTTTCTGCGGTGGTAGAAATATTCCATGTCTTTACCGGGGTGGTGGTTATACAGGTGTATACATGTGCCAAAACCCATCCGACTGTCCACTTAAAATGGGTGCGCTGTTGCACGTAAATCACATTCCATAAAGCTGATGGTTTGTAAATACCTGCCCTGGTCCAGCTGTGCCGTGGAGAAGATCGCCAAGACAGGAAGGGACAGAGGCCTCCCCGGGCATTCAGTCAGTCTTGTCAGCGCTGAGCCTGTGTTCCCACTGCAGCTTGGAGGCAGTTCAGCAGTGCAGACGTTTTTCCCACATCAGATAACTTCAAATGGCCAGTAATTGGGAAGCGAGCATCCCGGCTCAATGCAATTACCAAGCACTCCTCACTCTGCCCCTTGAACCAGCCAAACAAACACTGAGATGGAGATTATGTAAGGAGCGGGCAGGAGTGCCCTCAGGCCATCTGGGGATTCTTAGCAGCCAAGTGTGCACTCCCCTGCTCCAGCCTCCAATACAGTTTCCCTAATTGGACTCAGAATCATCAGGGCCATGTTCAGTGTTCCTGAGCCTTTCAGAAAGGGAAGAAAACCACAGGTTCAAAAAAGCCAAAAAGCCAAACCCATTGTACTGCTCTATAGGGTTCCCAAGGAGCAGCTGGTGGATTTGAATTGCCTACCTTTGGTTAGCAGCTGAGCTCTTAACTACTGTGCCACCAGGCCTCCAGTGACCCCATATAGGCCCTGACATTTTAGCAAGTCAGGTGGATTTCTCAGCGCCTCACTGCACGACTCTAGGGGGCGCCATGCATGTAGAATGCTGTGCAGCGGGCAGCCAGGCAGGCAGCCTGGAACTGTGCACAGCTGCAAGTCTCTGGCTTTAACTAGAAGCATCCCTTGAGGACTCATTTTTCGGTTTACCGGCACCTTTTTCTTTTACTGAGGTAAAATTCACATAACGTAAAAGTGACCATTTTAAAGTGCACGATAGAGTGGCATGCAGTAATTCAAACTGGTGTTCAGCCATCACCTCTGTCTAGCTCCAAAATGTCCTCACCATCCCAAAAGGAAACCTCATACCTGTTAAGCAGTCACTCCCCATTTCCCCACTCCCCAGCCCCTGGCCAACACTAACCTGCTTTCTCTATGGATTTGCCTATTCTGGGCATTTTACGTAAGTGGAGTCATACAGCATGTGACCCTTTGTGTCTGGCTTCTTTCACTTAGCATCATGTTTGCAAGGTTGGACTAGGATGGTGGGAGTAGGAGTGGAGAGAAGTGGGAGGTTTGAGAAACATTTAGAAGTATGATCCACAGGACTTCATGATGAATCGATGTGGGGACGAAGGAGAGGAGGCTGTCAAAGATAGCTCCTTAATTTCTGGCTTTAGTGACTAGATGGATGAAGATGGAGGGAAAGATGGGAGAAGAAGACGCTAGTGTTATTGTGGAACTCAATTAAATTAAATGACCTATTCTCTGAGACCACGCTTAGCCCAGGGCCTCCTGTGCTAGGCACTCAATATGGTCCTCTGTTTTCCTTTCCCTTCCCACGTTCTTGGAAGACAAGACCAAGGCCTGCCAGGGCCCCGTGACAGATAAGTTTTAAGCATTTAATGCCTAGGAAATAACACACAATAGAAGGAAGCCTCACAGCCCATCTTGGCATGTTTCTGGCAACTGCACATGGCATTCCAGCCCAATTCTGGAATCAAATTCCAGAAATTACCTTCGACCCTGCTGTATGAAGGGTGAACCTTTTTCCTGGCTTGCAGTGATTGTGGCATAAGCAGAGCATTACAGCAATGGGGTCATTGTCAGCTAGCGGTGTGCTTTTAATTCGGTGTTTTAAAACCGCTCAGATTTGTCCTCTAGAAGCAAGGCCCAAAAACAAAAATGAGAAAGCAAACATTCGGGATTTGTTACAGAAAAATTGATCCAGTCACTCATGTATTCACCAGATATTAGCATCCAATGTTATCAAGGCAACTGGTGGAAAGAGAGGAGCTTTCTCAAGGAGCTAAATCATATGGGCAGAGATTAAATAGCTCACAAACAAGAGAAAAACTGCACTCAGGGGTGATGATGTCCAGAAGCGCCTTTACAGGAATGGACGGCCTTGGAAGGATGTGGCAGACTTAGAGACAGAGAAAGGGACATTCGGAATGACCTGGACAGGGAGTGTAATTGGTACAGTCTGGAAAACTGTTGGGCAGTATCTGCTACAAGTAAGAGACAAGCCCTGGTGGTGCAGTGGTTAAGCGTTCAACTGCTAACTGAAAGGTCAGTGGTTTCAAATCACCAGCTGCTCTGCTGGAGGAGGAGGCAGCAATCTGCTTCTGTAAAGATTACAGCCCTGGAAACCCTATGGGGCAGTACTACTCTGTTCTATAGGGTCGCTATGAATCAGAATCAACCCGATGGCAACGAGTTACTACAAGCGAACATATTTATACACTATAATCTAATTTCATTCCTGTGCATCTTCCAAGTTAAAATGCATGCATTTGTTCACTAAAAGACATGATCAAAGAATGATCAAAGCAGTACGGTTCATAACAGCAAAAAACAAAACAAAAAAAATTGGAAGCAACCCAAATGCCCACCAGCAGTAGAATGGGTAAATAAATTGTAGTATATCTACACAATGGAATACCATATAGCAGTGAGAATGAATGATTAGCGACAATGTGGATAATGCCACAAATGTAGTGTTGAGTGAAAGAAGAGTACACATGGTATGATTTCATTTACAGAAAGTACAGACATAGGCTAAACTAATATATGTCATTAGAAGTCAGGATAGTAGTTTGCTTGTTGAGGGGTAGTGATTGGAAGAGGACATGGGTATGTTACACAGGTGTGTTCAGTTTATGATAATTAACCACTTATATGCACAAACAATACGGAGTATATAATTAACAAGGTTGCGCTTTTTTGTTGGAAACCCTGATGGCGTAGTGGTTAAGTGCTATAGCTGCTAACCAAAAGATCGGCAGTTTGAATCTTCCAGGTGCTCCTTGGAAACTCTGTGGGGCAGTTCTACTCTGTCCTGTAGGGTCGCTATGAGTCAGGATCAACCCAATGGCACTGGGTTTGGTTTTTGGTACCCTTTTTGGAAATGAAACTGAAATATGAATGAAGGTTTTACTTCAATAAAGTTAAAATTGGGGGAGGGGGAATTACCTGAGCACCTACTGTGTGCAAAGCCCTACATCCACCTTGTTTTACCCGTTTACTCCCCTGTTGTCGTTGTTAGGTGCCGTCGAGTCGGTTCCGACTCATAGCGACCCTGTGCACAACAGAACGAAACACTGCCCGGTCCTGAGCCATCCTTACAATCGTTATGCTTGAGCTCATTGTTGCAGCCACTGTGTCAATCCACCTCGTTGGCGGTCTTCCTTTTTCCCGCTGACCCTGTACTCTGCCAAGCATGATGTCTTTCTCCAGGGACTGATCCCACCTGACAACATGTCCAAAGTATGTAAAATGCAGCCTTGCCATCCTTGCCTCCAAGGAGCATCCTGGCTGTACTTCTAAGACATTTGTTCGTTCTTTTGGCAGTCCATGTTATATTCAATATTCTTTGCCAACACCAAAATTCAAAGGCATCAGTTCTTCTTCAGTCTTCCTTATTCATTGTCCAGCTTTCACGTGCATATGATGCAACTGAAAACACCATGGCTTGGGTCAGGTGCACCTTAGTCTTCAGAGTGACAGCTTTGCTCTTCAACACTTTAAAGAGGTCCTTTGCAGCAGATTTACCCAGTGCAACGCATCTTTTGATTTCTTGACTGCTGCTTCCATGGCTGTTGATTGTGGATCCAAGTAAAATGAAATCCTTGACAATTTCAATCTTGTCTGCATTTATCATGATGTTGCTCATTGGTCCAGTTCTGAGGATTTTTGTTTTCCTTATGTTGAGGTGCAATCCATACTGAAGGCTGTGGTCTTTTATCTTCATCAGTAAGTGCCCCAAGTCCTCTTCACTTTCAGCAAGCAAGGTTGTGTCATCTGCATAATGCAGGTTGTTAATGAGTCTTCCTCCAATTCTGATGCCGCGTTCTTCTGCATATAGTCCAGCTTCTCGTATTATCTGCTCAGCATACAGATTGAATAGGTATGGTGAGAGAATACAACCCTGACGCACACCTTTCCTGACTTTAAACCAATCGGTATCCCCTTGTTCTATCTGAACAACTGCCTCTAGATCTATGTAAAGGTTCCTCATGAGCACAATTAAGTGTTCTGGAATTCCTGTTCTTCGCAATGTTATCCATGATTTGTTATGATCCACACAGTCGGATGCCTTTGCACAGACAATAAAATACAGGTAAACATCCTTCTGGTATTCTCTGTTTTCAGCCAGGATCCATCTGACATCAGCAATGATATCCCTGGTTCCACGTCCTCTTCTGAAACCGGCCTGAATTTCTGGCAGTTCCCTGTCGATATACTGCTGCAGCCATTTTCGAATGATCTTCAGCAAAACTTTGCTTGTGTGTGATATTAATGATATTGTTCTATAGTTTCCACATTTGTTCAGATCACCTTTCTTGGGAATAGGCATAAATATGGATCTATTCCACTCAGTTGGCCAGGAAGCTGCCTTCCATATTTCTTGGCATAGACGAGTGAGAACCTCCAGCACTGCATCTGTTTGTTGAAACATCTCAGTTGATATTCCATCAATTCCTGGAGCCTTGTTTTTCGCCACTGCCTTCAGAGCAGCTTGGCCTTCTTCCTTCAGTACCATCGGTTCCTGATCATATGCTATCTCTTGAAATGGTTGAACATTGACTAATTCTTTTTGGTATAATGACTCTGTGTATTCCTTCCCATCTTCTTTTGATGCTCCCTGCGTCGTTTTAATATTTTCCCCCCAGAATCCTTTACTATTGCAACTCAAGGCTTGAATTTTTTCTTCCGTTCTTTCAGCTTGAGAAACGCTAAGCGTGTTCTTCCCTTTTGGTTTTCCATCTCCAGCTCTTTGCACATGTCATTATAATACTTTACTTTGTCTTCTCGAGGTGCCCTTTGAAATCTTCTGTTCAGTTCTTTTACTTCATCAATTCTTCCTTTTCCTTTAGCTGCTCAACGTTCTAGAGCAAGTTTCAGAGTCTCCCCTGACATCCATCTTTCCTGTCTTTTCAGTGACTTCTTGCTTTCTTCACGGATGATGTCTTTGATGTCATTCCACAACTCATCTGGTCTTTGGTCACTAGTTTTCAATGCATCAAATCTATTCTTCAGATGGTCTCTAAATTCAGGTGGGATGTACTCAAGGTCATATTTTGGCTCTCGTGGACTTGCTCTGATTTTCTTCAGTTCCAGCTTGAACTTGCATATGAGCAACTGATGGTCTGTTCCACACTTGGCCCCTGGCCTTGTTCTGACTGATGATATTGAGCTTTTCCACCATCTCTTTCCACAGATGTAGTCAGTTTGATTTCTGTGTGTTCCATCTGGCAAGATCCATGTGTATAGTCGCCATTTATGTTGGTAAAAGAAGGTATTTGCAATGAAGAAGTCGTTGGTCTTGCAAAATTCTATCATTCGATCTCCAGCATTGTTTCTGTCACCAAGCCCATGTTTTCCAACTCCCAATCCTTCTTCTTTGCTTCCAACTTTCGCGTTCCAATCACCAGTAATTATCACTGCATCTTGATTGCATGTTCGATCAATTTCAGACTGCAGTAGCTGATAAAAATCTTCTATTTCTTCATCTTTGGCCCTAGTGGTTGGTGTGTAAATTTAAATAATAGTCATATTAACTGGTCTTCCTTGTAGGCATATGGATGTTATCCTGTCACTGACAGCATTGTACTTCAGGATAGATCTTGACACATTCTTTTTGACAATGAATGCAACACCATTCCTCTTCAAGTTGTCATTCCCAGCATAGTAGACAATATGATTGTCCGATTCAAAATGGCCAACACCAGTCCATTTCAGTTCACTAATGCCTAGGATATTGATGTTTATGCATTCCATCCATTTCATTTTTGACAATTTCCAATTTTCCTAGATTCATACTTCGTACATTCTGGGTTCCGATTATTAATGGATGTTTGCAGCTGTTTCTTCTCATTTTGAGTTGTGCCACATCAGCAAGTGAAGGTCCCAAAAGCTTTACTCCATTCACGTCATTAAGGTTGACTCTACTTTGGGGAGGCAGCTCTTCCCCAGTCATCTTTTGAGTGCCTTCCAACCTGGGGGGCTCATCTTCCAGTACTATATCAGACAATGTTCCGCTGCTATTCATAAGGTTTTCACTGGCTAATGCTTTTCAGAAGTAGACTGTCGGGTCCTTCTTCTAGTCTGTCTTAGTCTGGAAGGTCAGCTGAAACCTGTCCTTCATGGGTGCCTGCTGGTATCTGAATACCAGTGGCATAGCTTCTAGCATCACAGCAACACACAAGCCCCCACAGTACGACAAACTGACAGACACGTCGGGGGTTTACTCCCCTAATGTGGACAAATAGATTGCTTTAACTCCTGCCACCCTCAGCAATGATCATTCTTGTATGTACCTCCTAGAAACCTGCGTGATGTGATATACTCAGTGCAATGGCCTGAACCATAATTAAGTCCTCAAGAAATGTCAACTATTATTGTTGTTATTATAATTACTATGGAGCCCTGGTGGCACAGTGGTTAAAGTGTTTGGCTGCTCATCAAAAGGTTGGCAGTTCAAACCCATCAGCCACTCTGTGGGAGAAAGATGTGGCAGTTTGCTTCTGTAAAGATTACAGCCTTAGAAACCCTATGGAGCCGTCCTCTGTCCTGTGGGATCGCTATGAGTGGAAATTGACTTGATTGCAATGAGAAGTGTAATTATTAATTAGTAACATGCTTCAATCAGTTGACGGACCTGCCTATGACACATATCAGTGACTCTTGACGTACAAAGTCATAGTTCTAATAATAATACCTTATATCTGGACATGCTACTAATTCCTTCATCCAGGAAATATTTATTGAATAGTTGCCATGTGCCAGGCAGTAAATACGACTGATTAAAATCCTTGCCCTCGTGGAGCTTACAGTCTCATGGGAGACAAAGCAAACGAGTCATGCACCCAACAATCTCTGATCCTGTTTTAGTTTGAGTTTGGGTTTTTTAATGGAATTCAATTACTTACAGATCAAAATTAAACTAAATGAATATTATGCTCTAAACTTGGAGTTGATGGACCTCTTGAGGGGAAGGGTGGCCTTTGAACGGGCATCAGGGGAGCCATGAATCTCTAGAATTATATGCAAAATATTGTGTGTCAGGGGATTTTTTTCTAGAGAGAAGACCCATGGCATTCTCAGATTCTTAAAAAGGCCGTTGACCCAAAAAGAGTTCAGAATCACCAGGTTCTCTCTTATCTTGCTTAAGGTGCCTGCAGACATTTTCAGAGGACAGGGCTGTGATCGTTGAAACAAACTATATTTTGCTTGATTGACTTAACAGTATTTCTCTGACCTAGTAAGCTTCTGTCCATGTCCTGCTTGTCATTTGTAAATGCCACAGCAGATTGCACTGGTGCTCACTCTAATCACTACACAAAGCCTCACCCCACCCTGGATATCAGACACACGGTGTTTCTTCCCATTTCCAACAAGGCTGCTAGGAGCACCTTGGTACAGATTGTTTTTGCCTCCTAAAGGGTTATTTTATTGGAGTGTTTTCGAGAAGTGCAAGAAGTGGGTCAAATGGTACCAGCGGTTTAATACTCTTGAATTGCAACTGATCACATTTTCAATGCAGCAAGAGTGCTATTAAAAATCACCTACAGGATGTGACAAAAGGATTGTTTTGGCTTTAATTCATCATTGATCCTCCTCCTTCCCCCCTGTAATAACAGTCATCTATTCTTGATAAAATAGGAGAGTGAACCATACTTATTACAATAATGAAAAAATATCTATTTTCTAGAAAGATATTTCATGCTTCTATGCCCTTGGAAGTTCCTCTCAAATTTTTTCCTATCATTCACTATAACCAGTGCGTCAGTTCAGGGTAAACAGGCAAGATAGGGATGGGGGGCCGGGGATAGGGGGTAAAGGGTGGGATGTTGCCATGGTAACAAAGGATTTCAGTGATGAGTATCCATGGTGATTGTTGCTAAATTCTGAGAGGTTTTAAATGCTTTATTTAAAATACATAACAACTGTGCAGCTGCTGAGGATGTTATGAAGGGAAGAGAGGAATGGGCCGTTTGCTCTTTTATGCATTTGTGCTTGGCGTGGTTGGGAAGGAACCAGATAAGGCAGTTTAAGGACAGACATGCGCCCTGTATGATGCTATTTAGTAGTTCTCAAAGACTGCGATCCTTCTAACACAGAATGCTCTCACACCTGTGGGTGGCAAAAAAAAAAAAAACCTGAGATAAACTCAGGCAGAAACCAGCCCCTACCCTGCCCCTTCCCTGGGCACCCTGCCCCCACCCTCAGCTGCTTCAGAATAGAAAAATGCGTGGGACTCTGAACAGAACTGGGAGTTTCCAAGAGGCCAGCCTCACTGGAAGCTGAAAATAGGTAGTGAGGATTGCAAAGCATGGGCTATTTCTGTTTCTTGTTTCATCCCCAAACTCACATGGGATGTAAGTTGAAGACATGGGACTAGGACCCTTCTGATTCCTAACCCAGAGTTCACTTGTTCTCCTTTTATATTAGAATGAAGTTTGGCTATGAACAGCAAAGACCAAACCTAACAGGGACTTCAACAAGATGGAAGTTTACCCCCTCCCCCCCAAAAAATAAATAAACCCGGAGACTCATGGAGCTAGACTCCCTGTATCTTGCTGCTCCACCTTATGTAGACTCCATTCTCATGGTCACCTCTTGATCCATAAGGGCTGCCTGATGCCACCCATCACATCCAAATTCCAGCCAACAGGAAAGAAAAAGAGTTGCAGAAATAAAAGCAAAAGGCCCAAACAGCTATTTTTTACAGAAGACTCCAGAAAGCGGCTATCTGACACTTCCCCTTACATATCATCTGCTACAGGACCTCACCTAGCTGCAAAGGAGGCTAGGGAAAATATTCTTTTTTCTGGGTGGCCAATTGCCTGCTAAAAAAGTACAGGTTTTATTATTATTATTGTTATTATTATTATTATTATGGGCTAAGGGAAAAACCAATATTGGGAGACAACCAGCAGTCCCAGCCACTCCCTCTTGAGTGAAAAATAGAACCAACTTACCCACCTTTGCTTTTTCCTCTTCCCCTTCCTTCCACCTCTTGCTCTTGCCTCCTCCACAAACCTCAACCCCTTGGTGAGCCTTTGAGAGTATATAAAACAGCAAATGCTTAGCTTAGTGATGGAGATTAATCTGTATTCAGAGCGTTGCAAATAAATAAAGATCTTTAAGCCAGTGGAGATCCATCTCCCAAATATGCAAAATTAGACAATTATTTTTAAAACAATGCATCTCTTAATTTGCAAATGAGCAGAATGGAATGCTAAGTAGGGTCTTATTTTGGATGCTAACTACAGTACCTTTTTCCAATTGAAGATTTTCATACTGTGCCTTCACACTTCTCCCCGACTGTTTATTAATAACTCTGCCTTTTCCTTGGTTTTAAATTATCCCTAAGTATTAAACCTGGTGTGCGGAGCAGATGCTAACTTTTGTTTTACATGAGTTGCTGAATTATCATAACCCAAAACAAAGATCCATTTCCCATTTTCTCAAGGAATGTTAGGAGATAGTACAACTTGGAGCTTGGGACCTCCAGCCAGATGGTGACACAGTCCCACCGAGCCTCAGACATGTCAACACCTGAGTGTCCAGACACATCAAGAAATACACATTATTTATACACAGAAAAACAAAAAAACAATCTTTGATGGTTATGAGGAAGGGAAGGAGAGGGATGGGGAGGAGAAATCACTAACTAGATGGTATACAAGTATTAACTTTAGTGAAGGGAAAGACAACACACATATTGGGGAAGTCAGCACAACTTGACCAAGGCAAAGTCATAGAAGCTTCCTAGACACATCCAGACACCTTGAGGGACTGAGTTACGGGGCCAAGGGCTGGGGACTATAGTCTTGGGGGACATCTAGATCAATTTGCATAACATAGTTCATAAAGAAAATGTTCTACATCCTACTTTAGTGAGTGGTGTCTGGAGTCTTAAAAGCTCGTCAGTGACCATCCAAGGTACATCTATTGGTCCCAACCCGTTCAAAGCAAAGGAGAATGAAAAATGCAAAAGATACAAGGAAAATTCTAGTCCAGAGGACTAGTGGACCACGTGAACCACAGCCTCTACCAGCCTGAGCTGAGAAGAACTAGATGGTGCCTGGCTAGCACCACCAACTGCACTGATGGGGATCTCAATAGAGGGTCCTGGGCAGAGCGGGAGAAAAATGTAGAGCAAAAACCAAATTTACAAGAAAAGGACCAGACTTACTGGTCTGATGGTGAGTGGAGGAACCCCGGGACTATGGCCCCCAGACACCCTGCTAACTCAGAACTGAAGCCACTCCCAAAGTCCACCTTTCAGCCAAAGATTAGACAGGCATGTAAAACAATGAATAACACACGTTAGGAGTGTGCTTCTTAGTTCAAGTATATGAGACCAACTGGCAACACCTGGCCAAAACCAAAGACCAGAAGGCAGGAAGGAACAGGCAAGCTGGATGAATGGACACAGGGAACCTGGGGTAGAAAGGGAAAGGGGGAGAGTGCTGACACATTGCCAGGATTGCAACCAGTGTCACAGAACAACTTGTATGTAAATTTTTGAATGAGAAACTAATTCACACTGTAAACTTTCACCTACAGCACAATACAAAAAAAAAAAACCCACCGTTAGATACCATTTTATACCCACCGTATTGGAGAAAACTGAAATGTATGACTATGGCAAGTGTTGGCAAGGAGGTGGAATTTTTATAAACATGAAGCCAGGCCAGGAAGCAGTATGTGCAGTGGACTGAATGAACACTTGGAGTCATTCCTTCAACAAATATTACTGAACACCTACTTTGTGCCAGGCACTGTTCCAGGCACAGAAAGCAAGACACAGAAAAGCCCTGTCTTCGTTAAGTAAACATTCTAATGGGGAAGAACAAACAAAATAAGTAATAGAGCATATTAGATAGTTATGAGTGCTAGGGAGAAAAGGAAAGGGGGAGGAAGCGGGTATGGGGAAAGAATTGCAATTTTAAAAAAGTGGCCAGGGAAGGGTGACTTTTGAGTAAAGGCTTGGAAGGAGACAGTCTATGTGGTTGCCTGAGGAAGAGCATCCTAGGCAGAAGAAACAGCCAGTGCAAAGGCCCTGAGGCAGCAGTGTGCCTGATAATGCAGGAAGAGCAAGGAGGCCCATGTGACACGGAAAGTGAGCAAGATGAATGGCAGGAAATTGGAACAGAGAGGGAACATGTCGGGGTTTGTAAGCTAGGGTAAGGATTTTGGCTTTGGCTTTTACTGTGGGTAAAATGGGAGCCATGGAAGAGTTTTGAGCACAGGAGGCACTTGGCATCCCCGGGGCTGCTGGGGTGAAAATAGACTGCAGGGGTGGCAAGGACATAAGCAGGGAGATCAGGAAAAGTCTACTGCAATAGTCCAGGTGCTGGTGGCTGGACCAGGTGGTAGCAGTAGGGGTGGGGAAAGGTAGGCAAGCTCCGGATAGATTTTGAAAGTAGAACCAACAGAACATGCTGAATCCAAACAGAGTTCACATCCCACCTCAGCCACTTTTTTGGGCACATCACTTAATCTCTGAGCCTCAGTTTTATCATCTTTAAAATGGGGATGGCCATTCCCATTAGAGCTGGGGTGAGGGGTCAGTGAGCTGGTGCACAGGAGATCACAGCTATTATTATCATCTGCTCCAACCCATGTCCATCCCCTCCTGGGTCTGCTGACCAGCCCGTACAGCCTGAGGAGGCCACTGGGGATCGAGGAGCAACGTTCAGGTGTGGAAAAGGGAATTGGATTAGATTAGAGTTGTGTCTGAAGGTGCTGATGTCACCAGCAACACAGAATATGGCTGGTCACAGGCATGGGAGGGGACTGACCTACAGGTGACCTGTCCTCGGCAGAGGCCAGGAGCCCTCACTGTCCCAGACCTGCCTTCCCTCTCTCCAGCCTCAGCCTCTCCCTCTGCCTCTGCCTGTCTCCCCTCCTCCCTCCATTAACTGCAGCCTCTCATCCTTGATGGAGGAGGTTCGTGCTGCCTCGGATGACCTTTCTGCGCACTGATGATGTGGGGAAGACAAAATAATGACGCCCTTCCTGTCCTGGCATCTTTCAGCTGGGGACCCAAAGAACTTTTCCAACATTAATGAGGCCGCTGACTCTCCCAGCAGCCGAGCATTAGGGAGAAGATCACAGACAGAGCCTGAGACAGGGCTGTCAGAGTCTTTGCTGCTGCCCTGAGAGCCCTCTGGGAGGAAGATGAGCTAATACAGAGCAATGTCCACCCCGTTCTGCAAGGACAGAAGAATCTGCCCTTTGGGCCACTTCTTTAAAAGATGGTAAAAATCCAGCGCAGAGCAAGGAACCCAGAAACCCTTAGAATGTTTGTAGAAGGCATCTGATATGATTCACACTGATTACCAATGATCAGCTGATCCATTTCTGCCACCATCGGCAGGAAATCAGCATAACATCATTCAGTCAATCAAACATTTGCTGTCATTTCATGTGTCACTCAGCCATGCTTTTTTCTGACTTCTATATTTAAAATAGCATCTGATTGCTCCCACCACAACCTCCTCCATCATTCTTTGTTTTCTCACCCTACTTTATTTGTCTTGCATGTGTTACTATATGGGGCAGTTCTACTCTGGCCTGTAGGGTCGCTACGAGTTGGAATCGACTCGACAGCATTGAGTTTTTTGGGTATTACTATATGAAGTTATGATTATAGAGCTATTATTTATTATTTCTTCCCTCATCTGAAAATAAAAAGCCCTCTGGTTTTCAGCTGAGCATGGCCAATGGGAGTTGCCAAGAGGAGATGGAAGGGCAGGAAGAGTGTGCTGTTGGGTTATTTATTTTGCTGGCTCCCTCCCTGTGGGGTCACTGAGGGCTGCCTGTAACTCTCCACTAAGGGCCATAAACTCCTGGACGGTTGGCCCTCTCCACACCACTCTCTTCTTCTAGATTCTAGAACTCCTCCCTCCTCTAGTCCTTCTGGGCTTAGGAGCAGCAACAGCTCTGCTATTCCTCGCGCTGGGGTGCTGTACTAGCCCTTGTGGGTTCCTACAGCCTACCTTTACTAAACCCTCCTCAGTCATCCTAAGGTGGGTGAGCACCTGTCTTCTGATGGGAGCTGACAGATCTCTCAGGGGTGAGGGTGTGAAAGGTAAACCATGAAGGCATATCATTTTTTCTGTAACCATTGCTGTCACTGACATCACCTGCCTGGCCCCTGAAGATTCTGGTTTGAGACCCCAAATATAGTATCTCTCTTGGGCCCTTGAACTGGGAAAGGACATAAAATGTTTCTGTTGTTAGGTGCATGGGAAATCCAAGAGAGAGAAGAAAGCAGAAGTGCAGAGAGGAGCAGGGAAGAGACTAGGTGCCCCAGAAAGAGACAGAGAGAAGAGAGACGGAAGAAGAAAGAAGAGCAAGGCTGCCTGGGTCTTCAGCAGCTTCCAAGTTCCTGGTTTCTTCCTGTCCCTGGAGAGGACTGGCCATACTTCCACCCTCAGGGCCTGTGAGCCACCCTACGGCTCCCCACCACCACTGCCACCACAGAGCCCCCCCCCCCATGCTTGAACTAGTGCGGGAGTAGGTTTCTCTTGCTACGAAATGATCCCTAACTGCAGAAGAGCCTGGATAAGACCCCAGGTCAGGTGGGCCTTTGTCATCTTCTCACTACCCAGCATCCGTTTCCTTTTTGACTTGGGGAATTACCTGACTCCTTTTACATCAGTGGAGGGGCTATCCATTTAGGTGCTCATACCACCCTGGCCTGGGGACTGTTCTTGAAAAGACCCTGCTCCTCTGGCCATGCCTCTTCCCATGGGTGAGGAGTTTATGGGGCCAAAGGGATGTGCCCATCTGGAGTCCATGCCCCTCCTTCTAGACCTCATTCTAGGTACCCAGGACTCCTGCTTCCAGGGTCTGCTTGGGCCTTTTCTCTGGGTTGTCCCCTAAGGGTGAACCATGCCACCACTGTGGGCCCCTCTAGGCCCAAGGGGTGGCCAAGGGGTAGTTGTTTGTTGGAGGCTGTCGAATCAAGCTTGGACACATGAGCTGGAGGTCTACCCGAGGGCTCTTGTGGAAAGAAACAGGACTAAGGGCTGGAAGATAAGGAGGGGTGGGCCATGGGCCAAGAGCCAGCTCTTCCCCAGTCACCACATTCTCACATTCTGTCTATATCTCTGAGGGGTTTGAGATTTTCTAAACTCAAACTTGGCCTTCCAGGTCCTTATTCAGGTACATGTACCAAGGTAAGAGGATAGATCATATCTTATTTAACAGCTTATTAGCTTGATTTATAACTTGTATTTAGACAAATGATACATGGGCCTCCCTTGGAAACTCTGGTGGCACAGTGGTTAAGAGCTACGACTGTTAACCAAAATGTCGGCAGTTGGAATCCACCAGGCGTTCCTTGAAAACCCTCTTGGGCAGTTCTACTCTGTCCTATAGGGTCGCTGTGAGTCAGAATCCACTTGACAGCAGTGAGTTTGGTTTTTTGGTTTTTATATTCTTGCCCTGGGTCCTGCAAATGTTAGGGATGGGCCTGCAAGGTGACCTCACTAAACCCCAGGGCAAGGAGCAGGCATGTAACCCAAGCCGGACCAGCTGGATGTCACATTCCTATAGTCTGTATCCTGAGCCTCCTGATTAAAGCCTTTGACTTAACTGACCCAGAGTTGGTTTCTGTTCCTTGCAACCAAGGAACCCTGACAGATACACCAGGTCTGGCCAACCCTAAGTTCATCGTTCTTTCCATTAGAAAGGAGACAAATACACACCAGGTCTGTAACAAGGAAGATACAGAGAGGGTGGGAGAGGAATGGAGGAGGTTATTCTCAGGCACATCTCAGAAGGAAGGATCCAGGAACTGAATTGGGTCCACTGCTTCCTGGCACTCTCCTCCCTAACCGGAGACCTAAGTCTTAGCCTCCCATCTTGCCCTCCGCATCTGCACCACTGCCCTGGGGCAAATTGTGCATCAAGATCCACTAAGCTGTGTGAAAAGTGTATATGCACTCAGTTTCAGCCTCCATCCTTAAATGTACTGAACAAAACAAATTTTTTTTTTAACTTTTAGCTAGAAATCATCAAAGCCTCCACACTTGATTCTCTGTCTTTTGTAAATATATCCCATGCCCTACAAGTGATCTCACCGAATAGATGAATAATAATCTAGAGAGAGGACTGAGGACATTTACATCATTTAAATGAGAGCCTCTTTTATGCAAAATTATTATTCAAATTCTGCAAACACTGTCCTCTTCGCCCCAGTGAACTTGCTCCAGCTGGGGGCAGCCCACTCACTGGGGGCAGGGGCAAGAGGGAGGAAGTGAGATTACCAGGACAGTAGTAAGAAGACTGGGAGAGAGTACAGAGAGCTGGGAATGGTCCACGGGAGAAATCAAGCCTTTTAAGCCAAGTTCAAGTGTGCATGGCTCTCTCATTCAAAATATGCAAAAATCTGAGTCATCCCCCTGGCAGATCACACGGAAATGAGCCCTCAGTGAGTGTTGTGGCTCTAAATCAAGAAGACTTGTGACAGCAGCTCCAGATATTCCGAGAGATCTGGAAGGATAGAATTCCCACCCAGCAGGGTATCTTGTACATAAAAAAAAAAAAAAAAAAAATTTACAACCTGGAAAAAATGTTCGTTTTCAGGGAAAATGGGAAAAGGATGGAATGTTTTGCAAAACAGAGACTGGTATCCGTTATTATTGTGGGTGTTGACAACACTAATGATAAACCCATTCATTTGCCAGTTTGTTTTTTTTTTTAAGGAAATTGGATTGTGACACCCTTCTGCTTAAAGCCTTTTTGCAGCTTCCCATTCTACTAGAAACATATCCAAAGCCCTCACGTGGAGGCCTCCCTCGCCCTGCCTGAGCTGGCTCCTTCCTACTCTTCCAGCATCTTCGCAGGCTTCTTGCCTCCTCACTCGCCTTCTGTAGCCACCAGAACGCGTTGCCATTTGAGTCGATTCTGACTGATGGCAACCCTACGTGTGTCAGAGTAGAACTGTGCGCCTTTGCCATCTTCGTTCCCTACTGGCTTCTGGTCTCTTGTGCTCTATTAAACACCGGAAGATTCTCAACTCCTGTGGTGTCCTGCCTGAAACCTCTATCCCACCCGCAGGGCCTCTGTCTGGACTGTCACCTCCACAAGAGCAGGCACTTTTGCCTAAAACAGTGCCTAGCACATAGTTGGGGCTCCATAAATATCTGCAGAATTAAGGACTGCTGTTCCCTGTCCTGGAAGACTAGAACCAAATCTTTGGCTGGCTGGCTGGTTCTACTTCACGTTTCAGGTCCATGTCACCTCCTCAGAGAGGCCTTCCCTGACCACCCTACCCAACACTCCCTACTCCAGTCATTCTCTAGCCCAGGGGTCAGCAAATCATGACCCACACTCCAAGTCTGGCCCACTGCCTATTTTTGTAAATGAAGTTTTATTGGAACACAGATATGCCCGTCCATTGACGCACTGTCTGTGGCTGCTTTCATGCTACGAAGGCAGGGTTGAATAGCTGCAACAGAAACTTTTACAATTTTACAGGGAAAGTGTGCTGACCCCCACACTAGCCCATTATCCTGCCTTGTTTCTTCCTTCAAGGCATTTCCCACTATTTGAAATTGTCTTATCATTTGTTAACTTCCCAATTTGGCCATCAGGTCTCAGCCCAATGCAAACTTCATAAGGGCAGAGATTTTAGCATGTCTTGTTCACTTGCTGTATCTCTAGTGCCTAAAGCAGTGCCTGGCACATGGTAGGTGTTCTGGTTACACTTGGTCCCAGCTATCTGCCTGCTCTCCCCCTCATCTTCTGCCCTACTCTAGGCCCTGGGTTGGGGGCTGACCCACTGCCTTCTGCCGTCTGGCTTTGAGGCAGGTCCAACCAGTAGTGATGGAGACAGGAAGGTAGGAGGAGGAAGAGGTCAAGATCCTTCCTCCTGCTCCCTCTCTCCAAGACGCTGTTCTCTGGCAATGGCTGTGCACCTCCATGATGACAGCTCCTGTCAGGTGGCCCCTCCTCCAAGGTGCCACCAGTGGCTGGGTTCCCCAAACTCATTCCCTCCCTTTGCCCACTGTGCCTCAATATACCCTTTAGTACCCATGGCTCCACTCATAAAGTTTTTTTTTTAATTGAATCTTTTTTTTTTTTTTAATATTTTATTGTGTTTAAGGTGAATGTTTACACAGCAAATTAGGTTCCCGTTTAACAATTTCTACACAAATGATTCATTGATATTGGTTATGTTTTCACAGTGTATCATCATTCTCATTCATTCCGTTCTGGTTGTACCATTTCCAGTACTTTAGTCTCCCTGCCCCCTTACTTTCTCATCTTTGCGTAGAGTAATTTTTGACCATTTAGTCTCCTACAGTTGATTTTTTTTTTTTAAGAAGCTCATTACTCACGGGTGATATTATTTTATGAGCTAATCTGTTATTTAGCTAACAGGTGTCCTCAAGAGATAATTTCAGTTTAATGTTTGAAATGTTTCTCAGGGCAATAGTCTCAGGGAGTCCTCTGGTCTCAACCAGTCCAGTAAGTCTGGACTTTTTAAGAATTTGAGTTCTGTTGCACAATAAATAGTCCTTTTATTGAACTCTCCAAATTACCCAGTTGTGTACCTTTCTTTGCTCCTGAAACCCTGATACAGTAGCTGTTCAATAAGTACGTGTAAAAAAATAAATGAATGAATAAGTCGAAGAATGGGTGGAGAAAGAGGAGAAACAGGATTATGGTAAGCATTAGGGTCAAGGTTAAGGTCAGGGTAAGGATGTTAGGTTAGAGTAAGAATTGTGGTTAAGGTAAAGGTTAAGATTGGGGTGAGGGTAAAGATTAGGGTTAGGGGAAGAGTTAGGGTCAGGGTTAGAGTAAGGGCTAAGATTAGAGTATGTATGAGGATGGTGTTAGGCTAAGGGTTTGTTTGCAAAGCAGAGAGCTAGGATGACAGAGAAGGCTAGGCAAGCTGCGCACAGCTATCGGATATCGTGTTGGAAGACTCTTCTACCCTGTCTGCGCTGCCCAAGGGAACTCGAGGTGACCCGACTATGCAAAAGCCTGTTCATTCCAGTGGCCGAAGGTCAGCTGGCACACCCTCACTCCAGTCCACAGACAGTCCATTATACCACCAGATGTAAAAACGATGGCCCTTCACAAGTGGCCAGGCGTTGTGACTAAAGGACACTAGAGCCGAGCCTTGAGGAAGGTCAAATCAGAGGAGTCCGGGATGCCTGGAGACCTTCAGGGAATCATAGCCCAGACTCCAAGGCTGTGAAAGGAAGACATTTTTCACTCGAGACAGGCAGTGTCTGAAGCTTGTAAGTGCTGCTGCTTAGAATATTTGCAGGAGCTCCCATCTGGTTCTTCTTGCCTCCAATGCAGGCATTTGGTAACTTAGAGAATTCTCCATTCTTAGAGTGTCCAGTGTTGCCCAAGTTTCAGTTTTTCAAAACCAGTCACTATGTTGCCATATCCTCGTTCTACCTGCTTTATTATTTATTTAGCATTTTCTTTAGACTCTCATGCAGCACATTTCCCCCCTCCTTTTTTTTTTCTTTAAATAAATTTTTAAAGGAAACATTATGTCACCCACCAGCATAGTAGAATGGTTAAGAACACAGGCTCTAGAGCCAGGCTTCTTGGGTTCAAATCCTGGCTCTGGTACCTGCAGGCTGTGTGACCATGGGCAAGAGCTTTAACCTCTCTGTGATTTGGTTTTCTCATCTATAAAGTGGAATAATAATAGTATCTTATCTTTTAAGGTCTTAAAAGGTATTACAGACTGAATTATGTTCCCCCAAAATATGTGTTGTAAATCCTAACCTTTATGCCTGTGGTTATAATCCCGTTTGGGAAGGGTTGTCTTTGTTATGTTATTGAGGCAGGATTAGTATACAGTATGTCTTGAATCAATCTCTGAAGATATAAAAGAAATTAAACAAGCAAGCTAGGAAGCAGAGATGGGGAAAGAGATGCCAAGCCACATGAAGACTGCCCAGGAACAAAAGCTCAGAAGAGACAAGGACCTTCCTCCAGAGCTGACAGAGAGAGAGCCTTCCTCTAGAGTTGGCACCCTGAATTTGGTCTTCTAGCCTCCTGAACTCTGAGAAAATACATTTCTGTTTGTTAAAGCCACCCACTTGTGGTATTTCTGTTATAGCGGCACTAGATAACTAAGGTAAGAGGATTACAAAAAAAAAAAAAACCTGTTGCCATAGACTCAATTCCAACACAGAGACCCTATAGGACAGAATAAAACTGCCCCGTAGGGATCCTAAGGCCATAATCTTCACAAGGAGCCTGGGTGGCGCAGTGGTTAAGAGCTATGGCTGCTAACCAAACAGTCAGCACTTTGAATCCCCCAGCTGTTCCTTGGAGATCCTATGGGGCAGTTCTACTTTCCTATGGGGTTGCTGTAAGTTGGAATCAACTCGATGACAATAGGCTTGGTCTTGTAATCTTTTCGGAAGCAGACCACCACATCTTTCTCCCTGGAGTAGTTAGCAACCCAAGTGCTTGACCACTGTCCCATCAGGGCTCCTTTAAATAAAAGGATGAGAATTAAACGACATTAAAAAAAAAAAAAAAGTGAATCCTACTGTAAACAGTGGACTTCAGTTAATAATAACGTATTGGTATTGGCTCATCAGTTGTAAAAATGTACCACAGGAATGCAACATGTTAGCAACTGTATATGGGCATTCTCTGTACTTTCCGTGCAATTTTTCTGTAAACCTAACACGTCTCTGAAAAGTAAAGTGTATTAAAAAAATTTTTTTTAAACAGGAGAGGATTAAAAAAAAAAAAAACAGTAAGCACTATATAATTGTGGTGGTGGTTGATGTTATAAATGGAGAACCAGGGGAAGAAATAAATACGAAATAAAAAACAATGTTATTACATTTTCTTTGTAAGAGAGATTAGCAGATACCAGGTGTTAAAGCTATATTTC
Organism: Loxodonta africana; assembly: GCF_030014295.1. Taxonomy (NCBI): domain Eukaryota; kingdom Metazoa; phylum Chordata; class Mammalia; order Proboscidea; family Elephantidae; genus Loxodonta; species Loxodonta africana. The sequence continues at coordinate 10,695,007 of NC_087360.1, read as the reverse complement.
ACTACCCTTCTGTTCTCTACGGTGCCTTACGTGTTGCTGTGATGCTGGAAGCTGTGCCAAGGATACTTCAAATACCAGTAGGGTCACCGTGGGGGACAGGTTTCCGCAGATTTACCAGACTAGGACAGACTAGGAGGAAGTGATCTGGTCAAAAATTAGCCAGTGAAACCTATGGATCACAACAGAATGCTGTCCAACTCCCTTGGTTTGGATACATCATCAAGAGGGATCAATTGCTGGAGGAAGACATGGTGTTTGGTGAAGCAGAGGGCCGGCGACGGCAAGGGGGACCCTCGGTGCAACGAATGGGCACAATAGCCGCAACAATGTGCTCAAACATGCCAGCCATCCTGACGATGATGCAGGAGGGGGAAACGTTTCGTTCTGCTGTTCATAAGGTTGCTAGAGTGGGAGTCGACTGGACAGCAGCTAACAACAACAAAGCTGTTAGCACAAAGCTGAATTTTTCTTCATAAGGTAATCAGAAAGACTAAGGGAATTGAAAAAGAACCTTTTAACCACATGATTCCGTGGTATCTAGAACTTCTCCTTGTATTGTCTAAAGTCATCCTTCCTACCATACCCTGTATCACACTCAGGTTTCCCCCTCCAATCACAGTGAGAGACAGGGGTCCAGAAGACAGAAGACACCTGCTTGTGGACACAGAGCAAATTAATACAGACATCCCCCTCAGCCCACCTGGAGGTTCTCTTGGCATAAAGACTCTTATCCCAGAAATGAATAACTGAGAGCCTCAGCCTAGCACTCTGTTAAACGGGTTTATATCTCAGGCATCCAAGAAGAGGTGCCCTGAAATGTAAAGAAAAGCTTTTATAAAATTATATAAAAACTTGAGAAGCAGTAGTGGTCGTTACACAAGATGATTTGCGGAAGCCTTGAATATTTTCATCTTCTCCAAGCTACCTTTATGGAAAAGACCCACGGTAAACGTGAGGGTTTTAGCTGTTCTCCCTGGGGTCGCAAACAGTGGTGTATTGAATCAGTGTAGTAGTTAGCCTCAGGAAACTTTTTTTTTGTGCCACTAAAAACGCCTGCAATATTCTCCTTTAGTGTTTGAGATTAATTCCAATATGCATTCCTAAAGACAGAGAAAAAATATGTAAAAATTAAAATGCCAAGCTGGAGGGAGTAAGATTAGATGATAGGATTTGCCACTGTGGGAGGGTGGGCCGATTACTTCCCCTCTCTCAGGGTCTGAGTTCCTCTCGTGGTAAAACAGGTAAGGGAAACAAATGGTCTCTTAGCACCTACCACTTCGGTGCAGGCACACACACACTCACAGAGACACAACTACCCGCTCCTTCTTCTAACCCTGCTGCCTCAGATACCTAGGGCTGCAAAAAATATCACAAGTGAACAGGGGGAGGAAGAATTCAGAAAAGCAGGGTAAAACTGCCTGTACAACCTGAAGAATGTAATCAATGTCACTGAATTGTACACGTAGAAATTGTTGACTTGTTTGTTCTGCTGTGTATATTCTCAACAACAAAAATAAATGATCTAAAAAATATGGTGCCTAGCTACCATACCACTATCGACTGTTCTAACCAGGGCTACAATAATAAATGGACCCTGAGAAAATGCGAGAAAAATGTGGAACAGAACCTCAAACTCAAAAACAAAACAAAATGAAAAACCAGACCTGCTGGACTGGTTGAGACTGGAGGACTCCCCGAGACTACTGCCCTGAGATACTCTTCAAACGAACTGAAACTAACCCCTGAGATCACCTTGTAGCTAAATGATAGAATGTCTCACAAAGTAATGATTATCACCCATGAGAACTGTGCTTCTTTAAAAAATCACCTATGTGAGACCAAAGGGTCAGCAGTTAACTTTAAAACAAAGATGAGAAGGTTAAGGGGGCAGAGAAACTGGATTAATTGGAACAGAACAAGCAGAATGGAAACAATGAGAATGTTCACACATTGTGAAGAATGTAACCAGTGTCACTGAACAACTTGTGTAGAAGTTGTTGAATGGGAACCTAAACTGCTGTGCAAACCTTCACAGAAAACACAATATTATTTTTTAAATTATCTTAAAAAAAAAATATATATATATATATATATATATATATATATATATATATATATATATAATGAGTGGCTTTAAAGAACAGAAACTTATTTTCTCACAGTTCTGCAGACTAAACATCCAATCAGGGTCTCAACCAAGTGGATTCCTTCTGTGGGCCTCTCTCCTAGTTTCCGGTGTCTTCTGGCAATCCTTGCCGTTCCTTTGCTTGCAGACAGGTCCTTGTGTGGCATCTGTCTTACCCCATGTCTCCTCTGTTCTTTTTATAAGCTACCTCTCAGAAGTGATTAGGTTTAGGACTCACACTACCCTGGCATGACCAGGTGACCAAAGAAAACCTGTATTTCCAAACAGGATCATATTTACAGGTACAGGGGTTAGGACTTCCGCATTTCTTTTGGAAGAAAACAATTCAATCTGTAACACCTGCTCTTCCCCACGTAATTCCTTAGTAGAATGCAGCCCATCCTGCCAGTCACCCAGACTTGAGACCTTTGAGCTCCATCTCTCCTTCATCACACACAACCAAGTCATCACACCAAATCTTGCTGATTCTATCATTTTTTTGCTTTTATTTATATAATGCTTATTATCTTTTTAAAAAATGCGCTAGGAATGCTTTAAGCATTATCTCCTTAACTCTTTACAACAATTAGAATGGAATCTTTTATTTTGCTGCCCAGCACCCACTCCCCCTCTTTCTGGTAACAGCACCCCTGTTTTCCTCAGGGGTACCACCCCTTCCCCAATCTCTGTCCATGTAGCTTAGGTAAGGCCAACCTATACCCTCTTTCAAACGGTAGTCAGCGACCCAGGCCTGACCAGTGAGTGTATGTATTCCATTCCCCTGGCCATAGGAATTGGCTCAGAAATGGGCACGGGACCTGTGGTGATCCAATCCCATATTTTTTATAAGAACTATTAGGAAAGAGGTGCGCTCTTTCATAGGAGTTACTGAGAAAGTGGAAGGTAAGCTCAGAGATACTGGCTGCCGTCTTGCCACCATGAAGAGGGAGATGGCCAAAATAAAGTCAACAATGAGCAAGAGATAAATTACAACTAACATTATCAGAGCCCCTGGATCCAGCCATTCCTGAAATTGAACCAATCTCTAATGAGCGTGGAACACACACAGCTATCTTAGTGACAGAACGAGAAGAGAGTGTCTCAGGCTAGACAGTGAAGCACATGGAAAGGCCCTGAAACAAGCATTTTGGTGAAACAGAAAGAAAGCCATCGTGGCTGGGGCTCAGAGAGCACTGATAAGCGAGAGTGGAAGAAAATGAGTTCTCAGAGAAAGGCGGGTGCCAGACCATGCAGGGTAAACCACAGTAAGGATCCAGACCTTTATTCTAAGGGGAATGGGAAGGGTTTCAGGAAGGGAGGATTAATCATCTGATGTGAATTCTGCAAATCTCACTGGGGCTGCTTTGAAGAGCTAGGGTAAGGAGGCAAGCAGGAGGGATGTTGGGTAGATCATTGGGGGACTATTGTAATCAGCGGGCGAGAGGAACAGCAGCCTGAGACAGAGTGCCACACATGCAAACTGCTGCCCTCGGAAAGACCGTACGAAGCGAGGGAAGCTGGCCACATCTTCTGCCTTTGTAGCGACACAGTGTGAGAACCAATGCGACTGCCGAGGCAAGCTTTGCCGCATGCCAGCAGGCCGCCCCAGCCAGCGAATCATGGACGGTGAACACAGTCAATAAATCTGCCGTCACTGAGCGGGAGCGCTGCTTTGCATACAGATGGCCACTAAGCAAGGAGCCCTGAGCTATTTCACTGGTTGAATTCACAGTCACCCTTAAGCTTAGAAGAACCTGGAAGCTGGGCAAACTCTGTCTACCAGACAGGGCCCTTTGTACCTGTTCGTTTGTATCTTCCTGTTATACATGTTTCAGTAATTTATTCTGAATATTTTCCTTGAGTTAAAAAAATGGCAGATGTTAATTATGAAGGGAAAAGTTTCCTTTACAGAGGAGAAACTGGGCATCACCTTCACCAAATGATCAAGGCTAACGTCATCAGTAATGAGACAAATGACATCACAGGCCTCCTGATGGAGAAGGACATAACGTCACCCGGGCAGTTGTTGTTGTTAGGTGCCGGCGAGTCAGTTCCGACTCATAGTGACTGACCCTGTATACAACAGAACAAAACACTGCCTGGCCCTGCGCCATCCTCATGATCGTTGCTATGCTTGAGCCCATTGTTGCAGCCAAGTAGAGGGTCCCTACTGGTCCTTCCTGATAACATGTCCTAAGTGTATGAGACAAACTCTCGCCATCCTTGCTTCCAAGGAGTATCCTGGCTGTATTTCTTCCAGTACGGACTTGTTCTTTCTTCTGGCAGTCCGTGGTAGATTCAATATTCTCCGCCAACACCATAATTTAAAGGGATCAATTCTTCTTTGGTCTCTCTTATTCATTGTCCAGCTTTCACAAGCATATGAGGCAATTGAAAATACCATGGCTTGCGTCAGGCGCACCTTATTCCTCAAAGTGACATCTTTGGTTTTTAATACTTTAAAGAGGTCTTTTGCAGCAGATTTGCCCAATGCAATGCATCTTTTGATTTCTTGACTGCTGCTTCCATGGCTGTTGATTGTGGATCCAAGTAAAATGAAATCCTTGACAACTTCAATCTTTTCTCTGTTTATCATGATGTTGCTTATTGGTCCAGTTGTGAGGATTTTTGTTTTCTTAATGTTGAGGTGTAATCCATACTGAAAGCTGTGGTCTTTTATCTTCATCAGTAAGTGCCCCAAGTCCTCTTCACTTTCAGCAAGCAAGGTTGTGTCATCTGCATAATGCAGGTTGTTAATAAGTCTTCTACCAATCCTGATGCCGCGTTCTTCTTCATGTAGTCCAGCTTCTCAGATTATTTGCTCAGCATATACAGATTGAGTAAGTATGGTGAAACAATACAACCCTGACACACACCTGTCCTGATTTTAAACCACACAGTATCCCCTTGTTCTTTTTGAAAGACTGCCTCTTGATCTATGTAAAGGTTCCTCATGAGCACAATTAAGTGTTCTGGAATTCCTATTCTTTGCAATGTTACCTATAATTTGTTATGATCACACAGTCAAATGCCTTTGCATAGTCAATAAAACACAGGTAAACATCCTTCTGGTATTCTCTGCTTTCAGCCAAGATCCATATGAAATCAGCAATGATATCCCCCATTCTACATCCTCTTCTGAATCTGGCTTGATTTTTTGGCAGTTCCCTGCTGACGCACTGCTGCAACCTTTTTTTATTTACCTTAAGCAAAATTTTACTCGGCAGTAGTTTTGCCAAAAGTATTTAACTTGAATCCAATCGCAAGGAAACAATCAAACCAATCCAAATTGAGAGACATGGTACAAAACTTGTCTGTGCTCTTCAGTTACTGAAGCCAGGGAAGACTAAAACAGGCAGGGGAACTGTTCCAGACCACAGGAAACCAAAGAAAAATGACTACTAAATGCAGTGCATGATCCTTGATTGGGTCCTGGTTTAAAACAAAAAACAGCTATAAAGGACCTTATTGGGACAACGCGGGAAGTTAAATATTGACTGTACGTCAGAGAATAGTATCGTATCAGTGTTAAATTTCCAGAGTGTGAAAATGATATTGTTTGTGAAGGGCGTCCATGTTTTTAAGAGATGCACACTGCAGTACTGAAGGTGAAGTGTCGTGCTCTCTGCACCTAGTCCTCAGAAAAAATAATAATATAGATGGATGGGTGGAGAGATGATAGACAGACAGACACATAGATAGATCTCTTGAGCACAAATACAAAAAACGTCAACAATGGCTGCATCTGGGTGAAGGATGTGTGGGCGTTCACTGCACTAGCCTACTATTCCTGCAACTCTTCTGCAGCCCTGAAACGTTCCAAATTAAAAAATTGTGAAAAAATCAGGAACTGGTTCAACACTCACAAGTGAATGTGTGCACTCATGCACGTGCACACACACATCTACACACACAGACCAGTGTCCTGCCACCATAAGAATCGTCTCCCTAGTGGAGACGATCAGGAGGACCATGCTATTGTTGTTGGGTGCTGTGTTGAGCTGATTCCGACTCACGGGGACCCCACATGACAGAGAAGAACTGCCCCATAGGGTTTCCTAGGCTGTAACCTTTATGGAAGCAGATCACCAGGTCTTTCTCTCGCATAGCCGCTGGAGGCATTCAAACCGCCAACCTTTTGGTTCGCAGCTGAGCGCTTAACCATTGCACCACCAGAGCTCCTGGTTTTCCTGGGAGAGCCTCAATTTACAGCTGTAATCCCAACATAATGCCCCCTAAAAAAATGCTCACTCTATTTAGATGCAGGGTGGTTGCCTAAAGGGGAGAGAAAATGTCCCCTTCATCTGACTTGTAAGACATCAGCTTATATTCACTCATTCATGCAACGAATGTGCACCAGGCATGCGCCAGAAGCTGGGTTTGCAATGATGAACAAAGCCAGCAAGATCCCTGCCCTCACCGAGCTGACAGTCTGCAGCAGGGTGGGCAAACAGTGGGCCCGCTGCCTGTTCTTGTATGGCCCTCGGGCTGAGGATGATTTTATATTTTTAAATGACTGGAAAAAATCAGAAGTAAAATGCTATTTCATTGAAGGGGAAAGTTCCATGAGATTCAAATTTTTGTGTCATGTTCCCCAAAAAAGTGTTACAGCCACTGCCACGCAGCCACACTCACTCATGTGTATTATCTATGGCTGCTTCTGTGCTACAATGGCAGAATTCCACAGTCACGACAGAAATTTTGTGGCCCACACAGCATAAAATATTGACGGCCGGGCCCTTTGTAGAAAAAGTCTGCCGACCTCTGGTCTAAAGTTGTTTCTCAGTTTAGTGAAAGATAAAATAAGAGCGTATTTATAGCAATGTAGTGTCTAGCACTTAATAAGCATGCTTAATCCATGTGTGTTGGCTGGCTGCCTCAATTTACTCATTTGAGAAATGAAGATAATAGCACCTACCCTGTGGGTTTAATAGGAGAAGCATGTCCTCAGTAAACAGTAACTACTGGCAGTTATCTGGAGATCTCCTTCTGCAAACCAGACAAAGAAAACCCTATGGATCACAACAGTCCAGGCAGCTTTTCGTTCTGTTTTGCGTAAGGACGCGTAACACACTCAAGTCAAACCGGAGTAGGGTGGGTCCTAGTCCGAATCCCTTCTGAGCGGCGTCTGATAAAAGGGGAGAACAGATACGGAAACAGTCATACACAGGAAAGACAGATGCCCTGTGAGGACAGAGGCAGATGCAACTATATGCAGCAAAGCGATGCCAAGGACTGCCGGCAGCCACCAGAGAGGAGGCGAGGCCTGGCACAGTTCCTCTCTCCAAGCCCTCCGGAGGAACTGACACAGTTGACACCCTGATTTGGACTTCCAGCCTCCAGAACTGTGTTAACGCTGCCCACTTAGGAATATTTTATGGCAGCCTTAGGAGATTAAGACAGAAAAGGTCTGGGTAAACTCTGATACAATCCATGATCCTTCCTGCTGTGTGCTATTAGCTGGTAAATTGAAACGACACAGGAACAGTCTATGTCAATGGCCTGCAAGACATTCCCAATCTCTATAGGAAGGACACATCTTTATTGAGCACCTACTATGTGCCAGGTCATCCATTACCATTAAACTTCTCAACAACCCTTCACAAGAAGGTAGGTACCGTTATCTTCATCTTCCAAAGGACACGGAGGATGGAAGGCCTTAACTGACTAGTTCATGGTCACATAGCTAGTAAGTAGCAAAATCAGGACCCAAACTCAAGCCCATGGGGTTCCAAAGCCCTGATTTTCCCACTAACAGGACCACAAAATCGACAAGCTGAGAATGGAATGCTTTGTCATCCCCGGTAGCTAAACTAAAACTCAAATATATTTAGTATCTTAAACCAAAACACGTAATTTAACTCACCCTGATGGTTTATTCTTAAATCTAAAGATAGGAATCATATGGTCCCAAACAAGGATTTTAGTCCATTTTCAAATGTGGAAAAGGTATTAAACACAATAATCGATTCGTAGAAGGACACACCGCTAGGTGATAATCTGTATGGCTGGAGCTCAGGGCTTTTCTCTGTCCATAACCCAAGCCTTTTGTTAAACATTTTCTTAAGTCTTCATACAAAGCAGCACTTGGCAGAATCAACCCTTTAGAAAGAAGGAAATTGATTTTAGTAGGAGCGAAAAAAAAAATATAATGGTAATATGGAAAGGAAGTCAAACATGTATGAATGAAGACAAAAAAAAAAAAAAAACTACTTTTTATAAGTCTAGGAATCTGTCAAGATTCAGACATCTGTCACTTCCCAAGCAGACTTTAAGTTTAGAGTTTGCTTCCTTTAATTTTTTTTTTTTCCTTCTTTTCCCATAGTTAGTTGGATTTAACATATGCTTGGGATTTCACAAACTTTGGTAGGTGTGATACCTAAGAATATCTGAAATTGTTTTCAACATTTTATGATAGTGCTTGTCTTGTTGAGATTCTGTCTTAGGGTCTTTTTTTTTTTTAACTCTATAAGCTAGACATCATGGCTACACTAGTGATGTTAAATGACTCTAAAACCTGTGTCTTCTGACCCAATACAGATATATTCTCCAGTGACTTTTATATCCCCATGGGAATTCCTCAATATGCACTGCTTCTCAAACTACAAACATGCTTACGAACCCTCCAGTGGTCTTGTAAAAAACTTCAGATTCAGGTTCAGTGGGGCATAGTGGAGCCTGAGAGTCTGAATTTCCAATAAGTCCCAGGTGAGGCTGATGCTGTTGGTCTACAGACCACACCTTGATTGGCAAAGCTCCAGGGGGCTTGTTAGTCTCCATTCACCCCTTCAGATCCCTTCCCTGTCCAGCTGTGGGCCCAGGAGTCTGAGCCCTGTGGACCGCACTACCCAGGCAACTTGGCCTTCTAGCTTACAGATGGGCTGGACTAATGGGAGGCAGCGACAGGAAATAGGAGGGTGGGAGGAGAGACTGCTCAAGGTATTTCTTCCTCTGCTCCCTCCCTGCTGAGCTCCTCCATGCCTGCTGCTCCTGGCTCCTGCCAAGGAATCTTCCCCCAAGGCTGCAGATGGCACTAGGTTCCAGGATCACTGCTCCTCTACCGCGTGTTCTTCAGACCTAAGAGTGCTGTGGTCAGCAGAATAAAGGGGCCCCAAAGATGTTCACATCCTAATCCCTGCAGCCTGTGACTGTTACCTTACATAGCAAAAGGGAGTTACAGATGTGATTAAGTTAACCATCTTCTCAACCCTGCTCAAGTGTGATGTCCTCACTCAGGTCCTCTCTTTCTCCCTTGATTCCTCAGAGGAGCAGTTTGGTGAAAGGGAGAGGGCATGGAATTTGGAGTCAGACAGACCTACCTGGGCACAAATCCTAGCTCCCCATTTATGAGGTGAGTGGGACATTAGATAAGTTAATGAGTGTCCGTGAACCTCAGTTCATGCATCTACGGGATGGAGATCGGCCATTCATCCCACAGCCACTGAGCACCTGCTGTGTCAGGCGCCGCGCGAGGCAGTGGGCACGTGGTGGTGAGCAAAACAGACAGTGGAGGTCGCCTCCCTCGCCGGTGTACAAATAATCTGCAGCAGGCCTCTGCTAGTGTGTAGCACATAACTGGCGTCTAGTAAATGCGGGGTGTTAGCATTTCCTCCCACCCCCTTGGTCTTTTTTTTTTTTTTTTAAGATTTTTAAAAATCAACTTTATTGAGGCATAATTTACATTGAGTAAAATGTATATTAAGTGAAGAGCTTGATGATTTTTGAAAAACATATACCTGTCCACCCATGTCACCACTACCACAACCAAGGTGTGGAACAGTTCAGTTCCACAACTGCTAAGTTCCCTTGAGCTTCTTCGCAGCCCAGTAGCCCCACTTTAGCCAACCAGTGATTCGATTTCTGTCTCTATAGGATAGTCTTTTCTAGAATTTCACATAAATGGAAACATACCATATATATGCTTTTGAGTTCTGGCTTTTTTTTTTACTCAGCATAAGGTTTCTGAGATTTATTCATGTTGTAGTTCATTCCATTTTATTTGCTGAGTAGTATTCAAATGGATATGGCATAAATTGTTTACCCATTCGCTTATTGATGGACATTCGGGTTCTTTCCAGCTTTGGACTATTATCAATAAAGCTTCTATGAACATTTGTGTACAAATCTTTTGTGTGACGTATGTCTTCATTTCTCTTGGGTGGATACCTAAGAGTGAAATTTCTGGGTTGTATGCCAAGTGTATGTTGAACATTTTGAGAAAGTTCCAAACTGTTAAACAAAGACTATTTTACCTTCCAAACAGCAATGTATGAGAGTTCCAGTTTCTCTCCATCCTTGCCAATACTTCATAGCATCAGTCTTTTTTTTTTTTATTGTGCTTTAGATGAAGGTTTACAGAGCAAATTAATTTCTCATTAAACAATTAATACACATATTTTATGACATTGGTTGCCAACCCCACGACATGTCAACGCTCTCCCCTTCTCAACCTTGTGTTCCTATTACCAGCTTTCCTGTCCCCTCCTGCCTTCTCGTCCTTGCCCCCGGGCTGATGTGCCCCTTTAGTCTTGTTTTATAGGCCTTTTTTTTTTTTAATTGCGCTTTAAGTGAAAGTTTACAGTTCAAGTCAGTTGCTCATACAAAAATTTATATGCATGCTGTTATATGACCCTAGCTGCTCTCCCTACAGACAGCACACTCCTTCTCTCCACCCTGTTATTCCCATGTCTATTCAACCGACTTCTGTCCCCTTCTGCCTTCTCATCTCACCTCTGGACGGGAGCTGCCCACATAGTCTCGTGTGTCTACTTGAGCTAAAAAGCACACTCCTCACCAGTATCACTTTCTGTCTCATAACCCAGTCTAATCTTTAAGTCCTATCTAATCTTTGGCTGAAGGGTGAACCTCAGGAGAGACTCAGTACTAAGTTAAAAGGGTGTCCAGGGGCCATACTCTCAGGGTTTCTTCAGTCTCTGTCAGACAGTAAGTTTGGTCTTTTTTGTGTGTTAGAACTTTGTTCTACATTTTTCTCCAGCTCTGTCCAGGACCCTCTGTTGTGATCCCTGTCAGAGCAGTGGGTGGTGGTAGCCAGGCACCACCTAGCTGTGCTGGACTCAGTATGGGTGGAGGCTGTGGTAGTTGTGGTCCATTTGTCCTTTCCCTTGCGTCGTTGGTTTTCTTCAATCTCCCTTGCTTCAGATGGGGTGGGACCCGTGCAGTATCCTAGATGGCCACTCACAAGCTTTTAAGACCCCAGACGCTACCCATCAAAGTAGGATGTAGAATATCTTCTTTACAAACTTTGTTATGCCAGTTGAGCCAGATGTCCACCAAGACCATGGTCCCCAGCCCTCAGCACAGTAATTTCATCCCTCAGGGAGTTTGGATGTGTCTAGGCAGTGTCAGTCTTTTTAATTCTAGCCATTCTAATGGGTGTGTAGTGGTAGCTCTCCGTGGTTTTAATTTGTGTTTCCCTAATGACTAATAAAAGGAGCCCTGGTGGTGCAGGGGTCAAGTGCTCAGCTGCTAACCAAAAAGGTCAGCAGTTTGAACCCATCAGAGCGGCTCCGTGGGAGAAAAGTGCAGCCGTCTGCCTCCGCAGATTGTCGTTGTTAGGTGCCGTAGAGTCGGTTCTGACTCTAGTGACCCTGTGTACAACAGAACCAAACACTGCCTGGTCCTGCGCCACCCTCACAGTCATTGCTATGCTTGAGCCCATTGTTGCAGCCACTTTGTCAGTCCATCTCATTAAGGATCTTCCCTTTTCCACTGACCCTGGCAACCCTACAGGGCAGTTTTACCCAGTTGGAATCTACTCGAATGGGTTTTACAGGGTCACTATGAGTTGCAATCTACTCGATGGCAATGGGTTTGGTTTTTGGTTATTTAACGGCTAATGATGTTGACCGTCTTTTCATGCGTTTATTGATAATATATCTTCTGAAGTGTCCATCCATATCTTTTGCCCATTTTTTAGTTAGGTGGTTTGTCTGCTTATTGAGTTGTAAAATCTCTTCATATATTCTGGATACAAGTTCAGATACGTTTATTGCACATATTTTCTCTCCATCTGTGGCTTGCCTTTTCATTTCCTTAACAGTCTCTTTAAAACAACAGAAGTTTCGAAGTTTGATGAAGCCCAGCTCATCATTTTTTAATGGTTCGTGCTTTTTGGGTCTCACCTGAGAGAGATCTTTGTCTATCCCAAAGTCACAAAGATTTTTTTTGTTTCATTTTTATCGTGCATTCGGTGAAAGTTTACAGAGCAAATTAGTTTCCCGTTCAATAGTTTGTACATAAAGTGTTCCATGACATTAGTGCCATTCCCCACAATGTGTCAGCACTTGCCCCATTTCCATCCTAGTTTCCCCATTTCCTTTCGTCCTGATTTTCTACCCCTCCCTGCCTTCCCATCTTTGGTTTTGGGCAAATGCTGCCCTTTTGATCTCCTATAATTGATTGCTCTAAGGAGCATGTTCCTCTCGGGTATTGTTTATTTTATGGGCCTGTCTATGGCTTGGCTGAAAGGTGGTCTCCAGGAATGACTGTAGTTCCAGTTCAGAAAGATGTCTTAGGGACATAGTTTGGGCGGGGGGGGGGGGGGGGCGGTTCCTCCAGTGTCTGTTTGGCTAGTAAGTCTGGTCTTTTTTGTGACTTTGATTTTTTGTTCTACGATTTTTCTCCCACTCTGTCTAGACCCTCTGTTGTGAACCCAGTCAGAGTGGTCAGTAGTGGTAGCTGAGCACCATCTAGTTCTTCTGGTCTCAGTATCCTGTAGGCTGTGGTTCGTGTGGTCCGTTAGTCCTTTGGACTAATTGCTCCCTTGAGTCTTTGGTTTTCTTCACTCTCCTTTGCTCCAGACAGGAAGAAACCAATAGTTGTATCTTAAATGGCTGATTAAAAGCTTTTAAGACCCCTGATGCTACTCACCAAAGTAGGACTTTGTCTTTATGAACTATGTTGTGCCAGTTGACATAGATGTCCCCCAAGTCTATGTCCTTCACCTCTGAGCCTAGGAACTTCGTCCCACGAGGTGCTGGGTTATGTCGAAGAAGTTGCCCTGACTGTGGCTTTTCTGTGCTCTTGTCTCTGTTAATGTATAAGCAGCACCCTACCCCCTTAGTCTTGATCCAGACCTCATGTATAGCAGTTACTTTCCATCTTGTATTCACCCTGTGTGTGTTTTCTTTCCCTAAATGGGCCATGAAGCCCTTTAAGACAGGAATTAAAACAGATGTTTATTTTGTATTCCCCACAGCAGCTAGTCCAATGGTGGGCTCACTATGCACATTAAAAAGGGGTTGAATGAATGCATGTGTGCATCGTGTTTGGTGCTTTCGACTCTGAAAGAAAAGCTGTAATCATTCTCAACTCACTAGCCAGGATAATTAACACTGGTCTCACGTGGTGACTGGCAGAGCTTCGGCATCCTAGGAGTGCTGAGGCTGTATTTCCCAGGCTGTTCTCCTCGTCCCCACTGAGAATTCCAATCATAGCAAGGCCAAAGCTACAACACACACACAGGAGTATCTCCTGTGTTTCTAAATAAGAGGATTTTATAGAAATTGATCCTGGTGACTTAACATTTCCAGTCATGTCAGGTAGAATTAATTGTCTTTATTCCTAAACTCAAAACAAGAAAGACAGGTATATACCCAAAAGACTGAATGCTGGGACTGAAACAGATACTTGTACACCAATGTTTTTGCAGTATTACTGACAACAGCCAAAAGGTGGAAACAACCCAAGTGTCCACCAACAGATGAGCGGATGAACAAAATGTGGCCTATCCATGCGATGAAATTGTTATTCAATCATAGAGAGAAATAAAGCTCTGATCCATGCTACAACATGAACGAAGCTCGGAAACATTGTCCTAAGTGAAATAAGGCCGACACAAAAGGACAAAGATTGGGTGATCCCGCTTATATGAAATCTCTGGGAGAGGCAAATGCATAGAAACAGAAAGTGGATCAGAGGCTACGGGAGGCTGGAGGGAGGGGAAATGGAGAGCTAGTACTGACAGGGTACAGAGCTCCTGTTTGGGGTGATGACAGTCTAGAAATAGCAGTGATGGGTGCAAGAAAAAATTTTTTTTCTCTTTTAGTTGGGAAACTAAAATTTATTCAATTAAAGAAAAAAAAAAAGACCCAGAACTCAATAGGAAAGTCAAACAACATAAAGAGCTCACAGAAAAACATATTGAAAGCATATGAAAAATGCTCAGCCTCACTTTCAACAAAATGCAAATTTAATTGCACTGAACTATGATGTTTCACCTATCAGACTGACAGGGATACAAAAGTTTGGCAGCGTGCTAAGGCGGTAAAGGCGGCGCCAAACAGGCCTGTTTGTACATTGCTGGCAGGGATATAGCTCAGTTCAGCCTCACTGGGGGACAGTGTGGCATTATCTATCCAGATGACAAGTGCAAATACCCTCGGAACCAGCACTTTTATGATGGAACGTTATGTCCAAAGTTACTCGTGGTACTTAGGGATGATGGGAAATATTGCAGGTGAGAGACAAAGGCCAGAGGAGACTTGCCGCTGTATGCTCTCTTGTAGTTTTTACGTTTTGTTCTAAGTGAATGTACTGCCTACTTGGGAAATATGCAAAATTTTAAAAATCAGAAAAATTTTAAGTCTAAGTTGATGAAAAACTTTAAAAACAAACACAAATGACTGAACCAGGAGGCCACATTCAAGCATTATCACTTGCTGACGTGGCTAAAACTTGGGGGACTAGATCCCCTGAATTTTTTAGGATAGTCCTGATTAGATATAATCTTATCTTTTTAAAATAAAGGTAATATTTTAAATGCAAAACTAAATTGCAATTTAACTTTTATGCCGTTGTGTATTTATATGAATGCATGATCGGGGAGGGGATCCTTCATCTAAATACATGAGCCTGATTTTTCCTTAAAAAATGTGATCTCAATAATGATTATATTCTGAATGAAATGGCTCATTCCCAGTATTGTAATTTAGTATAATCTTTTTTATACTAAATTATACTAGGGAATCCTGGAAAAACTGGCCTGGATTACCCAAGATAGTGAATTTGTTCAATAAATTTCATCAAGAGGTTAATGCAATGAATAGATGCACGTATCAAGAATGGAAACACTCAAATACGTACCACATTATTGCAAAATGTGTCCAAAATAGTGTTGGAAAGGCCATTGGTATAGGTCATAGAAAGAAGAATCATTGATAAGTGGGGAAGAGTTGAACAGAGAAACCACTGTTTCCTTGCAAGTTCATTTCTAGAACAAGATCCAGAAAGAAACTGACCCTGACCAAACTCACAACACATTAAGAGGAACTATACTCCAGCCTGCATCTCTCTCTCAATCTCTCTTTTTCTCTCACTGTCTCTGCACACATGTTCACATGCACACATCCCCCACCGGTCAAGGATAAGCTCGAGCGATCCCTCCTCTGAAATCTAACTCTGCTGTAATTCGCTCCTCTAAGCAACCATCAGTTTAGGTTGATGCCCTCATTACTGCCTACTTCTAACTGAACATGTGAATATACATCTGTCGCCCTGACTATACTGAGTTCCTGGGAGGCAGGCATTGTTTCATTCATCTCTTCTTCAGGGTCTGGCCCCTTCTTGTTGTTGGGTGCCATGCAGCTCATAGTGACCCTATAGGACAGAGTAGATCTGCCCCATAGGGTTTCCTAGCCTGTAATCTTTACGGGAGCAGATCATCAGGTCTTTTCTCCTACAGAGTGCCTGGTGGGTTCAAACAGCTGACCCTTCTGTTAGCAGTTGTGCACTTAACCACTGCACCACCAAAGCTCCATGTCTGGTCCTTAGTAGGGACTTAATAAATCTTTGCTGAATGGAAGAGAATCTAAACTCAAAACAAATTTTTTCCAGTTCAGTATAACTATGGGAGGACCAGGTAGAAATGACTTCAAATCTGAGCATCACTTAAAATTCCTTTGTGTGTAAACGGCCCACAGGTCTTGCAGTAGGGTACTGCTGTCTTATAGCCCTTATTGTAGTGACTAGATTTTGCATCATGATGATACTTGGGGAATTTTAAGTTGTTCAGCCTCAAATCACATAATAGCAGTTCGTTGGTAACTTGTTCCCCTGTTGGTAAAATAGTAAATCTCTATTTCTGGCTCATTTTCATTTTGCAAATTCCGTGTCTGGAAACTTAGCTAGTTCTGGGACAGTAGGTTGCAGGCGGGGGAGAAGGAAGGAGGAACAGCACCTGCAATAAAACCATTCAGCTGAGGTCACGGTCCCCTTTTTACCACCTTATGGAATCCAAGAGAATGGGTGGGTGCAGTCTACATGTCATGTGATCCAATAATAAGTAGGTGCTTTCATTTAGTTTTTTTTTTTTCATTTACAAGATGACTAAGCAGAATAAACCCTTCATTCTCTGTCAATAAAATTGATTTGTTTGTTATGAGGATTTGAAGGAGCCCTCGTGGCACAGTGGTTAAGCACTCAACTGCTAACCGAAAGGTGGGTGATTTGAACCCACCAGCCACTCCATGGGACAAAGATATATCAATCTGCTTTCATAAAGATTACAGCCTTGGAAACCCTATAGGGCAGTTCTACTGTGTCCTACAGGGTCCCTGTGAGTTGGAATTGACTCAACAGCAACAGGTTATGAGGATTCCTGCTCTGCTTTTAACCTACACACTTTCTAGGGATTTCTCTTGTGAATAGGATCTATAGAATTAGATGGGCCTTTCGTGACAGGTCAAAGGACAAGATATTGCCACTGCCCTCAGCTGTGCAATCCAGGATCGCAGGAAGGATTATGGGGAACAAGCCCTCTCCAGACAAACACTGTATGCAGTACCCCTTCTAAAATCCCAGAGGCTAAAGCCACGACCGGAAAACTTGGCCGAGATCCTCCATGTATGGAAAGTTATACCTCCCTGGGACCCTCACCCTTAGCTCCTCTCCATAACAAGCATCACATTTAGAATTAGTTGTCTAGTTTACTGTCTTCCTTGCTTTGTCTTAGCACCTTGCATCTTCTGTAGTGCCTATCACAAGTATAATGAACGGCCCTCTTACCTGTGTAAGCCTGTCTTCCCTGTTAGAATGGCAGCTCTTGAGGATAGCCACCACATCTGTTGTGTTCACTGCGGTTTCCCCAGTGCCTCACACAGGGATGGTGCCTGGCATTTCTAAGGGGCTGCAGCATTTTTGCCTGGATAGATGACTGTGCTAACCAGCCAGACCAGCGCCCTTGATTATGCGCATTACACAACTAAGAAAGCATTGAGCCTGAGTGCGAGCAATAAATAGCATTTTACATGGTAAAATAAGTAACCCAAATCACTCCTTATATTACAGTAGAGAACAAATAACTATCTGTATTGATATTTATAAAATAATATCCCTTCTTTCTGCCAATGTTAATCCACATTGCTGTCAGAAGAAGCAAAGTGGCCTTGCTTGTATAAGGCCTAAACCAACTCTAAGGCAGAGCTGAAGTTCTATAGCACGTAATTCGCCTCTCCTACAAGCCTCCTTATTGTACCCTTACTTCCTAGCCCCCAAACCACTTGCATTCTGTTCTGCGTTCTCTAACCAATTCCTGTATATTTTACACAGCATATTTTTTATTCTTACTCATAAGTGCTTCCAAATAATTTCTTTTCTGTCTCCCAAAGCTATTCATATAGTAGAAACTCAGTGCTTTAGGAACCAATTCATTTATCCTACATCCCAGTCTACCTTCTGGGTAAGAGGTGCTGAACATCACCATTCTGCCAGCTAAGAGGTTCAGTGACCTATAATCCCGTTTTTACCTGGACATTTCTAATAAAGTAAATGACAGATACCATAATATAAGAAAATGGTTTTATTCCTAATTTTTAGTTCCCATACAGTTTACAAATACACGTTTACTCTGATAATACAGCTTTGCAACTAGCAAAGCAGTTGAGCTAACACCCATAAATACAGGCGGGGAGACAATTAACATCCGCTAATGTTTCTCTACATAAACTATTAATGTCATTTTTTTAAACAGTTGCAAATAGGCTACATAATATAGGTGGGCAAAAAGGCAAATCAGTGAATCTCTAGAAACACTAAATGTATAATAAACAGTGCATATTATCAACATTTACATGATTCACATCAAAATGATGACATCCTAAAACGTATTCCTTTTAAAGGATAGATTTATCAATAAAATATTACATATCTTTTAATACTCTGGTACAATACTTCTTCATATACTGCAGGAAAATCAAATGTAGGTCTAGTCATCAGCTTAATAAAGGATCCTTTTTCATTAGCTTTTATTAATAAAAGTATCACAATTAGGTCATAAATAACAGGCAAAATTATTAATTACATGTTTTGAGGTTTAGGATGAAAACTTGTAAAAATTAGTTTTGATATACAGCAAGTTATACAACACACAAAAACCAACTGTTTAATATTTTTGCCTTGTGTGAACTGCCCATAGTGAGAAACGAACAAACTTTTTAGTGATGGAAGATATGACAAACTTATTATTTTGGAACTTATTTTTCAAGAGGAAGAGGGAAAAGGATTTCAACAAAACTAAGGGCTAACACAGATCCTAATAAAGATTTTTTCTGGAAATCAGGGAGGCCATGTGCCTGCTAGATAAAACTTCATTCTCCTGACAACATACAGAAAACAAAAATGGCAGCGGGCTTGGACTTAGGTCTACAGTCTAACATTTGCCTTAGGGACTCATAATCAACAAAACACTTCACAATCGCATCCCTTTCCACGTTCCCCTGAACCAGAAATACCCGCAGGATGTTAAATAAGTTCTAAAATCCCCAGTAAAAGACCCCTAAAGATAACCGTGACCATTTTCTTGGCTCTACCAAAGCAATGAGACTGCAAAGAATACCGAGACGCAGGATATTCACACATCCGTTTTCTCACTCCCAATTAGCCACATCTGACAAGTTCCTGGCTTGAATGGGAGAGATGACCGTGACTTTCAAGAGGGCCATGCACTGATTATGAGGTGTCTTTTTTTTTTTTTAAAAAACACTATTAAGACACTGAAATTTGGCTTATTTCTTTATTCATTTTACCTCAATACCCTGCATCAGATCATAATCTTCACTGAATACTCAGCCAGCTGTGGGCTACTACACACACTTAAAGTCCACCAACAACCCAGAGTGACTCCCTGGCTGCCAATTCCAGATACGTATCTGTCACAACTCTTCTCCAGGTAGCCTGATTCACCCATCACTGACTGCTCTGGCCCTGGGCCCTTCCACATCCTCATCAACCACCTCCTTGGAACATTCATTGCCACTATCTTTATCTTTAAACCATTACCTTGAGCTCCTCCCATCTTCACAGCTGCTCCGCCTGATCCCATCCATGTAATCTCCTCAGAAAACCTGCAAGTCACCTTTTCCCAAACCCACTAGGCACACCTGAGCACACTAGGGACCATCAGAAATCTTGTCTTGGCAGAAGTTTATATAACAACATGATTGTTTGCTTACTTAACCCATTAAAACCCACTGGTCGAGTAGTAGTGACTCTACAGGACAGGACAGAATTGCCCCATAGGGTTTCCAAGGAGTGGCTGGTGGATTCAAACTGCCAACCTTTTGGTTAGTAGCTTGAGCTCTTAACCACTATGCCACCAGGGCTCCTTGCTTACTTTGTGGAGGGGAATCTAAATTAAATCAATGTCCTGTAACAAATACAGCTGGCCCAGATCAGGCATTTCAGTTCCAAGTGCAAAAACAACTGACCTTAAGCTACAGTCACAGATGTTAATGCAATAGATGTATTTGAAGCAAAACCTTGTATGCTGGTGAAAGACTCTGCCCCCGAAGTCCAGAGCCAAAGCACTACCACAACACTGAGGCAAAAGTGGGGAGCTATTCGATGTGACGATGCAGTAAAACAAGGCTTTCGTCAGATGCTCGTGACAAATACTGAACTGGGATCTCTTTCTTTACAGGCTTGACAAGAAGACAGCAGTCATTTACATTCCCCTAATTACCTTCTCTGAAGCAATTCTAAGTTCACTGGAGAGTGGTGGGGGAGGGCCAGAGAGGAAGGAGGAGATCAGTGTGCATTTTGTCAGTGAAAAAGGCAGCCATGGCTCTCCGCAAGGAAGCTAAAGACCTCAGAGAAGAACTACCAGGGCTGGGCCTAGTCCTCCTTTCAGGAACCAAAGCGAGACAGATCTGAGTAGGAGACCAGAATAACTGAATAGCAAAGTTGCTGTAGCAATTTATTATCTTTACAAAGACAACCAATGATACCTTAATTGAAATACACTCACTGAATCATGATTCAAGACACAGGTCAAAAAGGGATGTCTTTGGAAAAGGCACTTAAGGTCAAACATTAGGAAATACTACTGCTTGGTTAAAACAAAAATGAGCTACTGCTGATTAAATTGGGTTAGAGGCCAGCCTGACTGGACACCAGGGGCACTAGAGAGTGACATATTCACGCCACTCTGCGGGGACCGTGGTGATGGGTGGTTCTGCTTTCGTATGCTCTGTCCCCCTAAACACATCTATCCTTATAAGACCAGTTTTCCCAGGTGATAGTTCAAAAAATAGGGTCAGAGCTAGCACAACTGTTTCAGGAAGCCTCTTCAAGGCCCTCTATTCCTCAGACTGACTTGCAGCTTACACGTTATCGTAAGCAGCTTTAGTTTCCCGGTGTCACTAGCAGCTTCTACTTTTGCTACCTCTAGTTTTTCCATGGCACTGATAATAGCAGTCTGTTATACTGGGGCACCCAGTAGACCACATGTCCCTTGTGGAGTGCCCTCCTCTTGAACCTGGTCTGGGCCTGACCATAGAAGTGATACAGTGGCAGTTCCAGGCCTATGTCTTAAGAAGGCCTGGCCACTTCTGCTTCTGCACTCTTGGGAGCTCTGAGCTGCCATGTAAGAGGCCCAATTGCTGGAGAGGCCACGTGGAGGAGAAACCCTGAGAACTACACACAGAGAGTGAAAGAAGCCTTCCTGTCCCAGCGTCTCAGCCAACCTGCCAGCCACATGAGTGCCTACCAGCCAGACTAGCAGAAGAACAGCTCAGCTGAGCCCAGCCCAGATTGAAGAATAATAAGCAAAAAAAAAAAAAAGTAGTTGTTTGAAGCCACAAGTTTTGGAGTGGTCTGTCAGCAACAACTGATAACCAAAACACTGGTCATTCAAAGATGCCATTTTTCTAAACATAAGACAGTTACTCAATGCAAAGGAAATGTGGCCAATGTTTTCCTACCACAACCTTCACAGTTAACAGGCTGAATGGTAGTTGGTCATCTGCTAAGAAGAAAAACACCTCTTACCCTAATGTATACGTTTCCATGATTTTTTAATAGCAATGCAGAAGTAGACAGTCAACTTCTGACAGTCTGGGGCACTGGCTTAAATATCATTTAGCCTAAAGAAAGAGGCCATCAAAATGAATTATCCTCCACAGGATAACTGATGGTAAATGAAACTGTTCCCACTTCTCTAGGATATTGTTACTCAATTCTCCCACACCATTTCTCCTCTTACAAGTGCCCTATCATCCCCAATAAAGGAAAAAAAAAAAATCGTTAAGGTTATAAAAAGAAAAAATGCTGATAACTAGAATTTGAATCATCATCATCTGCAAAATATAGAGAACGATTCAACTGCTTCCTCAATTTAAAACAAAATTCTATAAAATAGAACACTGTCTACATTGTAGAGATGATTTCTTCTTATTTGAGAAAACGAGTAATTGGAAATCTGGTACTGTTGAGTTAGAGTACAGTGGTCTTTAAATGGTTTCAAATTTTGCTTATCAAAAGGTAGTCAACCACGTAATAATGCAAACCTTCCAAATTCAAATTCACTCTTCACATAAGCTTTCTTGCATCTTTTCTTGATCTTTTTTGAGAGAGGGTGAAAGTCCGTCTCTGGGGAAGAAATAAGTGACAATTTTTAAGGAATGTAAATCTAAACACTCAGCCAAGTATTAAGCTACTTTAAAGTAGATGTAAAGCTTTTAAGTGTACTACCCATTGAAATGGGAATTTCAACATGAGATACTGATTATCGTTACAACATCCATCGCACCCCTGGGACACTAATAAAGGGGATTGACAGGGAGGAAAAGTACCAGGGAGATGAACTCCCAACAACGGAGCTGGAGGATGTACAGCTGATGCAGTTGGAGGCCAGGGAGTCCAGCACCCCGAGTCACACAGTAGGTCGGAGGCCAACTGGGCCAAGAATGTGGGCGTCCTGCCTCCTAACCATCAGGGCCATGTCTCGATGCTTCCCAGAGCCAGAGCCCTGCAGATTATCTCTCAGCCCAGCTCAGTTCACCCACTCTGATAAAAATTGCTGGATGGATGACACCTGCCCTTCATCACCAACATCAACCATTTCTCAGTGGTAAGTGTTCATCTTGCCCCTTGCAGAATTAATTCCGCGTGTGATCTAACGCTTAATGAATTCTAAAGTAAATCCAGCCTGGAAAAAGAAGTGCAGGGACAGGAAATAAGCTGGTTTGTAAAACTTAATTATGGTACACTTTGCTGAAACAATTTATTTGCCTTGCTTAAAAAAAAAGCCACAGTTCATAGAAACAATTAAGCAACAGAGCATTTAGCACTTAAATACCTATTCCTGTGCTGAAGTTTTAGCAGGTCTTCTCATCTGAAACTTTTCTGCTGCTGCATCAGACCCACGTTTTCATAGACTCTGGCATTATCTTCTCTCATTCTGAAAAGAAAAGAAGGCATATTTACAGAAATGCAGACCATGCTGTTTAAACTCACATATTTATAAAGCACATCCTATAAATTCTTTGGGGACCAGACATGGTTCAGACATAGTTCCCGCCCCAAGAAGCTGACATTCTAAAAGGGAGATAAGGCATAAGTTTACAGCATAATAAAATTATGAACTTAAAAGTGTAATCAGTCTTGAGTCACTCAGCTCTCTGGGATTTGGAGAAAAGCAAGCTCTTTTCCAAGTGGGCCAAGCAAGGGAAGCCTATAGAATGATGCATTTGAGATAGACATTAAAGGATGTAGGATGTGTATAAATAGAAAGAACTAGTATTAATGTCAAGTCCATTGTCAATGAGTTGAATCCCAACTCACAGCAACCCTATAGGACAGAGCAGAACTGCCCCAAAGGGTTTCCAAGGTTGTAAACCTTTAGGGAAGCAGACGGCCACATCTTTCTCCTGCAGAATGGCTGGTGGGTTTGGACCAATGACCTTTCGGTTAGCAGCTGAGCCCTTAACCACTGAGCCACCAGGGCTCCTTAATATCAAGTCAGGGGATCTGAATAGGCAGAAGCTGCAAAAAGCCAAGCACAGGGGCAGTCAGCAGTGACTATAGATGCCTTTAGCTTCAGCTCAGGCAACAGGAAGGAGAATGGGGAACATGAAGCTGTGGTTTGGGATCTTAGGATGGAGGGCCAGTGCATTAAATGAGCCCAGATTCTTTTTGGCTGAGCAGGACGAGGATATCAACAGCTGTGGGAGACTGTCAGGAGGCACCCAGGTTATTCTGGGCCTGTACCCTCCAAAGGGGACGGCAGGAATGATGAGGCAGAAAGCCTGCTGGTCACAGGCATGCCATTGGTAGGAAGGGAGTCCTCAGGGCTGACCCTATTGCGCTAACATGTGGGGAAAGCTCTCTGGCAAGGAGTCAGAGCCATGAGTTTCTGGTTCCTTGGCAAATGCCTACAGCTGGCAATTTAAAATACCAACTCTCCCAGTCAGCCCACTGGGAAAGAACAAAGCAGGCAGAGGAAGGGGCACACTGGTGGAGAGAATACTTCGGGTTTATAATTTCATTTCAATGTTAAATAGGAAGTGAGTGTAAATACAAGCCTCATATATGCGATCTAAACTGTTTATACAGAATATTAAAGTCAGCGGAGGTTTAAAAATCCACATCAGAAGCAAATAGATGTAAGACTCTTAGGGGAAAATAAAAAGTAAATGTTATGCTAGAGAGTGACTTTACAATATATAGAAAAGTTGTGCCTTACAATTGCTATTCCCATAATCGATTTAACAAACGTTTTCCTAGCATGTTTTAGTTTAAACAAGGAGTCTGCAAAGTTTTTCTGCGAAGACCAGATAATAAACATTCTCAGCTCTTCAGGGCACATGTGGTATCTGTCATATATTCTTCTTTGTTGCTGTTTTTTTTTTTTTTTTTTTTTTACAACCTTTGAAAAATCATTCTTAGTTCATGGGCCAAACAAAAACAGGCCCCGGCTCAGATTTGGCCTGCAGACTGTAGTTCGCTGACCCCTGGTTTAAATGCCCAAAGTAGACTTCTGTTGACTACTAGAAAATTAGCAGATCAGGGTTATGTTGACCCGTTAATGGTCAATTTACTTATATTTCACAAATAGTCTTAACACATCACAGGGGGTGTTATCTCTGCAACAACTCTCTTAATTTTCCATGAAAAGAAAAATTAAATTCTTCTTGGAGACCCACTGATTGTTGGTTGTTGTTGTTGTTAGGTGCCACTGGGTCGTTTTTGACTCACAGCACCCCATGTGACACAGCAGAGCTGTAACCTTCACTGAAGCAGATCTCCAGGTCTTTCTCCCGGATAATCCTAGGTAGTGTGGCAATGAGCCTTCAGTTTAGGTAAATTAAAATTTAGCTTAGATAGCAGCATCAGCACAATCCAGAGAAAGTGCTAGTCTTGACACACTAATCGGATGACAACAATGAGCACCAATGAAATGCACACGCTACGAGCACTGGTTTTGTGTTTAAGCCTGTCTGTAGAACCATGTTCAGGTAAAAAAGCATCGCTTTCACTACTACTTACTCTGTACAGGATGGTGTTGGGGTACAAGGTGGAAGGGGACTCTGATCTCCACTGGTCTGGTCCGCTAGGGAATACTTAATATTTGTATATTCATGCCCTTTCCTCTTGCTTTTCTGAAAGTTGAAGATCACATATAAG
Organism: Loxodonta africana; assembly: GCF_030014295.1. Taxonomy (NCBI): domain Eukaryota; kingdom Metazoa; phylum Chordata; class Mammalia; order Proboscidea; family Elephantidae; genus Loxodonta; species Loxodonta africana. The sequence continues at coordinate 10,669,962 of NC_087360.1, read as the reverse complement.
GACATGTGAGGTTTTTTTTACAAGAATAAAGAAGCAAAAAAAAAAAGAGAGACAGATAGATAGATGGGTATTGACATGATGTGCAATGGTGGGAAAATTCACCTTCTCAGTGTAAATACACCGTATGGGTGAGAAGTACTTTTGAACCATCTAACGCCAAAGCTCAGAGTCACGCATTAACGGTTTACTATTCCCGAGCTAACAGAGCATTCACGTTGTCTTTGCCACGTTAGCATTACCATCTCATCATTTCTGCAACACATCAGCGGTTTTCAGGTAAACAGGTGGGAAAGGAGATCCAGAGATAAATTCACTTCAAGTAGAAATGGCACACAGGTCTATAGGATGCTGGTGCTCTTAGCAGGATTTTTCAAACTTTATTCTTGGCTCTAATGGTACTCTGAAAATTTTTTGCAAAAAAAAAACCCCATGGGAATGTAAACTCATCTCAGATACAGAGTGAACTGCATTTGGTAGGGCTCCCAGTTAGCTGATTTTTATCACCCTTCTCTGCTCCTAAATTTACCTAGAAACAACCAGTTCTGAAAATCTAATCCATCAAGTTATCATTATATAATGTTCCCTTCATTATAGGATTGCTCAGAAAATGGCAAATACTGCGAAGAATATCCTTATCGGTGGAGAACTTTCGCTCCTGCTGGTGCAAGGGCAATGGTACCATCACTTTGGTGAGCAATTACTACTACTAGTTAGTATCTAGTAAAAATGAAAAGACACATATCCTACAACCCTGAACGCATCTACTTCTTGAGAAACTCTTGCACATAAACCTCAAAGGCCTGTAAGAGGGTGTCCAGTGGAAAACGAATGAATGTGATATGTTAATATCATGAAAAGATACACAACAGAGAAGAGGTACAACAAAAAAATGCACATATATCTCAAAACAGATTTCACAGACAATGTCGACTGGAAAAAAGGCAAATTGCAGAATAATGAAACAGTATGATACCATTTGGATAAACATAAAATAATGTTATGTATCAGTTACAGATATCTGTATTTGGACTTTGAAATACAAAAAGAGACCAGAAGGCTAGTTATTATCTTGGGGCGAAGGGGGTGGAGATGGGGGATGGAGCAGGCGATGGGCATCAAAGGGAACCTCAGCTGGATGTTACACTTTATTTCTTTTATAAAAGAAAAGAGTGGAAGGAAATGCGGCAAAACAAAATGGTCAATATTGGGTTGTTGTTGCTAAAACGAGCCCTGGTGGTGCAGTGATTAAGCAGTCAGCTGCTAACCAAAAGGTCAGCGGTTTCAGCCCACCAGCCACTCCACGGGAGAAAGATGTGGAAGTCTGCTCGCATAAAGATTTACAGCCTCGGAAACCCTATCAGGAGTTCCTCCCTGTCCTGTAAGGTTCTATGACTTACAACTGACTCGACGGCAACAGGTGTTTGGTTGGTGTTGCTAGGTGCTGTCCAGTCAGATTTTCAACTCATAGCAACCCCGTGTGACAAGAGTAGATCTGCCCTGTAAGGTTTCCTAGGCCGTGACTTTTACAGGAGCAAATCACCTGGTCTTTCTCCTGTGGAGCCACTAGGTGGATTTGAGCCACCAACCTTTTGGTTAGCAGCCAAGCACTTAACCGTTGCACCACCAGGTCTCCTTAATTATGGGTTGTGGTACTGTATTTTTTTTTTTTTTTAAGTTTTCCAAAAGAAGTTCTAAAACATAAAATAAATTTAGGAATAGATAAGAGTGATGGTCAAACAGCATGATGAATGTAATCAACGTCACTCAACTGTACATGTGAAAACTGCTGGAATGGCATTTGTTACACACATATTTAACACAGTTTTTAAAAAACTGTATCAAACCATGTGATAACTCAGTATTAAAGCTATCTGTATTAAGCTCCCCAAAGAAACAAAAACATAAAAGAAATTTAAATCCATCAGTAAGGTGTCTTCTTCTTCCCCTCACTCAAAACCCACCAAAAACAACAGCTAATCAACAGTGGAAAATCTCATTACCCATAAAACAAGGGGACACTCTACTCCAGTTTACAAACTGTAAAGCATCTCTGCCATAATACTGGAGAGATGGGTGGGACAGAGGGAGGAAGCTGAGAACTGACGCGTGACCACTCAGATTTCAAACAGGAAACAGAACCTGGAAAGTAAAAGGCTATTGGCCCCTGTTAAAGTGATGACACCTAGGGGTGTGGGTGGGCAACTGTACCATCTCGCAACCATCCGTGATAAAGAATCATATGGGTCTCCCAGCAGAAAAAGCAAGTCACATATAGGGGTTATAATCAAACTAACTTTAGACTTTAACACAACCACCTCATTCTAAAAAAAATCCCACGGGACAGAAAAATGGCCCGAGAATCTTACACCCTGCTAAATTATTCTTTAGATATAAAACCAATGATCAGATATTTCCAAGCATGCAAAAACAATAAAATCCAACTAATAGAGGTAAATCAACATCAAAATAAAGAATTCAGAGAAATAGAAATCATGATAAAAGTAATAGTAGTAAGCATTGATTTAAATATAATGCTAACACTACAATCAAAATAGAAATAACAAGAATGCTGATATACTGTGAAAAATGTAATCGAGGTCACGGAACAGTATGTGTAGAAATTGTTAAATGAGAACCTAATTTCCTGGGTAAACTTTCACCAAAAAAAAAAAACAATAAAATGTTAAAAAATAATAATAATAAATATAATGCTAACACTGAACTGTGGGGATGATAGCTAAAAATTTCATAAATCATATGAAAAATCAGATGTTAAAAGACAAATGTGTGAATTCTCTTTCACAGAATTAAATGGATATCAGTTTTAATGATATTTTCTGAGTACTTACTTTGTGCCAGGCACTGTTTTGAATATATTATCTCATTTTAATCCTCATAACAACCTTTTGAAATAGATACTGTATTAATCCTATTTTATGGAGGAAGTATACAATTTCTGGGTCATGCCCTTAAAAAAGGGGTTGGCCAACTAATGGCCTATGGGACAAATGGAGCCCGAAGCCTGTTTTGCATAGCCTGTGAAAGAGGAAGACAAGCAACAGAGAATGACGTGGCCTGCAAAGCCTAAAATAGTATCTAGACCTTCACAGATGATGCCTTGTTGACCCCAGCATTAATGAGACAGCTGCTTGCCCCCCACTACCTTGTGCTGTCTGCAGCCAAAACATCCTGAAGGACAGCAGCGCTACAAGACACAATGTACCTGCGTCCCTGGACGTCCCTGTGGAGGAAGGGCCATAAAACTCCCTCACCCTCAAATCATCTGCCAGTTCAGACTTTCACATGGGAGAGAAATAAACTTTTATCTTGTTTAAGCCACTATTCTTTAGCCTCTGTTAAAAAGCAGCCAAACCAATTAACGAATAAAGCAGTGAACTTACAGTCTAGCGAAGGAGTTGCAAAAAAGACATCCAAAGAGAAAATGTTTTGTTTAGTCCACAGAGTATTTTACTTTTTTAAAACAACTGTTTTTAAAAAATTTGGAGATTTCAGTAATAAATTGGCTCAAAAAATAATGAATATCACTTGTAAGTACTGTGCTCCTTTAAAAAAAATCCCAATATGAGGCCGAACAGTCAACAATGACTTCAAAACAAAGATGAGAAGGTAAGGGGGCAGGGAAACTAGGTTAATGGAAACGGAAGAGTCAGAAAGGAAATAATGAGAATGTTCACGTAGTGTGAAGAATGCAGCCAGCCTCACTGAACAACTTGTGTAGACATTGTTGGATGGGAACCTAAATTGTTCAACTTTTTTTTTTTAAATCTGGAGAACTCATATTCAAGATAAAAATTAGTTTTTAAAGTAACTTGCTTATATGTGAGGATATGAATTTTCGAGGAAAACCCTTGGGAATATCCACTTCTGAATGGTGCCCATACATTTTTAGCACTGAAATCTTGGCTTCTATATAAGAAGCATTCTTTAAAAAAAAGGATAATTATATATTAATATTAAATAGGAGAATTGGCAGAGAACATTACTTATTTTAAAGTTTATTCTAAAGTTTAAAACTTTTAACTCATTATTTGACATAAAAATAAAAATACATAGTGACTAAAAATTGCAAAGTAAACCTGCTCTTTTACTCTATACTTCCTTGAAAATCAAAATCAGTATTTCTCTCTGAAGTGATTTAAAAAGGGGAATTTTCTAATGAGGAATAACTGAGACCAAAGAGACAGGTATTATTTCAAGGAACCAAAGTAGTCCAAAGAAAAGCGTAAAACTGCTGGAGAAGCTTTTTAGCTGACTTAGGACAAACAAGAAATAAAATTGACTCACAAACCAGACAAGCTTGTCTTACAGTCCTGTGGCAGCCCAGGCTGTCCTACAGAGTTTTTTTTATAGGTTGTTTTGTTTTGCGTTGGGTGGTTGGCGGGCAATGTGTTTCTGAGACCTAGAAAATAATCTGAAATTGATTTACCCACCACCTGCGTTCAGTGACATAGCATTGCTACCAAGCCTTTAGCAATGTTTGTAATAAATCTTAGGGCCTTGCCAATTGATGCACAGCCCGGTCGAGAGGAGGGACCACCATGATGAGACTCTAAAATCCTCTGGTATTAAATATCTTTCCATGTGAAAATAACTGATCGCATCCTTAAAGCTGAAGTTACAAAAAGCCCACCGCAGGAAGACGGAGTAAAAGAGAAAGCTCTTGCCTAGGTTACGGAGCAAGGAGACTGCTGAGACTACTTGTCCAGTGTGCTGTGGGATCAAATGACAGCATCAGATACTATGACTCCTTCCACACCTGATCACAAACCTGTCTGACTCTACTTCTCTCCACCTCTGTGCCCTCCACCCACTCTGCCCAAGCCATAGTCTGTTCTCACCCACACCACGGTGACTGCCTCCTCTCTGTCCCCTGCAGCTGCTCAACCAGGTGCCAACCCATTCTTCCCTCTCAAGCCAGGGCCATGTTTGTAAATGGGGACCATTTATGTCACTCCCCTACTTAATACTCTACTAAACGAAAGTACTTACTTTACCATGCGGTCAGGTAGCAGGTTCCTATGTGGGATCCAACAGTGCAATGAAGAAAACTATGTATTACAGAATCTCACTTTTTAAAAGAAATCATCTCTGTTAGCCTACACATTTTTAAAGAATCAGAAGGCCCATATAGCAGACAGTTAATGGTGCTTAGGATGGTGCTGGTACATACTGGCACCAAAAATATACTGGCTGAATGAATGAATGCAAGTGCTCTTAGGACTGGGATTACAGGGGCGTTCACTTACTCTATTCTATGTTCTGTGACACGTAAATTAGGAACATGTTTTGCTTTTGCCAAAAAAAAAAAAGGAGAGGACAGCAATAAAGACTTTTTCTTTTTAAAGTAGTTTCTAAATCAGAGTTAGGGTCAGAGAGACCATATATGGCCATGAGAAGGTCTAAGGTGCTATTAAGGGTTGGGAGGAGAAGACCCTAAATTGTCCAAAACAAGAATCAAAACCAAAGCTGGAAAGTGAAATGAAGATGGCTTTCTCTCCAGCTTTTCAAAGCCAGACTACATGGCGTGCTTCAGCTTGGACATTTCTCAGCCTGCAGCAACTGGCCTGCATTCTCCCTGCATGTATTAGGGGTCCTTCTCTTTAGGCAGCTTCATGCTTAGACTACTCCTGGTCCCAATTAAGTACAGCTGAAAGACAAACGTTAAATAACCTACAGTAAGAAACTAAATGTTTCCTAGCCCTCTCATAACACTGACAATCATAAATACGCAGATCTAGAGCACTGAAGTTCAAATCTGGTAGCTTGTTAATTATGTAACCTTACACCTCTATATATACACGGCTTCTGCAGATGTTTTTGTATAATGAAACCATGTAATTATTTTTGTGTGGACTGAGGACCTACTGAACCAATTAACAGGTACCTTACTTTGGCTCACCAAGCCTTGATAATGTGGCTGCCATTCTGCTAGGATGAGAATCTTTCAGTTAGGTGGCAGGTCCCATTTTGAGAAGCTGAGTTATTTGGAAGGCAATAAACAGGATAAAGCAGGCAAACGTCACTGATGTTTATACACTACCCCATCTGCAGCATAGCAAAATGTGGCGGGAGGACGGGGGTAAGCGGAGCTCCCCAAAAGAGCAGCTCTCCTCATTTCCCTTGTCTCAGAGTATTCCTAATTAACTCAGCTTTGTGTCTGGTATGAATAGCTTCGAATGGAAGGGCTCCAATTCTACATTCTTCATCACGCATGGCTTATTAAAATTGAAATTTCACTGTTTCCAACTAGACCACATTGGCGGTTCAAACTGCTATTAGAGTGAGGCATTCATTTTAAGAGATGGAATCAGGATAAATGTGGCCTGGATCAAAGCTGGAACAGGCTGGGAACTTGGAGGCTTTGCGTTCTAAGCCGGCCATGCAAGCCTGGGAAAATCATACCCTTTCTGCATGGCAGTTCTCCAACCTGCCCATCAAGGATGATAACATGGAGCCCCTCCCTGAGTTCTTGCGGCCTGAAACTCAGAACTGTGAAGTAGTAGATAATTACAGTTTCTAGAGAGGGCCCTCCTGGCTGGGACCTTCTTTCCCATTCCCAAGTAAAGATAGCCGTCTACCAGACCATGCCCTCCTGCTCAAAACGAGGGCAGTGAAGGGTGACCTGGGCTACATGTGCTCTCTTATGGCACAGACGAGCAGCCCCCCAGGCTTGCACCTGTTCTTCTTCGATCCTGCGCTGTAGTGTTTCAATATAGTGCTGGACAGCCATATAGATGAACCGGTATTGTGCTTCTGTCTGGACCATCCCTGACCTCTGAGACCGCACCATCTGGATGGTTTTGGGAACATCGATGTCACAGTCGACGCCTACAACGCAAACCACAGGAAGCATCAGGGGAAACTGCAGAGCCAGGATGAGGCTGTTTAAGGCACAACTTTTAGCAGACTCAGAAATAAGGTGGATTTAGTCTTTAACGTTCTAACAGAACATGTTCCAAGAGCTACAGCACTGGGCTTCAGACCAGCGATCCCAGAAGGTGCCAGGAGAAAGGTCAGAGGTCAGGATTCCTGCACTCTCTAACTGCCCTCCTCCACTTCCAGCAAGGATTAGGAAGCTGAGTAGAGACCACCACTGCACGTTCAACAAAAGGCCAGAGCTCCCAGGCTTCGTTCATCTGATGCCAAGAGTTCAAACAGCATCACGTCTGTTCTCTGCCAAACATACTGAAAGTTGAAGTCTTCAGCCCAGATTTGGGTGAAAATTTCTTAACATTGAAATTCTCTTCCCCAGGCTATTTTCACCAGCACTTTCCTTCCATAATCTAAAAACAGGAGCTGTAGCTTCTTGCCCTCCAAAGGACCTACCTTTCTCTCTGATGATGTCAATGAGGATATCAATCACAATGAATGTCCCTGTTCGGCCAATTCCAGCACTGTGGGCACAAGGACAAAAAGCAGTGATGACAGACCTATTTACAGAGGTTTTACACTCAAAACCAAGCTATGAGTATTAACAGAAACAATGTTTGAAAATTTATATTTTATAAATATATTTGAAAATACACCAGCAAAGAATTTAGGATTTTGGGATCAGCCAAACCTGCAACTAGAGCTAAGCTTCTCTGGCACAAGTTCCTTAACCTCTCTGACTCTCAGTTTCCTTATCTGTAAAATGGGGATGACAGCACACACCTGACAGGACTGTTGTGAGGAACAAATATGAACAATGAATGAAAAACACTGAGCTCAGAGACTGGCACACAGCAAGTGCTCGACAGCCCCTGTTGCCGTCAAGTTGATTCTGACTCATAGAGACCCTACAGGACAGAGCAAAACCGCCCACAGGGTTTCCAAGGCTGTAACCTTTATGGAGGCAGACTGCCACATCTTTCTCCTGCAGAACCACTGATGGGTTTGAGTTGCCGACCTTTTGGTTAGCAGCCAAGCACCTACCCACTGTGCCACCAGGGCTCTTCAAGTGCTCAATAGAGAAAGTCTAAAAACACTGTTGCCGTGGAGTTGACCCTGGCTCATGGTGACCCCACGTGTGGCAGAGGAGAACTGTGCTCCACAGGGTTTTCAATGGCTGGTTTTGGGGGAAGTAGATCACCAGGCCTTTCTTGGGCGGCACCTCTGGGTGGACCCCAATCTCCAAACTCTCAATTAGCAGAGGTCAAAACAAATTGCCTGGAACACTCTGTATCACTGAGGGACTCCTCAATAGATAACTTAAAAAAAAAAACTGAACCAAGCAAGATTCACACACATCTCCTTGCCCAACATACGAATGAGATTTAAGAAACCAAACTCTCGCCAGTATAGCCAGGATGCGCAAATGGGCACCAGCAGGCCAATAACCCTGATGTGAGCCACGATTGCAGTGTCCATTGAAGTCCTGGGTGAGAAGCAGTCCAAGCAAACAAGTGTAGTGACAGGGGGAAAATGTAAATGATTTCCATGGTAGAAGAGGATAGACTCACAATCAAAGGGATAAATCCTAAATTACTATATTAAAAAAGAAAACCAAGCAAAAAATGCTAGATTAGGGATGCTTGAGGACTGTATCTTGAGACTATAGACTGTCTCTCCCCCTGGCCTGGGAGCCCTGTAGGATCTATGAGAAATATACTTTGGGGTCACGATGTCCCTTAATGCAGTTTATCCTCAAATACAATGAATTTTCTCCTACAGTTGAAGAGCTGAGGGTAGGGGTGATAAAAACAAGCCCCAGGTGGTAGGGGACGGGGTTGGCTACAGCCCAGAGAGGCATAGGGGCTGGTTACCTGCAGTGAACCACCACAGGCCCCGCATCCATGATGCTCTCCTGCTTGTGGTGCACCTCCTCCAAGAAGTCCAGCACACCCCCGGGGTCACTGGGCACGCCATGGTCCGGCCAGGTCCGAAAGTGGTATTGCCAGACGGTTCTCTCCGTATTGCCCTGGAGTAGAACCAAGAAAGGCCAGAAACGAATTAAATAAACCAAGGGATGAGGAATCGCCCAGTTATGATCTTTCCTGGAGCCTACATGAACCCACGGAGCTAGCAGGCACAGAATCTCCTCAGGCTCCTGTGAAAAGCCCTCCTCAGGAGCTTCTCAGAGCTCTCCCTGGTGGCTCTGGCTGAGCTCTGCTGGGGGCACCTCTCTGCCTCTGTCAGAAAACCCAAGACGCTTCTTAATGGCAACTTGTTCTTCAGGAAACTCATCTATCTGAGTCATCCCTAGTGGGTAATGCCCCCATTCCTCCTCATCTAGGTGCCTACAGCCCACTCTGGGAGGCGCCCACCAGACGAGAACACAGGTATTCTCTCAAGACACTTGATCCTCTTTGTCTTTTTACACCCAACGTGCTCCCCACCCCATACACACTTATCATATTATCCTTATACTTTAAACTTCTGTTTAGTATAAAGTAGGTAAGAAGACTCTGTAATTAGATGGTTAGATTTTGGCTCAAATCCCAGCACTCACACTCACTATGGACCTTGGGCATCTCTAAGCCTCAACTTCTTCATCTGCAAAATGGGAATAATACTACTGCTCTCATGGCACCATTGTGAGGATTAAATGAGGTCACTCAAGAGCACAGCCAGTGCTCAGCAAACAGCAAGCCACTCAGCACACTGTAGCTATTGTGAGGACAGTGATAATAAAGGTCACAATGGCACCAAGACAGCAAAAATCAAAGAGTATTATGTTCCTGGGTCTGCCCAGATAGGTAATTGTGGCAGCACCACTCACTGCTACATCTTCTTCCTCTGTAGCTGGAGACAATGCACGCTAAGTAACATCATTTGAAAAAGGAGTTTTAAAAAAAAAAGGTCACTATACCAGCATCCACACCAGTGACCTTTAGGTTACAAGGTGCACCTCCAAGGAACCTGAACCACAATTAAGATCTTTCCCTGAATTGTGTGGATTTAGATTCGCTGATGTCACGAAACAAATTTCCTGGATGTTATCGAGTAACCTAAAGACCAGGCAGCTACACGGGTAACAGAAAGGACAGTCGGGAAGGAGAAATCTGGCCCTGTCTCACTGTGCCTCTCTGTTCCTCGGCCTTGGTACGTGGTCACTGAGGTCTCTGCCTGACTCCTTCCCAGGAGGCCATGAGGAATGAGATCACGGGACGCACTCCAGAACAAACGTAGAACAGTATGCAAAAAGCGGGTAATATGCCATCAGCAGTTCTGGAGAAACTGTCGTTCCCATGTTAACACCCGCATCCAGGGTGCAAATCACAAACTCAATACCCACGTCTCCCCAACATGAGACTTAGAAATCTGAGTGAGAACGTGGGTAGTTTATCACTACAGTGAAGAAAAATCTACCTGCTGCTCAAACATCTGATAATGACAGGATGGGCAGTTCATCACTAAAACTGAAGAAAAATCTATCTGGACCCTTTGTCCAATGGCCTCTAAATTCTGCACTCATTTCTGCTTAGCAGCTGCATTTTTCCAGTTCTTCTCAGTCTCTCGGACAGACTAAGCCTCTGCCCCCTCCCCGTCATCACTAGAGCCGCACCCTTCTGAAAGCGGAAATCCAAACATTCCACTCTGGACAGCAACCGCACAGACTCCCAGCTCGCTGTCATCCCCCTGCCCCTTGGGGCTCACCACGGCTGCCCACTCCTCCCTCCACTTCCCGCCAGCACCCTCTCACCCTCACTTCCCTCCTCAGCCAGCTCAGAGCCCATGCACTGTCGTGACACTCACTCTCCATAGCTACCTCTACTCCCTCGGCCCCCTCTCCATCCACGGCACCCACCTGCCAAAGCCCGAACCCTGGACGAACCCAGCCACCACTCTCTCTGTTCTGTACCAAGGAACAGAGTGTCCTTGGAGGGAAATCACACAGCCAGGTAGACTGATGTCACTCAACAGTCACGTTCACCACCACGACTGGGCACCCAGCACAGCCTGGAAACCTCCTGGATTTCTTGTCCGCTTCTGCACAATCACTCTCTCATACTTCTCCCAGTTTCCTCAAATATTTCATCTCTTCTTCCCATCAAACGTCAACTAATGGCCTTGCCCCACACCTCACAGAAAACCCTCTGCCCACCACATATCCGCTCACCTACTGCACCTGTGACCACCGTCTCCTCCTTCCTTCCTGTTACCCCAGAGGAAATGCCCCTCAACCCATCCATCCACAATGCTCTGGATCCCGACTCTCCTCCTTGTCCAACCGCCATGCCTGCCTCCCTGACACCTTCACTTCAGTGTCTCAAAAGCATCTCATGTGTCCCAAAGAGTATCTTATGTGTCCCAAAGAGGATTCTGTTCCTCTCCTTCCTCAAATCCACAGCCATTCACTCCGCTTCTTAAGCTAGACAACCGGCAGTCATCCTTAACGCCGCCCTCCTCCTCACCAGTCACTCTGCTTCTCAAGCTATACAACCAGCAGTCATCCTTAACACTTCCTCCTCCTCACCCCTAGTACACCTCATCATCAAATCCTTTAAAGCCGACTGGCCCAGTCATCTCAGTCGGTCCACTTCTTTCCACTGTCCCTGCCACCATGCTAGTTCAGCAAGCCCCACTGTCTTCTACCTGCTGGACAACTGCAGTAGCCTCCCTCCTAATCAGCATCCCTGAATCCACCAACTCCAACAGTCTCCACATTTCAGAAGCTCAACTCCAACTGTGGCCGCCCAGCACATGTAGGATAAAAGCCCCCAACCTGACTCAGGTCCTGCAAGCACACTGTTCACTACGCCCTGAGGACCTTCGCTCCTGCTCTAAATCAGGCCCTCCTGAGCCCTGCGTTTTTTCCTTTCGAGGCCTCATTACAGTCTGTAATGACATATTGACGTATATCATCAATGAGCTAATGTACTTCTTGCCAGCAGAGTGCAAACTCCAAGAGGGTGGGGACTAGATCTGTTTGGTCAGGACAAACACTATTTCATTTATCTCTGTGTCCCCCAAAGATCTTGAATAGTAAGCACAAATAGTAAACACAAAATTAAAGTGAATCCAAATCTAACCCTGCTTTGCAAAGTTAGTCACCCCAGGACCAATCGTGAGCTACGTGCCGTGATGAATCTGATGAAATGGAATTCGATCATTAAATAAGCCACGGGGCCTTCGCGCTTGCTGCTCCCACTGTTTGGACCAATCCTCTCCTGACTGTTTGGATGCCTGGCTGCTCCACCTTTAGGACTCAGCCCAAGTTTCACCTCCTCAGAGAGGCTCTCCCTACAACCTCAAGTACCCCTCTCTCTCTAACACATCACCCTGTGGCCTGCACAGCACTGAGCACAATTAAAAACCTTACTTGGTTATTAACTTCTTAAATCTTCTACCTCCCTAGGACCTTTAAGGCAGCAACTGTGCGTTGTCCTGTCCACAATGTACCTAGTGCCTGGGACTGTACCTGACACACAGAAGACAGAAGGCACCCCAATAAATGGTGATGCAATAAATGAGTGAATGAATGCAAGAATGCGTGAGAATATGACTACTGCATGACTCTGGATGACTGCTAACCACAAACAGTTACCAAGCTCTCCAAAATAAGACAATATACTTACTTGCCCAACCTTCGAAAGTTTAAGTTCTCTTAAGGTATAGTCATGAGCGGCACTTTCTTTGACGTTCCTAACACGCATGACCCCATATTCTTTGAGGGCATACTCATCAGGCCAGTATTTGACACATTTACTCTGGAAGGGATCAGAGAAAAGACAGTTACTCTCTGTGAGCTGTGAAATAAAAGCCTAACCCATGGAATATTATTCACCCATAAAAAGGAATAAAATACTGATACATACTATAATGTGGATGGACCTTAAAAACATGCTCAGTGAAAGAAACCAGACACAAAAGGCCACATGTCATATAATTCCCTTTATACGAAATTTCTAGAATAGACAAATCCCTAGAGAGAGAAAGCAGACTGGTGGTTGCCAGGGCCTGGGGGAGGGGAGAGACTGCTTAATGGGCACGGGGTTTCCTTGTGGGGTGATGGAAATGTTTTGAAACTAGACAGAGGTGGTGGCTGCACAACACTGTGAAGGTACTAAATGCCACTGAATTGTTCACTTTAAAAGGATTCATTATGTGAATTTCATCTTAATAAATGTGAAAAAACAAAAAAAGCAGCAGCAGCAGCAGCCTACACCAGCAGAAAGCAAATGTTCCAGTCTTGCTGCGTGAACACCAAAAACCCCTCACCATCGGCTGATTCCGACCCATAGTAATGACTGCTAGCGTGGAGAACAGTCGGTCTAGCATCGCACTGTTGAATTTCCAAAGACAAAGAGAGAAGAGTTCAAATAAGAAAAGATGATGCTCGGAGACTCTGGGATAAGTAGGAAGAGAAAGGCAGCTCTTGCAGAGTGGTCCGACCCAAGCCACGGCTCAAAGGAGACTCAGTGCTGCTTTATTTCCGTCTAAAGCACCCAAGGTTCATAGAGAGCGGTACCAACCAGTGAGGGTGCTGTCTGGCAACCACCGAGTTCTGAATTCTAGAGATCTGCCCGTCACTCTGTAGAGAAGGCAAGCGAGGACTCTGGAGGTGGACGAGGCGCCCAGCGAGCCAGACTGTCTGGTTCCTTTCCGCGCCAGTGTAGGAGGACGCTGTGCCTTATCTGCCCAAGTGTGAACGACTCTCACAGCGAGGCAGCCTTTGGGGTTCTGAACCAGCTGCTTTTTCTATATCCAGATCCATCTGATACCTACTGCACACGTCACCTTCCCTTAACTGGGTGCCTGGGAACGCCAAGCCTGCAATAATAGCTGCTGGCTTCGAGACCAGGGGATGGAAAAATACGGCACCAGGAAAATCATTCTTGCTGCAACAAGGATGGGATTTTGCTAAATGAGAGATGAGCTTGCATACATTTTGCGATGTGACCTGGGCAGACAATGCTTTCCCTCTTCCCGCCCCTGGGAGCAGTCACCTATAACCACTCCCTTTCCACAACCACCAAGATAGAAAGAGCACCAAGAGAAGCTTACCTTATATGTTAGGAAGACAGAGAAATTGACAGTTATGAAATGAGACATGAGAGAGCAGCCACAGATGCCGTCACCGTTTAATAATTAATTGAAGGAAAAAAAGCAGGGCAGAAGGCAGCTCAGAGGACGGGTTAATGGGTAGTGCCACTTTTTTACTTGGAATTATTTATGTGGTCTTTTATTTATTATAATTCGGAATTAAGCTTTTTCTCTAATGCTTTTAGATCCAAATACTTTTTTTTTAATAATTTTTATTGTGCTTTAAGTGAAAATTTACAAATCAAGTCAGTCTGTCACATACAAGCTTATATACACCTTACTCCATACTCCCACTTACTCTCCCCCTAATGAGTCAGCCCGCTCCCTGCTTCCAGTCTCTCCTTTTGTGACGATTTTGCCAGTTTCTAACCCTCTCTACCCTCCTATCTCCCCTCCAGACAGGAGATGCCAACACAGTTTCAAGTGTCCACCTGATACAAGTAGCTCACTCTTCATCAGCATCTCTCTCCCACCCACTGTCCAGTCCCTTCCATGTCTGATGAGTTGTCTTCGGGAATGGTTCCTGTCCTGGGCCAACAGAAGGTTGGGGACCATGACTCCCGGGATTCTTCTAGTCTCAGTCACACCAATAAGTCTGGTCTTTTTATGAGAATTTGGGGTCTGCATCCCACTATTCTCCTGCTCGCTCAGGGGTTCTCTGTTGTGCTCCCTGTCAGGGCAGTCATCGGTGGTGGCCGGGCACCATCTAGTTCTTCTGGTCTCAGGATGATGTAAGTCTCTGGTTCATGTGGCCTTTTCTGTCTCTTGGGCTCATAGTTATCGTGTGACCTTGGTGTTCTTCATTCTCCTTTGATCCAGGTGGGTTGAGACCAATTGATGCATCTTAGATGGCTGCTTGTTAGCATTTAAGACCCCAGACACCACATTTCAAAGTGGGATGCAGAATGTTTTCATAATAGAATTATTTTGCCAATTGACTTAGGAGTCCCCTTAAGCCATAGTCCCCAAACCCCCACCCTTGCTCTGCTGACCTTTGAAGCATTGTTTGAGATCCAAATACTTTTTTGACAGATTTGACAGAATTGTTATGTTCCCCAAATGAACACTTCTAATAGTCATTGAATGCAATGCTGTTATTGGCCAATCAATTCTAAGCACTGCTCCCAGTCACTCCAGAAAACTTAAAAGAGGACAAAAAGTTAAATCATGACTTCAAAAAGAATGTTCGAGCTGGCTTCAAACATGTGCAAGTTGCTGAAGCCCTCCTCCCAGCTTTCCAAGCAAATCCTAAAATGTGCACACTGATACTGAAGCTTTCACATGACAGCCCAGGGAGCAAAGGGAGCCTATGGGCTGGATTTTCTTCTGTGCACTGGGGATACCAAGAGTAAATTTTCAGAAAAGCCTGTAGAGGGAATAAAAGCCCATCGTATCATCCTCCCCGAAGAGTGAAGAAGAATGGCAAAGCGGGCAGACATGAAGTGGCGAGGGGTATGGCGGGTGGTCTGGCCCAATGTCTGTCTGTTCTAAGCGCTTCCCACAGCTCCTCTGAAAGGGACCGATATTGATTTCTCTGAGATGACATGAGAACTCTTTCTTCACCATTTCAGAGGCGAAATGACATAAGAACCCTTTCTTCACAGCCATCAAGTTCTCTGAGAACTGGCAGCCGCCTGCAAATTGTCAGGCACTGACCAGGACAGAGGGCTCCAGTTTTCTTTTCCATGCTTAGAGAAGGTAACACCCACCTGAAGCACAAACTATGAGAACATTTTAACTTGCCCAGTAATTCAAGAACACTCAATGCTACTGCAGACAGCTGCTGGGTGAAGGCTTTGTTTCACAACAACTAGGTCTGGTCTCAAAAGTATTCCAAGAAAATCTGGAGACATACAGTGGTGATGGTTGCATAACGTGCTGAATATAATTAATGTCACTGGTTTGTACACATAACAAAGATTGAAATGGCAAGTGTTTTGTTATGTTCTACCACAAAAAAAGAAAAAAAAATTTTTTTCAAAGAATACTAACTGGGAGCACAACAAAAAAAATCTTACAAAAATCACACTGCCCTTCACAAATCCAAAAGCTGACCTGTCTTAGGTTTAATTTACAGGGGTGACTGCTACATTCCATGTGATTCTTACATACACCGATTAAAGCATATCTTAAAATGAACTTGAACTAGAACACGAACAAAAACATGTAATGCTTCCATATTAAAAAAAAATCCACCTGGATGGGCTGGTTTTGGGAAAACAGATTTTGGGATAACTGTACACTCCATGAGACTTGTTTACTTTTCTCTAGGTGTGGTGTGTTTCAATTTTTAAAAAAACTGCAATGTTGTAAAGAGGGAGGAGAGATGGGTACTACTGGAGGGCAGTCTGTCAGACTTATTAACATGTAAGGCATGTGTCCCCCCACAGTCCAGCAATGCTTATTCTTGACATCTAACCTAGAGAAACACTCATCACCAGGACACAAGGGCAAGACCAAGATCAGACTGCTCATTTCAGCACTGTTTGTAAGAATAAAAACTGGGAACATAAACATTCATCCAGGGCAGAAACGGTTCCGGAAATGATGGTACATCCACCCCGTGGAACGCTACCCAGTTACTGAGAAGAGTGAGATAGGCCGGTATGTGCTAACAGAGGAAGTCAGAACATATATTGCTGCATGGGGGAAGGGACAAGATGCAGGATAAAATCCAAACAGAAAACAGTACTATATATTTCTATAGTACATATTGTGTACGTGCAATTTATACATGGATATCCAGTACATTGCTGATTGCAACCCCATATGACAGTAGAACAGAGCGTAGACAGGGTTTTCTAGGCTGCAATTTTTACAGGAAGGAGCCCTGGTGGTACAGTGGTTAAGCACTAGGCTGTTAACCAACAGGCCAGGAGTTTGAACCCACCAGTCACTCCGTGGGAGAAAGATGTGGCAATCTGCTTCTGTAAAGATTACAGCTTTGGAAACCGTATGGGGCAGCTCTACTCTGTCCTGTAGCGTCGCTATGAGTCAGAATCAACTCGGCAGCAATGGTTTTGAGTTTTTGGTTTTTAATCTTTATGGAAGCAGATTGCCAGGTCTCCTCTCCTGCAAAATAGCTGGTGGGTTTTAACCACCAACCTTTCAGTTAGCAGCCAAGTACTTAGCCGCTGTGCCACCAGGGCTCCTTATCCAGATAAACACGTATGTAAATGCTGAGAAAACAGTGTAGAAGAACACACATCAAGCTGGTAACAGAGCTTTCACTTTGGAGGAGGAGACTAAAATGGGAGGCCAGGGATGTCATTACAGGCAACTTTTACCTCAACTGTAATGTGCTTGAATATTTACGTGAATGTAATCATTTGGATATTTCAAATTAATTGTTTCAAATGCTTAAAAGTCATGATATAATTATAATTTGCATGACCAGTGAGATCAATGCTTTTTAAACAGTACTCTCATCACCTGAAGGAACTAGGTAGGCCTTCGTATACTCCCTTTCCGACTTTTGCTTCTGGGCACAATGGAGTCAACAGGGGCCAGATTTACCCTCCCACCTTAGACAACTGGAAAATACACAGGACAATGGTTTTCAGACAGTGGACAACATGCAGCTCAGGACAGTGATCCCTCAGAGAAGGGAAGCAAATGAGGTGAGCCCTATGACAGCCTGACTTGTTGTCTAAAGAAAAGTCCCCAGGCTGTAACACAGAGAGGGGGAACCAAAACAGCCCAGTGATCTCCAAGTTGAGGAGACAAGAGTTGAGAATTCAGTGAAGTCAAGGCAGTTAGAATTCACAGAGCAGAACCCCAGAGAGAGGAGAGCTGAACAGAGAGTGCTCTGAAGATCTGTAGACGGTTCCCGCAAGTCTTCAGCCGAGTACTGATCAAATGCGTACGTGTAAGGAAACTACCTGAAACTGGGGAAAAAACAGGCAAAAGGAACAGGAGGAAGAGTTCTCAAAAATAGTTCATGTTCCCCACAGACAGAGTCAAGAAAGCTTGTAATACACAGGCACCGGGTTAAGTACCCAAAAGTGGGGCCAATTAGCCCTAGACTGAAGGCCGTGACAATCCCACCTAACAAAGCTTAAATTCAAGCCTTGAAAGGATCAAACTACTTCCAAATAACTACATCCCAGAACAATGTCAAAATCATTTAAGAGAAAAATAAAAAGCAAAACATTTAACACCTAACAGAAAATTTTCAAAGTATGGTATCAAATAAAAAATTATCCAGCATGCAAACAAGCAGGAAAATGTGACCCATAATGAAGGCCCAGAAACGACATATATAACAGAATTAGTAGACAAGCACATTCATTAAAAGTTATTATAAATGTACTTCATATGTTCAAAAGGGAGCCCTGGTGGCGCAGTTGTTAACAGCTCAGCTGCTAGCCAAAAGGTGGGCAGTTCTACTCTACAGGGTCTCTATGAGTCAGAATAGACTTAACGGCAACAGGTTTGGTTTGGTTTTTTTGGGTTTTTTTCCTATGTTCAAGAGGGATAGGAAACCATGCACATGTTAAGGAGAGACATATTAAGATATAAAAAAGACCCAAATAAAACTTGTAGGGATGAAAAATATCTACAACAAAAAATATACTGGATAGGATTAACAACAGATTACACATTGCAGAACAAAGATTCATTGAAAGACAAAGCAAAAGAAACTATCCAAAATAAAGCATAGGAGAAAATAAGAATGAAAAAAAATGAATGAAGCCTCCATGAGCTGGAGTCCCAGGATGGAGTGGGAGAGAGACAGAGACAGAGAGTGAGTGTGAGAGAGTGTGTGTGTGTGTGTGTGTGAGAGAGTGTGTGTGTGTGTGTGTGAGAGAGAGTGTGTGTGTGTGTGAGAGAGAGTGTGTGTGTGTGTGAGAGAGAGTGTGTGTGTAAGACAGAGCGAGAGAGAACATATTTGAAGAAATATCAGCTGAAAAATATCCAAATTTGAAGAAATCTATAAATCCACAGATCCAAGAAGCTCAACAAACCCCAAGTTGAAGAAACAAAGTATACCAAGATATATCACAATCAGGTTTCTCTTACTCCCTTTTCACCAGAGAGTAAGTTCGAATAAGCTCTTTGTTCATTCAATTCCTAACACAGCCAACCTGACACATCCAATGTTTTAAGATATTCTGTCAGAAGAGAAGAGCATTAAGTACCGTACCTTTCCTCTCTCCACTTCTTTCGTTGTCATGACAATCACTCGGGAGTTCTCCCGGAACACCATCCGCCAGAAGTCGTTCACCGTGTTTTGCAGGCAGCCTTGGGTGGCAATGTAACTCTTCTTGGGTTTTGAATTGTTGCACTTGGTTTCAAATTCAGGCTAGAAATATAGGAAGAAAAATTCCTTCAAACATTTCAAAGTTGCTTTTGGGACACAAGGAAGGGCGGCTTACGATACAAAAATAGGCGAGCATTGTACAGTCGGAAAAGATTGTGAAAAACAGAGTTTACCATTATAATATTTGCATTGATATAATCTGAAACAGGCTCGTTGGGATCGCCATCGTGTAGGACAACCCTGGTGTGATCAACTGGAAGAGAGAGAGACTACAGTCATAGAAGTACACCACTTCAGGGAAAATCAGTTCAAACCAGTTAATCCTCAGCCTCTCCCAAATTCTGTTTACTGCACGCTAAAATCACATAAAAAATTAAAATCCAAATGACCAAACAAGAAGCTGAACATGATGCCTCCATGATACTTTAAGAAGAATAAAGCACTGAATAAGTCAGTTAACAGCACTGCACCAACGTCAACTTCCTGACTTTGATAATGTTTTGATTATGTAAGATATTATGATTGGGGGAAGCTGGGTGAAGGGTACACAGAAATTCTCTGTACTATTTTTGTAACTTCTTGTGAGTCGAAAATCATTTCTAAATAAATTGTTAAAAAGAAGAACAAAATTTCTAAACAAATTGTTAAAAAGAAGAACAAAACACAAATAAAATGACATAATGTCTGAAATTCGCTTTAAAATAATCTGGGGAAAGGGGGGAAGTAGATCAGAGTATAGATGAGTCAATAATTGTTGAAACTTGAGTAACGGGGGCGTACCCACCAAGACCCACTGCCACCGAGTCAATTCCGACTCATAGCAACCCCATAGAACAGAGTAGAGCTGCCCGATAGAGTTTCCAAGGAGTGCCTGGCAGATATCGAACGGCTGACAACCTTTTGGTTAGCAGCCGTAGCACTTAACCACTACACCACCAGGGTTCTTAATACTATTCTATATACTTTTACCTATCTTTAAAAACTTCTATAATAAAAAGTCTTAAAAGTTTTAAGCAGAATGAAATACAGTATCTGTAGTGGTTTTAAAGATATGTCTGCAAATTTTTTGCTATTTTTTCCCTCAAAAGTTAAGAGTTTAATTCTCCTCTCGAGGGTGGGCTGGATTCAGTGACTCCCTGCTAACAAATAGAACGTGGTTAAAGGATATCATTCATGCTTGGTAGAGTAGAGGGACAGCGAAAAAGAGGAAGACCCTCAACCAGGTTGACTGACACAGTGGCTGCAACAATGGGCTCAAGTTAACAATGACTGTGAGGATAGTTCAGAACCAGACAGTGTATCACTCTGTTGTACGTAGGGTCGCCATGAGTCGGAAATGACTCGACGGCACCTAACAAGAACAACAGAAGTCACTTCCAAAATCAAGTGACAAAAAGACTGCAGCTTCTGTCTTGGGTGTGCACACCGTACTCGCTCTCTTTCTCTCGGAGCAATTGCTCTGAGGGAGCTAGTGAGGCAACCCATTTGCGAAGAAACAGAGCCCTGCCAACAACCGAGTGAGCCGGGTTCCAACCCTTCCCCAGTCGAACCTCCAAAGAACCACAGTTCCAGCTGACATGCTGACTGCAGCCTCGTAAGAGACCCTGAGCCAGAACCACTCACCTAAGCGCCGCCTGAATTCCAGACCCACAGAAATTGTGATAATAAATATTTGTTGTTTTAAGCTGCTACATTTTCAGGTAATTTGTTGCACAGCAATAGATGGCTAATATGGTATCTAACTAAGAGACAAGCAACCTAGAAGACAAAAATTCTGATAGTATTGACTGACCAAATTCTATACACAAGTGCATTATTGGTGTAAGAATCTAAGTGCTCAACCTAGGCAACATATTTCACAATGGGACTTAGCAATATAGTTGTCTATCTTAACAGAATACTGCTCCTTTGCCTCAGATGCCCCACCTTTAAAGAAATGAGATGTTAATTAGGGGAAACATCTGCTTGGAATCTTTAAGGGGGTAGGAGAAGCAATATCCTATAACACACTGCACACTATTGTTTCTTTCATCTTTTCCTATATCCCTACATCTTATGAATGAGTACCATTAGACCCCCTGAGTGGAAGTGAAAACCTACATATAAAAAGGAAGAGGCTTCTCCCAGGTTGTTGGGACCACACTGTGGCTCCAACTGCTTCTCTACAAATTCATTGTTGCCGCCCCTCCCTTAGCATTATGTCTCTCCCTCCTCCCATTCTCACCTAATGAGTTACAAATACACATACAGAAGTGATATGTGTAGACCATCATGTATATATACATATGTATGTGGCAAAAGAAGAGCCTTGGTGATGCAGTAGCTAAGCGCTTGGGGGCTAACCGAAAGTTTGGCAGTTCGAACTCAGCAGCTGCTCTGCAAGAGAGAGATGTGGGAGCCTGCTTCCGTAAAGATTTACAGCCTTGGAAACCCTATGGGGCAGTTCTACTCAGATCTATAGGGTCACTATGAGTCAGAATCAACTCGATGGCAATGGGTTTGGTTTATTTTTTTTTGCAGACATTCACACGGCATGGGTTTACACGAACTGATGGAATGGATGGCTCTGATCTTATAAGACATTAGAGCATAATGCTCTTCAAATCTGATCACACACCCCAACAACAAAAAGCTTTTGCACGCTGAAATATATACACGTTATGTACACATTGTCCATTCACTGTCATGGGTCTGCGGAGAAGGGCACGTGGCCCCCAGAAAAAGTTATGGGGGTACTGGGATCAAAAATCACTGAGCAGGATACTGATACTTACAAGGCAGGATGTTTTTATATCTATTTTTGTTTTTATTTTCTTGCCTTTGGCCCTCTTTGCGGCTGTAGAGAAGTTTGCACTCCTGTTGTTGCAGAGTCTAGGAGAAACAAAAGTAAATACGATCCTGTGTCAAAAGCTTAAAAAAGAGAAAGGAAAAAGCCCTGGCTCAGCATTTGCCGCAAGGAATTCATCCTAGAAGATGTTCAGAGCTGTATGCAGTAGTTACAAGGATGTTCACCTTAACAGTGTTGACAGTGCCAGTACGTTAGAGACAACGTAAATGTCCAACGGGGAAGGACTGCCTAAATCAAACTATCACTCATTCATACAAAGGAATGCTCTACAGCCATGTAAAAAGATGTCCTAGGAGAATATTTAATGCCTTGGAAAGATGCTCACAACTAAGTGTTGAGTGGAAAAAAAAAAGGTCAAACTTTCAGAACTCTATGCTATAAACCATGTTTGCAATCATCTATGTATGTAAGAAACGGCAGAAGGGTATACACCAAAGAAGTGACGGTGATTTTTTTTTTTTTTCAGAGCAGTGGGATTATGAAGGATTTTTCTTCCTTCTCTTTATTACCTGTTTTTTTTTTTTTTTGTCTAAATTTCCTACGAGGAATAAATTGAATATTTATTTTAAAAAAATTTTTAAGTAACCGTTATTTTACAAATGAAAGTCAACAAATATCGGTATAGAATATACAAATAAGAGATGTGACCCGTGTTTTTGAGGAGTTTACAGTCTGCTTGCTTTTACTGTTGACTTATTCAGAGCAAACAACAGTTCCCCAGTTTGGACACTGGAGGACAGTGGGAGGTGTTTTTGGTGCCACTGGATCGTGGGATCCAGGCAAGGCTTTCGAGTCCTCCTAGACCAAAAACCCATGTCAGTGCCACAGACAGAGACCCATGTCTGAGTCGACACACACACACACACACACACACACACACACTATGCCCTCCCCTGGCAAAACCTGACCAGAAGTCAATGTGTGGAAGAGCATGCCTGGGCTCCTGAAGCAAGCAGCCAGAAAGGCATCTTGGTAGGGAAAGGAGGTAAGGAGCAAGATCCAGGAAAGAAGAGATTCTTGACCGGACAGCTACAGACAGGACTGGCCCCAAAGGAAGAAGGGGTTTGGGGAAGTCGAGAGAAGGGCCAGCTGCAGAGTCAGACAGGAAGGTGGACAACGAGCCAGGCTGAAGTATATTCACAGGGAGGTTTCATTTTGAAAATTACAAAAGTACCTCTTCAAGGGATCATTAGTCTCAAACGAGCCTGATTTTTAAGCTGAATCAATAATGGGAAATCAAAATAGGCAAATCAAGAAAGTGAAAGGTAGCCTAAAAAAAACACATATATATACACACACACACACACACACACACACACACACATAAAATGCCAAAATGGCTACCCCTTAAAGATTTCTACAAGGAGAGACAGAGTCAATATTTCACACAACATGGCAGCCCTGTTACATTTCCTTTTCATTTATCTGAATTTCATAGACAGACAAAAACGTCAGGATTTTAAATTGGTTTAACTATCAGTTTCAAAACACAATGTTCAGCCTTGACACAGAGTTCGTAACAAAAGTGTTTAGCTAGCAGAAACCTGGAACAACAGCAAAATACAACTTA
Organism: Loxodonta africana; assembly: GCF_030014295.1. Taxonomy (NCBI): domain Eukaryota; kingdom Metazoa; phylum Chordata; class Mammalia; order Proboscidea; family Elephantidae; genus Loxodonta; species Loxodonta africana. Next base: position 10,646,292 of record NC_087360.1, on the reverse strand, counting down.
TGTAGAGCTCTGACAGTGACATTAAAAAATGATCAAATTAAAAAATGATCTCTGATTAAGTCATTAAAGCCGTGTGCCTTCTCAGAGCTGGTGTTTCCTCTGCACTGTGAGCCAGTCTTACCCAACCAATCTGCTGTGTTAAGAGGAAGGTTCAGTCTTGGATCTGAGACAGGTCATTATGGTGAGGTTCAAAATGAAGTTCAAACGCTACGAACTGAATCATTCACTTAAAAATCAACCAAGTGAATAGAAACAACAACAATAAAGAGTTCTATGGGGTTTTTTTTGTTTGTTTTGTTGGCTAGGAAATAATTCGCTTCTTGATTTAAAACAAACTTGGCAGCAAAGCCTTCAGGCCTTCACTGATGAACCAAACTTTCCCTGATGCTTCACTTGTGGTGGGCACGTGGCCAGCACTATCTATACCAAAGGCAAGTCAAATCCTGTCAGATTTGCCAATTTAATTATCCTTCAATGGCTTCCTCTGCCTTCAAGATCAAGTCCAAGCATTTCAGTACCACACAGGAGCTAATGGGTCCTGCCTTCGAGGCCTGGCTCTGACCTCAGCCCTCTGCTTCCCTGCAGGCCATGGAACAGAGTAATAGCTGAAGTCAGGTGGCCCTGAGCCGGAATCCGACCCTGCTCTTTGTTATTAGCTTATAGCCTTGGCCAAGTTACTTAACCTGCCTGTGGCTCAGTTTCCTCAAATGTAAAAGAGGGATAATCCTAATACCTACCTCACAGGGTTGGTGCCAGGATTAAAGGAGATACAGGTAAAGTATGTCACAATGCGTGGAATATGGCTTTGTGTGTAGGAGAGGCTGGCATTTGCTATAAAATTTTAATTGTTACATGAGCTCTATGCTCTGACTACTCCAAGTGTGGTCTGCAGAGCAGCAGCGTCACCTGGGAGCTGATTAGAAACTCAGACGCTCAGGTCCCGCCCCAGACCTACTGGATCAGAATCTGCATACTAGCAACATCCCCAAGACACCCCAACTCACACTGAAGCTCAAGAAGCACTCTCTCTACTCCAGCCATACTAAAATATGCTCAAAGGTCTTGAATTCACCATATTTCTTCATGCCTACATACTATTCCCTCTGCCTAGAGTTCCTTTTACTGGCCTTGCTCACCTAGTGACTAAAAAAACTAAATCCATTGCCGTCAAGTTGATTCTGACTTATAGCGACCCTACAGGACAGAGTAGAACTGCCCCATAGGGTTTCCAAGGAGTGGCTGGTAGACTCAAACTGCTGACCTTTTGGTTAGCAGCCAGGCTCTTAAGCACTGCGCCACCAGGGCTCCACCTAGTGACTAGTAAGTTTTATTTATTCTTTAGACCCATCTCAAATACTTCCTTCCTCTGAGAAGCATTTCCTGACCCACTCAGTGTGAAGCAGTACTGAGCCCACTGTCCCTAGTACCTTCCTCTATGGGTACACTGGTCACAATGAACCCCAGAGTTCTGGCCCAGGGAAATCCTCCATAACCATGGCATTTGGCTGGGCCATTCACTCAGGTCTGCCAGAAGCTTCCTTTATCCTGCTTGAAATTCCTAATGGCCTCTTCCTTGTGGATATGAGGCTTGAACAGTTCACAGTCTCTGAGCCCAGGAGCTTCCACAAAGGAGTGGCCCAGAGCTTTCCAGAGCTGTGCCCCAGGCTCAGTCGGGCGCTAACTGCCAGTGGCTGGCAGCTGTCATGGATTAATAATGACTAACAGTGCATCTCTCCTCCCAGTTCCTTCCTTAGTGCCCATTAGCCTAATCGGCGCCTGGAGCCCAAGTTGTCTCAACACATTTCATTTCACACAGAGGAAGGCTGACATCCATCTAGAGTCAGAATGAAAATAAAAAGAACCGAGAAGTGGTGACTCTCCGTGCTCTGCCCATAGAAACTCCCCAACTACCCCCTGCCCCCTGGGATCATCAACTATCATCTGCTAAGGGATGCTTCCCACCTGGCACCAGGCTGATGGTTCAAAGAGCAAGAAGAATAGCCAACAGCCCCTGGCCTCGAGGAGGTTACCATCTTGTCATGGTGATCTTCCGAACCTCCCTCTCGCCAGCAGACCCTGGGGTACAAAAAGCTGCTAATGCCCCATCAGGATGAATGTCACTGTGTCTCCATCCCATTCTCCATGGGCCTTGACAGCAAAAGGATGATGCAGAGCTGGGCAGACGATGCAAGATGCCTAATTTTCTCAAGTAATACAACCTAATCTATGAGCCCTCAAAAAGGACCAGGGCTTAAATGCTAACAAGCGGCCATCTAAGATGCATCAATTCGTCTCAACCCACCTGGATCAGAGGAGAATGAAGAACACCAAGGTCACACGATAACTATGAGCCCAAGAGACAGAAAGAGCCACATGAACCAGAGACTTACATCATCCTGAGACCAGAAGAACTAGATGGTGTCCGGCCACAACTGATGACTGCCCTGACAGGGAGCACAACAGAGAACCCCTGAGGGAGCAGGAGATCAGTGGGATGCAGACCCCAAATTCTCATAAAAAGACCAGACTTAATGGTCTGACTGAGACTAGAGGAATCCCGGCGGTCATGGTCCCCAAACCTTCTGTTGGCCCAGGTCAGGAACCATTCCCAAAGACAACTCATCAGACATGGAAGGGACTGGACAATGGGTTGGAGACAGATGTCGATGAAGAGTGAGCTACTTGTATCAGGTGGACACTTGAGACTGTGTTGGCATCTCCTGCCTGGAGGGGAGATGGGAGGGTAGAGAGGGTTAGAAACTGGCAAAATTGTTACGAAAGGAGAGACCGGAAGGGCTGACTCATTAGGGGGAGAGTAAGTGGGAGTATGGAGTAAGGTGTATATTAAGCTTATACGTGACAGACTGACTTGATTTGTAAACGTTCACTTAAAGCTCAATAAAAATTATTAAAAAAAAAAAAAGGACCAGGGGCACCCAGGAATATGGAGGGACTGCTGGAAATGATGGTCACCAGAAGGTCCCAACTGATCACCAAGCACTTATAAAGCACCACGAGGGACTAAACCAACACAAGCAATGGTCCCCTTCCAGGTGCTTATTGTAAACTGAATGCATGAGTCAAATCGGACCTAGAGCCAAAGGGATTGTATCAAACTATAAACCTTAAAGGGCATCAACAGAAAGTTAACCCTCCGATCTATGTTACACATTTAGGAGTGACTGCACTGCTAACATTGTGGAGGGGATAATCTTTCACTGTGCGGAACCATCCCTACATTTATGGCCATTCAACATCCCTGCTCCCCATCCCCCGGCCCCCTGCTGGTCTAAATGCTAAGTCACTGTGACCCAATAACAGAAAAGACCACCACAAGATTCTAAGGTCCTCTGAGTGAAGATCGCCGGGCCTGGCTCTCGACTATAATCTCGTGAATGAAAGTTAAGGCACAGGGTCAAGGACAGAGGCAGGCAGTGTAGGAATCGGCAGGGCCAGGATCCCCAGGCACCATGACCATGACCATGACCATGACCTAGTGGCCATTTCTCTGCACTGCTCTGAGGAGCAGGGCCACATCACTGCAGGAGAAAAAAAAAAATAATGCCACTGACCATGAAGGCCAGACCAAGATGTACGATTACAGGCAGTCCCGGGGTTACAGACATCTGATCCTACTTGCCCTTTAATGTTACGTAAATTTGCCTTCACTGAAAGGACTGAACCAACCCCTACTGCCAACAAATTCTTCATTGCAGTCACCTTCGCTGAAGAATGTGCAGCTTTTAAATCCCTTGCACTAAAGTGAGGCTAAGCGAAAACCGTATGAGCCTTAGGAAGGGATCTCATTTGGAGCCCAGGGACTGCCTGTACTTTACTTTTAGAAACAAACCTCCAAGGATGGATGTATTGGGTGGGATGGCAGAGGGGATGGAGATGGAGCAAATAAGATTTGCAATAAGTGTTCAAGCTAGTTGTTAAAGGGAGTTCATCATACTATTCTCTCTACTTTGGGGGATGTTTGAAAATTCCAATAAAATAGTTTTAAAAAAAGAAATTAATAAAAATGTAAAAGTTCCTCCTAACAGTATCACGCCCCACTCATGGCTTTCGCCTCCTGAAGGAGAGAAAGGAGGCTGAGAAAGGCTGTCAGGCAGATGGTTGCGCTGGTTTCGATGCCATGAATAATTATTAAGACAGCGGTAACCGCCTGGGCAGGCTCCCAAACCAGGCCTCTAGCTGGTCTGAATGGACTTCTGTTTTCCTTTGGCATCTGTCCTCTCTGCGGAGGAACACTGCAATTTTTAACTCAGTTCTCTTCTCTGCGAACTCTGCAGCATTACCCGGCACCACAGACAAGTGACAGCACCCACTTCCTGACACCACGCAGCACGGCCTGTCACCACGTCTCTGCAGTAGACTGGGGCAGTGCTTCCTGAACGAGTCCATCCAGGAAATGAAGGGGCAGCTGGAAACTCTGATCACCATTTGCTTTTGTGAGCTGCCATCGAGTTGGCCCCCAACTCATAGCAACCCCATGTACAACAGGATCAGACCGTTACGCTCCACAGGGTTTTCATTGGCTGATTTTTGAAAAGAGATCACCAGGGCTTTCTTTTTAGTCCGTCTTAGTCTAGAAGCTCCACTGAAACCTGTTTAGCATCATAGCAACAGGCAAGCCTCCAGTGACAGACAGGCGTGTTGCCCAGGAACTGAACCAAGATCTCTCACACAAAAGTGAAGAATTCTACCACTGAACAAGCAGTCCCTGGGTTACGAAAAAGATCCATTCCTGAGGTGCACATGGTTCTCACTTAGCCTTACTTTAGTGCAAGAAAAGGCTGGAATAGTGCCCCGCCTGCTCACCAAAGAAGGTCCCAATTGACCGATAAGCACCTACAAAGCACCATGACAGATTAAACCAACATAAGATATGGTTTCCTTCCAGGTGCTTGTTGTGAGCCAACTCACATCCTTTCCTCCAACAAGGTGAAATATAAGCAGGAAAGCAAATTAAAAAGACATGGCCCCTGGAGAGCAAGTTCTGAGATACGAAACAGCAGCAAACGGTATCTATAATTAAGTGTGTAATTAATGATGTGGTATGGAATTTGGGAGTGAGATCCATGAAAAGTAAGTGAAGGAGGTTTCTGGGAGGAGTTGAGACTTGACGCAGGCAAAGGATTTAGATGGATACTAGTAAGAAAGGAAGGCACCCCAGTAACTGAAGAGGCCAGCAAGTTTGTGGGAGGCTGAAGGAGTCCAGAAGCTATGAGCTAGGAAGTGGTGGGAAATGGATTAGAAGGAGAGAGAAAGAAATGGCGCAGGGCCTTGAAAGTTGGGCAGAAGACTCTCAATGGTTAAGTGAAAGGAAGCGTGCTGTGGTAAAGACTTAGAGTCAGAAGTCCTGCAAGTTCCAACCTTGGCCAACCGTCTTCCAGTCACACCCCTGGGGTTTCCATTTCTTTGTCTTCAAAATGGAGGTCTGAACAGGTGTCCTGTACTGCTGAAAATCCTGTGCCTCTTAAAGGGAACAGGGAGCCACTGAAGGTTTTTGAGCAGAAAAGTGAACTGAGAAATACTGAGAACAGATGAAGGTGAATGGAAAGGCAAGAGACAGAAAGGCCAGAGCAAAAGAGCAGCTCATGTCTTCTGAGGTGATGAGGGCCTGAACCCGGGCATCAGGCTAGATACCAGTCTCTGCCGCTAGCCACCTGAGTGGTCCTGGACAACGACCTTAATCTCTCAGAGCATCTATTTCCTTGTCTCTAGAAACGGGGATAACTCCTTCTACCTTGTAAGATCTGGGGATGCAATGAGATGACTTTATGAAAGTCCCTAGTCCAACATGCAGCACAAAACAGACAATCGATGCTAGTTTCCATCTCTGATGGTTAATTTTATGTGCCAACTTGGCTAGGCTATGCTGCCCAGTTGTTTGGTCAAATACTAGGCTAGCTGCTGGTATGAAGTAGGTACACATGATCAAATCACTTGGCCTTAAGTAAAGCAGATTATGCTCCATGATGTGGGTGGGCCTCATCCAATCAGATGAAGGCCCTCAGAGCAAGAGGGGAGTTTTCCCTAGATTGTATTCTGCCTCCAGACTATAAATAGACATCTTGCCATTGGTGTCCTCTGAAAGTATCGTTTCACTATATTGGAAGTCATACTACAAGGTTAAAGAAGGAGGGAACTGAGAAGAAACGAAGGCCACAGCACAGGTCCATTCAGTGACGAGGATACAAGGACAATGGCAGGTACAGAAAGTAGCAAAGTCAACTAAAGGCAAAGGGGAAAGGCTCGGCAGAGATGTTAAAGAACATAAAAACACCTCAGTTCTTAACATTTTCTATACAGACGTCAAGCAGCTTCTGCAAATAAAAACGACCCTAAGGAGAAAATGTTACCACTGTAGGGAAAAGAACAAAAGAAAGAGATGGCCGCTGTAAAAGAAATATTCCCGAGGAAACCAGGGAATGTCTCAGAGTGGAACATTCAGCTTGTGGATAAAACCCCTAATGGCTAAAACACTCTGCCCACAGGAAGGCAGCGGCTTTTCGGTTAAGCAACTCCGAGCACAGGCCTAGGATGGAAAGTCCTGGTTCCAGCTCAAGCTTACATTGCTGGGGCATTTTTAAGTATTAGGTTGGAGGTTTGTGGGGGCCGTTGTTCACCGTGGTGTTGCTTAGTCACAGGGGAAGATTTCCGCTAGAGATCACCAACAAGACTTATTATTCTAGACACAGCTTTGGGGTGCCGTGAAAGGCTTGTTTCCATAGAACTTAACCATCTCAAGAGAGAATTTATAGCTCCCCTAAGGAGGACGTAATCACTTCAAAGAAATCAAAGTGGGCTGTGGGTCTGAAGATAGGTACTAGCTTCTCCTAGAGACATGGAGGTTAGCAGAGCTGCTGGTCGATCTAGGACGTCTGTCATGCCGTCGGTGGCATGACTGCAATGCCTGTGCAAACTGGAAACAGCTTCAGACCATTACAGAGAAGAGAGGCTTGTGTAACAGAAGGAGGCTGGGCTTTTTCTTTAAAAAAAAAAAAAAAATCAAATTACCCAGGAAAACAAGTTCTAAAGGACTAGGGAAAAACTCCAGTTTAATAGTTTTTGTTGCTGTTTTTCTTAATCAGAAACAGAAGGTTCAAAAACCAAAACCTTTTCTGAAATTCAGCACTGCAAACCTGAATTAGATCCTCTCAGGCATGTGGGTACAGGATCTCAAAGACTAAAATGCATACCCACCAAGCTTCAACTAGGGCTCCAAATGAAAATAAACTGTATGATAGCGTCATAGATTGAATTGTGACCCCCCAAAATATCTGTCAGCTTGGCTAGGTCATCATTTCCTTGTACGACTGTCTGATTGTCTACCATTTTATCTTCTGATGTGATTTCCCTATGTGTTGTAAATCCTATCATATGATGTAATAAGATGGATTACTGGCAGTTATACTGATGAGATCTAAAAGATTAGATGGTGTCTAAAACCAATCTCTTTTGAGATTAAAAAAAAAGAGAGAAGCCAGCAGAGAGACAGAGGAACCTCATCCCACCAAGAAAGCAGTGCTGGGAGCAGTATGTGTCCTTTGGACCTGAGGTCCCTGCACTAAGATGCTCCCAGACCAAGGGAAGACTGATGACAAAGACCTTCCTCCAGAGCTGACAAAGAGAGACTCCCCTGGAGCCGGCACCCTGAATGCAGACTTCTAGCCTACTGGACTGTGAGAGCATAAACTTCTGTGTTAAAACCACCCACTTGTAGTATTTCTGTTATAGCAGCACTAGATGACTAAGACAGATAGTAAAGCAGAATATTACAAAGCAAGGCCTGGAACATTCCTCTACACTTTTTTACCATCAGAAAGCTGTTCTTCACTGAGTGTAGAGCACTCCCATTTTATGTTACCCACAGCCTTGGCAATCCTACAGGACAGTTCTACTCCATCCTATAGGGTTGCTATGAGTCAGAATCGACTCGACTGCAGTGGGTTTGGTTTTTTTTGGTTACTTTATTTTTCTCCTCAACACTCACACCATCTCACATATTGAGTATTTATTTACCTGCTCCTTGGTTTACTATCTATCTCCCCAATTGACTATAAGCCCCATAAAGACAAAGACTTTGACTCGCTCACTGCTGCATCCCCAGAGCCAAAAACAGAACCTGGCATACAGTCTGTGTTCAATAAATATCTGCTGGGTGAATGACAGAACAAGTCATTGGCACCGTCGGCATCTATTGATTGTGACAGATATTATTGGGATGTCTGCCCAGCTCCTTCCTCCTCACCTCTGAGAACTATTCTTCCCCCAGACAAGGTGATCTCTGGAGACAGATTTGTTGTATGTGATCTCTGGACCCAGGATGGATGGCATCCAAGCCAATGAGAATTTCTCTGAAACTTTGGTACAAAGACTGAAAGCTGCTGGTTTAAATACCTGAAAGGGGCTAGAAGTAAGGTTTGTGAGTTAAGGAGCAGAGCAATCAGTCTGAAAAAAAAAGCAGAATGAAGCAGGTTGAGTGGAGGACAGACAGACTGGATACAGACAGGATGGTGAGATGAGAGAGGAGGGTAAAGGGAAGGGGTGAGGGCCAGCAGACTGCCAACAGCAAGATCTCCACCCCCAACTTGGGTCCCGCAGCACCCTGAGGTCAGATGCAGCGGCCAGACTCACCCCACAGCCCCCTGGCAGCTCGGGTGTACGGGAATCCAAAGTGGGGAACAGGCACAGAGAGGGTAAACATCCTTTACACACAGCCACACAATATGCACCTGCCATGAGCCACAAGGGTTGATTCAGGTTTCAGGTAACAAGCATTTCATAGACACAAAACTCTAAAATCGTAGCCTGCCTTTTCATTTATTCAGTGTCAGTCTCATCTGAGTAGATCTTTACTTCCTCCAAACAAATCTGGAAATAGATCTGCCTCTCTACATTCATGAGCAGAGACACACAGGAAGGGCAGATGTTTATATACAGGCAATCGCTAGGAGACACCAAAGACTTGGGTTTGCAACCTCCTGGCCATAGAACATATCCTAGAAAAATAGCATCAGCCTGCATGTATCTCAGCAGCAAAGGAGAAAATGAACCATACCTTCACAAGAGACTTCATAGTTTAAGATGTGTTGAAAGCCAAAGTAATTTATGAATTTCTTATAAATTTTTTATTTACAAGTGTCTTCTTATAAAATGACACATGGAGTTTTACAGAAAACCAGGAAGTCAAGCAGAGACGAACAATGGCTGTCAAAGCTGACTTGCCAATGGCACTGCAATTTAGAACTCTGGCCCATCTTAAAGACCATTGGAACACACTGGAAACTAATCCCAAATTTATCATCTTCTGAGAAACTAAGGTGCAATTACTAAACTACAACTGCCTTACTGTTGTGGCTCAAACTTATTTTCTGAGGATTTAGATTATAATGAGCATCTGCCTCCAAGTAGCTCATTTTTTCCATAAATGGTTTATTCTGTTCTCAGCCTTATTCCCCTGACCCCAACCAGTTTGGAAACTGACTGAATTCGAGACAGAGGTCCATAAGAGATCTAGGAGGCAGACAATCAGCTATTTAGATATCCCTTTGGTTTACACGATTTAGTGCATTTTACCATCTCAGCTTGGCCTCTAAGAAGAACTTGTAGAGTACAAATGTGATCTCGGTTTTTTCCATTTCCCCCTAAAGTCAACTCAATTTTTCCCCTTTTGGTTAATAGTGTGTAAGAGACAACTTGAACATGAGCTGCTACAGAGTGAAACCATCACGTCAGCATTTAGCATTAACCCTCTCCCCATGGCCAGAAAAGTCAGGCTAGGAGTTCTTTCAAAGTTTACATCTTGACCCCACGAATGGGATCATGAAAAACACCCCAACTGCCACAAACTCTTTGGGAAGGTTTGACTTTGTCCTCTAAGCACTGTCCCAAGTGAACCTCATGGTAGACAATCCACTGCTGTACCAGATCCCCACCTCACGGATGTATTTTTAAAGTCTATAAAGTCACTTTAAAAGAAAAGTCATTTATGCAAATAAGCACCTCAGCTACCATTTTAAAAGGAAGTATAAAATTAAAATGGGTCTAGATTGCAAAATAGCTCACTATTTCTTATATTTGACCAAAGAGGTTCGGCATCTTCCCATTTTAATTAAAAAGAGTATTTTGCAGATTTTATATATGCTAACCAAAATCATGTATGATATAAATGTTAAAGATGAACAAAGATGTTTAAAAAAAACATTTTTTTAAATATGGACCCTAAAAATGTTATTAACAATAGTTAATCAGCAAGATTACAAAAAGATGTATACACAAGGCTACTCACTGCAATTCTCTTTGTAACTACCCAAATGCCCATCAATAGACTGACTAAACTATGGTATATTCACACAATGGAGTACTATGCAGAAAAAGGAATGAACCAAATAAGTAACCACATGAATGGCTTTGAGAAGTGGGATTTTTTTGTCAGAGAAGAAAGGAGATAAAAAAGTAATATCAATGAAGTTAATAAAAACCCTGAAGTCCTGAATTTGAAATGGAATTTTCAGTTTGACTCATAATGTATTTTATTTCAAGGGAGAAAAAAAATGTTTCCAGTTCTATCCGTCCATTTCTAGCTTTCATACCTGAGAAGGCCTAGAAGCAACAACCAAACTACTAGAATTGAGCACCTCTGGTGTCCAGACTACAGTTTCTAAATACCACCACTCACTAAAGGAACTAAGAGAAGGGAGGGAGGAAAGAATAAGAGAAGCTAACTCCTTGGAGAAATGGCTGATTCCAGTTTTGACATGGAAACATATACCCCTGTAAAAATTCACCACACGAGAAAGTGAGAAAACTAATTATACATTAAAAAAAAAAAAAAAACTGGAGAATCCTATTTTGAAAACCACTTAGTAAAAAGAAATCCATCATTTATCTTGCCTTGGCGATAGACAGTTTCTCTTATAGAAATATCCCTCTAATAAATGAAGGAGTGATAAAATGAGAATATCTCTATCTTACAACTTCTTATGAAGGAATGGATCTAGGGAATAATTTTCATTGTCTGCTAACAAAACAAAAAGAGAAACAACAGGATATATGTACTTCCTGATACCACCACATACGCAGTCTTGCCAAAAAAAAAAAAAAAAATCTATATCTGATAAAGCCTCTAGATGTATCAACTTACAAGAAATACAAATACAAGGGATGAAGAACAGGTTAAACTCTACCACAGAGATGTAATCAGCAAAATCAGACCATTAGTAGGTCTCACATGACAAAGGACCTGTTTTTTTCAACAACAAAAGCAAAAGAAAGCCAGAGAGAGAGAGAAGCGGTAACCAAAAGATCAAAGAGGTTTAAGATTTTTAAAAAACAGAGATGCCTAGGAAATGCATCAATCAACCACAATGTGTGGAGCTTATTTAAATCATGATTCAACAAATTTTTTCAAACTTAAAGACAACTAGTATAATCTGAACAATGAATGGGTGCTTGAATAAATTTTATCTTTTCTAGATGCAGTAGTAGTATTTTGGTTAATTTTTAAGAATTTTTTATCTTTTGGAAATATTTATGAATAAAAGATATGGTGTTTGGGATAAATTATAAAATTGGTAATAGAACACTGAGGTTCTTTACGTGCATTTATATTTTAAAATTTTCCATAACAAAGTGAAAAAAAAGTAGCCCTTTCCAATTCAAACAAATTATAAATTCATAACCATATTTTTACACAAATAAAAATATATGATTTTTTTTGCCAACCATGCAACCCCCACCCCTGCACTATTTTCAAAAGAGCGCTACGCTGGTTGTTATATGTGTGGGCGCGTTATTTACATGGGTGCATTATTTTTGAAAATATGGTACATATGTGTGTGTGTGTGAGTGTGAGAAAAATGTGAAACAGTCACTATGTGTAATATTAAAGAATTATTGTTAATATTTTTAGGTATGAAAATGGTATTTCAGTTGTTTGTTTGTTTGTTTTTTTTAAAGAGCCCTTATCTTTTAGAGATAATGAAATGTTTTCAAATAAAATGACATCTGGGATTTGGCTCAAGGTAAGCAGGCCTCGGGGAGCGAGTAGGGTAAAGCTAAAAAAGATTGGCCATTAGCAAAAATTGTTGATTTTCAGTGACAGGTAAATTGTTGTAACTAAACTATTCTTTGTTTTTGTATACACACGAAATTTTCCATAATAAATGTTTTAAATAATTACTTTTTTATGCAAATTTTGATGTACGGTTTCTAAAACCTCTGTACCTACCCACCTTACCTCACCAGGCTTTCTGAAGACTGCATGAAACCAGTGCGATGGAGGGAATGACTACTGAAACGCTGCCCTGCATTATCTAGGCAGCGAGGAGAGTGAAGAGAACAGTGAAATACCATTGCTGTTCCAGTGATGCTTTTCATCAGTTTATTCCCTCTCTCAACTAAAAGCTCCTTGAAGGCAGACACCCTGTCCATCTTGTTCTCCACGCCTAGTATGCAGCTTAAGAAATAATGTTTGAGTGAAAGAGTAAGCCCGAGTTCAAGTTCCTGTTGAGCAAAGCTGACTGTGAACGTTCTATTTGTACTCATCTCTAGAGCCGAAATTCAGTCAGTTTGTTGCATGGAGGCTGGACAGTTTACTTAACCTTGCTGAGCCTCACACTCCTCATCTGCAAAATGGAGATAATGTCTATCTCACCAATTTGGTTTGATATAATGTGACTGAAAGGACTTCATTTGCCCATTCATTCATGCAGCAAATACTTGTAAATTTTCAAGTCCTATGAAAAATATGGAATAATCATTCCCATAAATGGGGCAGTAATAATAAAATAATGCAGTTTAATGTTAGTCAAATGTAAATATTCATTCAACAGACATTTATGGAGTTCCTATTATGTCCTAGGCACTATGCGATGTACAAGGATTAACCGTGAAGGTAAAACACCATAATCCTTGTTTCTGAGGAAGTCTTCTATCAATGAAAGAGAGTGGGAGATAAAGATGACAATATCAACTGGTAAGTGACATACCAGAGTGCAACCGAAAGAGGATATTCCCATGTGACATTCTCCTACCCAAGTTGGTTTCAGGAACGAAACCCATTCACTTAACTTCCCAAAGCTATAAATCTGAACTTCCAAATCAAAGCCACCATGAGGTACTTCTCTTTTACTTACTGCAGTGAGGTTATACATTCTTTTAAAGATCAGAGCAAATGCTAGATACCTTCCAAAAGGGTTACAGATTCTTTTGTTTCTCTGGGCTTTTGGCTAGCAGTCCAAACCAAAAGAGTCAAACAGAACTACCAGCTGATCTATTAATATTAACGGCCAACTCCCTTCTCCCAGAACACAGGGCCCTTCTATTTAAAAGAAGCCCCTCCAGCAACTTCCTTCATGCCAATCAATGGCCAAACTAAGAAAGGATGGCAGATTCAAGTGATTCAACCCAATTCCAACTTCTCTTCCATTAGAAACAGGATCTAATAACTCTTCTAAAAAAATTTTTTTAATAGCTTACCTCAAATTCTTCCCAAAAGCCTTGTTTGACTTTATCTGTGGTCTCAGCTAATTTGCTTAGTTCTCGAACACGGCTTTCTATCTCAGCAGCATTGATACGAGTTGTATTGAGGGGCTAATCAAGTTCAGCGATTGGTGTGAAACAAACAAAATATTAAAGAAAAAGGTATTAATGCAAAAAAAAAAAAGACTTCTATGTTGGTAATCGTAAAAGCAAAGACAGGGGATTTACAGGACACAGTAATTCACATTTAACATTTTCAAACACAGTTTCACTTTCTTTTCTGTTTGGTCAGGACATATATCTTTCTTCAATTTCCACACATACTTTACTCTGTCGATATAAATTCAAACCTATTTTCCTTTACAAATATAACACAAAATTATTTCAAGAGATGGCATCATTTACCACTAAGTCATAAGGGTGAATTTTGAAATAACAATTCCAAAACGAGTGTGGTCACCTCAAAGTAACGAAAGGTGGATGTTCAATGAGAACTTGGTGAAAACTTGCTTTAAGAATTCTATAATGTCAAACAGATACCTACAGAGTTGATATACCATCTGGAGGAGGGCAGTGGGTGGATGTATAAATGAAACAAAATTTGATGAGTTGGCCATGTTTGAAGCTGGGTGGTGGGGACATGGGATTCAGGATGCTATTCTACTTCTGCAGGTTTGGATTTAAAACACTCTATAAAGAGATGGAGTTTTAGCTTCCCAAATGCTCACCTGCTTGAGTTGTAGAACGGTGCCCAATGTTTCTACCATAGGGTTCTTCTTGTAATGCTCCACGAGATCTGTCAAAGAATCAAACCGCTCTCCTCCACCGACATCATATTTCAGTTCCTTCCAAGACAAAACAATGATGTTTTGTTATCTTTATGTCAAGCTATTGTTCTTCGCAACTCAAGTACAGAAGCTGACTCTTCCCCCAGGAATGTGAAGATCAAACAGCTGTACTGGTATAAAGGAATGGAAGCCAACAAGGATGATGAAAATGGAGAGTCTGATTCAATGTGAAAGAACGTATCACTGTGGGGTGCATGAGAAGCGCTAAATGGGAATCCCATGTTTCCTAGTCCACAAAAAAGTTTCTCCCTCATGAGTTAACCAAATAGTTAGAGAAAGGAAAAGGAGTTATTCTTTACTATACTCAGGCTAAATGCCTATACATAAGGCTGCTGAATAGAAGGAAAATAACTATTTCTCTCTGAACACAATGGACTCTAAGGCTGGTGAGACAGCACTGAAGGCTAGTATACACATCTTTAATTTCATCCTCTAATGGCAATTTAAAAGGGAAATTATTAACAGAGACCAGGAAATTATTTCTGACAGAGATCAGAGTAGGCTACTTAAGGAGAACAACAGAAAAATAAGCTCAGAAAACACAAAGTCCTAGGAAGATATATGGGTACCAACCTTTATTTAAAGTCAAACTATAAAGGGGAAGCACTTGCAGAATGACAAAGTAAGGACCTCTGAAAATCCAGTCCTCCATAAAAGCAAGAACACTGGAAAAAATTGTCAAAATCAACTTTTTCAGAATTCTGGAAATTAACTAAGAACTTACAACAGTAATGAAGTACTGACACATGCTACATGGATTAACCTTGAAAACATA
This sequence comes from Loxodonta africana, assembly GCF_030014295.1. Classification (NCBI taxonomy): domain Eukaryota; kingdom Metazoa; phylum Chordata; class Mammalia; order Proboscidea; family Elephantidae; genus Loxodonta; species Loxodonta africana. The sequence continues at coordinate 10,631,175 of NC_087360.1, read as the reverse complement.
CTAAGTGAAAGAAACTAGACACTAAAATCCACATACTGTATGACTTCGTATATAGAAAATGTCCCGAATAGGCAAATCCATAGAGTCAGAAAGTGGATTTGTGGTTGCCAGGGGCTGACGAGAGAGGGGAAATGAGGAGTGACTACTAATATGAATATAACTTTTTGGGATGATGAAACGTTCCGGAATTAGATCATGTTAACAGTTGCACAACTTTGTGAATATACTAAAAACCACTGAATTGTACACTTAAAGTAAATCCATTGTATGGTGTGTGAATTATATCTTGAAAAAACTATTATTAAAAAACGTTTAAGTAAAAAAACTGAAGCATTAAGTGGATAGGCAGTATCTGTTTAGGAAACTCTGTTAAACAAACAAACATAGGAGACTATGACCTCCTTGGTCTAGCCACCACGTTAAAAACAAGAAATACCGCATTCAACTCTCTCAGCCTCAATGCAGTAATCCTGCAATACGAAGGCAATGCAGTCACAGCCTAGACTGTGGCAATCTTAAGAAGGAACTGAGGCCATCACTTTAGAAACAGACTTTGAGGCCAACTTCAGCTGCAAACAAACAAGCTATAGACTTGATTCTGCAGGGCACAAGGTGATGCCCTGAGACATGACTTAACCTGCCAGAGACAGACCAGAAATAAATAATTCCGTGCAGTTTGGAAATGATGAAGCAATCATAATAAACAATGAGCTAAAAGTGCAGAAGCCCTTGACTAAAGGCGCAAAGGAAAATCTGACTTTGGACATGATAGTGTGCATCTTCTCCCAGCGGGGAAATCACCGGAAGACGACACTGTGCCACGCCCGGAGCACAGCTGGGCCTTTACCTGACAGCGAATCATGACGTGGGTCACTTTAGACTTGCCATCATTGCTCTCCCCTTTGTCATCTCCAGTGCGGACAGAGAGAACAAAATCTCCAGGGTGGCTCTGGCTCTCGCGCACAAGAAAGCTGCCGTGTTTTCCTTTCTCTGTCAGTAATTTCTCGGCTTCTTTCCCAGACAGGTGTCCATGAAACCACCTAAATTTTTAAAAATAAAAATGAACTGTTGTCCCACCAAGAGTTCCCAACGTTCATTCACGAGACTACCATTTAGAGTCAGCACTCCTAAACACAATTAAAACAGACACATCCCTCCTTCAAGGGACTGAGTGC